>NC_091100.1:4246785-4915357 GCF_024713975.1 Paralichthys olivaceus
TTACACCTGCAACTTCTTAAGTGTCATGGGCGGCAACATTTCAAAATAAACTAGTAACTGTTTTTCCAGATGAAATAAAAACAACTGTACTCATCAAGTGATGAAAAAATAGCCTGATGGGATTAAATGGTTTCAAATTACAAACTATAGACTGTAAATAAACATGGTGGACACGTCTTCTTCCAGAAATCAAGCCAAAATATCCCAAATACAAGAGCTGAAGTTGGTTACTCCAAACACGTTTTTAACTGAACAGCTCATTTGTTCAAACTTCTCTCCATGTGGATAAAATCATGTTTCAGACAGAGACTCGCTTCAGGATCATGATATCGTTGAATTAGTTTGAGACCAGATTAGAACCGTCAGCTGATAAGAAAAACATTCGATCATAAAACATTGCAGGTTCAAAACCTTAAGATTTATTTTTCTTTTACACAAAAATATCTTTATGTGCTAAATAAATGTGCTCCAGTGCCGATAGAGTCGCCCCACCACACAAGATTCAGTTTCAGCAAACATGAGATGAGAATCAGCATTTAGCATCTGGCTCTTTGGTCATCTCCCAGTAACTCGTCATCTGTGCAGTGCTCGTCGTTGTCACGGCGATGACCTTTGAGAGGCTGCAGTAGCTCAGAGGATGCCCGGGGTCGACGATAAACATGGTGTTTTCCGGGGGGTCGGTGGGGGAAATGCCCAGCTGCTTCAGACACATCCCCAGGTAGGCGTCCTCAATGTAGACCGGTTTAATCTGAGAAGAGACTTGCAGAATCTTTCCGGGAAGGTCCAGGGACATGACGTAGGCCATGCCCAGAGGATACGGGGGGTACTCCAGCTCAGCGATCACTTCAGGCGGTAGGTAGAACCTGTTGGATGGGTCCCTTACAACTGGGCTGTGCCACCACACCAAACCTGACATGTAGTTTTGTTTGGCCGTGCCGGGATCCAGCAACAGTTTGACCAAGTTGGGGACATGGACCAACATATCCGAGTCAGTCTTCATGACATAAGAAGCGTTGGTGCAGTGAGCAGCGAGCCACTCCAGCATGACCATGGTCTTGATGGTCAGATTGCCGTAGCTGTCCTGAAAGTTGCTCTGGATCAGGTCGTGGTGCAGATCATTCTCCTGGTTGAGTTTCTCTTGCTGCGGCCCAGCATCAGCTCCTCCAGGCAGGCCCACTAAGAAGAGCGTCTCCACCACCTTACCCTGAACCACTGTCTCATTTCCCCATGTCTTTCGGATGGCGTTCCGAGCCGACACGTCACTTGGCGCGACCGGAACCATCATGAGCAGGAAAGCAGACCTGGTCTTACACGTTGGTGTGTCGTCCATGATGAATTTGTAGTTTCGTGGATAGGCCACATGATACGGCCCGGGATCCTCCCATTGTGGTTCTGCTTTTGTTGACGATGTTGTTGTTGTTGTTGTTGTTGTTGTGTTTCTTGGAGTCACAGGAGTTCCTCGACTTCTAAGAGAAGTACTGTTGATCTTGATGAATGAATTCCTGACCAACCATTTCCTGTCAAAGTTGAGACTGATAAAGACGACAGTCGCGGCTCCCAGGATGCAGACAAAACCTTTTTTTAGGGTAATCCTCCTGTTCTCCATTGAAACTACAAAGAGAAAAGACCTGTGTTATTGCAGCAGCACTTTCTCAGACATTACAATTCAGATTAAAAAGCAGCTCACGGTGCAGTTAGTTGGACACGATACCGTCAATTTGAATAGAATAAACAGGTGACCACAGCTCTGGAGCAGCAGCTCAACAACTGCAGGTCACTTTTACAGTTTCAGAAATAAAAACTGAAACCAGCCTTGGCAAACAAACTGCCCATTCCAAACAGGCGTCAGTTTAAATAACAACCCAATAAGTATAAGCACAAGAGTAAAACCAGTTCTTCAGTAACTGCCACACCTTGTTGCTCTTTTGTCTGTTCCTGCGAGCACCAGCACACGGGGAAGGAGTGCCAGTCATAAACACTGTGCAAAGTTCAGTCTATACTTTTCTATGTTCATTTGGATATAACCAGTTATTTAGTCCATAAACTCAAACTGTACATTAACAAACAAAGTATTAATAGCATCACATATTGTTGGGATATTATTTTTCTTTCACCATTTAAGTTTCAAGACACGCTGTGATTTTATATTCCGTCTATCATATAATTTCATAAATATGACATTTTATCTGCACAGTGCCAATCACATTTTAAAAGGCGCAATTGGTTGAAAGAATAGTTTTGAAAGCTACTGTTTCAAATTGTTAACGTAAAAATCTTCAGATACAAAGAACTGGAAGATACAGTTTCAAGATTTGTGCTCAGGAACATTAACACGGTCACAGACTGGAATCCTCTCAGAGCTTCATCACTTCAAAACACATTTTCTAACAAGCACCAGCAGCATATTTTAACACCATTTTTCTCACCTGCTAAAGAAACTCTAGGAACTTTCAAGGTCGTCCTCCCTACTTGCCTGAAGTTATTATACCATGTGAATAATTGTGACTCTACATCAATAGGAGCAGAGCTTTGAATCACTCATTTTTATGAATATGGCTTTAGGTAGTTGAGTCGAAGTACTTATGCAGAACTTGGTGTTGAAGCGTGCTCTATAAATAATGTTGTTATAAATGGTGTTTTCATACAGAGCATATATTGTATATACTCAGTCTCTAACATAACTTCACTATGTCCAAATCAACTATACCTCAATTATAGGTTCATGTTATTGTCGACAAAGAATCAGAACACAGCGGTCAATCAAATTAACCTACAAATATAAATGTTATCACTTTTTACGCATCGTTAGTTGGAACAACTACAATTTCCGTTGGTCACCAATGGTCTTAAACGCACCACAGTTATCTTTCTAATCATACCTTCTTTTTTTTAACGCACCTTTGCGCTGCGTGGTTTTCTGTGTTTCTCAGTTAAACTCCGAGGAGACAAATCAAGCTTCTGTCTCGAGTTGGAGCCGCAGAGTTAAACTTCATAATGACAGTGAATATAACCGCCTTCACTTTGCCGTTCCATTCACAGGAAACCGGACTTTCAGGTCGATCAGTGTCAACAAGACTGTAGTGTCCTTTCACTGATGGATGAAAGGCAAATAAAAGTCTGTCCGAAAATGATCTGTTAATTGTTTTATGCTCAATATCATATTTTCTTATATAATTATTGAGAAAATAATTGCAAATCAGTAATAAAAGTAGTGGTTACAGCAGATGAATCAATACATTTAATCTCATTTATTCTTTTATTGTACACCTCAAATTAAGTCGTGTTATTGTAAATTTTATATTAATTGAGGCTTGATATTTTACAGCTTAACCATCAAATGTCTATAAATGAAACTAAATCTAAAATACAACCAAATCTAATAAACTAGAATTGAAAAAATAAACGATCAATGTAAAGCTGAGTTGTTTATTCTGCAAAATAAAAGTTTTCATATCAGCAAACAAACACAGATTCTGATGTCAAATCATTCAGGCTCTACTTGTTTTACTTATTACACATTATACAAGGAATTTGTATGAACTTTTTCTTAATATTGTGAAGTGTCAAATGATCACTAATTTATTAAAAAATTATTTAAAGTTAATTTTAAAGCTCACATGTACAAGAAGCGTTTGGCTGTCGACCTCTTACTCAGATCTATGAGGAATTTTGGGATAGGACTCATTTCTGTAATTTGCTTTTTTCACTAAATGTTGTTCTGTGCTCAGTTTACAGCAGTTCTGTCTGTAGGTACCTTCAGTTTGACTGATCATGAATACATTTATTGTAGTGTGAATTCTTTCAGTCCATCCATTCGTCTATGGACTGATGTAACTAGGGAGATCCTCCTGAAACAAAGTCCCAGCAAACAACAGCTCACACCATGACTCAGCTTTAACCACTTCACACCGCTGCCTCTAAGAGGTAAAGTGTAATCCAGACATCATGATCTAATGAACATGCAAGGTCACATTATCTGCTGTCTGAGCATCCCCCAAACCAGACACTTCAGAGGACCTTGAATGCAACGAGATATCCCGTCCACGAATGTGACAAACAGCTGAGCTGAAATACAACACGTACTGATGAATATATAAACATGATTAACAATGAGTGGAGGTGTCGGGGGTTGATTACACACATTCACTAGTGACTTCTACACGCTGCATTACGGACAATATACACGCACGCAGCATGATCCCAGGCAGACATATAGATTATTACTAATAGGCTTTAGAGGGAGGAGTTTTTACAGATCTTTCAGAGAATGTCTATTCAATTTGTCAGAGCTCTAACTAGTAACTTGTACAGAGCAAATAGTTGAGCACATAAGTACCACGTATTGCAGCAACCAATAACCTAAGTTATGACTGTAACCATGGATCTATGAGACCGAAAGAGACTCCACAGTCCAGACCTTAAATTATTCCATCATCTACCTAACCTAACCTTACTGGAAGTAAACCAGAAGGCGGCAAGATCAAAATCTCCTCTGCCAAATCCTGAACCTGGACAATGGTCCTGACCACTGTCATATGGACCCAAGAAAAGTGGGACATCATCAAAACTGAATTATGTAGAATTTGGATACTGTCGACAATAACCACAGAGACACTTTTTTTTTTTTTTTAACATGTTTTTAGACTGAATGATAGACGGTTCTGAGTCGAATGTTAATGTCAGGGCTTACAGACACTTGGATGACACCACAGGAGCAGTATGGAGGCTGTGGTCACCAGTTACTTCAATTGCATTTGACTTCGAATCAGTTTACCCCTGTGAGTAGATAATGAGTGAATTGTAGTTTTTTGGGTGAACTACCCCTTTAAAATAATTTGTGTCATACAAATGAAAAACATAGGCAAGGCAGGATCTCTCTAATTACAACCCAAATAACAACCATCTTAAATCCCTCAAGAATCAAGAAAGGGGAAGTGAGCAACCACACCCCAGTGCACTGAGGTAGGGAAACAAAGGATGTGGTTTTAACTCCAAGTCACAGCAAACAGAGGTGAGTCAACGTACGCTCACTTAATCAGCACAGGTGGAGAATACCTGGTGATCACGTTGAATTCACTCCGAACATCTTCCCCTTAGACAAACAGCTCTTACCCGTCTGCGATGGCGCTACACGCAACCGACTGCTCTGGTGAGTCCACCCCTCCGTTCTTTACGCACCAGGTGAAACACAGAGAAGGACAATACCACGTTCGATCCCCAGGGACGCGAGGTATAGGCTACCTGCACAATGGTCGTCGGTGGAACTCTTCACGTGGACTTTGATGAGGACGAGTCTTCACCTGGATACACCTGAGCGCAACCAACCGGAGTTTGAAAGGACAGTCACGTGACTTTGTTGACACCTGGTTCTCGAGTATTTGCAGATGACTGTGATCACGGTCTGAAAAAGTCTCTTTCAGACGGGTGGAAAAATCTGAATCCATCCATTTGAGACCTTCGAGTTCCTCCGTTGGTAAACGAACAGATAAATCACTGTGCTGCATTCAAAGACACTGTAGTAAAAGTGGAACTCAATCTGTTTTAATAACCATGAGCTTTATTGACACCAATTTAAAAACACTATAAAGATCAGAGCTTGAGCCAGACGTCCCTGTGCTGGAAGCCAGTGTCCCTTGAACACTTTAATTCCCAGGTCAGGTCCACCTCGAAGAGCAGGAGCACACACAGACATGCAAATATTAAGTTAATGTGTTGGTCACATTCTTTTACAACATTTTTTAAAGGAGTCTTTAAAGTTGTTTATTGTTTTATCATCATTTAAAAACGTACATTAGTGAGCTAAACAAAAATGGAAATCATTGTCATTATAATAATCAGTCTGTCAGTTACTAATGGCTTCTTTTATTCAAAAAGTATCCTGAGAAGTATTAATTGTAACATTCAATATTTTGTAAACAAGTTTAAAGCTTTTAACACCTCTCGATATTTCCAGTCTTTTTTAAATTACCTCCGCCAAGGAGTGTTTGCTTTTTACTTTTGTACCATTTGCCCAAAGATTAATTTATCGATCTTGATGAAAAAAATCTATCACTTTTATTTGATAAGATATTTAACATTGTGTGTGTTTTGGTGAAAACCTACATAACAATCAAGATCCAGGGAATTAAAATTAGGTTTCATAAGGAGACTGGGCGTTGGCGGAGGTATGCACTCTACTGAGAGCCTTTCTGAATCTGAAACTTTCATTTGAGTGGTTTTGACCCATTGCAACACTTATTTCATGTTGCATTATATCTATACAAATAATTTATGTTCATGCACCTTGTTGTGCATACAACTACAGCATAAACTGTTCCATCTGCCCCTCCAACTGCTCCTACCATGCCCTCTACCTCTAGTTCTGGGAACTGCTAGTGGTTCTCCTGTGTTTGATTACCTGCAGGTGCACCGGCGTCAGAGCAGAGCCTCACCAGCTGCAGCCTGGCAATAAAATACCTTTCCCTACTCCTGTCTCCTTGTCCGTGTCTGCACCTGGGTTCACCTGTCCAGCCAATACGCTTAACATAAACAGTACAGAACCCATCTTATCAAAAAGGTCCTCAGGGTTCCAATAATCCTGATTACAGTTCCACTTCCACCCATATCATAAAAAAAATAAATACACATATCCTTCATAATATTTTTTTTGGGAAGTTTTAAATTCACCAAAGCAAATAAATGCAAATACTTATTAACGGCAGTTGTTTAGAAACTTCTGTATTCACTTAAAATTTGGCGTGTTCACCTTTCAGACCTAAGGTAAAAGAATTACAATTCCCAGAACTCTGCTATCCAACCCCTTCAAGTGAATGTGTATTTGTAGTAGTCAGTGTCCTAACAAGGTGGTTCAGGCCTTTTCAAGTCTGTCCAGTAATTTATCAACTCTTGAGCAGAACCAAGGATGTAGGTGATGATCTGTGAGTATTCACAGCGGTTGTATCTCTGGTTATAGGCCTTGAACTGGGAGGGATTTGGTGGTGATGTGGGTGCAAGTCCTAGCTTTTTCATGCACATGCCAATGTAGGCATCCTCTATGTTAAAGGGTTTTATTAGTTTTGAGATTTCCACATATTTCTTTGGAAGATCATTTGAGAAGACATATCCCATGCCCAAGGTGTAGGTCGGGTACGAGGGGTCTGGGTACAACTCCTCAGAGACGTACCACTTGGAGTCCTTTGAACGGACAACTGGCCTGTCCCACATAAGCATCCCTGTCAGGTAGTTCACCTGGGGCATACCTGGCGTACACAGCATAATCACCAGATTGTCAATGTTCAAGAACATGTCTGAGTCGATTTTCATGGCGTATGCTGCTGTCGGGCAGCGGGTAGCCAGCCAGTCCATGATCACCATGGTTTTGATAGTCAGATTGAGGTAGGTGTCCATGAAGTTACTCTGGATCAGGTCGTGGTGCTGAAGGTTCTCCTGTTGGATCTTCTCTTGCTGCTGCACATCTGCGTCTCCAGAGAGTCCCAACATGAAGAGAGTGATCACCACTTGCCCCTGAACCAGGCTGCGGTTGCCCCATGTCTGCCGGATGGCATCCCGGGCTTCTACGTTTCTTGGTGCAACTGGAACCATCAAGACCAGGAAAGGGGTTTTGGTTTTGCACACCTCTGGGTTATCCATAATGAAGTGGTAGTTGCGTGGGTAGGCTTGGTGGTACTGAATACCTGTAGGGGCTACAGTAGGAAGTGCAGTGGGGGATTGGGTGGTTTCTTTGATTTCACTAAGGTTAACTTTGAGTTTTGAAAGATTGTTCCAATTGAGGAGACGGTTGTAATGCCCTTGAAATGGAAACGTCTTCCATGACAGAGAGCCACTGGACAGAGTGTAGCACATGATGAGGAGCCCTAGGCCAAGCAGGAACTTGAAGCAGAGGTGAAACAAAGGCTTCTTCTGAGGAATCAGGCTCTCAACAACCTGTCTGAACACAGACACAGAGACACAGATATGACTGTTGACTATAACACTCTGGGCAACATGACTGAAATCAAAATCATAAAAATGTTTTTTTTTTTTACTAATATCGACCATAGACTGTATATAATGATGATGAACAACATGGTGGCCCCACAGAAGTGAAGCCAAAGCTTTGGGCTTTATCATGAAAGTAACTAAAATAGGCTATGATTTCGTGTTTTGCATGTTATCTGTGTGGAAAGACGAAATAAACAGACGATAAATAAACAGACGTGACAAGAAGTGGCGAGGACGGTAACAGCCACAAACAGAAAATGAAAACTTGGTTCATCTGAGGCCTGTAGAGAGAACGGCTGATAAGTTCTAACTCACTCCATGATGATAAAAGTGTAGAATTGTAACCAGAGAGCTGTTACATTTAGTTTATCCTCTTTAAGACAGAGACTTACTGTGGTTATCTTGTTTTATTAACTCTTTGGCATTATTGGCCATGTAATCTCTTTGGTGTGTGTGTGTGTGTGTGTTTGGCAGTCTACAGCTCTGGTTCTCCGTGTGTTTTGGTAACAGTACACTGTCAGAGTGAAGCATTGACGTGTACCATGTGATCCTCTGAGAGAAGAAGGAAATGAAACAGGAGTGAAAATCTTAGGACAGCTTCATAATGACCCAAAATAATTATTACACCTTTTACCTCAAGGTTTTTATATCAATATCTATAATAACATGTCAACGATGCTGCTGCTGTTTAAAAAATATATACATTTGAATGAGAGAAAAACTGCAGAGACAGATAAATATTTTTGGAAATAAAAAGCATAAATGTTTGAGAAATAGTAAAAAATAGGAGCATTAATGTCCTGAACGAGCTTTGATGGTTAAATTGGTTGAAATCCGTTGAATATAGTCGAATATAGGAAGAAAACTCTATAATAAAGAAACAGTTAAACAATGGTGTGAATGCTGAATCAATGATCATTTAAAATCATCGATCATCTGATGGTTTTATTCGCTTGCTTGAGATCACAGACGTGGTTTTTTGTTGTCTTCCTGAACGAGGATACAAATCGTCGCGGTGCGCTTTCGTGCGTAAAATGCACACCGTTTATTCTCTGCGCGGTGAGATCCGTTTCTTGAATTCTGAGTGAACTCATTGTGAGTGGAAGCTGTGAGGTTGTAATGAAGGGGTTCGGCTGTCACTGTATCTGGCGGAGGAGCGACAGGTGTTTAAAGGTGAGCGGATCCACAGTGTGAGAGCAAGAAAAAATAAATCCAAGCGCGCTTCTCTCCACAGGTTTCTGTGATCTGGACAAAACATTTTACTTTGAAGAGAGGGAGAAACATTCTTACCTTTTTAGTCCATTAGCACCTGAGCCACTTTCTACATTCCGCATGATTCCTTCCTATGTTCCAAAGTCCTCTTTATTTGGTGAACTTTGCTTTGGCAATAAATCCTTTGAGCAAAAAACCTTGAAGCGCACGGATGTCCTTCTCCCTGTAGTCACTCACTTAGAGAGGGAAGCAGGGTGGGGGAGGTGAAAGTGTCACATGTACCTATGCAACCTTTGACGTATGTATAAACAGGTAGGTTTCCAGTGCTCACCCAACGTCTGTCACACAAACACACAGAGTGACTGAAAATGGGTTGGGGTTTTTTTTGTTAGAACAAGAATCTCAGCTTTGAAACTCTAAACTTTTCTTTTACTTCGAAACTACCTCACCCCCAGCCAGAAATCTGGATTTTTGTTTCAACAGAAAGAAGTTACACAGTAGACCTACAGTGTGTAAATATGCTGCACTATTCTGATTGGAATCTGATGTTGGCTTTACCAGTATAAGAGAAACAAGGAAACAAGTTCCAGTCCACCATGAAGAGGAAGCAACCCTGGGATATTGTGTGGCCCGAGCAGAACAATATGTCCAAACACAACTCAGTATCAAGGATTATCATGATAAATGTCACATTTTTAGTTTCTTTAGAGATTAAACACAGGCTCATTTCTCAATAATGGGAGGAATGAGACCTGTCATCTGTATGAGGTATTTGTCTAACAGTTTCTTTAATTGTGAGCTGTAACGCAAATACACTCAGGGCTGTGACCCTGACAAATATTATGGGACGGCTTGTAATTATGACAAAAGTCAGTATGCCACTCAGGCTTTACCAGCATCATGCTCTTTGTGCTTGTTATAGACATCCATCCATTATCGATACCAGCTGGAACCCATCCCAGGCTGAGGCGGAGTACACAAGGTAGAGTCTCCAATTAACCTGTCACCCCCCCCCCCCCTCCTGGCTCAACAAGGACACTGTGGCAGTATCTTAAAAAGACGGAACACAGAAGAAGGTTGAGCTCAGTTCTGTCAGCACTGTGACACTGATGTGCGAACACACACACCGACAGTCCCAACGAGGGAACAGGGAGCTGATACAAAGTCTTTGGCTGTATTTTAAAAGTAAAAGTTACTGACTCTGGCTCTAAATGTGCGAGATGGCTGTGTTCCTACTTAGTAACCAGGAATCTTCTGTTTCTGCGTTGCAGAGTAAAAAGCGGCACCATTTAATAGCAGACACATGCAAATAGTGTGTCTAGGGTTTTAAATGCAGATCACTGTCACTGATGCAGGTTGTATAATGATGCTATCTTTACTGCAGAGGGAAGTTCTTTCATAACCAGAGGAACAATCGCTGTGTTGAAAGAAGACAAGTGCAAAGTTTAACCAGTGGACCACAAATCAAATATTGACTGACATCTTGAATATGCTCATGAAAAAAACTCATAACCACAATGAGTTTTACATGTCAACATTAAATTAAAGCTTTCCACCTGTTCATAGAAAGGAATGGGAGACACCATATATTTGTTGCTCTATGTCAGAGAAGTGCACTGGGAAACTGTCACCTTTTATCTGGTGTTCTCTTTATTGTGTAAAACGTAATTGTAGCTTTGTCTGCAGAAAGCTGCAGTCTAGTTTGCATAAATGCCACATCGGACAGACTCTGTTACCAGCTCTCTGTCCACCCGAGGGACCCGCAAAGCTGGTTTCTACCAGCGCTTAACAAACAAGTTTTCACTGACAGCACATAAGGTAATTCTGTCAGGCACCTGGAATATTTAGTGCATGTTGTCAAACACAACTGGAGACAGAAGCAGGTTTTCTTTCATTTGTTGGTGTTTATTTTCACAGAGTCGTCGTCATAGTCAACACCGATGACGCCTTTAAAAAGTGTTGCAGCGGCCCTGATGTGCAAATCACATCTGTTGTCAACTTATTCAAATTCAGTACTCTAAAACGTAATGAAAAGTAGATTCATACACTTTACATTTGCGTAAATATTTTTTCAATATAACGTGTGATATATTTCACTTGAAACAAAAGGCACTTGGACACTGTAGAAATACTGATTAGGATAAATCAATGTGCAAACAAAGAGTACAAGATAAAACAACACAGATACAGGCCACTTGTGGCCATTGTCAAACATTTCCCCTTTGAAAATACTCTTCAAACCATTGTTTGGCTTTTTCTTGTACCTTTCTGTGTTTAGAAAACTATCAAAAGCAAATGTGTACCCATTATTTCCTCATACACACCTTTGTCTAAGTTGTTCCTGGTTGAATGTGTTTTTCAGTTGGTTTTGTCTAAAAGGCATGGCTGATCTGGTCCAGATCATTGTCTTGGTACTGATTAGCAGAACAAGGAAATAGCTACAATAAACTGCAAGCAAAGGAGTTCAACTCAAACCTACATTCAGTTACGTCAATACAGTCTCATTTTTCGTTCTTACTTCTTGCGACTTGGAAAATCACATGGTCAACTTTTATCACATGTCATAGCATTGTAAATGTCCCACATCACTTCTGTGTCAAGGTGTCTCTGAGGCAAAACAAACAGAGAGCGGGTGAGAGCCACACTGACATTAATAACCATGAGTAACCCAGAGAGATAACTGCGTCATAAATGAATTTGCCTGGCGACAGGCCACAGGAGATACAGCTTTCCTCCAAGGGGGTAATTAAAATGTTGCTCGAGCTCTTGTGAGTAAAGTCCGTAAAGTTGTTATCTAAATTCATATTGCACATGTCGGATTAAATCCACAGTGAACGTCTTTAAAAGATCGAACTACAACTCAGACCGTAAAGGGTTTGATTCTAAATAACTTAAACAGCCTTTAATTTTTGTAGATAGACAACTTAAACTACACCTTACTACATATAACCTAAAATGTTTGTTAATGCCATTCATCATTTTATGGAAATTTGTATCTTATTTTGAATTTCAACCCCTTAATTGCACAAACTCTTATCTTTGCCTGAAGGAAACGTATAAATGGATGTAACACAGGTCGATCATAATGAAGTCTCCAACATGAATTAATTAACTGTACATCACTGACTGTATTTCCCATTGCGCCCCATAATCCTGCTGTTTTCTATCTGTGAATTCAGTGTGAAGCAGTGAGTGGGGGTTGTCAAAAATAACAAGGGCAAAAATGATTAGTGCAGCTGGTCCAGTAAATCTAATACAATTGATTGTCTGCTGTAAAAATATATATTGATCACAAAGATGAACGAAAGGGATATGTACGAATCAAAAAATGTTAAAGGATCAGTTCACCCAAAACAAATGTTTCCCTCACTTTTCTGGAAACAGACCAAGCAGACTGATTTTTTATCTCCTGATTTTTTTAAGACATCTTCCTCAAACGGAATTAGATTTTTAAGGCTCGCTGCAACGAGAGCAAGTGCCTCCAGCTATGCTAGTTAGCTGTGGCTGGAGGCAAAGTGGCGCTTAATGCTAAATGCTAACATCATAAGCTTACATGCTCACAGTGACAATACTAATATGATGATGGTTAAAGGTTTGATGTCTAGTTTAGCATGTTAGCATGGTCACTTAAGCTAAATGCTAACATTAGTATGTTTACATGCTCACAGTAACTTTACAGGTGTAATGTTTTCTCTAACATGTTAGCAAGATAACATTTGCTAACAGGACTAATGTTGTTGACGTGATGATGGCACAGGATAAAATCAGGGAATCACCAAAGGATGATTTATCCTCTGGCGACCATGAGTGCCTGTACAAACATCACTGATGAATCCAAATTTTCATCTCAGAAGGATACTTAAAAATCTCAGGAGGTAAAAATGGTCCTGCTCGACTAAAGTATACATGTTTTTAGTTATTTGGGTGAAGTTACCCTTTTCATTGTGAGACAACTGAAACACTCATGGTGCAAGAACATTGTGCGACCAGACACTCAAGAGTGTGTTTGGTTTTGTTCACTCACTTTCTGTCTGACTTTTTTTTACTTATGTATTTCTGTGAAAACACACATCCTGACATATGCACGCAAACACAAACAAAGAAAACCACAAATAAACACTCCCTGGTTCTTTTTGAATTGCTGAGTGCACCTCTTAGCTGACAACAGCTGGTTTGAGTAGGAGGGCCCTCGGGGGGACAACCACCCAGGACAGAGCGTCATTACGTCTAGTCGCCACCCCTGCAGACAGGTTCAACACCTCCCCCAAATCTCCTTCATCCTCTTGTTCTTCGCCTTCCATCTCCTTCCCCACCATCCGCCCCAGACCTCCCAGAGCTCCCAGCCCTAACATTGAAGCTGCCGACAGTCCAAAGTGTAGCAGAGGGGAGTCCGAGAGCCCGAGAGGCCCCATGCTGCTGCCTCCTCCAATAGAGAAGAGTGGTGCCCCATGGTGGCCCAGGGCTCTGGCATGGCAGAAAGCAGAAAGAGGCAAAGAGGTCCCGAGACCTCCGAGAAGAGCTGCAGCAGCTCCGGGTATGATGATGTGGGCTCCGCCTACAGAGGACAGTTCAGCAGCGCTCTGGTGCCCAAGCAGGCCCAGCCCCGACCCCAGCCTGCTTGGGGCACCTTGCTCCTGGGCAACAAAATGCCCATGGGCCTTGATGTGCTTGCGTAGCGAGCTGGGATCTGTGTAGCGCTTCAAGCAGCCTGCCATCTTGCAGTAGTAAGGCTTGTCAACGTAGTGGGTGCGGGTGTGTTTGAAGCGGTCGCTGGAGTTGGAGTAACGTTTGCTGCAGCCTTCATAAGGGCAGATGTAGGGTTTTTCTCCTAGAAAAAGGGAGAGATTCAAAAAATTGATTATTTGATCACAGTATTCATACAAACAAATCCAGAGGACAAGTCTGAAGAGGTGGTGGAGGTTTTGAGAGAAAAATAATCATTTGAGAAGATTGGAATGATTTGGTTTGGTATCATCATGTTTCTGTGGGGGTAGTTGGTTCGGATTGATTTTGGGCCCCCCAGATCCCCTTTCCCTGTGGCCTCAAAGTCTACTGAAACACTCCTGGTTAGGGAAAACTCTTCGGACTGATTGTGTGTGTGTGTGCAACTGTATGATTTAAACCTATTCTTTGGGCATTTCGACTTTATTGACAGGTCAGTCCAAGCGTGAAATGGAGTTACAACCAATACTAACAGTACAAACTCACTGGTGAACACACCCTTGGCTCATGAAATCACCTCACAGTTTCAATCAGTATTTGCCTTCGCTGAGTGGAGTGTTTAAAAGAATGAATGGGTGTGGGCATTGTGGCAGCATATCAGCTCTACAAGCTTTTACGACTATCACTACCTGCCAAAGTGGTTAGTAGAGCTGACTCACTCAGAGAAAGAAACGAGAAGGAGTCCTGGCTGTTTCTCCTTGTCGATAACAGATGATGCTGATAAACCGTGGAGCATAACAACGGTGCTAAAGGAAAACCGTCAAGCACCATTAAACAATAACAAGTGAAAGGCTTAATGTTTGCTGGGATCTAAAAGATTGATTTCTCTGTTGTTAGGAAACTGCTTTTCATTCCATCTCTTCTCCTCTGCTGTGTCCTACATCAACCTTCCTCCTGCACGTTTAAATTTAATTGATGTGATGACAGACGGCGAGTTTCAAACCATTATCTGTTACACTCTGCTTCCAGGGGAGCCCTTAGATCCTAAGCCGCTCCTCACTTCACTTATTCTCCATTTTCCACAGAGGGAAAATTTTAATGTGACTTAAATGACAATAAATTAACCTTAAATTAAACAAAAGTTAATAAAGATGGACGCCAAACTGTAACCAAGAGAGTCTCCCTGGTGGCTGGCTGCAGTAAGGGTCATAAACCCTGCCTCCTTCAGGTTAGCTGATGGGACATGGGCTACACTAAAAATCTCAAAGTTTATCTTAAATGCTTGTTTAGTGTCAAAGGGCTAATTTCTACCGGTTAATTTGTGAAATTCGTGTTTGATGGAGTGGGTGAGTTGCGGGACCTTGATACCGCAACTCTTCCACGCAACATGGCCGTGTTTGAATTTGGGATGATTTCTTAATTACCGGAAACTGAGACGTGTCTTTATATAGAGTCTATACAGTCACAACTCTAGAACTCTGAGGTCGTGAATATTGACTACAGGCAGCATTTTTTTTCCTATTCCAATAGTTCACAGGTTCCACAGCTTCTTCATGTTGTGCATCTCTGTTCGAGTCCTCGTTTGAAATGTCTCCGCTGTTTCCAGCAGCAAAGAGAAAGTACTGTAATTTATAAGGTAACTTTTAGAGAGGTGCTTTAGAGCAGCATGATAGTGTTTGTGAGACAGATCTACAGTACCCATGTTCACTCTAGTGAAGGAACGTGTCTGTGGCACAGGCGTATTACATATCAGGCTTTGGAAACACAGACAATACTTGTTAGTATCGATTCATTGAATATCAGACAGAATATCAGCTCACTGATCCTTTGTCGTCCTCTTCACTTTGTGTCACGGAGAACTCACCTGTGTGTGAGCGGGTGTGAATTTTCAGGTTCTCCAGGCGTGAGAAGCTCTTGTTACAGGTAGGACAATGATGTGGCTTCTCGTTGGTGTGTGTGCGGATGTGAATCAGCATTTTGTACCTGAGAAAACACACAAACATAGAAAGGAACCTGTAGACCCAGTTATGTGACCTTATAAGGCTGTCAATGGGCCTCTGTTCATACTCTGGCCATTTCTTTTTTCACTATAGCTTTTGAGAGCTCTTCCTCATCATTTAGTATTTGCAAGCAGAAATGATGTACATCTGTATTTACATCTATATTTACATATAGAGCAGAGAGGTTAATCATCATCAAGGACACATTTCAATACCAGGTGTGTACCACATAGGGCTGACTGTTGTGATCTTTGTGAGGAAGAGCAGGATGAGGACGATGAGTGAATCATTGTGCTGTGTCTGCAGACTTACAATGAAATAGAATTTAACTTTATTTAACATAAAATCAATCTGTGATCATAAATAACTGAGAAGGGTAAAAATAATATTTGGATCAGTGTGAAACTGAAGCTGAGTCTCTTTCTTTTTTCTTTTCTGTCTCTCTCTCTGGGCCACGTCATTGTGTGCAAAGTTTTGACATAGCAATAAAACTGTCATTAGAAAAGAAAACATATTGTCTTTCTGTTCTTCAGTGTAGCTGCTGTTGTAGTTGTGCCCTGTGTTTGCTGAATATCTTATGATAATTTTTGCTTCACCACAGTTTGTGAGCAGCGGTTGTTAGAAGTATGTTTGACACTGCAGCTGCACCAGTGTAAACATACCTGGCGTTGAAACCTCTTCCATTCCGAGCACAGCCCTCCCACTGGCAGCAGTACCCAGAATCCTTTTCAGGCTTGACGTGGAAGTCATTGATGTGATCAACCAGGTCCTGCAGGGAATCGAACAGCAGGTGGCACTGTAGGACAGAGGAGAGAGACATGACCCAAATACCACAAATATCACTGAGTTCATTTATTTTCCTGAATCAAAACCATTTTATATCTGAATATACCTGTAAATTAGGACCATCTATTTCTTATGATTTACTTTTTAAGTTCATTCGACCTTTATTCATGAACAGAAGAAAGTTTTTGCTCGATTGTTGTTGACACTTAAATGTGTCAGACAGAGATTAACTATATGTTTTCTGTGTGGAATCTTTGTGAACTTTAATAAGCCTGTGGCAAAATGTATTTGTTCACACACCTGTACTCCTGAAATCTAATAAATATAAACTTGTGTTGAATATTGATTCATCTGTTTATTTTTGTTTCAGCTTTGATAATTATATTTACTTTCATCCAGCGGCAGGCGAGTTGACCGTCCAGTGAGGGCTCTGGGGAAACTGGCTTCTCTCTGTTCTGGCTGATGAACATGGACGAGGGAAAGCTGTAGCTCCTCGACGGGCTTCCAATCGGCAGATAAAACGGAAACCCCTGCGGTGATGCTCCGCCCTCCACACCTTGATGGCGAGCTGCTTCCTGAAGGTGAGAAGTGGGAAGAACATTGATACCTATCTCCGACATGTCATTTTGAATTGAAGGTACCTGATTTTACTTGATATTAAACCACTGCAATATGTAACTCAACAAAACCAACTAGAATGCACTGACATGTACATTTACTTATTTAAAGTTGAATTTCAACCTGAATTACAGAAAGCCTTGCTTCTTCATTGTTAATGTTACACATTTGATTTGGCATTGGTGCAATATTATTCCAAATTTTATTGATAATAAATATGAACTTGGTGAAAATATTTCAGTTTGTGTATCAGTACTTTTTCAACATTTTAGTACATTTTAACAGGGCCGAGATAATACTGAAAACCATAATTTAATACTGACGACCTTGATCATTCTGGTCACTTTGATCTGTAGTCACAAGAGCTTAATGCTGCTGATTTTAGTTTTTAACAACTTGTTTATTGTAAAAAAAAAAACATAGGAACCCAATCAGATGAAAAGGATAATTTTGAATATACAAAAAGTACTTTCGGAGCTGAACAATAAATCTGAGTGAGGAGGAAAGATTGTCCGCTCAAACAAAGAAGCTTGTGTGTGTGATGTTTAACATTTAAAATGGCAGGAATTAGATTTAGAGTCACTGGACTGACTGTGTGCAGACGCTGCACCGACAAATTAGATTCACTCCCAAGATCCCAATTCAATTCAACGCTGCTGAAGAAGAGTGGAGCACATTCAGTCACGACCCGCCTCTGGTTGCATTACTCTGTTCATGCCTATACACAAGATGAAGCTATTACACGCAGACACAAAAAATAGTTTTTCTTCATGTGCATTTTTATGAAACAGCTAATTTTGGTTGTTATGATCAGTTGAATTTCAGCGAAACGCATACTGGCAAGAGGGAGGGTGAAGATACAGAAGCACAGATGGGATTAAATTACTGATTGTCTGAAGAGCTCAAGGATACGACTCTGACATATACCAGCGATCACTGTCCTCACATGTCTACACTGTAAATAAAAGCCACTCATACAAACAGTCAGCAACCAGCTGCTTTAAATACATTTAGAGGACTGATCAGACACATTCAATGAACACTAACATCGGGTTATTAACATTCAACATTTTCATCAATGATGAAACTAATGCACATTAGCAAAACAAAGTTTTTCACAAAACACATATAGGACATAACCGTAAACATTGGACTCACCCGAGAGAACACGTGAGGCTGGGGGCTGTGGCTGCTGTGAGGGGACTCCAGGGGGGAGGACGGGGATGGGGAGTAGGGGGAGGAAGGAGACGGGGAGAGTGATGAAGCGTGGCGGGAGGATGGGGACAGGCTGAGGTCCATGGCCGGAGGAGTGAAGCAGGACCCGGGTCGTTCATGAGAGGGAGACTGGGAATCTACGTCGGAGATTAGAAGAGTTATCACTGGATCGTTACAAGCTTCCTGTTTGTGTCCTGTAGTTTTATTTAAAGGCTTGTTAGCACTCATGATCTGTAGTTACTGCAGTCTGGCTAAGTTAGCTTCTAACTGTGGCTTCAAAACTGTCCTTGATGTACATTTGGACCATAAACTGTAAACATGGACGTGTCTCCACTTCCTCCTGTTGAACAAAATTGAAGGGCACCACTATCTTGCACTTTAAATGTCATTTGGAGCCACAGGCTTCTTTCACCTCAGATGGATTTTTTTCAAAAAACTGTTCCCTCTAGCAACACCTGACACCAGAATGAAAGTTCCTACCTCCATGGTAAATTACCTGAAGCACAATGAGGACACCTACTGGACAGAAAGTATAGAAATGGCGTCTTACCAAACTTATCCGAAACATGAACACTTGATCAGTGTGAAAAGAAATGTGACTTTATAGTTTGTTCCATGTCTATGGTTTATGACCTATACCGCAGCCAGCCACTAGGGGGCAGTCTAGATGACTTGTTAACGTTAAAGGCTGTCATCTCGTCCATCTTTGTATTGACTCTAAGATTCTACACAAAAATGAAACCAGAGGGATGACGGTGACTCCTTCAACATTCCACTTAGTCATTTGATTCTATGTTAAAATATAGAATATTTATTTATATTTGTTGAAGTGCACAGTTGCATGACCCTGAGCCTCCAGTATAGTTAGATACAGAACCAGAGAACAACACAGGAGGCAGAAGAGCGTACAAATGAATCAACTACAAGAAATTATATAAGTTAAACTCTTAATGAGATACTTGAAGTATGGTGTTATCCGCTCACAGAAGCCATGTTGTGGTTGTCTTTGTGGACACTTTATGTCAGTGTCATGCTGCTCTTGTTATCACACACTCCCCACACAAATCTGGGGACAATGTATGTCTATTTGAGGACAGCAGAGAGCCACCATTCATTGGATTTACAATATTAAATTACTGGGAAAGTGAGAACAGATAATCTACTTATCACATTTATGGCCTGTGCTGCAACATGGCATCAGCCAATACGTGTCCGTATGTAAGGGGACGAATATTTAAATTAACTTTAAGTTATTTCCAATTCCCTCAGAAAATTCCTGTAGTTGGAACATGGCTTATGAAACCTTCATGTTAATTCTCACCTGGGGAGGAGGGCGGTGAGGGAAAGGTTGAACATAGCAGGCGTGGTCGCGTGGTGCTGAGCGGCGCACAGATAGACGAAGGACAAGCCCTCTTCCCTAATCTCACCGGACCGTGGGTCCGTCCCGAGGGAATCTTCAAGTCCAGCGGCTCGTCCAGTGACAGCATGGTTGCTGGTTATTGCTGCTGCACCTGAGGAGACAGAACCACAGAAAATAAATTAAGTAAATGTTGTTCAGCTGCCATTTATGACTCTATGTTCAAAAAAGATCAGAAATAGCAATGAAAGAATGATTAAACCAGTATTTATTTATTTTTTTCCATTCACTTGGCAGCAGCACAACAAGCTACGGTCACACAGATCCGAACAGTCTCTCCCAGTGAGACTCTGACCAATCAGGTCAATAAATTGGTTTTGCATAAATAATGGAAAAGAAAAAGTCTTCGACAGAGCTATTATTTTAGTTTGTTTGCTTTTCTCAGAAATCACTCATTTCTTCTGGATTAACGTAGGAATCACTCCAGCAACTCATCCATCGTCAGATCCATTGTGGCCCTATAAGCCTTCACATCAACCGCAGGGAAATTGGGAAAATATCCTCGATATGTTTCAATAGATTTTAGATTCAGGAATATTTTACTTTCATAAGCCACGATTTTTGATGGAATAGCTTTTTCCACTCACTCGTTCTGTGGAAACATTTCAACCTTTAACGTAACATGAAACGTTGCTACGGATACTTAAACAGAGGGACGTGACGAATCACAGTTTTACATAACCAAAAACTTTGATAATGCTTTAAATGATAATAACATAATAACAATTTGAGTAATAATAATACAACTTCAGCTTAATTCTTCAATGATCCAAAACAACTCCATACTGCGAATATATTGCACTACTGTTCTTGACCTGTCACCGCTGCTGGCTCATTTTCAGCTGGATTTGCTTTTTCTTATTGTATTTTCATTTATTTCAGCTAACTCTAAATATATTCAGCTATACATAGTTTTGTATATTAGTTTATGTTTATTGTTTATATGGAATTTACTGTGGGGATTGATAATAATGTCCTAAATACTCAAAAGCAACAACAAATATTTACCATTATTTCTGCTGTTTCATGTCACTTGTCGAATCACGTCTGTAGTATTTGTATTTAAGTAAGAAGAGTAAATGAAAATACACTGTGTGCAGTAAGGGTTTGCTTGAATGTAAAGAATGAACGTCACAGGAAATTCCTACAGTAGGAAAATCACATGTGTAAGTAATAGAACTGATGATGGCTGAATTCCATTTAGTTTCAGTTTCAGGCTCCTGGCACTGATCACTCTGGCTCACTGTCACGTCTTACTGGAACCTTTGAGTGGAGCACAGCGATCCTCAGAGTTATTAGTAACACATGCACTTTTCCTACTGTGATAGAGCCAAAATGGCTGCTGTCAAATTTATCAAAAAAAATCCCATGAAATAATCAATCAGTGGAGTGAGCTGGGAATGATGAGAGAAAAACTTAGAACGACATAGACCCACAGCTCCATTGAAGTTTAATTCACAATTAAGCAGAGTCTTAACAGGGTTATTAATTTATAAAGAAGAAGTTACTTTTAAACAATCATATTTGTTTTATAGACCAGTTTTACTCCCCATTGTATTTAGCAGTATTAAGGTATTAGTCCAGTATTCTAAGACCTTTCAGTCAATAATACCAGTTGTTGCTGTGTTGAGAATTTTAGTTGTTGCTCTGCTCCTGAGGGAAAAAGCTCTGAGAAGCATTACGGCGTGGCTTCGTTATTGTGATCCTCAACATTTCTGTGGTCCGCCTTCACTAAGAGCTTCACCAACATTCTGCAGTAGTTTTCCACCCGTTGCGATATGATACCCTGGAAGGAGCATGAGACGAAAAGCGCTTCTCTGACTGGTCGTGACTCAACTCGTAAGTTCTTGTTAGACCCAGTGACTCAAGATCCAGACATTTGTTTCAAAGGCAGAAAAAAATCTCACAGTAAGAAACCAAAGGCGGAAAACTCTGCAGTGAAATGGACCAAACCTGCAGGGAAATGCTTCACAGCTGCTGGGAAAGGCGACACAGCTCACGCACATGTTTGTTCAGTAAACCTCTGCTCCCCTGTCTCATAATTACATATTGTATTGACACCAGAGATACTCACAACATCCTCAGTTTGTTTTACAAACACCTCAGCTGATCTAATATTTACGCCGTTTACTGCCGTTGACTCACTGTTTACTTTTTGTAAATCTGGATTCTTTAATTCACTGGAGCCGCTAAGACTAACACCACCATCCAATCTGCCAGGAAGTAATTAGAAATTGTAGACAAGTGTCAAGTAAAGTGTCAGAGATCAGTGAGGTGATTTAGAAACAGAGCATTTAACAGCATTAAATAGTTTGTCTGTCACAAAAACCCTGACAAGTTTATTTCTCATCAGTACATTGTTTTGATTTGTGTGTCTCTTCTTTGCTGTTCTTTAATACCTTAATTAAAAATTTCCTACGAGCCAACAGCAAACAGCCTGTCATGTACTGAGGATTTACTCATTCTTCATTCTGTACTTAAAGCCTGTCATCGGTCCACAGCACTGGAGTATGGTGAAGGTTCATTTGGTCGTATGTTCGTGGGAGCTTTAAAATGTCTAATTTAAACGTACAGTATGTATGATTCAAGCAGGTCCTTCCTATTGCATGACCCAAATCTTTGTTAAACCTTGTCATTTTCAGGTAGGAGGTTGTTGTTGTTGGTATGACCATTTGTTTAATAGCTCTCTCTATGCTATGGCGGCTCACCTTCTAGTTAAATATATGGGCACAATGATGTTGTACAAGCAGGAGACATAGAGCTAGAGTGGGCCGTCATCTGGACGGAATTACACACGATCATCAATACAAGTCGCTTACAAGCATAATTTTTTTTCATCAAGATCCATGAATCAAACGACCTTGTTAAGAGAAGTGAAAAAAATGCCTGAATCTGCCCCCTGATACTGGTCCTCCACTCAACTTCATAGAATTTAGTTGAGTAGTTCTTGTGTATTCCTACTAACAAACAAACCAGAATTTATTAAAATAGATAGTACCTATTGTCAAAGATCCATCTACAAGAATCTGACCAATATCAAATGTCAATAACAGATCGGTGCATCCCTATAAAACTTTGGACAGCTAGCTGTTTTCCGCGGCTTCAAGTGTTTATGCTAAGCTAAGCTAATCGCATCCTTGATCCAGCCCCAAACTTAATGCAGAGACATGAGAGAAAGCAAACAAGCCAATTTCCCAAAATGTCAAACTATTCCTTTAACCTATAAGTCTGGAAACCAATGTATTTTGGATACTACACAAAAAGAACAGACATAAGTAAACATATATGTCAGAAGGTGCAGACATGTTTCCAGGTATCTGTTTTTCTTTACAGTGGTTATTATTCATCCGGTGTTTATCTTCAGCCGACCTCTTAAATGGCGCCAGCCGTAGGTTGCAAGTAGATTTGCGAAAACAACTGCAAAACCTCCATTGGGTCTCTCGCTGTATGGCTCTTTAATGATAGCTGACAGCAAAAGCATTCTTAATTTACTGGATTCAAACCGGCAACTTTCCAGCTACATGTACACCTCCTTGACTTCTAAACTCGCTGTCGCCACAAATTCTTCCACAATCACCGACAGGATCCCCCGACATAATATGAGGCAGAGGCTAAACCACAATGAAGTCAGTGTTTAGGTCCGTGTGCCGTCCTGCCAGCTACCTCACCACACTGGTTTCACATTCCACAGCAACCTCGCTGACTTCTCTCACACACGCTCTGCTATTCGGAGGTATTGTGAAGGCATGCACACACAGGACCATATGTATCCAGGCACACACACACGCAGACTGGAGTCACAGCAGACATGCGCAGGACTCATAACCACACGTGAGCCCCCCCCCCTCTACCTCAGGCAGCTCCTCCCCCTCTTTTCCCTCCATGACCTGCGTTTGGGCAGCGTGCCCGGACCCTCTTATGGATCCCCTCCTCCCTACAAAAACACTGACTGCTCGCACACTTGCACACTTGCACACAAACACACGTACTGGTGCACACAGTCACATATAGAGACACACACTTGTTTTTCTGCCTGTTCCTGTATGTCATAATGCACTCCCTATATCCCCCCCACAGTCTCAATTAAATGCCAACCCCACCCCTTCAATTTAAAATTAACCCTGGCTACATCCACACTACAACATCTGCATTTGAAAACACATCAACTCTGCTACGGACACACCTGGCGTCCACTATACTTCGAGTTTTACAGCCGCTAAAACTGAGTTTCTGAAACGCTGCTGGGACTGAGGTTTAGTCTTAATGGGCAGAAATGGAAAGAACAACGTAGACTCACTCCCGCTTGCTCGTTGGGACTTTTCAGTCACGAAGCAGCTGCTCTGTCAGGCTCCTATCACATGACCCCCTTCCAGGAGAAAACAACCCACATTGTACAAGTGTAGCCTGCTCTTAGCTTTTCCAGGATTACTTAAAGGTTCAGTGCGTAGAATTTAGTGACATCTAGTGGTGAAGTGTCATGTTGCAGCTGAATACCCCTCACTTAACCCTCCTCTTCCAAACATGACAGAGAACCTGTGGAAGCCTTCAGTTGTCATAAAAACTCAAAAGGTGTTTAGTTTGTCCAGTCTAGGCTGCTGTAAAAAAACATGGCGGCCTCCGTAGAGAGGACCCGCTCTGGATTTAATTCGTTTTCTGCCAATAGATCCCTTTCAGCTAAATCTTACACACTGGACCTTTAAAGTTTAGACGACAGTTCCCACATAATGTGCAAACACAGAGTTACTGATGTCTCCATCTGCTCAGATTGTGAGTATCCATACTGTGTGTAGTACAGTTGTGCAGGACATGCATGCATTTACACTTGCAAAGTACAAATACACAAAAAAAAATCACACTTAGAAAAATGATGGTTTCTCATTAAAATGCACAAGAAACAAAATAAATTTCAAAGAGTTTTTTGCAAAATCATACAGTGTGGCTGCCGCCCGGGTGTAATGTATGTACACTAACACACACACACACACACACACAAGTCTCTCCCCCTCTCACAGGAAACCTTTGCTTCCACAGCGCCCTGATCTGGCCTCTCTCTCTCCCTGTTTTTTTTACTCCTGTCTTTCTTTACTTCCCTCCCTCTCACTCCTTCCTGTGGTTTTCCTCTCCCAGTCCTCCAGCAGAGCATACCTCTCCCGTTCTCCTCCCCTCTCCCCTGCCCTCCGCACCTCCCACTCCTTTTTTCTTCCCTCTCATTTTTTATTCTCCAGTGATTTTTCTTCTAAAACTCCCTTTTCCATTTTTCTTATTTACGTCCTGCCGTCCTGTCAGAGGAGATTTGCTCAAATGAGACATTCTTGTCTCCAGGGTTCGGTGCGTCTCCGCGGATTGTTTGCATTATGACACATATCTTCTCCTTTCCCCCTTGTTTTTCATCCTCTTCTAGCATACATATGATAAATTAAAGAGAAAGTTAGGGTGTGAAGTTGAGGAGGCAGAATCTCAATTTTTAAGAATTTGGTATTTTAGAAGGTTTTTGTTTGATGTGTGAGCAGAGAAACTTCTAGACAGGAGGGAGGAGTGACCGAGGACAGTCCATCACCTCAGGAATGATGTCAGTACTTGTTTTTTTAGGGTTTACACTGTTTGATCTTACCATCAGCCTTATAAGGTATTATGCAATGCTGCCGCAACGATGGCAGGACACTTTGTTTTTGTGGCTCTGAGGCATGCGGGGACAGGAGGAGGGAGACTGACTGTATAGAGGGTTTATGTGCATTCATGGGAAATGTCTGGAATTGGCTGAAAGTGGACACCTGCTCAGACAGCAGTGGACCAAAGCAATGGGTGAGGAGAAGAGAAAAAGGGATTCTGAGGACACAGAATTGTGGAGAGAAGAACAGGGGGTTGTCGTTACCACACGGACATGTGGTGAGATGGGGACAAACATAGTTGTTGTGGGAGACAAACAAGAGTTCTTCTTTTCTTTCTTGACATCTGAATGTGACCAGAACTTTCAACGTCATCCAAAACTCTATTATGTTTCAAAACCCGAGTCCCTAAAGGAAAACCACTGCCACTGCTGCACGTAGGTGGTTTCTGCCGCCGTGCACGGCAGCAAAAGAAAAAGGGGAATTTATTGTCAGTGTTCACAACTTGTGAATGTGTTGAACCACTGTTTTATATGATGTCAGCTGTGATTCACAACACCTTCTTTATGGCGGAATGGGGGGGGGGGGGGGGGGGGTTTCTTCTGAATGAGAAAAATGGCATCATATGCAGACATGGCCTCCCACCCGCTCCTCTCTTCTCCTCTCCCTCTCTCTTTCTTTCTCTTGCGTCTCGACAGCGCTAAGTGATGCAACTCTGCAGAGCGAGACTGCAATCGCCACCAGTAGAGCCTGCAGTGTCTCTCACACTGACACTGGCGTCTTAACCACTTAGGAGGGGAGTGGTGGCAGCTGTCAAGGGAGGAGGAGTGGGCGAGTAATCTCTCCGAACAGGATTATTTCATTCTTTACTTGAAGAAATGTTCTTTCCAGACTCTCAGTACATCGCCAAATTAATTTTTTTTTAAAACTGAGATTAAGCGCGATGAAGTGTGTTGACCGTTTTTACATAAAGACACAAATGGATTTTTATTACATGTCAGGTTTATCAAAACTAGACTCAGACTGATATGGATGTTTGGGGGCGGATTCCAATAACTAAACATTTTCAATACCGATATTTTGGCAATGATCCCTTAGATGACATTATCTAATTATAATTGAGGCTTGATTTTACAGTCTAATCAAAACATTTAATAAATAACTACGAATAAAAAGAAAACACATATACAACCAAGTGTAAAATGTGAACATAAATGCACATCTTATTATATAGTATTTATTTAATTTAGTAAAATAAGATCACATAAGAACACATTTTTATATCAGCAAACAAAAACTCAGTATGTCTGGGAAGGACAAATGTCATATCGGCCAATTTTTATCAGTCGAAATCTGATGACAACTGGACTGAATGTGCTGCTAATGTTTAACAAACAAACAAGTTCAAGGAATGTTTCCATGTAAGACATCTTTGAATGAGGCCATTTACTGGAATTAAACTGAACCTTCAAATATAATAATCAAAGACACCAATGGATATGTAGGGATGAAGAATGAAGATGTGTAGTTACATAAACAAGGTTATAAACAATTAATATTTCCTTGATTAGAGTTTAAACAGACCCATAATCTGTAGCTTTACTTTGGACAGAACAAGAACAGTTTGATGTCAGACCATTGAACGTTTTTCAATGGTTTGGTTTATGCTCTTTTTTTCCCTTTTCCTACAGAGAGAAGCTCCGATACGCCAGAAATCAATGCTGCGTTTCCTTCTTGCATTCTCAGTGAGTCATTTATATTTGTACTTCAGTTGTATTTCTTCTCAGCAGTTGCATGTTGGAAAATTGAGCTACAATGCACAAGGCAGTTTGACGGACATTGTGTGTGTGAGATGAAAATTGCCTTTAAAAGTATCAGAGGCCGACAGTGAAGATGATCGGAGGTTAATAGAGTTCATTGTTAGACAAACAGAGGGCAAAGAGAAATACTTGGCGTTAGTTGGGGAAGATGTAGAAATGGAAAGGAGATCAGCTGTGACTGGAATAAAGGATAAACCCACCTCATCCCAGTTTATCCCTTTGTGGCTGGAAGATGAACTTAACCATGTATAGTCAAAGTATACAAACTTCAACATGATACCAGTTTACATGGACCATCTTACCAAGTGGTGGCTGCTCTGTCCATGAGGTTTAATGTTTTTAAGCATGTTCTCATAAAGGGAAGCGAAACTGAGACGTTTTTAATTTTCAAATGGAAGAAAATCACATTCATTAACATATTTTAAAGTTCTATCAGTGTTTTGAATCACAGTTGATCAAATAACTGTATGTGTGGAGCGAAAAGGGTCGAACATCTCTGCACTTTCCCTCAGCTCCGTGGAGCAATTTAGCATCTTTCAGCTCATTGTTTTGATTTAACTTCACCGTAGGGTTCAGTCTCTCTGCTCCCACTGTGGTTTCCAGCTGCCACCACCGAACAGCAGCAGTGACAAGTTACCTGGATAACAGCTGGACAGATGTTTAAAGATGAACAACGCCTCTCCACTTACTCTCATTGTTCAAAAATCAAGTCAAAATATCCTGGCCTGCACCAAAAGGTGAGCTAACAGCCACCCTGCATGCACAATTTATTTGACATGTTTGTTTTTTTGTTTGATCCCATCCACTAACACGGAGGAGAAAGAATTTATGAACTACACTTCAGCCAGCCACCAGGGCGGCGTCTACACTTTTGTCTTCCATCTCAATATGAAGAAGCACGCTCACGATGAGTTTTTCACCGAATGTGAATTGTTTGCCGACACATTTGTCGCGTACAGTTTCGTGAGCGGTAACATCTCAGAGTTGTGTTCTTAGGTTTTTGTGGTGCTGCCTCCGAGTGGATAAATAATCACTATTCCACTTATTTTAATACATTGATGTTTACCACAGCATCACTGAGGGAGATGAGAGAGGACACAAACACTTACGGCCAAGAAGACGGTGAAACACTAAGCACTTATACGTCGAGGGTAGTGTGGTATGTTTTGTGTTTATTTCTGTTGTTTCACATTCATTTTGTACCTGAAATCCAGTTTAACTGAGCTAGATTTGAGTTTCTGCTCCTGAATTCACAATTGCGTGTATTTTACTGCCTCGTCCGCCCACGACTTTCTTCCACCTAATTCTTTTCTCACAGTACAACTCCCAATTCTTCTTTTCTCCCTCTCTTTCTTCATTTATTGGTCTCCATATCCCTGCTTCTCACTCAAAACCCCCTCCCATAATCCCTTGCACCACCACCGCCATCATCCCACCGTCTGGCAGCGGGACAAGGTCAACACAGAAACCTCTTCACTTCTAACTCTCTGCTCTCCCTCCCTGTAATTCCTCGCCATCAGCAGAGCAACAGATCCCTCCCTCCCTCGCCAACCCTTTCATCCACCGCCGCCCTCTGAGGACCGAGGGAGAGAGAAAGACTAAAGATCGAGAGGGGGATGAAGGAGATGTCCAGGGATATTGAAAAAAAGAATGAGTGCAGATATACTGGGTTGTGTTAAAAAGCATGAAGACAAAGGGGAAGAAGGAGAGAAGGAATATTAGGAAGTGGAGGACGTAGAAAGGAAGGAGGGGAGTCGGCGAAGAGAGACAGAAAGACTGTCACATTGACATGCAATCGACATCAGTCTGCATCCCCAGAAATCGAACTCTTCTTCTCTTTTTATTGCTCATTTTTCCTTTTTGCTCTTTTTCTTTTTGCCTTTTTCCTCCTTCATGTTTTTCTTTTTCCTTTCCCTCTTTCTCTACATCCCTCTTTCATTCCCTCAGCTCTGTCATCCAGACCTAAAACATACAAACACATGCGCCTCACATTCCTACGTGCAGAGCAGATTCACCCAATTTGTTTCCACTGTGTGTGTGTGTGTGTGTGTGTGTGTGTGCGTCTGTGCCAAGTCAGTAAATAATAACCAATCCCAGCTGTACTGTAGGCCGTTCCTCTCATTCTCAGTGGGGAAACAAAGAGGCAGAGAAAGGAAAAAGGCTCCATCAAATTACAGAGTAATGAGCTGGAAAAAAGTCAGCGGAGAGTTAAGCAGGAAGAATCAATAACATTTTAATGCTAACTGGCATTATATGAGTCCTGTGGAGCGGCTAGTCAATGGCCTCTGTGTATGGGAGTTAGTGTACATGCCATTTGAAAGAAAAAAATCACTTTGTACTCGTTTCTTACAGCGTTCTCAGGGTCATACCACCTTAAAGCTGCGCAGCTAAACAACCTCGGCAGTTTCCTTCAAATGCCTTTAAAGCAATTAATAATTGAGTTGGCTTCGTCACAGTGGGTTGAAATAACCACAAAATGTCATCCTGATTTTTGTGGATTCAGGTTAAGAAGAAAATTGATGAGAGTGAAGGATCGGGAGGAAACAGAAGCAAAGACACGGATGGACAGAAATAAAACTCTAAGCCTCCTAAAAAAAAGCATATTTCGGAAACTTTACAGAGCCAATGCGTGTTTTTACAGAGTTCAACTCCAGTAAACATCAACACACATGTGCCACATTTGTGTGTTTTGTGTGTGAATGTGAAACAGCTTGAAAGTACGTCTCTTCAATCAAGTCAAGCTAATTAGCTGAGTGAACTTAAGCAGTTCATGAACAGGTAACTGCCGTGTCAAGTACAGAGTGGATATAAAAAGAAGCAAGCTATTGTTATTGTGGCTAGCAAGTCACACAATTGTAGTCCAGTACCTCTAGCAAACATATTGTAGACCTGTAGCTCACTAAATAGCAGCCATTGCTATCAAGCAGGTCCAATATGGTGATGATACTGGGCTGCTAGCATGTTTACCATTTTGCTACAGCCACAGTAGCTCACACCAACTAGCAGTCGACTGTCCCAATCGAACAAGTCCATATTGGAAGATTACGCACCTCGCGATGTTTTGTCTCAAATGCCAGCGTTCAGTGCAAATGCAGGAAGTTTAATGCTCTGTGTGTAGTGAAGAGGAATGGGTGTGGAAAATGGAGTAAGGGTCTTCAGTAGTGGAAACTGAGGTTTTGAACACCATCACAGACATTTCACTTTCTTCTTACCAATGTACACGATTCTGCATTTTTGTTGCCTAACCTTGACAGAAAAACATTTTTGCCGAGCAAGCCTTGTAGCAGATGCTGTAGAAAGCGAAACATTTAAAACACTGGTCATAAAACATGGCCAAAGAATTTGGGTTTTGTAGAAGTATCCAATATTGACTTTCTTGCTTGACGATGGTTTTGCAACAGGATGTCTCACCACCAACCTTCCAGCACCAACAACAGCTTTCAGTTATTAATGTCACTATTTTCCGAGATCAGATCAAAGCTTGACCGGTAATGGTCACAGTCTTCAATTGTACAAATTATTTTTGTTATTTATTCTGATTAAGATGTCATTTCTGCCCATTATATGTCTCGTGTGGAGAATAGTGCTGGGAAACATTCAATGGTAGAAAAAAAATAATGTGTTGATAATTAACCATGAAGGTGATTTATCAAGACATGCACTTATTTCTGTCCCTCAAATTTTCTGCTTTTCTCTTTGCGTCATTGCAAATTGAATCTCTCAGCTTCGGACATTTGGCCTAAAAAAACAAGTAATTTAGCATCTGGGAAACTGTGAGGGGGCGTTTTTCACTATGTTCTAATACTTCATACGATGATTTAACTGAGTATTTGCCAGGTTACATTGGATGAAAGTGTGTGTTGGCTGCGGCCATGGTGGAGCAGACACCAAATCAATGGTTCAACATCTTCAAAGCAGCAGAGAGCTGAAAAAGGAGAGAAGTAATCTGACAGTCCGTCCATTGTCGTCCACATCTATGGACCAGAACACAGAGGAAGTCCATTTCTGATTCTACGCCCATCTGCCCTGCCACCTGATCCCTCTTTACAATCATTCCCCCCAACTTTGCCAAGACATATTCTTTCCCTTTATCCAGTTTTTCTCTCTTTCTCTGCCCCTGGTCCACTCCCTCTCTGTCAGGCCTTTTTCTCATTCGCCTCCTTCCTCAAACACAAGACCTAAAAGAAATAGAAGAAGGAGAAAGGGAGAGGGAGCGAGGGGAGAATAAGACTGGAGAGCGAGAGAGAGAGAGAGAGGGTGAAGGGGGGGAAGTGATGGGGGGAGGGGGGTGCCGGGGTGGGGTTTGCGGAATTTGCTCTATGTTTGGTTTGGAAGTGAAGGCCCCGGCGCTGGGCTCTCAGGAGGATAACGGAAAAGAGAGGGAGAAGAAAGGGAGGTTTATGGATGTGTGTGCTCCCTCACAGGTGGTCGGCACATACTGTCAGTGGGGGGGTCTGCGTCTTTGCTGGACGGTGTCGGCATGTTGACAATGTTAACGATATCTGTGCTCGCAGCATGTGTGTACATCTTGTCCGTTTATTTGCAGATGTTGGCACAGATGCTCGCGAGCTTTTAGCATGTAAGACTCGGAGAGGGGGACGAGGCAGAGAGAGAGAGAGGAGAGGAGGTGAATAAGACATTCCTAAGAAAGAGGAAGAGGAGGAGGAGGAAGAGGAGGGGGGGATGTAGGGAGCCAGTGGTTAGTTAGTGGTTAGAAACTAAGAGGAGAAAAATGAATGTCTGGTCCAGGGCTGGGCCCAAAGACGATACCGCAACCCGCCAACGAGCCAGGGGAGAGGAGAGGAAGAGGGAGAGGAGACGAGAAGAGGAGAAGAGTCATAATAAGTTATGTTGAGGAGGAGAACCAGGGGAGGCCTCTTCCTCCTATGAAGCCTGCTCACTCCTGCCTCTCCTGCTGTGGGGGGGGGGGGGGAGTAGAGCTTTTATAGCGGAGCTGAACCCGCTGAACCCTCCATATACAAACAGCAGGGCAAGTAGGGAGACAACTGAGGGTCGAAGCCACCAGTGTATGGGATGGCTGGAGGGACGAGGAGGAGGAGGAGGAGAATAAGAAGGAGGCTCATCACAGGTCTTCTACACACCATCAGTTTGGGTGGAGTTTCTACGTGCTTCCTTCCTGTGTTCACTTTCTTTCTTTGGCTATACCTCACCTCTTTTTAAAAAAATCTTCTCTCACCTCTTTCCTTCATCAATTTTCTTTTTTCTTCTTCTTTGAAAAATAATTCCGTCATTCATTGTTTTCCTCTTTATTTACTTTATTTATTTCTTGTATTCTTTCTTATATATTTTATCCATTTAGTCATACCTTCTTTCTTACGTCTAATTATTTATTATTTTTTAAATTATCCTTGCTTCTACATTTGTCTTCCTCCAAGTACATTACTTTCTCTCTCCCCCATCTTTTCTTTCTTTGACCTCCTTCACCTATTTCTTTCTTTCTTTGATATTTTACTTCTTTCTTTTTCTTTTTCTTTTCCCTCTTTCAAGCAAATTTCTTTCTATTTCTGTTATTTTTTCACTTTTTTCTTCCCTCATTCTTTAAACAAGTATTTTTTTAAGTCTTGGTCAAATTGTCGCTGTTCGTCATCGACCTCTTTTTCTTCTTCCTTTAACTTTCTTTTGCTTGCTCTTGCTTCCTTCACTAATTTCCCCTACCCTTAACATGTTTCTTTTTCTTTAACCATTTTTCACTCTCTTCTTACCTTCACCTTATTCGCACTCTCCATCCATCCTTATTTCCCCTCCTTTCCTATAGCTTCCTTCCTTCCCTCCTCCCTTTCCACATAAACATACCACACACACACACACACACAGTATATGCCATACATATGAGCAGCACTCCCACCCTGCATCAGACAGTGTGGGTGGAAAGGGGCTCTAAAGCAGACACACCCAACAACAACAGGAAAGGAGTTTGCTTGGCTCTAGGCCTTTTTAGAGAAAAAACATCCATGAGCGTCTGTCCGACCTTTAGCGAACAGCATGATGCAACGAGTCTGCAACGTGCACATCGGTGCCGTCACACGAAAACCTCACATTCCCAGAAACTCTTTGCCCCGGCCACCACGACGCATCATAGAAAAATCATAAAGGAGAGTTGTTGGTGGTTGTTTTCTCACAGCTCTCGAGGGTCAGACACTGTGGAGTTTCAGTTAAAGTGTGACAATCAGTGCAGCTGGAGTTGGGACGTGTTTCTAATGCAGAGGCGGATCGTCCTGTAGGGAGGAAGAAGCGTCATGATTGGTGTCACGGAGGTGGAGGACTTGTGGGACTTGATGACCCAAACTGTTTTCCAAAGGAAAAAAGGGAAACAGCGTTCCCTTTTGAAGTGGACCCTTGAAATTCAAACACTCATCCATCAGTTGACCTCCTCCATAAGATCCATCCATCCAAACTACCTCCATAAGATCCATCCAAACTACCTCCAAAAGATCCATCCATCCAAACTACCTCCATGAGATCCATCCAAACTACCTCCATGAGATCCATCCATCCGACCTACCTCCTCCATAAGATCCATCCATCCATCCGACCTCCTCCATAAGATCCATCCATCCACCCTACCTCCTCCATGAGATCCATCCATCCGACCTACCACCTCTATAAGATCCACCCTACCTCCTCCATAAGATCCATCCACCCTACCTCCTCCATAAGATCCATCCATCCACCCTACCTCCTCCATAAGATCCATCCACCCTACCTCCTCCATAAGAACCATCCATCCAGCCTACCTCCTCCATAAGATCCATCCACCCTACCTCCTCCATGAGATCCATCCATCCGACCTACCACCTCTATAAGATCCACCCTACCTCCTCCATAAGATCCATCCACCCTACCTCCTCCATAAGATCCATTCTTCCACAAATCAGTTGTTTATTTTCTCAAATTTCTGATTGTTTAATCTGAACATTATTCATTAATCATAAATCTCCTAGAATCAGGGATATTGTCAAATGTTATCATCCAAAAAAGCAGCAAATCCTCAACTCTCAGAAGGTGGAACCAGTTATTATCAAAATATAGTTGCAGCTGAATTTTTTAAATTCTTATCCAGGTAATCAGTTCTGTGGTAATATATTAATATAATTCTGGTATATGTGAGTGACTGAGACAACCAACTGATTCCAGAGCAGCACAGACAGTCGCAGAGGAACATGAGGGTCTGTTAGATTTATTTCAGATGTCTGAGTGTTCATACCTTAGAACAGCCTGTTGACAGTCGCACCTCTGCTCCCTGTTATTCTGCCTGGAGATGCTCTCGAGTCTGAGGACACAAATCAGAGTCTGTCCGGTGTCTCCTGAACCATCTTCGGTGAAGTTATCAGTTGTCAGTGGCTGGTTTCAAATTGAAACGAGTCGGTGTTTCCAAAGCAGATCCTCCCTCAGGAGTTCGCCCAGAAAGCCTGTTGAAAGAGGTGTGAAAACCTTGTCCCGGGAAGTTTTCTCTGGAAATGAGACTGACGTCGTGAAAAAGGAAAAACTGCAGAGAAACACTGAGTCAGAGGAGAAGGCGAAGGAGCTCAAACACGCCGCGTGAAGGGAGAAGAGGACGGGACTCATGGAGGCGCATCGCTCGGTTGCGACGCTGGTCAACTGGAGCTCCAGCTGCGGAGAGGAGGGGAGAGACTGAGGGAGGAGGGAGAGAGCGAGAGAGAGGGGAGAGAGACTGAGGGAGGAGGGAGAGACTGAGGAGGGGAGAGACTGAGGGAGAAGGGAGAGAGAGACAGAGCGAGAGAGGATGGGAGAGAGAGAAGGAGGGAGAGAGATTGAGGGAGGGGGAGAGAGAGAGAGAGGGGGGAGGGGAGAGAGACTGAGGGAGGAGGGAGAGAGAGAGGAGTGGAGAGACTGAGGAAGGAGGGAGAGAGGGAGAGAGGGGAGGGGAGGGGAGAGAGAGAGAGGGGAGGGGAGAGACTGAGGGAGAGAGAGAGGGGAGAGAGCCAGAGAGAGAGGGAGGGGGGAGACTGAGGGAGGGAGAGAGGAGGAGAGAGAGACTGAGGGAGAGAGCCAGAGAGCGAGAGAGAGGGGAGGGGAGAGAGACTGAGGGATAGAGGGAGGGGAGAGAGGAGGGGAGAGACTGAGGGAGGAGGGAGAGAGAGACAGAGCGAGAGAGGATGGGAGAGAGAGAAGGAGGGAGAGAGATTGAGGGAGGGGGAGAGAGAGAGAGAGAGCGAGAGAGGAGGGGAGAGAAAGAGGGAGGGAGAGACAGGAGGGGAGTGATTGAGGGAGGGAGGTGGAGAGACACTGGGCAAGGGAGAGAGAGGTGGGCTGGAGAGACAGAGAGAGAGAGAGAGATCAGCCTCCTCCCCAGCTGTTGACTGTTCTTTAGACTTATTTTGATAAAACTTTCTTCCAGATCAAATGTGTTGAAGAGAATCTGAGGAACAAAAACTAAATGTCCTGTCTGGGTTGTAGCAGAAACAACACACACACACACACACACACACACACACACACACACACACACACACACTACACACACGCCAGCTTTATTGTGAACCTCTGGTTTGGTCCAGTCTGTCTCATTGTCGCCCTCTTGTGAAGTTACAACTCTGAGTTCACTGAGCTGAAACAGCTGAACTCTGATGTTGATGTCAGAAGTGTTGCTGTGCAGGCCACTGGTTATGATGTCACAGCACGGACACCAGTTTAAAAAGGCTACGGGGAATAACAGAAAGTTTACTAGTTGACCTCAGTCTTTGTCATTTACTTCTCCAGTTCATTTATCAACTGATCTGTAGATACTTACTGTGCAATACACACAATCTGTCTGTGTAATTTCTATATAGTAATATTTGTACCTGTAATTATACTCACATGCCATTTATCCTGTTTACACCGTATCTATCAACGCTATCTTATGTTAATGCCGCCATTCTTTGAATGTTTACTTATTTAGTTCCTATCCTATTCAGTTGCTATAGCGGCAGGCAGGTCAGAATGAGGAGTAAAAGAAAAAAGGCATTAAAGTATGTGCATTATATACACCTTAGTAAAGTGCGGTGGCACAGGATGAGTAGAAAAAACATTTGTATATAAATCTAAGGACAAGTGTGAAAATAGTTCATGGATAAAGGATAAACCAGATTAAAATAAATGGCACTGGTATTAATGAGTGTGTGGTATTTGGTGCAGATCAAAGTAAAATTGTGCAAAAGTGAAAATCAAACAAGCCATTATAGTTCACTTATAAAGCACATAGCAACTGTGTTCGGAAAGCCTCTATAGAAATAAAGCTTATTATCATTCATATTAATGTTCATATCAATAATAACAATGCATGTATATGTAAACAAATAGTAAACCGTTTTTAAAAAGTGTGATGAGAAGATAAGAAGAGTTATTTATTTAAATTTATTTATGAGCTTGCAGTAAGCGTATTGAGCCACCACACCCTCCGAGGCACTAGGTGGCGGTAATGCGAGGATAAAGACGGTGATTACGAAACGGACAGACGCTCCGATGACGTCGTAAAGGGCGTAACCGCCGCTGGGTGTCTCGCTGCCTGAGAAGCGACCGAACAACATTTGTGCAAAGCGACGAGATCGTCATGGATCGAGGCTACGGTTCAGGTGAAGACTCAGTTTGTATTCGTGCATGGATACGCCGATGTGAACGTTTCTGCGTTGAGTAGTGCGCAGTCACCAAAGTTTTATTCCGCCCGGTTAGCCACATGCTTTGTTACGAGTGTTAGCCGTTAGCTAGCTCACGTTTCAGCTAGCCGATGGGAGCCAAACAATAGCCCGTGTGTGCTGCAGACAAAGAGAAGTGCCGGCTGGTTGTTGTGATGAATATTTGTCTGCGTGTTGTGTTGATGGTTGATGATTATGATTTTTTTTTTTTTTTTTTAGCATCAAGGAAACACCAGGCTGCTTATTTGCTAATGTGCCAACATAAAGGGTTGTGGCCCATTGTTTTAGGCTTGGTGTAGATGCTCTGCTAATATTAGCTTGTTAGTTCTGTTAAAATGGAGTCAGCCCGGGGATAACACACATTTAAAGTAAATAAAATGGCCGCCTCTGTAAAGATGTGTAGAAATGTTTGTTTTCATCCATTCCCAGTTCTGAGGGTTTAAAGAGAGAGCTCCCAGGATATCTTTTGTCCTCACACACATCTACATGGATGACTGAAATGATTCCACTAAGCCATTTAATCCAGCTGTTGTCAGATAAAGTTTTGATTTATTACGCCATCCTTTGCAAATAATCTATTTCTCGTGTCTTCTTTTGTAGGTTATAGTTGGGGAGGTGGAGGGTCTGGCAGCAGAGGTAAGCAAATGTGTGGATAAACTCTTGTACAATGTGATGGAGCGAAACCACACAATAACATCATGCCCCTGTTCAGACCTGGTATTAATGTCTGCCCCGTGTGATCCGATCTGCAGTGGTCAGACCCAACTGTAGTTCTGAACTCTGAACCTGAAGTTTCCCACCAGGGCCAGTTCGAATTCAGCGCCTAATCTGAAACCATCTCTTTGTGTTTCAACGGCCAATCAATAGGCTCTCGGCCAGAAAAACTGGTTCCAGGGTGGCACCAGCTCGTTTCTGGTCTTCATCAGAGATTGGGGGGGGGGTTATTGTGCCTGAGACCAACCACAGCTTTGTTCTAGAGAGAAAGTGGAGTCCGGAAGAGTTGAATTCAAAAACGAATATGCGCAGCTATGAAGAAAGATTTGAAGACTAATTGAAGAAAAGTATTGATTGTCTTATGATATTGTCAGCTATTGTGGTGGTTGTTTCAAACTAATCAACGTGTAGGGGGTCAGAGACGTCAGCTCAGTCCATATGTGTCAACGCTAAATAAAGAAATGAGCAAGTTGATAGTCAGGGATGCAATGACGTGGCTCTGGAGGCTCAGTTCACCGTGGTAGAAAAGAGGGTATCGGACCACAGTTGTAGGTGTTCTGGGATGCATCCGGCCACATATGAAGCACCACCTACAAAGCTGAATGCGTGTCTGTGCCAACACACTCTCAAACCTACTGACCGACACGTTTGTACACTCCTGACTGGGTAAAAATGTTCTTTGCCCTTTGCAAACACAAACGACAGTTGTGTTTATTTGCATACAGAGTCAGATCCGATTACACTTGAATGGGCAGACAATGCTTTCCACTTGTGATCTATAGCGAGGTTACAGTGAGAGAATATTGAACACTGAAAAACACTGATCTGTTTTTAGTGGTCACATTGTTGTATTTCAATTCCACCAGGTTCTAGCGGCTTTGACATGTACGGTGGAGGTTACAAGGACTCGATGTCCGGGCTCGGCGGCTACGGAGGAGGAGGTAGCGGCCAAATGAAAAGGAATCTATCTGGAGCGTCCATGCTCTCGTCTTCAGGCACACACGCAGATGCAGTCATTGCCAAGATCAACCAGCGACTTGACATGCTCACTCAGTTGGAGGGGGGGTTGAAAGGGGCTCGAAACGACAGGTAAAAACTTTTCGCCTCCTTCTGATCCATATTGTCTTCATCCATCAGATACCACGTCCACACATCCATGCCAGCAAGAGCATAACATTTCCCACTAGTTTATTTCATAAGTGAGGTTCAATACTATACAAAGCAGATGTCACAGTGTGGCATCCCTTTCATAAAGAGTGTTGCTTCTGAATATAGGTATTGCTGGGGTTTTTCGACACCAGTGCCAGATCTGTACTTAAAATGGTTCCGGTGCCGAGGATTAGGGTTTAAAGTACAAAACGCCGGGGGGTCGAAGTAAGACATTTTTATAGCTAAGGCAGATTGGAAGTTGAAATTTAAGATTTTGACTATTAACAGATTAAAGTACAGTTAACTTAAATATATAAATGTAAATATGTGCAAGACTTTTAACAAACCCGCATAATAAATAAAACCGGGTCCTAATGTGCGTCCCGTATTCTTAAAAATCTACAAACATTTTTAAACAAAGGCCATGTCACTGTGGTTGGACACATTGTCGTTATTGTTTTAGAATGGTGAAGCTGCTTTAGTCTTTACTCCCATTTCACACTCGTTAGCCTCAATTCCTGTTTGGGGGGGAAAAGGCATGAGTTGCCCACAGGCTCCATTTCAGTGCATCTGAGGAAGCTTTGACTGCTGTGTTGTGGTTTGTCTGGTTGCTGGTAAGAAAAGTTGTGATCCATCAAAACTCTACATGTTGTGAAAATGCATGGCTGCTGGAGATATACATCCTTGCACATGAAGCCAGTCCATCTTTACACAGCTCTCCTTGAACATTACTTTTATCTTGACTTTGTTTGTTCATATATTTTGTTTCTCTCATCCTCCATGTGACCTAACCCCATGTTCTGGCTTTAGGTTACACAAGTGATGAGTTTTCAGGTGTTGCTTGATATTACTTTGTCAAGCTGAAATGTTTACTGAAGGTTGCTTGCTATATTTATAAAAATGCCCATAATACTGGGGAAAAACCCCAGGCTGTATTTTAATCCCCTCCCTGATTATTCATTTTAGTCCAGTCACTTTCCAGGATATTTCACCTCTTGTGTCTCAGGGTCACTGGTTCTCACGGACCGTGTTCATGCCTGTTGAAGGGTTGTGAGCGTATCCTTTAACAAGGAATCTGCGTTAAAAACTGCATTTCCCTAATCTGCAGGAAAGTGTTTGATCTCCAACAAAAAATGTGGTTGGATGAAACTGAGCAAAAATAAGAGAAAATTCATTACTACATCACAGAAGGCCACAAGCAGTGTAATAACTTGTTTTGGATCATTGACTTCTGATCTAATGTGGTTTGTGAAATACAAACAAAACAAAAGGAGAAAGCGAGACCATGGAGGAGAAGGAAAAGCAGGTGGAGAGATCCGAGCCTGACTGTCCTCCCTGCCTCCCTTGCTCTGTGCTTTTCTCTATCAACCCTCTCCCTCCCTCCCGCAGGTTTGACCAGTACGAGTCTTTCGACTCGCGCACTTCCTCCCTCGCCTCCTCCCGAGATCTCTACAGATCTGGCGGCAGTAGCTATGGCTATGATGATGGCCGTGGGGACAATCTGCTGTTGGGTCAGCGAGGAGGCTCTGGCTTCGGAGGGGGAATGGGGCTAGGAGGAGGCGGAGGCTTTGACAGCCCGTCCTCTTCCTATGGAGTCGCTAAAATGCGACAGAATATGAGGGATTCCTTCACCAGTAGCCAGGGAGGAGTTTCTGAAGGTGGAGCATGGGTATGGGGAGGAGCAGGCCGACGTTCCCCCAGAAGGGGTGGAAGTGCCGGGGGTCGAGGAGCTGGCGGAGGTTTTGGAAGTCTCAGGTCTGATTCCACTCCATTAGGCGGTGGGAGGGGAAGTGGCAGTGGTGGCCAGTCCCACCGTGGCCACTCTCCAGGAGGTGGTAGAGGCAAGCTCCCATCTCTCCTGTCCAACCGCATGTACCCTGAGAGCGGGGGCTTCTATCAGGGTTCCGCTCAAGGGCCTCACGACTTTCCTGGGAGGCACTTTGGAGGGGGCCCACGGGCTGGCCGCCAGCGAGGCCGCAAGAGACCCCTCAACAAAGTAAGTACCTCTAGCCAAATAAGACCTCCTCAGACACTGGGCAAAAGTTAAGCCCTTTCTGATTCCCCTGTTTGTGTTTCCTCTGCCAACTGGCAAGTCAGCCTGAAGAGCTAGTGCCTGCTGTGCCATCAAAAACTAGTTGTCACAAATAACCCCCAACACACATTTGACACAGCACTTGCTCATATAATTTACCCCCAGCCCTTATTGGATGTGGTCAGAAATGCTTTAAGGTTTCTGTACAGTAAATGCAAGTGACAGTTCTCTCTGCCCAATTCTTTGTCCCGTTTACGTGAAGGGACGTTGATTTCACTTTGTAGACTTTTTTTTTTGTATCTTTTGCCCCCGGGTCTCCTTAAGATAAGACTAACGCTATTCATGTGGAAATTTTCCAGAAAGGGAAGCCATATCAATACTGCTAATTGGCTTTGACCAGCATGAAGTCTAGATTTCATTGATGTGTTGATGAGGGGCTCTTTTTTTGTTGCTGTTAGAAAATGTGTATTGATTTTTGTTGACTGCAGCAGCAGCAGCAGCAGCAGGTGAAGCAACAACGTCCAGATGTCCAGAAAAAGAGAAAGCAGATGCTCACTGCAGCTGATGAACCAGAGTCCAAGATAAATAAGACGGAGAGTGCAGGGACAGAGGTGACCCAAGGTACGCCCCAAAATAATTTTTAATCAGCTGATTTAATTTCAAACCTTTCCTTACCTCCACCTTCTTGCCTCTTCCATGGTGGATTTAAGAAACAAACTCATGACTTGGAAGGTAACGTTTCTTGTTCTGTTCTCTGTCAATAGAGCCAGCTGAGAAAAATGGCAGTGCCACTGAACCAAAGACTGCAGCTGAGGTGAGTCGGTGGATTTCCAAACTAATGTAAACTTTTGAGCTCTGCTTGCATTGCTTGTTCCGCTGGGACTATTGCACAGCTATTGCACAGCTATGAAGCCAGGACAGAAGAATTTGCAAAGATATAAAGATCAAACTTTTATTCTTAATCTAAGTATAAAAACAAAGAGTTACATGTCCTTTTTTTTAATAAACAATGGGTTCCTGTCTTACAGGAGACGAAACCTGAGGGAGATAAAGGTGAGTTTCCCTTCAGCAGCTTCACTCTGACCTTTTTTTTGTGCTTTGCTTCTTCGGTCTACATCATCTACTTGTCTTGTACTATTTTTGTACTCGTAGAAATCGTTGCTCGTCTAACTTCTGCTCCTCTGCTCTTGTTTAGCTTCACCCAAGCAAGAGGAGAAGAAAAAGCCACAGGGAAAACAGACCCCAGTACAAGGTCAAGACAAGCACCCGAAAATGAGAAAGAGACGGGGCTTCCTGGAAAGGTAAGAGGGAAAAATTTAGTTCATTCCCATGGTCTTTTTTTGTATCAACACCATTGCTGCTTGTTACCCTTGAACATGCAAAACAGGCACCTGAAACACATTTTGAAATATTATTTTTTCAATATTTTGTGTTTGGTTTATTTACACTAACCTCAGCTAAACTAAACCTAAACTTCTCAATGTTTTTTTTTTCAGGGTGATGTTTGCCTGCTCAGTGTGCAAGTTCCGCTCCTTCTACAAGGATGAAATGGAAACTCATCTTGACAGTCGCTTCCACAAGGACCACTTCAAGTTCCTCTCCGGCCAACTGTCCAAGCCCACAACAGACTTCCTACAGGTGACAACATTCATCACAATCACAGTCATAAGGTTTTAGAAACTGTATGTTAGTATTTTCGCAAAAGCACTCAAACAGAGCACGGCTGTCCTTAAATCATGATTTACTATATTTTGAAGTTCTACATGTGAATCTCAACAAATGACAAATATTTCACCGAGGTGATTGCATTAAATTGTAATTTTACTATATTTACAGTTGGGGAGTTTTTCTGACGAAATTGAAAACTTTATTTCTGTGTTTTTGTAGGAGTATTTGCAGAACAAGTTTACAAAGACGGACCAGAGGATCAGCCAGGTAGAAAACCACAGTGCTGCCATCTGCCAGGTTTACAAAGAGCAGGACCTCACCAGAGGTAAGTAACAGCTGCGTGCGTGCATGCGTGTCTGTGTGTGTGTGTGCAGGCCAAGGGTTTGCTGATTGCAGATATCTTTCTCACCCCTGTAGATCTTGGAATGGAGCACTTCATGAGGAAGGTGGAAGCTGCTCACTGTGCAGCATGTGACCTCTTCATTCCCATGCAGCTGCACCTGATACAGAAACATATAAAGTCTCCTGATCACAACTACAACCGCAAGGTATGACGTGAATGTACAATTCAAGACCCTAAAAAAAGGTTTATCTTCATCATTATATATATATATATCATTTTTAAACTTAATATTCGTATTCTGCCCTGTGAATGACCTGGGACTGTCCTTTCTTTTATTCAAGGGGATGATGGAGCAGTCTAAGAGGGGCAGCCTGTCTGTCGCTCGAAGCATCCTGAACCACAAACTCATCGGCAAGAAGCTGGAGAGTTACCTCAAGGTATGTACAAGTGTCATGTGCCCAGGCAGGGTGACAGGAAGTATGAGTACTTTTCCTATTCTGTTTTTGCTTTGCATGTAGGAATATGGATAAGAGTTTGTGGGCTCATGTTTTTATCCACAGTAAATGTGAAGGCAGTTCTGAGTTTACAACAAAACTGAGTACATCCCTGTGCAGTACCACCACGATATTAAATCTCACACCCCTTTTTACGTCTGGGTAACATGACTTCAAATCTGAATATCGGCAAGCTGCAAAACATATTGTTGAAGACACTTATTAGAATCTCATGTGATCGTGAGTGTAGGGCGGCTCCTACGCAAGCAGTATATACTTAAAACCATTCTTTCATTTTCAGGGTGAAAACCCGTTCACTGGTAACCAGGACGACCAGGATCCAGATGACTCCATGGTGATGGACGTGTCTGAGATGGAATTAACCGGTGAGGTGGGCGATGATCAGGCAGCGGATGATCAGGCAGCGGACGGTCAGGCGGCAGACAGTCAAACTGCCCAGGATCAAGCGGCCGGTGGTGAAACGTCCGATAGTCAGACAGCAGACGGTCAAGCCGCTGATGGTGAGGTGGCTGATGGTCAGACAGCAGACGGTCAGATGGAGGAGGTGGCAAGCAAAGAGGAGGAGCCGGTGTCAGCGGGAGACGCAGGCCAAGAGGTGGTCGAAGGTGAAGCGGCAACTGAAGCAGCAAATGAGGAAAAGATGGAGGATGAGCTACTAATGGGAGGAGAGGAAGAGGAGCAGGAGAACCAGGAAGAGGATGGTTTCGAAGTGGGAGAAGACGACGAGGGGGAGGAGGGATACGTGGTGCACGACGAGATTGGCGAAGAGGGATTACCAGGCGAGCTTGAGGAAGAGGAGGAGGATGAAGGAGTGGAAGCAGCAGAAGTTGAGGAGGAAGAGAATCACAAATGACTTACACCCTGGGTTTGACCTCTCAACCTAAAACATCAGTCTGGACCAGTCAGTGACCCCTCCACCCTCGAAACCTAAGTTCAGTGTCAGGCTTATTAACAAATACACATATTGTACCTGCTCCCTCCATTTCTTTCTATAATGACTCTGAGGTTATTCCGTACAATGTTTTTTTTGTTAAAGGAACAGTTAGACATTTTGGGAAACAGTTTTTTTTGCAGTTTTTAGATAAAAAGATCACTTTCACCGTAGCTGCTTTCAGACACGAACTGACTCCACAGTTGCTCCGTATGTTCTCCGGAGGAGGTGCATGTGTGAACTTAAATGTCAAAGTGAGAAAATCCGCAGTTTCTACGGACTTTATCCACCTGACCTCCTAGTATTAGGTACGTAGAAATCCAGGAGATGTCGATGATCCCATGATCCTCTTGGGCAAGTGGGGGGGGTTGATTGCGCTTCTAACGTGTGATAGACGCAAAAATAGAAAGTGTGCGCATGTGAGAAAGGAAAACTGTTGGTAAACCCCGAAACCAATTGTACAGATTTTACCCCGAGGTCATGTCTGAAAACGGCTTTATGTTAGTGTTTCCTTATTTATTACGTAGACTGTGGATCTCCAAACCTCCCTGGTGAACTTATAATAATATTAAACATCTCCACTGGAGTGTTTTGCACCATAACTGTATCAATTGTCTTAACGAGAAACAAAATAACTGGATTTCCTACAATGTTAACTGTTCCTCCTTAATAGTTTTTTCTTGTGCCTCTAAATTCTAAATTTTGGATTAATTTGTTTAGTATTGTAAAGTTGAGACATGATGTACTTTGTTTTTCTTCTGATCAGAGTTGACACAATGTCGCTTTCTGCTTATTATCAGTTTTCATGATGAATGGATGTTTGTTCTCAGTTTTACTTAAATCTAGAACAATGTGGGTTTTTCTCCTGCAGCTGCAGAGACTGAGATATTTTATCTGTGAACTCTGTTTGTAGAGTTAGTGGGATATTCAGTCGTCATCCTCTTTAATGGTTTTGTGTCACTCTGAGTAAGAAATAAACTTGTTGAAGAAATCGCTTTCACTGTTTCGTTTTTTAAGATTTTAATGGAGTCAGGATGGAGTCCCTATGTTAGATTGTCCCAGAAGTTCTTACGTCAGTTTGTTAAATCTTACAAGAAATAAAAGTTTCACCTTTCACTTCTTTTTAGCTTCCAAGTGGTAGTTAGACAATATAACACCATTTAACTTAATTAAGCCTGAAGGCAATTTGGTTCAGGGTAAGTACAAAAATAACTTGCAGACATGCACTGATTAACAGCTTTAAAAACAACAATACAATATACTAAGTCATTAATAAAGTTACAGTCCATGGTTTTCTCGATTCACATGTTGAGCTCTAGAGGACAGAATTGTCCTTACATCTGAGACAATGATAATATAACATGACATATGTAGCCTACTGCTAACTTTAGTCCCTGGTTGGCTCCATGTTGATGTTTCCAGTTGCAACAATTACGATGAATCTACCAAATTCAGTCTCATACATAGATTTTCTCTGTGGATTCAACAACTTCCCTCAACACACGGCGACGTACATTACAGAAGGTTTGACTGCTGCCTCACAAAAGTGTCCATTAAAGTCACTGGAAAATAAATACACAACTTAATGTAAACAGTTAATGACAGGAGATATTGAGGCACAGCTCTATGTTTGTCACCTTTATTTTAGTAAACATATCGACAGCATTTGTAAAAACATTTGTATGAAAAGGTTGGGTTATTGTTTAATTTTCGAAATTATAAGTAAATACAATCCCAGCAGAAAGCTCAAATTAAAAAACTGTATTCAATTTATTTATCGAATTGAAGAAGCAGGAAAACAAAAAATGACGGCATTAAAAAACATATTTACCATGTTTTCTTAATTTGCAGTGTGATGTCTTCTTCACACTGCAAATTAATAAAACGCATATATAAACTCATATGTGTCATTTAAATTCATTTCAGACTCAGATCTGTAAAGGTTTTAATTATTTCATAGGTTTTACCTGTTGACTGTTTTTAAATAAAATTTTAAATGTTCAATTATAAGACCTCGGATAGTACTTTCTAGTAATTACTGTTGCAATAACTGTCAATTTATTATTTCCTTTTGCTCATATTATATTCAGACTCATTTTACTGCATATAGTCAGATTTATTATTTTGTCATGTCAAACAAATACTGCAAATTTGCACATTGTCTCTCTGTGTTCTTACTCGTTGTGAATGTCCTTGACCTGCTGCTGTGACACAACAATTTCCCAACTGGGATCAATGAAGTTCATCTAATCTATTCTTATTATTTAAAGCTCTGACCTGTTGAATCTATATAAATTATATAAAGAGCTCGAATAGTTTCAAAATTAAACATTTTTTAAATTCAAACTTGTTCAATGCATAGACTTCATGTGAATTATACGAAGACGTCGAATTGTTTTTTTAATTCAAACTTTTTTTTAAAGTTAAAAATAAAACTTAGAAATTATTTCAGACTCTTGCGTGATGTGGGTGGGGCGGGGCGTGCGGCCGAGTGGGCGGGGCCGAGGTTGGGTGACATTTGCGCTGACAGACGCTCGGCCCTGCCCCCTCCCCCCCCCTCCCCCCGTGCGTCTGACGTCAGCGACGTCAAACGGGACTGTTTGTTCTGGAACTGGGGCGAGGAAGGTCCGCGCGGCTGACACCCGCCTGGAGAAGGTAAAAACTGCGCCCTGCGAGTCCGGGTCGCCACCGGGGCTTCCCCCGAACACAGCTCGCAGCCCGCGGGGCGCGCTGGAGCGGTCGCACCGGCCGTCGGTGGCGCATTTGGCGCGCTGTCAGTGAGCTTCCTCGGTGAGCGGAGCATGAGCGCTCTCCGCAGGCCTTGCACCGGTTTCGAGCACGCGAGTCGGATGGATCTTTAGCCCTTTAACCCGGCGCGGTTCGGCGCCAACGTGCCCGGGTCGCACCCGTCCCCTCTCGGCGCTCGCCCTTGCTCGCGGCGCGGGCACCCTCCGTGCTGTCAGCGCGCACGGTGGCTGCAGGTCGCCCTCACGCTAGCCTGCTAGCGGCTAGGCTGTTTGTTTGTAGCCCCGCAGGCCGTATTCGTGACATAAGTTACGTCCCTCTCGGCGGCGCAGCTCGCGCGTGGCGGCGCGGACGCGGGGCTGCGCCGTGCGGAGAGAGTCAGCGCGGTGCGAGTCGTGTTCCGAAAGGCCGTTTGCGTGCGGAGCTGTCACTGTCACTTAAGGCGAGTGGACATGGCGATGTGGTGACAGGAAGGTTAGCAAGACGCTGTTAGCCGCAGCTGCGCAGGAACACTCCGTAAGATACGTAACGGTATTCACCACGCTCAGTTACGCCAGCTTCTTAGCTGCCCTCAGACAGTGACAGGAGCAAAATGGCTGATAAATGTGGTTCAATAACTGGATTGAGCTTTGAATTACTTCGCCGGACGCACGTGTTGTGTCTTTAGAGCCTCGTCCTCGGCTCTGGCTGTCAGCTGGAGTGTGTTTACACTCATCAGATGCTCTCTGGTGTGATTTCCTTCGCTCATCTCGTCCTGATGGTCACTCACATCTGAGTTCATCTTGTAATTGTGCCAGTTTTAAAATCAGCAACATCATTATTTCACGTGCAGCCCGTTCACTCTACTTATCTCACACGGCACATGTTTTTCTTACACTGTATATATTAGTTTTTATTCCATTCATATGTTTCTATATCTTTTTGAGATGAAAACCTTCAGCTGATATCATTTACTATCGTGATAAATGTCTCGTTAGTATTTTTGTTCAGTTGAAAAACTGGCTCCTGAGTGAAGGTTGTGCTTTTAAACTCTTCTCAAGACAAACACTTAATAAGCAGCTAAACATTTTACTAATCTGAAGGAAATCAGTCACGTGTTGTTCCTCTGCACTGTGCTTACAGGCTTATGTTATTCATAGGCATTATATCATTATATATCTAATCTTTGTTGTATTGTTATCGATGAAAGTTATATTGGGATAATTATTGACATTGTCTTGTTGCCCAGCCCTTATATGTTCTTAAATAATTGACAGTGATTCCTGAGATGTCATTATTAAGTCCTTACAAGAAATGTATTGAGGCGTGAGATTTTATTGTTTGACTTTAAACTTTATTTTTACCAAATATCACACAACCGAATATATAGACCTTGCGTTAAGAAAGTAAACATTCCTTTATGTAAAATATAAATATAAATGCTTTCTTCTCTAAACTTTAAGTTTTCACATGGCTAAACATGAATACCAACACAGATATACTGGAAAGTATAGAATAGAGTAAATACTGAGTGCTGGACATCAGTGATGAAACTTATTTATTTTACCTTTCAGATAGGTAATGTTTCATGCACATGTGAAAGGCTTGTACTGGCCAATTGTTAGACTTTTAATAAAGATGATAATATGAGTGTGTAGCAGAAGTAAGGTTTTTATCACAATATTTGCAACCTTTTGTTTACATAATTAATTGATTCTTTAAAAATCAATATTTGTGTCATTGTGTGATGAAATGAAGCTGGCATCAGTGGATAGAAGTGTCAGCCCAACACAGACTGAAGACAAGCTGTCATCGTCTTTGTGAAATACCCATTAAAAAGTACCTTTGAGCAACCGACTCGAAATAATCTAGAAACTGTCAAGGTCCGAGGTCAGGGTTCAGTGTTTTCATCCAATAAATCATGGAAATCACAGCACTCACACTGTTGTCAGCTCGCTTGACTAACAGTCAAACAAGATAAAATGGAATACAAAACACAGCAACAACAAATTATACTTGAACATGATGAAAGTTTCCTCATAAACAGTCATAAAAGAAGCATTAGAAACCTGAGGATAATGTTTGCCTTACAAACTGCTCTTTGTACTGAGGAGATCATTTGGTTATTCTATACGTGGTTTGTAATGCATGCACGTGGTCCTTCTTGTCCTTAAGTTGCAGGCGTCCTGACAGACAGAATAGCAGCAGAATAAAAATACAATTCATACGTTTCTTAGCAAAGTGGACGCACCAAAGGGCTGAAACTTCCGACAGAAAGTTAGGCAAAGGGTTTCAGCAGTTCAGTGACCTTTACTAAAGCATCAGGGTTCGATCAAGACGAGAGGAGCATGTACAGCACCTGTTGTGTGTCTGTGTAGGTCTCAGTTCATTTGAGCATGTCCAGATAGATTGAGTTGTTTTCTAATGAAATATTTATAAGAGACTCTTTAATTGACTCTAACTGGCTGTTGGTGGATCAGTTTTGAATATTGTACAAGAGGTATGAGCAAAACAGCTGCAGCCACAAATGAACTGCTTAAAAAAGGTGCAGGTGACATCATTTATCCAAGATTTATCTTTCCCATTCCTGTTGTATCCAAATACCACGGTCTACACAGAACGATCAATCTTTTATCTGCTAATGAGTTTTAATGTTGGTTTGAAAAAAAAATTTTTTTTAAATCTTGTGCATTATGTTGACCTCATTTTTATACTGATGTGGACAGATATTTGTCTTTAACACATAATGTTCTCACTCTCTCACAGGTGTGACCCTCAGCCCTCTATCAGCGTGTTGCGGTTTCCTTGCCTCGACAGCGCTTCTCTGGCGGAGTTCACGTGTTACCTTAGGAAATCGCCCCCTCACCAACCGAGATATGATCACACACTCGGACTAGACCACAGTGGCACGGCAACAAACATGTAAGTTCCCCACAAAACAACAGACTTCCTTCTTAAACCGGGTTTAAGAAGTTGCAAGGCCATTTAATCCATTTTAGAATCTAAATGTTGAACTTTTGTCTTCTTAGATTTTTAACCACAGGCTCTCTGACATCTGTAGAAAATGCATTATATTCATGCATCTGCTTACAAACAATAATCTATATCGATATCTGATTTCCCCAGACGTTCTGCAAACACAGACACAATACCCGATATTAACTATAAAACTCTAATACAGTAAATTCATAGATGATTCTTGTTGGCTGTATATAACTGGTGTATGTGTGACTACAAATCAAAAGTACTTTCAGCGCAGTTCTTCATTCGGTCCAGTCCGGTGTGTAAAACGGATTCCAATTTTTTGATCACACACAGTGAAATACCAAACAGGTCGTCTGTGCCAGATGGACAGAATTTGTTCTGGGAAAAAAAACAGTTCTTTCTCTTCATGGTGTAAGTTTAGCTTCTTTCAAGGTGTTTTAAACAGTTCATAGCGAATGTCTCTGTTTATCTGTAACCGCTCGATATTTGTGTAAAAGAGAGTTAGCACGGTAGTCCTCCCAGCAAGAAGGTTCCAGGTTCGAATCCCAGTTTGGTTGAGTTACGTCTGTATGAAGTTTGCATGTTCTTTCCGTGTGTTCTTCACACAGTCCAAAAACATGCAGATTGGGATTAGGTTAATTGGAGACTCTAAATTAACTGTAGGAGTGAGTGTAATTGGTTGTTAGTCTCTGTATGTTGGCCCGGTGATATACTGTCAGCCTGTCCAGGTTGTTCCCTGTCTCTCACCCAATGTGAGCTGGGATTAGCTCCAGCCTGCGACCCTCAAAGCCGTATGTCGGGATGTCTTCTACAGAAGAAACAATGCATTGGGCTGCTTTTATCTTAAAAGTGTGTGGTCATACTGACCATGGTTCATGGCCTGAGAACTAACAAGTGCAGGAGTTGCAGCAGCAGCAGCAGTGATGATGAGTTTTATTTCTCATCCCTCCAGAGAGTCGAGTGAGGAGTGGAATGGCCTGAGGGGGGTCCCCCCAGTCCCACCTGCCCCTGCCAGGTCCCGTCTGCCTCAACTGTCTGCTCAGCCACTGCAACCCACCGCTGCGATGGGAGACGGACTGGAGGCAGGCAACAGCCAGAACCCTCCCTCTGCCCCACCACCTCTCCCGTTCAACCCCCCAGCGCCCGAAACATGGAACCCCTCCAGACCCAAACGACAGACCAACCAGCTGCAGGTAGAGAGAGAGTTTAAAACATGAAAACTTTCTGCGGTGTTTGAATTTGAGTTTGATTAATTTTATGACATTGCTCTTTTTCAGTACCTGCTTAAAGTGGTGTTTAAGACGTTATGGAAGCACCACTTTGCATGGCCCTTCCAAGCTCCCGTAGATGCCATCAAACTCAATTTACCTGTGAGTCTTGTGTTCATGTGTGTTTGTGGTATAGTCCAAAATACACAAATGGTATTGTAAATTAATATAATATGCAAATTACACTGCAGTGCAGGTGATTGTCCTTGGTTTTACGGACTTTACGTGCTCAGTTGGTACAGTTTGACTACTGACCACTACTTCACTTAGTAAAAAAAAAACTACTCCTGGTTATTCTTTTTGTCAAAAAGAAGTAAGTAGAAGTACTTGCACTCTTTCCTTCATATTTAAAAAACATTTGTTGTTGCAACAGAAGCTGGGCTCAGACCGCAGGATATTTTGGTCCGATCTATGTGTGTATTTGAGAGCGACGGGGCAACAGAGCAGAACACTAATTTATAGACCTTTCAAGAAATGACGAGAGCTGGGTCATTATGAAACTGTGGCGGGACAAATTAGACCATGGTGGGCTGCTAAAGTCGATACCTAATAGAAAACACTTTTCTGTCCATGGACTAACCCATTAATTGTCTTTGGTCCTGGGCCAATGCAAAGCAGTGCCTCAGATTTACTTTATTTGCTATGGATTGTGCTTTGGGGTCTTAATAATGTGGCAGTCTGCAGGGCCTCTAGCACAAGCTTCACATGAATTACCACTGCACTGAGCACATTGTGATTTCATGTAAAAAATAAATAAATAAAAGGAACATTTCTCATTGACCTGTGTCTAGAGAAGACACTTATTTCATCAGTAATGTATTCTTCACCTGCTCTCTTCAAGGACTACTACAAGATCATCAAGATTCCTATGGACATGGGCACAATAAAGAAACGCCTGGAGAACAACTACTACTGGAACGCCCAAGAGTGTATCCAAGACTTCAACACAATGTTCACAAACTGCTACATCTACAACAAGGTCAGTGACATGAGAGCGTCCAGTCACAAGGGACATGAATCACCAGAACAATCACTTTACTGTTCTGTTTCCATCAAGGCAGTGTCCTGCTCAACTTCTATTATAACTCAAAGAGAGGAGACCTGGGTGCAAAACACTCAAACATATCTATGTTTTTCTTTGTCTGTTTAGCCTGGGGATGATATCGTCCTAATGGCAGAGGCCTTGGAAAAGCTCTTTCTCCAGAAGATCACAGAGATGCCGCAGGAGGAGACGGAGATCGCTGTGGTCACCAAGGGACGGCGTGGGGGCCGACGGGAGTCAGGTATGCGTTAGAGAGAACTTAAAAATATTGATACGGTTTGTTTTTACAGCCTTTCCTGGGAGAAAAGGAGTTATGACTGAAGTTTTTATGCCATTTACCGCAGGCATCATGTCTCGGGTTGTCCAGCTGTCCCATTCTTGTAAACATGATATCTCAAGTACACCTTGAGGGAACTTCTTCAGATTTGGTATAAATGTTCAGTTGGACTCGATTTTGGTGGTCAAAGGTCACTGTGACCTCACAAAACTATTTTCTTTTGCTTCGTGAATGTGTTAAGAAGAACTCGAGAGAATTCTTTAAAATTTGGCATAAACAGTCACTGTGACACATAACTCATTAGATTTGGGTGGTTCAAAGGGTCGGGTCTCGGTGGCCTCATTAAACATATTTTTGGCCTCTTGGACACGATATGTCAAGTCCACCTTTAGGGAATTTCTACACATTTTAAGCAGTTTTCACTTGGACTCAAAGATTATATAATTCTCATGACCTTATGTGTCTGGGAAACAAACGTAATGTAGACTGAAACTGCATTGGATGGTGGTGGCATGGAACCTCAGTGCGGTAATTCTAGTTGATTGTGTTTGTGTATATGCTCCTTATGCCCTATGAGTAGTATAGTGATGTGACTAATAAACTAGTCTAACCTGCCAAGCTTCTGTGTTAAGTACTTAATTGTTTGTTTTTGTTTCTCCCGTCTTCATAAACCACACCTAGCATGGAATTTGTATTGTTAAATCAAGTTTTGACTGATTGTTGCTCCTCCAGCATGTCCTGTACTAACGTTGAACATTTCGTTACCCGTCTTAACCAGGTCTGGGGCCAACTGGTTGGTGTGGCGTAATCTTCTGATCCTCTTGCTTTCTTTTCTTTTTTTGTCCAGCTCTAATAACAAAGTCAGATTCGGGCCAAGACTCGTCGTCCCCCTCTACCACTCCTCATACACGAGGCTTTTCATCGCCGCCAACCACCCCACACACCCGTCCTGCGCCCACTCCTCAAGGCCCTCCAACATTACCCCTGGCCCAGCCTCTATCGCAGCCCTTACTCCAGCCCCTACACCAGCCCCTACATCAGCCCCTACACCAGCCCCTACACCAGCCCCTACACCAGCCCCTACACCAGCCCCTACACCAGCCCCTACTCCAGCCCCTACACCAGCCCCTACACCAGCCCCTACACCAGCCCCTACACCAGCCCTTGGCCCAGCCCTTGGCCCAGCCCTTTGTCCAATCCTTGATCCAGCCCTTGATCCAGCCCTTGGTTCAACCTATACTGCAGCCTCAGCCTCCCCCACGTGTGCCTCCTACACCCACCTCCCACACCCATCTGGGAACCCCATTCCCCCTCTCAGCCACAGATGTCCTGGCCCAAGGCATGACCTCTGTTCCCCCTTCAGCACCAACACACCCAGGCCTCCTTCCCGTCCCGATGCTACAGAGTTCCCCCGCCCTTATCAAGGTAAGGAAATGGAGAAGAAAAAACTGTCATTCTCGAAACGCACTGGCTCATTTTCTCACCTCTGACCTCTGGTGCTCCAACAGCAAAGAAAGAGCCAGAAGAGGAAAGCAGACACCACCACCCCCACCGCCAACGACCAGCTCAGTGAATCATCTCCTGTCTCTGCCGAGGCTCGGCCACGTCGAGACAGCAATCGTCCATTGAAGCAACCCAAAAGAGACGCGTCGCAGCCAGATTCCCAACATCACCTGGTCGCTGGTTTGGAAACGGGAGGGATGGCGACACCAAAACGTCAGGAGCAGTTGCGTTCCTGTGCGCGCCTCGTCAGAGAGATGCTTTCCAAGAAACATGCAGCATATGCCTGGCCTTTTTACAAGCCTGTTGATGTTAGAGCTCTCGGCCTCCACGACTACCATGACATCATCAAGCACCCCATGGATCTGAGCACCATCAAGGTGATTTTATCAGGACTGGATATCAGCATGTAATGATTTCTAATAACTTAATAAAAGAGAGAGCCAGTATTTAGCTGCCCGAATTATAATTGGCCAGGGAAGCAAGAATATGAAATTATCGTTACCATTCTGATAACTAATGAAGACACATCTGTTTGTCTCCCTTTAGAAAAAGCTGGACAACAAACAGTACAGAGACGCTCAAGAGTTTGCAGCAGAAGTCCGGTTGATGTTCTCCAACTGTTACAAGTACAATCCTCCAGACCATGATGTGGTCTCCATGGCACGCAAATTACAGGTGGGTAGCACGTCTTACAACATTATATGCAGCATATGACCAAAAGTGATTCAAAAGATTCCGGAACTGCACCAAACTTTAATTTGTTCCCATACCACATCGTTCGACTAAATTTTGTGGTAATCCGTGCAGTAGTTTTTGAGTATAACAATTAATTAATGGTTAAATAAACGCTGATGAAAACATCCATCCTTAGGTTTAAAAACATGCTGTGAAATGTAAAGGTCGTGTGCACCTCTCAGAAGAGGAAGCAAATTAAAACGTGGGTTGAGGTGTTCAACTGTCAATTATGTTCTGGTTAGGTGTCCACATTCTTTTGGTCATATATTGTTGGGTGATGCATTCAGTTCTAAATTAATTTTCTGTTTTAACAAATCAACCTGTTGACTTTAATAAATACGGGTAAAAAATAATTTCAATGAAAATAGAATAGAATATGAGAACAGTAAGACACAGGTCACCAATATATATTATGACACGGTGATGTTTAAAGTCGCAGCAAATCAGCCAGTAATGTGTTTGTTAATGAGCAGATATCATCATATTATATTACACACTTATTATATAATAGTTAAAGCCATGTAATTACATGCACAACATGTTTATGTATTATTTCCGTTAAAAGTTTTAGAAAAGTTATATTTCCGGTTCACAGTTTCTCCTGTTTCTCTGAACAGGACGTGTTCGAGATGCGTTTCGCCAAAATGCCTGATGAGCCAGAGGAGCCCACCCCTGTTCCCACCCCGTCGTCGGCCCTCCACCCTGCCCCCTCCACTCGACAAGCCCAGCCTCCTTCTGCTGTCTCGGGAGACGAGAGCTCCAGCTCCTCCGAATCGGAGTCCTCGGGAGGAGGCTCAGAACAAGAAAGGCAACATCGATTGGCTGAGTTACAGGAACAGGTTAGAGGATGGAAAATGAAGGGGGAGGGAGGCTAATGAGACACAACAGGTGGGTGGGCCACGCAGAACAGCTTTACCGAATGTGGGTAATTGCTGAAACACGGAGAAAGAAATGCGCAGGCTGCTTTGTTTTCGTCTCTCTAAGATCACAATTGTGTTTTTCCCGTTTCCTCTAGCTTAAAGCTGTCCACGAACAACTGGCAGCACTCTCCCAGCCGCAGACCTGCAAGCCCAAGAAAAAAGAGAGGGAGAAGAAAGAGAAGAAGAAAGAAAAGCACAAGAAGAAGATGGGAGCAGAGGAAACAGTGGAGGCCCCTCCGCCTGTGATGCTTCAGACCGCTAAGAAAAGCAAGAGCAGCAAGGAGCCAATCACTGTGAAGAAGGAAAGGAAAAAGCCCGGGTAGGTTTTACAGACTTCATGTCAGTGATGTTGTTGTAGCTGCGTTCCCTGGAGCTAATCAGATCATCCGTCAATCACAGGAAGAAAGAAGGAGTTAAAAACAGCCGCCCAACTGTTCCTCCTCAACCAGGGCCGACGCCTCTCGTCCCCTCGGCTTCTCTCGAAGCAGAAGATGAAATTGGTACGTGTGTACATGAGCGTGATTTTCTGTCTGTAAAATGTTTATGACTTTAACAATGGTGTCGTGCTGCTGTTATGCTTTCCTCCCCAGATGTATTTGGGGGCATGTCCACTGAAAGATGCAAGCCTATGTCGTACGAGGAGAAGCGTCAGCTGAGCCTTGACATCAACAAATTGCCCGGTGACAAACTGGGCCGCGTCGTGCACATAATTCAAACACGTGAGCCCTCGCTGAAGAACTCCAACCCGGATGAAATCGAGATCGACTTCGAGACGCTGAAGCCTTCTACGCTGCGGGAGCTGGAGAAATACGTCTCCAGCTGCCTCAAGAAGAAGAAAAAGACATCAGGTGGGCTGATTATTTTGCTCAGTGCTTGTTTTAACTGGACTTTTATTACTTCTCAGCTGAGTCAAAGCGCTTTTCACGTCAAGGTCTCGCTCTAACACTATTTTAAGTGTAGTAGTTTAGTTCAGTCGTGTAGCGTTAGGCAGCACTAAAATGTCAATGTGTGACATGATTAGCAGAGTTTTCTCCATCTATGGTACAAGTCTGTTGGCTGTGTGCATCTGAGTGATTAAAACACAAACATCTTCTTTAAATACAAATCTTTTGGGACTTCAGGGGTTCTGTATGTTTCCTTAACTTCCTCTACAACATGGGTTTCCGGTGATTTAGTTTCTTAAACAGTTAAATAATTTCTGAATGTTGTGGGTGTTTTGCAGTAGAGAAGCCTCTGGAAACAACAAATGTGACTAAGATGAAGACGGGATCTTCATCCTCAGGCAGCAGCGACTCCTCTGACAGTGAAGACTCTGAGAATGGTAATGTACACACACGACATTGAATGGCTCCTCACGTGATCAGCTTTTCTGTTGATTTCCTCCTAATTTCATGTTTCATTCCACCAGGGCTGGTTCCCAAACAGCAGAAGAAGACCTCAACTATTAAAGACATCAAGCGACCACATCACCAGTCCCTCAGTAGCGGAGTCATCCCTGTCCCTCCTCAGCCTCAGCCGCAGCCTCAGCCTCTGCCTCAAGTCGTCCAATCCAAACTACCGTTTGTCGCCCCTCCCTCTGTCCCCGTCCCATCTCTGGACACATCCCAGCTGCTGACCTCAGGATTTGATCCTCTGGCTCACTTCATGAACCCTCACCTGACGCAGTCTAACGCGGAGCCGAATCCAACCATTACTGCTGCTGGTGTCCCCGTCACCCCCGGCCTCCTCAACACAAACACACCCAGTAGCCAGATGGCCACTGAGACGCATCCTTTCCTCAACCAACATCCCATCATACCCTCGCCAGGTACTTCCGTGATACTTAATTATTATGATATTTAATGAATAAAGCTACTAGATTTTTCAATGTAGAGGAGGATGAGCAGCCAGTCCTCACAAGAATCCAATATATTCTAAAACACAGTTTTATGTAAGATTATTCATATCTGCAGGCAATTTTTATCAACTAAGCAACAAACAGGTTGAACTCAAACGATATTTGACATATCTGGTGGACAAGATATGATTTTCATGATATTAACCCCAATGTCTGATGCTATTTATAGCTGCTATCTATTATTTATTATTCATTCTGCCAGATTCATTTCATGTAATTAGCAGTTAACCTCAGTGATTCCATCGTCAGTGGTTCCTCACACTGTTGTGACTGCCTCTTTAAATTGCAATGTTGTTTTTCTGAACTCTTCCCATCATTCTCTTTCCTTCCTTCTTTGAAGCGATCCACAATGCTCTGCCCCAGCAACCATCAAGACCTAGCAACCGCGCAGCACCGCTTCCCCCCAAACCCCCACAGCCTCCACAGCTCCCCTCCCTGCCCCCATCCTCCTCACCCCAGCTTCAGCCTTCGCTTCCCCTGACGCTTCCCCAGACGCTTCCCCAGCCAGTCCCCCGTCCTCGTGTCCCTTCACCCCCGTCACACGGCATCTTGGGCACCCTCTCCGCACAACCTCCCCAAGCTTTACTGGAGGACGACGAAGAGCCGACACCCACCAGTGCTGAAACTCCGCCCCTCAGCCAGGTGCACACCTTCCTGCAGTCTCTCCAGCCTCGACCCACCGCACAGACGCAGCCGCTGCACACGCATTCGCCCGTGCAGCTGATGCCGTCGTTGCACATGCAAGCCATGGCGTTGTCCACCCCTGCCCTGACGCAGAGACACAGCTCAGCTCACGCGCTCATGCAGCAGCCGTTCCCGCACACATCGACGTCACAGCAGCAGAAGGGGGTGGCGCTGCAGCAGAAGGTACAACAGATGCAGGTGCAACTTCAACAGCTGCCATCACCACGAAGTAAAGCAGAGCCTTTCTCAACAGGTGAGATCAATACTCTCATCCAACACAACGGTTCACACACTGACCCAATAAGTTCTCTGTCTTTTGCTCTCCACACTGAGAGTTTACCTGCGAGCAACCAAATCCTGCTCAAACGTGATCGGTTAAACTAGAAACAAGAACAAGAATTCCAACCCCAAAATCTTGTCCCTCGCCAACAGATTCTGTTTGTTCACATGAGAACCAGTTTATATATTTTAGTCCACAAGAGGTAAACAATGCATATCCTATTTTATTGAATTCCGCATAAAAACTAATGAATTGGTGCAGTTAAGGTTTAAAGAAAGGCAAATAGAAATATTTTAAAGGTAAATTAGTCAGATGAAATTAAGTATTTATGTTTTTCTAGGTTGCCTGCGTGAGAGCCCCTCTCCCCTGATGATGCACTCTCCTCAGATGCCTCAGTTCCACACGGTGGGACAACAGTCACCGTCACAGACCAAGAAACATGTGAGTGAAGGGTTGCACATCTTTAAAATGCTGAAAATATCATACGACTAATTCCTCGTCTCTGCTGACGGAGGTTTATCGTAAATAAACGGTTGTGTTTCTGCAGGAGCCGAGGTCCAACCTGGTGGGGGTCAAAGAAGAGAAGACTTCTCACTCGCCAGTTCTGCCCCCCTCGCCCTTCAGTCCTGCCGTTCGTCAGGATTCACACAAACCCGACAACAAACACAGTGAGTTAAAGAAACGTACCATTATTTACTTCATTGTTCATCATGTCTAAAGTTAAACAAGGTAACTTTGCCTAAAAGATATTGAGTGACAGAATCTTAAAGTAACAGTTAAGAAGTTATGTGTGTGGAAAAGCTGCCTACCTTGTATTCTCTTGAATGACCAACAGAGGGCACTCCTCGGGTTTTAATAGAAGACCCTTTCTATAGAAGTCTATGAGAAAATAAACTTTATTTCTTACTTGATTAATGAAGTCAGTAAACATTTCTCCAAGGACTTTATTGTCTCAATCTCTAGTTTCAAGTCTTCTTCACTACAGCAGGATGTTAATTTTATAAATTATAGTTCCATTTAGAGTCAAATACAGCTGCTACATACTACTACACACAGCTCATACGTATATTTCCTTTAAAAAATATCTACAGCCACTTTTCAGAAGCGTTAGTGTAAATGTTCCGATGCAGATGTGTGGTTAATCTGTGTCGTGTTTCTGTGAGGATTAGATCTGAAGCCACTGGATGGTTCTCGCCCTGGTTCTCGCCTCCTCGACTCCCCAGCGCCGCCATGCTCCCAGCCAGACATCAAAATCAAGCAAGAGCCCAAAACTCCCATCGCTCCTAAGAAGACCCAGGTGTGTATGAGTGTGTGAGCTGAGACTAAAATCAACTCCCTCATCTGCTCTTTCTCTCTCCTTTATTCAACCTGACATTTTCTTACTCCACCGTCCTCCTTACCTCTCCATCCTTGTTCCTCTCCTCTCCCAGGACGTGAAGATAAAGAACATGGGTTCCTGGGCCAGCTTGGCTCAGAGGTCCCAGTCCACGCCGGCCTCCTCCGTTCGCTCCTCCAGCGACAGCTTCGAACAGTTCAGACGGGTCGCGAGGGAGAAGGAGGAGAGGGAGAGACAGCTGAAAGCACAGGCTGAACAGGCCAGGAAGGAGCAAGAAAAGCATCGGTAGGTGGGAGGAAGACGGAGAGACGTCCAGAGGGACACGATGAGAACTTTAATTAAGTTTGATTTCATGTTTTAGCCCCTCATTAGCTTGATTTTAAAATATTATATACATCTTTCACTGAGGTGTCGTTGCTTGTTCTATAACTAGAAAGCCGATCAGAGGTCACCATCTTGCCATGTTAGAGACAGTTAGAAAAAATCCTTACCTCTTCCCCATCTTCTTGCTGTAGCCGTGACGACGAGGACACGATGGAGCAGGCTCGTCGAGCGCAAGACGACGCCCGTCGCCGCCAGGAGCAGCAGTCGCCGCTCGCTCCCACACCTCCAGCCTCCACCCCGCCCACCCACTCTCCGCAGGCTCCACCCGCACAGCCTCAACCCCAGCCGCCATCCTCCTCGGCTGCACAGAACGCCCTCGACCAGCAGAGGGAGATGGCGCGCCGCCGCGAGCAGGAGCGGCGCAGGAGAGAGGCGGTACGAGCAAAAGTGAAATGCAAAAAACAAACACTTGGTTTTCAGATTGTTGACAGGCATTCATTTTTTTCTTCTCGTCCTCAGACGGTGGACACCATCGACATCAACTTCCAGAGTGACCTGATGGCCATTTTCGAGGAGAACCTGTTCTGAGGATGATGGGAGTGAGAGAAGGACCTATAGACGTACATAAGAAAATATTCAAAATGCATATACACCACAAAGCTCTGATATACATGGTCGCTGCTCATATGAATGCAAACACACACTCTTAATAGTAACTGTCCCTTTCTCTCAGTAGTTGAAACAGCTGGCTTGTGTCATGTGAATGAGGGGGGGGGGGGGGGGGGCTGAAACTGAAAGAAGAACCTTCCCCCAGTTTTCCTCCAACCTCAGATACGTTTTGGTGTCTGGCCCGGTGTTTATGCTCGTTGGTTCTCCGGGGACGGAACAGACACTGAAATATTTAGGAAGTTGTCTCCCTTGAGGAAAATACGGACGACAGAATGAAAAGGAGGTGACTTAACTTTAACATTAAAAAAAAAAAAAAGTAACGGCGATGATGAGTAGGATTTAATTTAAGTGAAAATAAAAGAAAACCTTATTCTCCTAATGTGTGACGGGCGAGAAAGGGGGTTTAAAAAAAAAAGAACAGGTGACCAAATTACAAAAAACGGACAGATCACTTAGTTCTTGTTTTCTTTTTTTTTTTTCCTCTCTTCTAATCTCGTCTCTGTTGTTTTACTTTTAAAGTTTTAAGAGTTTTACCGGGAGGGTCGGGCCGGTGTGGGCGAGTTTGTTGTCAGCTTCAGCAGGTCATCTGAGAGTCAGTTGTTTTCTCAGGACATGGTGGAAGTGAAATACACACCCCCTCATCCCCCCTCATCCCCCCCCACCCCCACCCCGGCCACGATCACACACGTTTCTAAGACATCCTTCCTCCCTCCACGTCCTGCTGCTGCTCCCTCTCCATCATGAATTGAAGAGGTGGAGGAGGAGGAGGAGGAGGCGACGCTCCGGGCCTGTGTACAAATAAAAAAAAAAAAAAACTAGAGGGTGACGACGAAGGAGCAGTGGCATTTTTAAAAGTTGTTCAGAGTGTGTCCTTTGCCTTAGCGCTCTGGCCTGTAAACTATCGATCACACCCCACAAATTATACATATTATATATAAATAGATACATGAATATATATTATATACAATGAAAAAGTCAACGCAAAAGAACATGAGAGGGATTTGGATTGCGGGGAGCAAAGCTCGTCTCTGTGTTCATCTTGAAGCTCTGGTTTTGATTTTGTAGAATTTACTGTAAAGAAGAAGAAGAAAAAACTTTTTTATGATTCTATTGAGAGGATTGTTTCGTCTGTCTCATTCTCTCCTACCTTTTTCTGTTTTTTTTTCTTTTTCTCTCGACTCTATGCCAAAACCAATCTATTGAGTGCTGAAAGTTCATTCACATTTTTTACATGTAAAATGCATCTTCTTTTCACTTTATATTAAAGACTACGTTTTTATTGCTATTTAATTTTCCTTTATCCCCTTTTAAACCCGAAGTCATGCAGCAGTTTGCTTGTAATCGTTTGAAGACGCGTTCTTGATCGTTGCTCGACCCCATCATTCTGTAGTTGTCCGATAAACCTGCACTTAAACGTTTCATTACTCATCTTTAATTTTTTTTTTTTTTTCATTATTTCTCATCATCATTTACATGTTTTTTTTGTCTCTCTTAGCCGTCGCGTCCACCACTATCTTCTTCACAGCCTCTACAGTCTGTATGATAGGTTCTTGTTTGTCATCTCTGTCTTTTAGTTTTTATTTTTTGAAATGTTTTTATCGTCCATGGTAACAGTTTTGGGATGTCGTGTGCCATTGTGTTTTTCGGGAAGCGTGAGGTTTTCCCCGGCTTCTGTAGGTTGGCCCAGATATCTGTGAGTGTTTTCAAATCTATAATCACTTCTTTTTTCTTTTTTTTTTATGTTTCATTCATTTCTTTTCTCTTTTCATATTTGATTGTTTTGAGTTTATTTTGTTTTTCCTTTGCTATTTTCCTTCGATTTATTTTACCCAGGACAACCTGTTGGTATGTTGGTGAGTGAGGCATTGAGGTCAATAGATTCATCTTGTTCAGAGTTAAACATTTTTTTTTTAAGAAAAGTATTAAAATAATGTTTAAAAAACTTAACTTTGGTGCTTCAGTTGTTTGTTTGTGCTCTCCGCTGTGAATCATCCCATAGTCTCCACTTCCTCCTAATATCCATATCCTGGACATGATGAACGCTGCCGCCAGAGTCTGACCAGAAGTGATCGTATCACAGTATCGAGGTCCTGCTGATCCACACGTTCGACCAATCACGAGTCAGTCTCAGCTGTGAATATGACGTGTCTCAGTTTTATCGCTTTGAATAACTTATTAAAACCAAATTGATAAACTGATGTGAAAATTACAGAAACGATCTTGGAGAAAGTTTTAGTTGAATCCGTGTAGAAGCAGGTGATCTAGACACTTTGGCTTCACTTCCTGGGGGCTGTCATGTCGGCCATCTTTATATACAGTTGATGGATCGTACTCTGAGGGAGGGAGCTTTAGAGAGAGGCTTCTAATACACTGGCCAAATGTATGTGGACACCACTGGCTGGTTTTCATGCTGGTGACTCCTGGAGCTCCTGACGCCGCGGACAACAGTTTTATTCTAACTTTACGGCAGCAGTTTGGAGAAGGATCCTTCCTGTTTCAACACGACAGTCGTCCAGTGCAGGAAGCCTGGTCCATAAAGAAAAGTTTCACCCAGTTCAGTGTGGAAGAACTCAGACACGATGACGTTTCAGCGTCCACATACTTTTGGCCAGATAGCGTATGTGTCCTATGAGTTTGAGAGAGTAGAGCTCAGATGAGGCTGGATTTTTTTAATACTGACGTAAATAATAATAATAATCCAAACAGCTTTATTTGTATAATTTTTTAAAACATAGTTAAACTGCTGAAGATTATATCAAATAAACAACATTAACAACAACAAAGAAATAAAGTTAATTAAATATTTCATTATAATCTATTTGTTCAAACGTTTTACCCCAAACATCGGAGATTTTATGAAGTTATAGAGTGTTGTTTGATTGCAGAAGAGTTAAAAGTCAAATATTTATATCAAAACGGTTTATTCATTCTTATCTTTGCCTTTATTATAAATGAGTAATCCTAATAGTTTTTTTAAAATTCAGGCAAATTAATCGTGCTCCTGGTGACACCTGAGGATGAGGCCTCATTAATCATCTTATGTGTGTTTAAATGATTTGTTGAATGTTCACTTCATCCTATCTGGGATTCACTTCTGTGTTTTAGGAGGAACTGGAGACATTTTCATATTTCATATTAGTACATGGAATATTCTGCCATTTCCACATTTATTTGCTGCCACATTGTTAGAAGACGCTTCGTCCATCAGATTTTTTTAGAAATGAATAATTATCACATGGAAACAGAGCGAGGTTGAAGTATTTGACATCCGAGTCGTAAATGACCGTGCAAGGAAATGTGAAAAAAAAAAACAAACAAAGCAGCCAGAAGAACAGAGGACACACGGGCTGTTGAGCCTCTGAGGTGTTAAAAGGACTCGCTGAGTAATTGGATCACTGTGCAGGATGTACTTTTACAACAGAGCAGCAGAGGATGTTGTGGTTGGGACCAGTTTGAACCAGATGCACTTTGGAGAGACGCATTCAGACACAGTCAGTTAGGTGATTCCAACAGATCCAGAGGAAGTTTAGATCCACGGCTCTGCCCTTTGAGGCCAGCCTTGACCCTCAAGCATCTCACGTCCGAGTCCTTGACAAACACACTTCTAATAATACTGTGCAGACGCTGATATTTACACTGTATCCTCAACTGTCTCCTGTGGCCTTGAGTGGGCCGATAATCTGCTCTGTGCGCTGACAACTCCAGCTGCAGCTCTGCTCAACGTTTCTTTATCTTTCTCAGTCTTTTGACTTTCAAATGAGCTCCTGAGTGGTTTTGCATTGTGTTTCAACATTAACCCGGGGGGCCGTGACAGAAACCAAACCTGCACTCAGAGGACAGGTCAGCGAAACTAGATGTGGGAGAACTGCAGGCCCCTGAATTTCTCAGGTGAGAGGATGAGAAAAGACCCGACGTAAAGATAAGCACTCGCATCTTCTTCCTTCTCCAGTGACTTAAAATATACAAGTGAGAGAAAGGACGCTTAGCGAAATATTCTGGGAATGTGAGAGTAGAGTAGACGCTGAGGGTTTGTGGCAAAGACAATTCCGCAGCTACAGCTGGAAGTGAGACCTTAAAGATTGAGACAGAGAAAAGAGGAACTGGGAGTGAATGAAGAAGTGAAATATCCTGGGACGCAGAGGGACGATGATGAGAGGTAAATGAGTAGCAGAGAAGGAATGAGAAACCTTAGCTGCTGCTGCATGTGGCAACAGATACTACAGAGTTGACTCAGTCGTGCGAGCACCTGAAGAAGTCATGTGATCCTCTTGTAGACGCAGAGAAGCTCAAACTCCGTGTTCTCTTCACCTCTGTTGTTCAGGTTCACACAGAAGAGACGTGCGTTCACTCCTTTCTGCTGTAAAGCACAGTTTTATTCCTCGATTGGTTTTGTTTTGTGAGACTTGAATGTTTGATTCCTTACGTTTGAGAGGAACTTGATTTACAAAGAAACAAAAAGTGAAGAAAGGAAACGTCAGTTTCGTCCGTCAATCTCGACGATGCAACGTGTTTTTATAGCAAATAGGGAATCAAAAGCAAACTTGACAGGAAATGAACCGTTGAACAAACATCTGTGTGACAACAACAACTGGAATTATCCGGAGGCTCTCACTCACTCCTGTACTGCCACCAGCCACCAGGGGGTGATCAAGATGGATGACATGATTTCCCCTGTGAAGTCAAAGTATATCAGCAGCCCCCTAGTGGCTGGCTGCAGCATAGGTCATAAGTCCTGCCTCCTCCATGTTAGCAGACGGGACCAAACTAAAGCTATAAAAACAGGATGAAACGTCATGATTGACAGCTGAGACTGACTCGTGATTGGTCGAGCCCGTGTATCAGCAGGACGTTGATCCTGTGGCTTCGTCCACTGATCGTTGCTGCGCAGACTGTAGCTCTAAATTATGTCTTCGGCACATGATGGACGCGTTCGTATACGAGATATTTCGGCTTCAATGTTGGACAGTGGGAGGAAGTGGGTTCACATCGTCCTCAGTCTAAGATTTATCCATAACTACTTTTATCAAATAAAATAAATCATAATTGTTTTTCTGCTTCACAACAAACCAAACCTTCATGTTCTCTCTCTCCTCCACGAGGCTGCATCTACTCAGAGTCATTCGACAGGGGTTCGTGTTGTTGTGGGTGGAGGGGATTTACAGACGTGAAGTACCGGAGGCCTTCATCTCGCGCTGCGCCTGCACGGCTTTCTCTGCACACTCAGATTGAGCAAGAACCGCTGCAGCCTTCCCGTTAATGGCATTAAGAATGGTGAGGGGTGGAAATCGTTGATGAGAGCAATCACTGGGACATCAAGGCCCTCCCTAAATCAATGCCAGATGACAGTAAGCACCTCCACATGTCCTTTATGCACACGCAAACACATACAGGCCCAATTTAGACTTGCACAAGACTTGCTTACACACGCATGCATACACACTTGCTGACACATTCTGCTGCTCATACACAACTTGCTCTCACGCTCCGGATCCTGCTGTTTTATGGCGCACATGGTCGCCGGGCCTGTGGGAGCTGATCTGGCTGTCATTCAGTTGTTGACTGGGCCTTTAGTCTCCGTCTTTGCTGTTTCGCCACACGGCTCAGAAACGTTCACGCCCTCTCCTCGATAAATCACCCTGAAACATTTCTGCTCTTCCTCCGTCGTTGTCGCGGAATCCACACAACCTTTCCCTCTCCCCTTTCTCTCCTTCCTGTGCTAAAATAAAACTTCCTTTTGCCTCTCATGACTTTTATAGTAACATACAACTCTTTTTTTTTGTTATTGCTACATTACAAATGCTTGGTTCTATATATGTATATCCATATATGGTTCTCTCTCTCTCTCTATATATATATATATATATATATATATATATAGAACCAACAGGTTATGTTTATTGTTCCCAACATAGGATCTCCCACAATGGATGGAAGGTTAAATTAGAGACCTGCTGGTGAACATAATAGCAGGAAGGGGGAGAAAAATCATTCATGACCTTGGAAACTGAAGTTGACAAAACAATCTCAGGTCTAATGAGGAGCTGCTCAGGAGCTTTCTGTGATGTAACACACTCAGTGTTTGATGAAAAGCTCCAGAACAGTGACTGCAGTTCGTAGATATGTCCACAACGTATAACGAAACAACCGTCAAAAATATACAACATAGACATTTACACACCGTCACGAAAAACAAAATGTGGTAGATACACAGGGGCTCAGTTGCCGGGGTCTTAAAGCGATGAACAGTTGAGGTAGAATAAAGATTATTCACTAAAAACTGTTTTGCAGCCTCATCAACCAAATGAACATTTTGTTTGTCGGAACTTTCAATATGACGACGTTAGCTTCACATTTTTAAAGATAGTGTAAAATGTGACCTGCTGACACTTCACCGACCAAGTCCTCGATTTATTAATGAGCCGAAGTGAAGAAGTCTGAAATTATAATAATGAAATTAAAATGTTATTTGTTTGTCTTGGAAATTAAACAATTTGTCATTTATTTTATGGACACCAATGAAACCAATATTCTTTATTTCGTAAAATAACTGTTTCCCTCCTTCTCTTCAGGTCATGTTTTCACTGTGGGTGGATGATTTTATATAAATGACAGCGAGCAGCATTTTATCTACTTACCCTGACAGTTGACCCTCCACCTCATTTGCTTATGATTATGTAAATCGTGTCAAAAGTCAACACGGTGCAGAGAAAAGAGGCGGAAGCTGCGCACTAGCACTTTGAACGACTTGTTGGTGCACTACTGTTCATGTTTTACCTCAATACTGCAGCTCCACTTCTCGATGTCGTGGGTGAGAGGTCCCGGGTTCAAATCCAGGACAATCCTGCATTTCCCATAATCTGGCTCTTGGGCCACGACAAAGATGGGAGACAAAACTATTTCTTAAAGGTTTAACAAAGGAGTTTATTGACACAAATAACTTAAATATGCTTCAGCAGAGAGTTGTCAAAAGAACGGCCTAGATTTATAATCTTTATAATCTCATTTTTGTAGCCTGGGAGGAAGTTGAGCTGCGTCGTCAATCTTTATGTATAATCTATGGTTACCTTGAGTGAGTAAATAGCATCGTTTACATTTTATTTGTACGGCACCAAATTACAACAAACATCATCTCAGGTATCATCTAATATGTCAATCCACCGTGAGTGGACCTTATAAATCGAGGTGTAAGACAACAGAGGAACATGGATATGGAGAAAACGGACATAAGATATAAATCAAAGTGCAACAAGATCAAATTTCAAACCTTTACATTTAATAGCACATCTCTCTGGCTTCACCCTGCTAAGCTCTAATGGCAGAGATGTGTTCGGTCGCTGTCAAACAGGAATGATGGATGGGCAATCAGCATCCCTGTCGCCATGGCTACGGTCGCACGCAGCCTCCGGGCAGCTGTCCATGATGCCGAGAGGAAATAAGGGAATGGAGAGACCCTGATACGAGAAGCTGGAAACTATGATCGCTGGAAGAATCACGCCGGCTACACACTGTGACACGCAGCCAACCTAATAAGGAAAGCAGATTGTACATGTTGAACAAACATGGCTGTCACATCTCTCACACGCTAACCTCCACTCGGCCGGGCAGCTCGTGTAAACAGGAAAGCGTCTGCACTTTTTCCTCACCCTGCCTCCTTCACTCCATCTCTGCGTGCCGTGCCATCTTCCTGTTATTTCCCCTCCACTCGTTTTCTTTACGAGACAGTTCTGCTCCTCTGGTCGGCCTCTGTTTGTGGCTGTCCCTGATTCTCCGCTCGCCGCCTCGTGCCCTCAACTTGAGAATAAAAGATGAGTCTGAGAACTCAGTGTTGCTGGTGCGGTTGTTTCTGTGGTGGTCATTGTTGTTCTTGGACTTTCCTTGAGGCAGATTTCAGGAGGCGCTGAGTGAAAGGATTCTGTTTCCTGTGTGATGCAGCAGAATTATTATCATCTGAAGAATCAGGTGTAGTATTTGTACTCAGGTCACAGTATCTATGTTTCTAGTTTCTGACTTAGATAGATAGATGGATGGATGGACAGATGGACAGAAAGACAGACAGACAGACAGACAGATAGATGAATGGATGGATAGATAGATAGATAGATAGATAGATAGATGGATAGACAGGTAGATAGACAAACAGACAGGCAGACAGATAGATAGATAGATAGATAGACGGACAGATGGACAGATGGACAGACAGATAGATAGATAGATAGATATTTAGATAGATAGATAGATAGATAGATAGATAGATAGATAGATAGATAGATAGATAGATAGATAGATAGATAGATATTTAGATAGATAGATAGATAGATAGATAGATAGATAGATAGATAGATAGATAGATAGATAGATAGATAGATAGATAGATAGATAGATATTTAGATAGATAGATAGATAGATAGATATTTAGATAGATAGATAGATAGATAGATAGATAGATAGATAGATAGATAGATATTTAGATAGATAGATAGTTTAATAGATAGATAAATAGATAGATAGATAGATGGATGGATAGATAGTTTAATAGATAGATAGATTAATAGAAAGATAGATTGATTAATAGATAGATAGATAAATTAGATAGATAGATAGATAGATAGATGGATAGATAGATAGATAGATAGACAGACAGACAGGTAGATAGATAGATAGATAGATAGATAGATAGATAGATAGATAGATAGATAGATAGATAGATAGATAGATAGATAGATTAATAGATAGATAGACAAACAGACAGACAGATAGATAGATAGATAGATAGATAGACAGGTAGATAGACAGACAGACAGATGTCGTTGGCTCCTCCTCCTCCGCCTCCTCCTCCAACACGGAGCAGCTGGGGGCGGGCACCGGGCTCTCAGGTTGGCGGAGGGATACAGCTGCGGAGCCGCTCCTTTGTGACGGTGCCGCGCCCTGTCTTCGCTGCGCCAGGACTCATCTCACAGCGGATCAATGCGCACAGGTAACAAACTACCGGAAATCAAGGCGCGCGCTGCGGAGCAGGTGAAGAAGAGAGAGAGAGAGGGAGAGAGAGAGGAAGAAGTGTGAGTAAATGGAGGGAAACTAGCAAAAGAAAAGTCTGAGAGCAGAGAAAACATCTTGCAGGAGAAAACAAAGGAGAGTTTATCATCATCTTCTCTGCTTCTGGCGCTTCTTCGTGGTGTCTCGCGCTCGGCGGACGTCAGTGAGCTCAGGTGGGAGACTCACCAGGATCCACTCGATCTCAGAGACGTGAGCTCGTGTCTGCGGTGAGTTTTCATTCTGTGTGATGGACGAGAACACTGCTGCTGTTGTCTTTTTTTAAAATTTCATTTCTCTGCTCACTTGGTCTGAAACAAACCTTCCCCCTGTGATATCTGTCTTCAGCTGAGAGACAATACTTCTCTCTTCTTGTGTTTTCATTCGATATTAACCATTATCGCGATACAATCATCATCAATAGCGATATTAAGGTTCAATATTAATCGATATACATATATTTATATCTCATGCGGTTAAAGACGATCACCTCAGATGAGTAAAATGTTCTGTTGTTGTTCTGGGGCATGAAATCTTATTTTACATTCAAACTGCTCTCTGTTCAGTTTTTGTTGTGGGCTCATTCAATGAGTTTAACTATAGATGAACTCTTAGAACAGTCAGAGGTTTAGTTGTCTCCCAGTTTTAAGGAGCGAAGGTGATTTAAAATTTAAAATAAAAACGTAGCAGCATGGATGTAGCCCAAGAGCTATTCACAAAGGTGGATTTCCTGTACGCTTGGAAATCATCTGCGACAGTCGAGCTACCACCATGCAGACTGTCTGCGGTGAGTGGACTCAGGTTATAAAGTGGACAGATGAATAGCTGCAGTAAAGAGTGAGATGATGAGAGACGATCATTTTCCTGTGAATTGACGTTGGGTGGTTTTTTAGAAAGTTGACATTTTACACCGGGGAACTTTCCCCTACAGGCAAAACGTTTCTCAGAAACGATGCTGCAACAAGTTTCTCAGACTTAAATATACAACTTTAAAATACAGACAGCAGTTTCTTGCTTTTTCTTACATTATATTTAGCCCTTTTTTTCCCCCATTTGTGTCTCCAGAGGATTTGATATGAGGTAATTCACCTAAAATGGTCCCTAATTGCAGAGCATAGCAACAAGTTTCATATTGCGTGTTCATCAGAATCTCCCTGCCTAAAAAAAGCTTCTGTAGGAAACATGTAGTTTGTGGCTTTACGCTCCTGTCAGAGGGGAGAAAAAGATTTTTTTTGTGGTAGGTAGAGCACTTTGTCTTAATCTGATAGGAGCGACGTGTCTCTGCATACATCTGTGTGATTAAATAGCCAAAGGAAATCATTACGCAGATGACACTCTGTCGTTCCCTCCAGTTGCATGTCCATATTTCACAGCTGGAAGGAAACGCTTGAGAAGAAGCACTTGATTAAAGTAAATAGACAAAGAGAGGGCTCCTGAGGAGATGAGCAGAATCTCCTCCTTTACCAGGAATCAGAGGTCGAGAGCACAATCGACCATCTCTCCCCCACTAACTCCACCTCTGCTGCAGCGCTGTGTGTGTGTGTGTGTGTGTGTGTGTGTGTGTGTGTGTGTGTGTGTGTGTGTGGGTGTGGGTGTGTGTGGTAAATCTTTCTTATTCCAAACAAAGTGAAGTTGATGTGCTGACAGAAAGTCAGAGGAGGAGCAGGGGGAGAAGCCTCGGGTGTGGCTGCTCTGGTAATGACCGGTTTGTATTCAAACTGGTGTTTACTGATTCAGTCCAGTTCATTCACACACAAACACGAGACACGTGATGTGTTAAAACACACAGTCATGCAAATTCAGGACTTAAGAACCTGGAACCACCTCAGTGAACTCAGTGTGTGGATTCCTTCTCTATAGACCATGTTTTGCCGTACGGCGTCATACCACCGGGTCACGTTTCCTTATCAGTGACAGCCTCTCTACAAGCTTCTGGCAAGACTCCTGAGGATACGAGTAGTGAAAGACGGAGGCGTCCGGTCGAGGTTGTACTCTTGACTTTTGTCTCGGCTGCTTTACTTGTGTGGTGAACTGACATGTGAGTCCATAGAACTATTGTCATTGTAGAGTGAGGTAACATTTTTTCACAAGGTTGCCAAGCGGCTTAACATTTGTAGGTGATGTTATCACCACTTGTGTTTTCTTTGTCAGCAGGATTACGCAAAAACGACTGAATGAATTTTTGTGAAAAGTGAAGAAAGAATCCATAAAATATTGTTGTGTATCTGGACAAAAGGTCAGATCCAGCATTGTTTTCTCTTTCTTTAACTTCTCTTTTTATGTTTTTTCAATTGTCAGTGAGTTCCTGATATCTAGAAACCTCTGTCTGTCTGTATGTGGAACGCATTTCTTATGAACTGGTTGATCTTATCGGCTTATTACTTAACACGTGGTTTCCCATAGAATCAATTCAGTCAGTGGCGGTAACAGGTGTACATGCACTGAACGTCACTCTTGCTCTGAGTGACGGGTACACAGCTGAAGTGTGATGGATAAACTACCAGGTGGAAAGAATTGCATTGTTTGCAGCGTCTGCAGCGGAAGTTATGAGGTCTGACTTTCTGCGATAGACAGCACGACTTACAGCTGTGGTCTAAGTTAGGAATCTCATATTTTTGTTATGAGAAGAACAAAAAATTCTGGTTTATTATGAAACTGTTGGATAAATTAAAATGTGGTGGGCCACCACAGTCTAATAATTCATGTGAAACACTGTGTTCATGTCTAATAAAGTTTGTATAAAGAGGTGACCATCGCTCTGTAACTGCTGCAGCAGGAACTCATCAACGCAAGTGACTTTGTCGATCACCGCAACAGCGCATCCATGACAACGGCAACCGAAACTCCTTTCTAGTTCTGCAGCAGGTCTTTATTTGCAGGTGCTCAATTACCGCAGGTCACTTTTACAGTTTCAGAAAGGAAAGCTGCAACCAGCCTCGTCACAGGAAGGGTTCGTGTTTTTAGGATTTGCAGCGTTGAGTGTGTAAAGCAGCTCAATCATAATAACAGTCTGCTAAAATGTGGTTATCACCCACAACACAAGATCAAAGCTATCAGCAGATTCCACTTGTCATGACGAGGAAACATTTGCTCTTGCGTTCAAGAGAAAAAAAGTTGACAGATCGTACCTCTGCCTCCTTCTCTGCGACCACATGGATGAGAACCTGTCAGTGTAACATTCTCCCACATAACACCCGCTCAGTTAGACTTATTCTATTTTGCTGTGTACTCATTCTTTCTCTACATGTTTTTCTCCTCTTTCCTCAACTGTTTTCATTGTTGGCTTAATCAAATCCTTGTCCTGCAAATCTCATACTTCAGTCTCTCAATGTCCCAAGTCTCCAAATTCTTCTGTTTTTGATTTCTCTTCACACACCCTTGGTAGAGAGTTGGTCACTGAGGTTCCCTCCCTGTGCGTGTGTGTGTGTGTAGTGTGCATGTTTGGATTGAGATTGAGTTACATAGCTGACTGTGTAATTGTGAGGTGTGTCTCTGCTGTAGGGAGCTGCTCTGCTGTTTCCATTGTTGAGAGTTGAACTCGTCCCCGGTTCTGTATGTGTGGTCGTGCTGCGCTGGCGTTCGCAAGAAAAAATGGAGAAAGTACGAGGAGTGTTGTTGACTCAAAACGCACCATGTGGCCTGTACATGTTGACTGTAAATAGAGGATTGAGGCTTGTTGTTGTTGGCAACAGTCAGAATGCGTGTCGTGAGGTGAAGTCTGAGTTCTGGTCTGAGACATGGTTGATTTTTAATGATGGCGTCCCTCATCAAGCCTCGCGTGTCCATGTCATGACTTGCTGGGACCTGTCGATATTGGCCGTTGAGCTTGGTGACAATAATTTCATGGAAATAGCTGCTGTTGCTGCTAATCAAGATTTTCTGGTTGGTGGAGAATATAATTCTTGAACCACTCAGCCTTGTAATGTAGATATATTCTGCTTGAGTGAGGAGTTTTTATTCATGTACGTAAAATACAACAAAGACCTCGTGTTTACCTGTCAGCTGTGAGGCCTGTGTCTGGGTTCGTAGAGAGGGATGGAAGTATCGCATGTATTAACTGTGGACTCGTGCTTAAAGTTTGTAGTATTAATATAAACATTCATTCCATTCACAGAATTAATACGTGAATCCAGCGCCTCCGACTTCAAACTGGATCCCTCCAGTCTTCACCCGTCCAGCTGATGGCATGCCGATCACCAACTCACCTGAGAGGGCGAGTCTGAATGGCGCTCTAGTCCTTCGCCACTGCTCACCATCTGCAACGCTGCTCTCCTCCTCCTCCGCCCCATCTCCTCTCTGATCGCCCGTCCATCCTATATTTCAACATGGATTCAATGACCGACGACAAAGAGGGATGCTACTTGAACCAAAGCGTTAAGTTTTTCTATGAGAAGAGCGGCAAGAACATCAGCGCTACCTGGCGCACACGTGACTATGTGATCGTCACCATGGGAATGACGGTCTGCCTCATTGTGATCTTTTCCAACCTTTTGGTCATCGGGGCCATTTTAAAAAACAGACGCTTTCACTTTCCCATCTACTACCTGTTGGGAAATCTGGCTTTGTCGGACCTCTTCTCAGGTAAAGTCCTTTTACTTGATGTGCTGCTACGTTATTATTATAACTGAGGGTTCTATTTAAACTGCATTTTAACATGTTATATTCAACATCTAGTTTTAGTGCCATAGTTCAGTCAGAAAACACAACACTGACAGAGGCACTTGTGGGTGTGTTCACATTGATCTGCTTTTTTATCCTTATATTTCACAACCTTTGTAAACTCAAAACTTTTAAACCCAATCAAGCATCAAAACAATTCACCCACATCTAAAAGTGTGTTTTACTGGAGATTAGAAGAATCATTTCTGCAGCTTCGCGTCCAAATGATCTCTTTACACGATGCTCGAGGTCAACTCTGAGCCTCAGCAAAGACAAAGCTGAGATTGACGTGTAAAAAAAAATTAAAATAACACAAAACACATGGGTACCAACAACACATGTGGATATCATTATAGTTGTTATTAACTGCAGACTTGCATCTTTTAACACATGAAACATCTAGAATTGTTTTCTTGTACATGTTCTACTAATGAAAAATGCATCTTAATGTGTTTCTTACTTTGTTTTGGCACTGTCTGATTCTATAGATCTGTAATCTTTTACAGCAAGTCTGCTTTTTAAATCAGGCCTCAGGGCTTTTTATAATAGATTCATAATGAAGGTGTTCAGTGATAGAAGACCTGCGCACTCTTAAACTAAAGTGCAATAAAATTATGTTTTACAGCCACAGGACAGCAAACATGAATGTTAGAGTGTCTCTATGACTCAGGTAAGATAGATATAATTCATCAGGAGCTGGTAGGAACATCTCTGTGGTATATGTACTTTACATACAGACGTTTTTGAGTGTAGAGGCTTTGAAATATCATAATTTTCCGATGTAGTAATGCTAGTAAATCTGAAATGACGCATGTCACGCTGCTGCAGATATGTGGGTTTAGAAAACAGTGGGAATGAGTGTTTTGAGTCACATCACATTCCACTTGCGTGTTGTGTGTAAGTGAAGGGTAGTCCTGTTTAGAGGAAACACACCTCTAATACTGAGAGTTAGCTGAAACATTATATTCATAACCTGCACCATGTATATGATTTCCTATACAGTCTAAGTATATGCTGTAATAACCAAAATGCACTCTGAAGTACTTTTTCTTCAGCCATGGACTTTGTTGTGAGCTGAATGTCATGTTTATTTATATATTTCTCTTAAGATGCAGACTGTAAGTGAAGCAACGTAAAACCAGATGTTGCTTGAGATAAAGATATTTATTGTGAGGAGGTTAAAAGAGGAAACGGGGCGAGCGGGTGCTGTTTAAATCAAACAAATACATTGAACAAAGAAAAACGGAGTTACATTTATTTAAGTTAAATCAAAAATGCAAACAAAACCCAGCTGCCTGTTCCAAACCAAAAAAACAGCAAACACCAAACAATGTTATCATAGAAAAGAGGAACAATCTGTCTGGCAAGCTGAGAAATGATCTGGCTCTTAACACCTTGCAGTCGTGATTAGTTTATCCAGAAAATGGGCCAGTCTCACATAAAACTTCAGTTAGCCAGTCAGTTGTTATTTAAAGAGTTGCATTAAAAAAATGTGAAAAGGTTTGTGTTGCAATGCCTTGTCGCTCTGTGTAAGATTTCTCTGTAAGGTGTCGTCACTCTTCTCCTCGCAGGTATCTCCTACTTCCACCTGATGTTTCACACTGGCCCCTGGACCATCAAACTGTCTAAGCACCAGTGGTTTGTGCGACAGGGGCTGATCGACACCAGTCTGACGGCCTCGGTCCTCAACCTGCTGGCCGTGGCCGTGGAGCGTCACCAAACCATCTTCAACATGCAGCTGCACAGTAAGATGAGCAAGCGGCGGGTCTTCATCATCATTGTGTTCATCTGGCTGGTGGCGATAATCATGGGCCTCATCCCCACCATGGGCTGGCACTGTCTCTGCGACCTGGACGAGTGCTCCACCATGGCGCCGCTGTACAGCCGCAGTTACCTGGTGTTCTGGGGCGTCCTCAATCTCATGACCTTCTCCATCATGGTGGCAGTCTACACCCGCATCTTTTTGTATGTCAGGCACAAGAGCGAGCAGATGTCACGGCACACGTCCCAGATAAGACACAAAGATACGGTGTTCAACCTGATGAAGACTGTCTCCATGATCCTGGGTGAGGGAACGCACGCACACACACACACACACACACACACACACACACACACACACACACACACACACACACACACACACACACACACACACACACACACACACACACACACACAAAACTTCTGGTAAATTCGCATCAGCTGTTATTTCATTCTACTCCTTTTGGTATGTTTGAAATTACAACATCAGTTTTCTCCGCTGTCAACAGTCGGATTGTGTTTTCATTCTTTGTGCGGACTCATTAGAAATTTGACTCAGCATTTCCTGTTTCAGCAAACAAACTGAAAAAAGGAAATATAAGTCATGATTTTTCTTTGTAAGTCAGTAAAAATGTGAAACATGACTAGAATTCTGTAGAGCTTGGGGGGGGGGGGGGTGTTTAGAAACAGAAAAAGTTAGAAAAAAAACATCCCTTAGAAATCAACATCACAATTGAATGAGTCCTATCTTGGCCCATGTTCCATCCTTCCACCCAGTTTTGTTGAAATCTGGCCAGTTGTTTTTCAGATACATTCTTTATTGTCACTTTGCATCTTTCTAACACAACAAGATGTTGTTTGGCAGCAGTCCACTTAAAAGCATATACTTAAACATTGAATAATTTGCCTAATCTTGCTGAGAATTAAACAAACGTCTGATTACATCCTTGGAGGCTCCTACCGGCTGATTTTTATCAGCCAACTGATAAATAATAGAGAAAACATTTCTCTCATAGGTCCAGCGTGATGATACTTGTACATTTTATTATTTTTGCTCATTCTACAAGAGATTTAATTTAACTTCCGGGGAAATTCTCCCTTGAATATTTACAGAGTAAACTTACAGATAAACACCCAGAGCCTCTTCCACCCCTGACTGAATCAACAGCCAGTCAGGCTCCTCTCAGCTTGTCTGTACTTGTTCAACTCCCCCAACACACACATTCACTCCTTCACTCTTTCTCCCACCCATTCCTCATTGTCTTCTGAACTGGCCGTCCTCTCCTCTCTCCTCTTCTTCCCGGCCTCCTCTGCTTCTGCTCTCGCATTTTGAACTTTTGATTAAATTCCTCAATGTTTTAAAAATGTTACATGTCTTTCTGCCGTCGCTCGGCAGCCAGGGTTCAGCACCTCTGGCATGTGAGGAGGGTGAGGAGGGTGAGGAGAACCATGAGCGTGCCCTGACAGGGAGCTGCATAGTTGTTTCTGAGACAGAAAACAGCTCCTCTCCTGCCCGTATGACACCACACACAGCGGGTGTGTAGTCATGCACTTGTATGGCTGTGAGGACCAGCTTGCCGTTTTGACCTTGAGCTTGCAGGACATTTTTACAAAGTGGGAACAGTTTGTCTGATAATCACTTCTTCCAATTGTTATTTTGGTGTCAAGTCTTGGATTTAGTTTCAAATTTGAGGTTAAACGTGAAAGCAACAGTCAAGTTTGTGGTCTGGAGCTGAGGAACGCACACTACACATTGTGTGTGTGCGTGCGTGTGTGTGTGTGTTACCACAGCATCGTCGCATCTCCATCTATAGCTTCAGCTCCCACATGCTCACATATTAATGCTGGACCTGCTGAGAATGTGTGTACATAATGAATTCCTTTCCTGCCTAATAGAGTATTATCATAATGAAACATGATCATACAGACTAAACTCAGTCCACATGCATGTGTGAGTGTGTGTTTGTGTGTACTTTTATCTTTGTGTGGACCATTCTGAGCCTGGACCTGGTGTCCTGGTGAGGACATTGTGGTTTCCCCTCATGGTTGGTTAGTATGAGGTCAGTGTTGGGGTCGGGCATGTATGCTACATCCACACTTCTCTGTTTGGGTTTGAAAACGCAACACCTTTGCCACAGATGTGCCCGACACTGATCTTTCTAGGGGAGTTTTGAAACACAGCAGTTTGGTGTCGACGAGCACGATCACAGATGTTTGGAAACAATGATGGAGACACTCGCAGCTGTTTCCCAATTGGGTCTTCTCAGTCACGACTTCAATCATCAGGCGCCTATCAAGTGACCCCATCACAAGCCTTGGCTGCCAGTGGACGAATGAAAAGTGTTGTTGACCCTGTCGTCTACAGCTGTAGTGCAGTTACATTCTTGAGTTTGCAATGATGCAACTGCTCACATGTGTGAAGCTGTTATTCGAGGAATCTGCGCGTTAACGCCTACACGCACTTGCCCAGGAAACATTAGCGGTCATATGATATTCATGTTAGTGTAGAAAAGGATTAAGACTAATGCTTGTGTGGACAGAGATTGTTTTAGTTTGAAAACACCATTTTTAAACTAGTATGGATGTTGCCTGTGTGTGTTTGGGCACATTGTCTGCAGAGGAATTTACAGTACATTCCCTCTCTCTGTGTTGCCTATCCCCCCCCTTACTTCTCCACATTCTTTACAACTCTGTTCATTTTCTTTCCTCTCCTTCTTTATCTGTGAAACTCCTTTTTTATCTGTGACTTCTCTCGTTGATTTCCAGTGCTATCACCAGGCTTGTAGTGACCTTATGTACCCTCCGTAACGCTCCTCACATCCTCCCTCTCCAGGCTGTTTTGTGATCTGCTGGACGCCCGGTCTGGTTGTGCTGCTGCTCGACGGCGTGGGCTGCGATCGGTGTCAGGTGCTGCGCTACGAGAAGTACTTCCTGGTGCTGGCCGAGTGCAACTCCTTCGTCAATCCCATCATCTACTGCTTCAGGGACAGAGACATGCGGAGGACCTTTAAGGAGATCCTGTGCTTCCTGTGTCGGCGTGGCGGAAACCAAAAGGACATCTCTGGAACTCACTTTAACACCCTGGACCATGAGGTACTGTCTGAGAGCAACGGAGTCGAGGACAGTAGTCACAAACAAAGGGACTGTAAATAATAAACCCTTGAAACCACTCTGACTGTAGACAGAGGTTATCCATTGACACATACAGTGACTGTGACAACCACACAGTTTGAATGACGCAACAGCCACGCAGACTTAACAACTTAACATTCTGTTTAAATGTGTAAAGCAAAAAATATATTATTATAATATCATCAGATTAATGAAAAAAAAAAAGTGAAACCGTCCAGGTGCAAATCAGATTTTGGAAACAGATTTAACATTTTTCTAAAGTTCAGTTCCAGTTGGTTTATTTAATATTGTTGCACTGAGAAGTTGGTAGAGACCAAAAACTAAGATAAAAGACATCACTTCTTATTTGGTACAAAATAGATTGTAATTAAGCAGCTGTTTGCTGATAAGTTCATCATATCAGCGGAAAGGTTGAAGATTCAAAACTTGTTTTTGCTTCACGAGACGTTAGAAGAGTCACTTATTGTATAGTTTAAAGAAAACGACCTCATCGGAGGCTGATTTTCTTCCGTCTTTTTATTGTCTGGTGGAGTTTTTCATTTATTCCTACGTTGCAGTACTCAGCAATTTTTTTGCTGATGAAAATTCAACCGCATTTAGGTGATAAAACTCAGTTCAAACTGAAAGTTCCTCTTTTTTCGTTAACGCATCACAAATATCAAAAAAACTTTCCCCTGGTAATATAACAATCAACAAGCTGATCCACTGTGGACAAAATATTACAGGCCAGTGTAGTGATTTATTGTTTGAAAGTGTCTGGTTTGTATATTATAGTCAAACTGTAAAGTCGTTACAGGTAAGATGTTGTTTTTCATTTTCATGCTTGAGCAAATATAAAGCAACGCCCCTTCTGCTTTTTTTCTTCTCTGTGGGCGTACGGCTTTTCCAAGAGTAACACAATGATCAATACAAAACCTCTAACTAATGCCCTGCAGTGTCACTGTGTTGCACATGTAAGCTCGCCTGCAGATTGACAGTGCTGTCTGGAGAACGAACACATGAGCTGCACAGTGCTCCGCAAACATCCTGCAACATTCATTAATTCATAATTAATGCAGAGGCAGAGAACACACAGTATGACCGTTTGCAGATGTGAACTCCAGAGAATCTCCCGCTATGTTCTCACTCCGACATTATCCAGAGCTTTCATTCTGGATAATATGAGGATGTCTGCAGTTCTCACGCACAGCTCCTCTGGATGACTTCAGGACATTATCTGGAGTTCGGTGCATGTCTGACAGCAGCGTATGCAGCTCTTAAAGAGTTCTCAAATACCGCAAAGAAAACATTTTTAATAGTTGATTAACAGTCATAACTAGAATGACGCCTTTGGAGAGCGCATATTTTCTATTGTTCTATCTCGCCACGAATATTAAGTTGTAATCCTTAGTCAGACAGCAATGAAATCATAACCTACTTAGCGGAGTTAATGAATTACATGATGATATGTGGAGAGTAGGTAAGACTGCAGTGTCTCAGTTCCAGTCACGCACACAGCTGTGGGAGAGATAAATTATTTCAGCATTGTACATCAGCTCCGAGCGCTGGATGGGACATTGTGGACCAGTTAGTTATGTTTTTGTTGAGAAACCAAACCTCTTCACAGAACAAAGGTATTGATGTGTTTGCTTTGGTTCAAATGAGGACACAATACTAACGTCTCTTACTCAGTCGTGGTCATACAAGGTGCTCATGTGACCTTGTGGTCTCTCCACCTCTTCTGCTCTACAGAGCAGAATGCTGCAATAAGCCACAGCTTCAGCCACTAGCTGGAGTTTGTCATTTTCCCATCACTCACCACGGCTGCTCCCTGCTTCGGAATAATTTATCCCACAAAATGAAAGTTGTGTGTGCAAATCGTCCTTGTTTGCCCTTGTTTGTGCTCCCATCCAGAACCGAGGCACGAATGTAACTTGAATGACCGCATACCTCCGTCAAGGCCCAACAGTCAGCTCGCATTCAGTCGAGCTGCACCACATTTCAGTTTCCTGTTCTCTGCAAATAGATTATATGTGTGATTTTCAAAACCTGTAGGTGAGAGACAACACTCAGCAGTCTTCTGGTTATTGTTTCTAGTTTGACCAGTCAGCAGGCTTTGGTCGCCCGCAAGTAAACAGTCCGTGTGAAGAAAAGAGAGGAGGAACACACCAGTTTTTAGTTAACTGTTTCTGTCTTGTCCCATCCTCCCTCTAAGGTTTGTGGAAATTGGCTTGTGGTTGTGTTTGCGTAGTCCTGCCGACAACAAACGGACTGGGGTCGGAGGTGAACATGGGGTTGTGTGTGTGCAGAGCGTCGTTTGTGCTCGACTATGGATTCCACACACGCATTATGTACGTTCATTCAGGCAGGATGTCTTGTGTTTATCAGAACACAGAGCGGCTTCGTCTCTATCAAACTCAGATCTCATAAAACGAGGCCTTAATCACTCACACTGCCTCGTTCTACAAACAGGTTTCATTCCTTTTGCCTCATGCAGTCGTTTACACAGGATTTTAAGACTAAGCGCTGGATTTGTGGATTCTCTCTGCTGCAGTTTGCTAATGTGCATGTGTGTGTTCGAGTTGTACAGTGTTTTAAACCGGTCCAGATGTGCGCTGGTGTTTAGAGTGGGTCGTGCTCCTTGCCACATTTCCTCTGACTTGTTGCTCTGGCATGTGTGTTTGTTGGAGACACACACACGCGCGCACACATGTAGCATGTTACTGCTGCCAACAGGAAGAGCAGTCATGTGCAGTGTGTGGGTTTTGTGTGTTCACATTTATGTTTGAAGACGTTTTATTTTTTATTGTCAGAGAAGAGTGGGGGGAAAAAAGCTTTTAAACACATTTATGAATAATTTCAGATTAATAACTCTTAAGTGCTCTGGAGGGGAATCTCATTACAAGAAGCTTTTATAGGGAAAGCACTGTATTCATAGAACTATATTCTTTATTCAGATAAATCATCATGTGGATACTTACTTTCATATTATAACTTTAACTGTTGGTATTGTTTGTACAGTTCAGGAACATTTTCACATTATCCCGGGTTTATTTTTGTACAACCATTGTTAAAACTCGTATGAATAAATGCTTAAATCTGCCAACAGCTGTGACGTGTCTGGTCGTGTGTGTCCGCTGCTTTTGTATCTTTTTGCCACTAACAACTCAACTAACCCATTTTCTCTTCTTTCTTTCTTTTCCATTTCATGTTCCTCTCTGCTGCTGCACCTTGGACTCATTCCAACCTCACTCTCTCCATCTGTCTCCCCACCTCTTGTCTGTAGACCTATAAGTCTCGTTCTGAGATGCCGATACAGAGGAGCAACGGGACGCCTCTCATCCACGGAGGCTCGGAAGACGCACCTGCCTCCTCGGACAACTGAGGAGTTAAACCTAAACAACGAGGAACTTTCAGCAGAGAGAGAGAGGATGTGTACCAGCAAATCTGCAGATCTGTGTGTGCTCACATAAACAAACCTTGAAGTCTGTTCCTCCTCAGTCGACAGGCTGTTTATTCTGTATGTTGGATCTTTACGTCTGCTGCTGACGGAGAAGATTCATTTAGTTAATGTCTTTTGTTAAAGACAAACCTTATCAGCTTCTAATATCAGATGTTCGTGGCTCATTTGTGACGCATTGATTTGAGGAGGCGAAGGCCCCCTGTTGCCGAAGCTTTTACACGAAGACGTTTCCTGTTTGGACGTAAATAACCTGCCAGTCCCGTCCCCCCCGTCCCCCCCGTCCCCCCGACTGTATGGTGGTTGAAGAGGCAGCTAACCAAATGGAACATGTCTGCAACGGAAGAGACTGTCTCACAGCAGAAGAATGTGCAGTTACAAGGCCAGCTGCAGGCGGTGTCATGTTTAATGTCAGTTACCAGTTTATTAGGTACACCTGACTAAAACTAATGCAGTCCTGTCCCAGCGCTGGCGACACCCAGTGGTTGGAGTTATGTTTTCCGTTCGACCGTCCAAGTCTTGTGAACATGATGTTTCGAGTCCGCCTTGAGGGAATTTTTTCAAATTTGGTACAAACGTTCAGTTGGACTCAATGATGAACTGATTAGATGTTGGTGGTCAAAGGTGAAGATCACTGTGACCTCACAAAACATTTTTCTTTTTGCCCTGTGAACGCAAAATCGTAACAAAGCCTTGAGAGAATCCTGTCAAATTTGATGTAAATGTTCACGTGGACGCACAGAACCACTGATTAGGTCTGGATGCTCAAAGGACAAAGATCAAGGTCACGTCGCCTCACCAAAACAATTTTTTGGCGAGGGACTTTCTTCAAATCATCACCCAAAGAGGAAATGATAAACTTCCAGTGGCGGAAGTTTTACGATGACCTCACATCATTGTGAATGTTATGTGTCATGGAACACCTGGAGCTGCACTGGTTGGCCGAGACAACACAACCAATCATTTCAGTGGTAAATATTTTTAAGTAATGTTGATTCGTCTTTATCATAATTTTGGAGGCTGTAGTTTGTGGTGCTGCGTTCCACAGGGAGGTGTTTGGTATTTATCCTGTCCTCGTTGATTTGAATAGAGTGGACAAAATGATAGAAATCCCGCTGCAGTATAACGCAATAAATGAACTGCAGTCTCCAAAACGATTACACGATTATAAAGTTATTATAAACAGAATCTGAGCTTTATAACCTTCGTGCAGGAGGATTTATTTGTTGGTGTGTATAGAATCACCGGAAATCAGATTTTTAGGTTTCATGTGCACAAAGTCACCGAGGCTCATACTAGAGACACTCTGCATATACACAGAACTTTTATAAAGGGGATTTTATAAAGGGCGTTAACAGATGGGTTTGTTAAAAGTTGATTGAATCCTTGACTCCATGGATTACTCATAGTGTATTATCAAGACCATGTGGGTTGCCAGGTTGTGAAGGTTGTGAAACTCGCTCAGTGTTTTTAACCAAACCTCGGACATTCTGCATGAAAACCCCGTCTTAACAAAACCCTTGAGTCCAAGACGTATTTTTAAAGAACATAATATTTACTGCTGCTCTTGTTTTGATCTAAAATATATTCCATGTTTACAAACTTTAATTATCAATAGTGGCATTAATTTATTACACAGATTGTATTATTTAAATTGAAGACGTCTTGGTTTATTTTATTTAGTTGTATCGGTAAAAAGAAATCAATAAAGAAAGTTATAAAGATGAAAATACAGAGGATTTAGCTACATTTCTCACAACCTGGCAACAAAACATATTCATATTACTGTATAATCACAAATCTAACAGCATAACTCAATGATTTGTCTTTTAAAGTTAAACTTTTCTTTGGTGTCCAGAGCCCTCTCATCATTTCTTCTCTAACAAATTAGATAAATCTTCCTTGTTTTATGATTCTGGCTACATTTTAATTTAAAGAGAAGCATCTCCTGATGTTGTCAATGATTTCTTTTAAAATTCTACTTTTGATTTTACTCTGACGGATGAGAATGTGTTTGTGCCATAAAGTTCAGTGGAACCTCTGCAGTTTGACTTTTTGAAGTTTTGCATTTATACACAATGTTTTATAAACTGTTCCAATTTTGTAGTTCATAGAGTTTTTGCTGTGCGTCCTGTAAATCGTCTCTAAGCTGGAATGACACGATATGCCTCCGTCAAATGTTTGTGATGTCAAAACTTTATTTATGCTCATTTTGTGGATATTTCCTGCACTTAAACAGATTAATACCTTAAAGGAAAAACAATATTTTAAAGTTTTCATCATTTACCAGCTACAATCATTTCTTTCTGTTATGTACGACAGTAAACAGCCGAGATTTGATGCTTCACGTTTAAATGTGGTGCAGCTGATTAATACATGTCTGTGCAAACTGACATCCAGCTGTTGATGTTGTCAGTTTCCTTTGTCATAGACTGTTTATAAAGATGGACGACGCCTCGGCACTTCCTCGCGTTCTAGAAAGATCAAGCTAAAAATATCCCCGATACGAGTGCCGCCATCTTGCAATTGTTTACCAAATTTAGTTTTTTTAAAGCGTCAACTAATCATCCACTAACATGGAGGAGAAGGGGTTGATGACGGATACTGCTACCAGCCACAAGGGGGCGATCAAAATGATTTGGCTTCACTTTTGAGCACCCATCATGTCGTCCATCTTTATTTACAGCCTTTGGTCTCACGCTCCACCGTGACCGCCCGACAGTGACGTCATTAAAAACGTTGAATGCCTCTGACTCTCCTGTCGTCTTTTTTACTGACGTCTTTTCTTTCATCTCCAAACAAAAGTCTTTTTTGTCTAGTTTGTCCTTTTGCTTTGATTCCTGTTAAATGAATGGATCTCGTGAAATCTTGAAGTTTCTTCTAGATGCTTTTTGCCGATTTCTTCTCCTTTGTCTTCAACTTCACAGATGGAGAAACATCTTTTTGAGTCCTGTGCTCTTTCTTTTGTTCCTGGAGAAATGTCTTTTTTATCTGCTCTCCTACTTTTCCCAGCCCTCCTCCGTTCCTCTCCTCCTTCGTCTGACTCTTTGTCTTCCTCATGTTACCCAGAGAAAAACTTTTCTTCGGCTCTTTCTTGTCTGTTGGCAGCGAGAATCTCCTCTGGGAAGACTTTTGCTTCTTCAGGTTATCCAAGTTCAGTTTGTCCAGGGACTGAAAACTCTTCTTGCGTTTCTTATCGGGTAGCGCCCCCTTCAGGTCACTCCAGGCTTTTTGCAGAGGTGATTTCTTTTTCTTTTTCCAGACAGAGGTTGTTTTAGAGGAGGATCCACCCATCGTCAGCTGACCTGGAACAAGAGGAATAAACATGTGATCGACGCTTAACATGAAGGGTTAGATTTTTCTAAAGAAACTAAACAAATGTTTAATGCGAAAATTACTTTAATTAATAATAATAATTTCAAATTCTTCCTTTATTAATGATTAAATGACTAATAATTATTAGCAGTTTAAAGTTGAGGTTATTTTATAAACTTTAGTGTTTATGAATTAAGTTATTATATTTTTTTTAAATTGCTGAACCTGAAATAAACCAAACGTTTGAAAGAAATCAAAGTCAACTATATTTAAATTGTAACAATTAGTCTTCATTATTAAGTTAAACATTTTGTCTTGTAAAATTTTAATTAATTTTAGATAAAGGTGATTGATATATATTCTCATTTAATTTATTATAAACATGAAATCAGACTTAATAACCTGAACAGGTTGTGCTTTCAATTACTTAATATAAAGTTTCACCACATATTTTGGCATTAAAATAAAACTCACACTAATACATTTTATACAATGAGTTACACAAGAGATGACCACACTAACAATAGGAAATGCAATAAATAAAGCATTTTAAATAAAATAAAAAAAGAAAGAGAAGGTTTTAGATTTTGACATTTCTAATACTAATTTAAACCAAGAGTTACCTCCAAAGAAAATGTATAGTCTCACAAAGTTATGGTCTGACAGTGAACACAACATGTAGGAACACAAACACACCTTATCTCTTCTCCACGTTCGGTCACAGCAGAACTCAGATGTTTTGACTCCTCAGTGTCGAGCTGGAGTGTAAATATAACTTCTCTTTATAATGTCACGTATCTGATGAACCAGGTCACATCCTCAGTCTGAGCCTGCACCGACTCGAAGAGAAGCCACAGCTGCTGAACACAGGTATTCTACATTTCCTGATTTATCTTCTACTCGTCCACAGAAAGACAATTAACCTGCTCAGTCACATTCTCAGAGACCGAAACTGCTTCCAGCTCCAACAGTGGTTGGCTCTTATAATGCGTATGGACGCTTCTGTAAAGGATTGTTGTGGGTTTTTTTGTTTTAGAGATTATTTTATGACCCTTGAAAGTATCGTGAGTGTATTAGAACAGTGGACAAAAGATTATTACAGTAGAAACTGTGGAGGCCTGGAGGGAAACTACTATACAGCCAAACTGGAGGGCACTGTTGGTGCATGTCTATCAACCAGTGCTCCATGTTTCAGCAATTAGACTCAACCAAATCCAGGGTTTCTTCCAAAGTCACAGTGTTTTTAGTACCTGTCTGTGTTCCACTGTAATTTTCCTGTTGACATCAGAAACTTCGGATTTCTGAAGCTTCTGAGCAAAACCTGCATCAGTGTTTTAATCAGACTTTGAAAATGTGAATCCGTGAAAACATTCAGCTACTTTTATCTTTATTTAAAACAGCTTGTTGTCCCAGAGATCAAGTTTTGTTTCAGTCAGAGCAGAAGTACAAAATTAACTTTAAATACTTGATACTTATAATCATGTATATTTGCAACCTGCAAACATGCAGCATTTACCACTTACAATCATGACGGGAAGCATCAGATACAGTCTTAACGCAATGTTTGATTTATAAATGATTAAATCTGCTCATTTATTTTTTATGATCATAACAGCTATATTTCAAAATCACAATAATTAGAATATAAAACTCTTTAACTTAGCCCGGAACAATCAAGCATTTCATATCATTCTTTTCCAGAGACACTTAACAATAACAATTAAAAGGGGATTCGATTGTTGCAGGAGATGTTTGGATCAACCTGGTGTTTGTACCCACAGTCCTCTGCTGCTACAGCTGTGCCTTGCTCAAGGGCACCTCCGTGTGGGGGAAGTGGGCAGAAACAGTTGATTTCTCCATTTTAAGTTGCTCTTCACTGCAAAAACTATTCACCTTAAACTGAAGGAGGAGTTTTTACCTGAAGTTGTTTCTGCTTTAACTTCAGTGAAGACACACGAGCACTTTTATTTTTTCCGTCACATCCTCATTTGTCCACGCGTGACGTCTGTGGGGGCGTGGAGCTGACTGACGACGTCAGCGAGGTCATTTATTCTCATTCAGAAATAAAACATTTTACATTTTATTTCCCACTTTGAATGATTTTAACCTTTATTTGTATTTTTCTGTGACTCCGCCTTGTCATCATTAAATTATCTCTGTGCGTCTTCATCACAGGATCCTCCTCCTCCTCCTCTTCCTCCATCATCCCTCCTCCTCCTCCTCCTCCTCCTCCTCCTCCTCCTCACATTTCCCCGGTGCTGCTGCCTCTCCTCCTCCTCCGTGCGCTCCTCTATCCGTGCGCCATGGAGGACTCTCCCGGCGCGATGAAGAGGACCTGCCCGGTGCCGGAGATCAAACCTCTGGACCAGTACGACTTCAGCCGGGCCAAGATCTGCGCCAGTGTCCGGTGGCTGCTGTCGAAGTCGTACGGCTCTGCAGGTACATATTCCCCGGTGTCTGCTCGCATCACAGCCGCCGCTTGGGTGGGGCGCTCAATAATTCATCCACGGAGCTCGGAGCTGGAGGCTTCTCGCTTTTTTTATTCGGGGATGAAACCTCCAGCATCCAACCGCTCCTCATCCATCCTCATCCATGCACCGCTGCCCGGGTGCGCTCGCTCCACCTGCGCGGTCCGTGCAGCGTCATTGTCCCCGCACCGTGAGGACGAGCCTCGGCTAATTACTGACGTGAACCGGCGGCTCTTCCCTCCGGAGGATTCTCCTGATGGTGCGGGACGGATGAGTCTGTCATCACCGCACTGCAACAAAGCCTTTTGTCAGAGCTGCTTCGTCAGGCCTGTGGAGGGATTTTCCATCCAAGCTATAACACACACAGACACACACACGCACGCACACACGCACACACACACTCAGAGCATCGTCTCTTTAATCATAACCAACCCACAAAGATGCAGGTTTGCATCCATAGGTCGTGTGTGTGTGTAGACGGGTCAGGGCACACGCAGCATAATATTTGTGTCAGTGTTACGCACGCACGTCGAGCTGCAGCGCGTGGCAGTGAAGTGAAGGTGACGTGTGTGTGAGACAATGGTAGAAACTGCAAATGCATCAAATTCATTCGCCACGTTGCTGCAGGGGTCAGAGGTCAAAGTGAGAAACTGGATTCAAGAGAAGCTGCAGAAGTTTAAATGTCAGTTTATTCTCACTGAGATAATTAACTGTGTGTGTGTGTGTGTGTGTGTGTGTGTGTGTGTTTGGAGAGATTTGAATGTTGTGTCAGACTCTGATTCAGTGTGTGAGTCTTTTTCTTCAGTCTGTGGTTGTGTTGTGTTGTGTTGTGTTGGGTGACATCACTGCAAAGTCCTCCAATCAATGAGTATTATCATTATTGATCATCAGTTTATCATCAGGAGAATCTATGAGGCCTCTTGTATGATATGGAGTGAAGAAAGAGAGGGGGGGGGTGAAGGAAGGAATGAAGAAGAAAGGAAGAAAGGAAAGAAAGAAAGACATTAAGACAAAAAGGAAGGAAGGAATTAAGAAGAAAGAAGGAAGGAAGGAAAGAAAGAAATTAAGACAAAAAGGAAGGAAGGAATAAGAAAGAGGAAAGTAAGAAAGAAAGAAGGAAAAGGAGGGTTGAAGGAAGGAATTAAGAAGAAAGGAAGGGATGAATTAAGAAAGAGGAAATAAATGAATTAAGTAAGAATGAGGAAGGAATGAAGAAAGAAAGAAGGAAGGAAAGAAAGAAAGACATTAAGACAAAAAGGAAGGAAGGAATTAAGAAGAAAGGAAGGAAGGAAAGAAAGAAATGAAGACAAAAAGGAAGGAAGGAATAAGAAAGAGGAAATACATGAATTAAGTAAGAATGAGGAAGGAATGAAGAAAGAAAGGAATTAAGTAAGAAAGAAGGAAGGAAGAAGATAAGAAAGAAAGGAAGGAAGGAAAGAAAGAAATGAAGACAAAAAGGAAGGAAGGAATAAGAAAGAGGAAAGTAAGAAAGAAAGAAATAGGAAAAGGAGGGTGGAAGGAAGGAAATAGATGGTATAAAACAGAAAATCCAGATTGAGCAGAGATGGATGATGAATGATGGATGGATGATATATGGATGTGTGGATAGATGGATGAATGAAGGATGGATGGATGGATGAATGAAGGATGAATGATGGATGGATGATGAATGATAGATGATGAAACAGCAGGTCTGTAGGTTCAGGCTCTGCTGACTCACACTGTGATGTCACTGAAACTCCTCAGTAAACTCTCAGTTTATGTAACGATCCACGTCGTCCTCTCGTGTCGTGATGGTTTCAGAGCTTCATGTTGTGTTCGTGTCCGCTGGACGAGTCTGTGACACACGAGGAGAGACGAGCAGGAAACCTCCCCTCAGCAGGGAACCTTCATCGTCTCCATCGTTGTCCGTCCTCGGTCGGAGCGGCCGCCTCATAGAATTTTAATGGAAGCACAGAGCGTAAAAAAAAAAGAAGCACTGATTGATTCTTCTTGACATGAGCAGAGGAGGGGCGGCACAGTGGAAGAGTGGGTGGCACCTGAAGGTTCCTGGTTTGGCTCAATAGATCACAGACCTCCACCGAGGTCCAGCAAATATGAGTCAGGCCGTAGAAAGCTTTGCATGATTGAGTCATATAAAGTGTGTGAGAAGAGTCTGCATCGTCTCTCTGATGCTTTTGAATCCAGCTCGAACGTCAAACACTGATTTCCACCTCAGGATTACGAGGCCTCGTTGTTTTCCTCTGTGAGTGAACTTCAGACTGACGATCGTTTAAAAAGCTTCAGCTTCAGGGTCCCGTGACACTTTATTGACGAACCAGTTCATCAAGAGGCCTAATGGGGAAAGAAACAATCCGTAATGAGACACGTTAACGTCCTGAACACGTGTTTTCATGTGTTCAGGACGTTGTGATGGGGAGATTTAGATGAGAGGTGCTAACATGTATGGAGCTGTTGTGTTGTTGTGGCTGCACAGGCCTGTTTCTGCTGCCTCCAGATGAAATGGGTTAAGTGGGTTAGTCCTCCTCTGCAGTCCGGTCTCATCGCTGCTCGGAGCGTTCCCATAGTGACGGCAGTCCTGCTTCCTGCCTGCGCCGCCGAGTGTGAGCGACAGTGACGCTTTAGCCCCTTTAAGAGAGTGTGTGTGTGTGTGTCACGCTGCAGAGGAGTGTGTGTTCACGCCGATGTTTGTGTGGTGACACAGATACACGACTTCTCTTCTCTCTGGCAGCAGAAAGAAAGGACGAGCGGAGAGGTGTTCCAGTTTCATTAAGAAACTAGATTGACATTCGTTCTACATCCACACTGCTTTGTTTGTTCCACATTACTACTTTGGCTGAAGGGGTAGGGCGGTCATCCTCTGAATAGAATGTCGGCGGTTCGATCCCGGTCTTCCCCACCTTTTTTACAAATTTTTACGTGTTATTTTTTTTATCACTTTAAGAAATCCTCTTTAATCTCCAGTGTGGTCGTCCAGAGGCTGCAGAGCTGGAATATGGGTCAGTCAGGAAAGTGTGTGTGTTTCTGAGCTTCATAGATGACTTGACATGCGCACACACACACACACACACACACACACACACACACACACACACACACACACACACACACACACACACACACACACACACACACACTTGCATTAGCAGCCTCTCTGTGCTGTTCATGCAGATGATGATATTATCCTCTCCTGCAGTCAGACGCTGTCCCTTCTCCTCGTCGCTCGTTCTCCACTGTGAGGAAACTTCTTCACTTTACTTTCTGAGTTTTCGCAGAACAGTGAAACACGAGTGACCCCCCCCCGTGACCTTTTTCCACACGGGACGAGGCCTCGACAAAGCATTCCTGTGCTCTGGAGTTACAGAAGGCGTTTCTTTCTTTCTCAGGGAACAATGCAGAGGAGCTGACTCACTCAGGAGATCTCTCATGTCTGCACCATAAACTGCTTCATGGTTGTGTTTCTCCTCATGATGATTGTTTGGAGTCTTTGCGCCGTCCTTCCACTGAAATATTCATTCTCAGCTGGAGCATGAGAACACGGAGGTCTCTCTGCTTCTGTGGGTCAACAACAGTGAGACGTGCACGCAGCTCTCACCTCCTAACGTCTGACTGCATCTTCAGTTCCCTCGAGGCACAGGCAGACACAAAGGTTTTTTTTAAACTCCTGGTTTATTTGAGTGTTTTTCTCTGAATTTAATGAAGTAAAATGATGTGAAATCGACATAAAAAATATGAAACAGACAAAAGAAATCAAAAAGAGACTGTGTCCTTCACATGCAGCTTATAGAGACTCTCTGAGACTTAAATATAAGTTCTAGTTTACTTCAATGCAGTTCAAATGAATTTTCAGTTACGACATTGGTCTTGGAAAAAGTAAACAAATTATACAAACTCAGTAGAAGTCTAGTCTCCTATTAAAACCTTAGACATCAGTTCCTTAAATATGTCTGATTGTTTTCATCAAGATCCACAAAAATTATTTGAAAAACTCCCTGATCTTCAGCTCTGTTCGGATCTGTGCTAAAAGTTTACGGAATCTTTGTGACACATGTCCCAGGAAATCTTTAGTTTTTAGTCTTTAGTTTTTAAAGGTTTTTAAATCTTTACTGTAGATACTACATTTCATTCTGAATACATCAGAAAAAAACTATAACCACAAACCAAAATCCAAATCACAAATGAAAACAACAGGATGTCGTGAAAGGAAAGTCTGGGGTCGTATGATTCATCATGTGGGAACCATGAATCTATGGACAGAAGTTTGTGTGTAAGATTGTTCACAAAAAGCGGATGTTGAGACACTTTGACCTTCAGGTGAAGCTCAAGTAAAGGTGAAAGGTCGTAGGATTCATCCTCTGAGGATCATGAATATGTGAAACACAAGTCCTGGCCGTCTGAGTTAAGTCCAGAAACATCAACCTTGTTTTGTCCCTGGAGGAAAAAGTTTTCATCCTCTGGGGATCCTGAATGTCTGCATGTTATTGTAGTTCAGACAGTTCAGTCGGGACTGAAACAATGAACGCAGTCGTGCTGCTTGAAGAAAATCCTCACTGCGTCGTCCTCTCTCTGCAGAAAACGTCCCTGTGGAGTTGCGGGAGCCGCTCTACAAAGACCAGTACAAGCAGGAGCACCTGAAGCCGGCCGTCTCCAAGCTGCTTCTCTCACCGGAGATCTACTGCCGAGCCCAGGCCCTGCTCACCCAGGCACACGGGGTCTCCGTGCCCGCATTGCAGGGGTCACCCGCCGACAACTCCGCCCTGCTGCAGCACCTCATAAAGAAAGGTTTCGCTCCAAAGGTCCAGGATGTAGACGTCACCGAGGAGGATCTCAGCAGCGTCCCCATCAAGACGGTACGTGTTCTGTAGATTGACTGTCGATCATGTTTTCATGAGTCGGGTTAAAGCGGCTCGGAGGTTAAATCTCGTCTCTGATTGGTGCAGAAATCCCACCTTGCCCTGATTGACTCTCTGATGTCACTGGCCGCCGAAGAGACGGTGGGCCGGGTTAAGATGGCGTTGGAGGCGGAGCAGATGGGTGTCGGGGCTCCATGGGAAAACGCTCTGCTCTTCTGGGTCAACAGGGTGAGACTCACGTAGAGTCTGATTCTTTATTCAGTTAATAAGGAGAGGCAACTTTATTTGTTCAGGATTTAATCTGATAATTTGTGTGTTTATTGCTAAGGAAGTTGTGTTTTGTCTGTAAAAACTACTTGACAGATTATCACGAATCTGGTGGAGGGATGCATTGTGGGTCAGAGAAGAACCGATTCAATTTAAGGGGACAGGATTCTTTTTCACTTTCTTTAACATTATAAGATAAAAGTTTTTTTTTTTTACATTTTCATTCATTTCTCAGAGAAAAATTCATGGATCTTGATTTTAAAAAATGAAGGGGAATGATATTTGTGTAATTTGGTGCAGATCCATGAATTTAAACGATTCTTTTGTCCTTTATTGTGAACCCAAAAAAAAAAATGTAATTAGCGGCCATCATCTTGTTCTTACAGCTGAACCAGAAATTGAGAGAAAGCACAGAAGAAGAGGAGCCGCTCAAACCTCAGACGTGCACAGACCTGCAGCCTGTTCAGGACACGGTAACTACACACATGCATGAAGATTCTCCATTATGTCTCTCATTGCTTCTGTTGCTCGAGCTTCTAACATCGACCTCGCTCTGCTTCTCTGTTTCCTCCCCCCTGGGTTTTTTCTCTGTCGTGCTCACGGCCAGTGTCCATCCAACCGCTGGTACTGGAAACTAGTCCCCGTAAGTGTCCTCCTCTCCTCCCGCCTGTCCTCCTCTCCGAGTGTGTCCATCGGCTGCGGCTGACATTACTGTGCTGGAAAATGCCACACTCTGTATCTGTGCCGTTAGGTGTACGACCTTCTCAGCCACTGAAATGTTAATGATGATTTTTATTACTGTTACCGGCTGATGCTGTTGAGGACACTGAGGCTTTTTCTGACTTTGTCACGTTCAGTCATCAGTTTCATCTCAAACTGCCCGTAGAGCGGAGGAGGGAGGAGGAGATGTTGGAGAGGAGGGAGGGAGGGAGGTGAATTTCCTTCCTCGCTGGTTATTTAACCACATCTGCGTCCCCCTTTGTTTGCCCCCCTTCCTCTCCTCCTCCTCCTCCTCCTCCCTCCGTCGCTCCTCTCTTCCTGAGCAGTACCATGTGACTCTGTGGGTGTGGCGGTTCCCATGATGACCGAACCCCCTTGTCATTTATGCTTGTTTCCCTCTCTCTGCCATCCCCCATCCAGCATGCTATCGCTTTTTGTTTGAAGGAGTCGGGGAATAAGCCGCCAGTGGTAACGTATAACACGTCGCTCTTATCTCACCCTCATCCTCCACGTCTCCCGTAGCAACACACTCGACTGACGGACGCCCCTTTTCCTCCAACGTGAACCTGGTGCTCGGGCAAAACCAACATCGTAGGAAAGAACGTTATAGAGCTGCATTATTAGGTACATGTTCGTTCATGTTTCAAGAAAATCCTTTAAACCTGAAACCAGGTCGACCAACTACGAGATGAATCGTTAACACATTTGATTCGTAGCAAAAAAACGATCGGAAAATGGAAAATAAGCCACAGGTCATTGTTTTAAGAGTGAAGGAACTACACATCCCATAAACCATTGCAAATTATCCCTTTCCAACGACTCCCAGCTTCTTAAATTGAACCTGGTTGGTGTTAAAGTGTTTTAATATATTGTAGTTTGTGTCTTGTAACCGACATGATTTTCGCAGTTGTGGTAAACATTTCAATGGTAACAGAGACGTCGCCATTACATCTGAGGATTGTGGGTAGCGTAGTGCTTCAGGTTTTTCTTAAAACACAGTGGATAACGTTCAGACTTGTAGCTTCTCCAGGAGCGTATATCACGGTTTCACAATCTTTACGTAATTCTACCTTGGATGGTTAAAATATTATAGCTGATAATAAAGATCTTATTAAAATGGGATTTTTACTTTTGGAGCCGTGTTGTTGAGCTCTATTAGTCTTCCCCGGACATTCTTTCTTCCAGACCAGCCAAGCGTTGGTGGTGGTGGAGTCGTAGCAGGTCTTTGGCCCTGAGCTCGTTCTTCGGCTGTCGAAACACAAAGACCCTTGAACTGCCTTGGTGGAAAAGGGGTATGACAGACTGACCAATCGCCACACCTCTCCCACGCTGTTGTCTAACGACCGACTAACCGACTGCTTACTAGTTTCCAGTCCAACCCCGAGGTTTGGATGGATCATTAAAAAACTCATCAGATTGTAACACTACTTATCCATATTTATGTTTCACTACTTTTTCTTTAAGTGTGTGTTACAAAGCCATGTTATAGGAGGCATCACGAGACCGGGTGTTAATCTTTGATTTACGGAACTTTTCATCTTTGTACTCCTGCAACAAGGCTGCACAACGTCACAAGTTGTGTTGATGCACTGTTTGTGTTGTTTTTGGTGCATTCATGTGCACATTGAAAGCAAACTTAGAAGTGAAGGATCACAGTGCCTGTTTCTGCTGCATGGAGGAAATTTTCATTTTCACTTATAATCACTGACATTGTTCTCGTTTTTTTCCCAGTTTTTCTTTTTTGTATCACCTCTTTTTTTACCTTTACACTGCACCTTTTGGTGTGTGTGTAAGTGTGTGTGCGTGTGTGTGTGCGCAAATATTTCCTACATCAGGCATCCCTGGTCTTGCGCTTTGTTTCTGTGGGTTTCCTTCTATTTACGATTTTCCTGAAGTTTGGCTGCACTCGGATGATCGTGGCTGGTTTTACGTTTTTTTGTCACCCTTCTAACTTTCTGAGCTTTTGATCTATTTTTGTATCTGTGGTCTTTTCTGCATCTTCTTCATGATCTCCCCTCTCTTTCCCTGTCGTTGCAAACTCTTCCTCTTTTTTCCCTCTTCTCTCTCTCATCTTCCTCCTTCCCTTTCCTCTGTCTCTCTCTCTCTCTCGTCTCTAGATCCGTTACAGGAAGGACAAAGTGCAGTCTAAGCTGACTCCCACTTTCCCTCTGGTTTCTGCGGTCAAGGATCTGTCTAATGGCTGCGCTATAGCTGCTGTGCTGCACTACTACTGCCCCAGCCTGCTGCCTCTAGAGGGTACACACATGAACACACACATTTAACACACACTCAGGGATTAATTATTAATATTTGACTGATGGATGCTTCCAAACTCTCAACAGTGTAAACGACAAACCCATTAAAAAAAAAGATTTCCAATGAGTCAAGTCAGATTTAATGAGGAAAAACAACAGGAGTTGAGCCAAAATAGTTTAAAATCACTGCGAAGAAAAGAAATACAAGTAAAGAAGAATAAGATGTGCAACGGTAGAATTAAAATATGCAAATAGACAAATTCACTTAAAAAGAAAATAGAATAAATTGATGAAAAGTCATGAGAAGTTATTAAAAAACTAAAAGTTTATCTCTAATATTCAGCAGGAAACTTTTGAAATGTGATGAATTCCAAACAGTTTGATGGATTTCTGGTTCAGGAAGCTGGGGATCATGGGTAATATCCGGCGTTCGGTTGTTTCAGTTCAGTGAGTGAGACGACTTTTCAATCACTCAGAGACGGAGCCCAACAGAATTAATGACCACATGGCTGCAGAGGGCGCTGTCGCTCAGTAAATGTTATGCAGTGACGCTTTAACAGAATCATAAAACAGATTCAAGCTGAATTCAAAATAAGATTTTAAAGAGAACAGAGAATCAGAGTAAGTGAAGTATCTTTATAAACGTGTTGGAGGTCTGACACAAACACACACAGATGTTACACAGTAAATATCAACATGTTTGTTTCTTGCCTCTCTTCCAGATGTGTGTCTGAAGGACACCATGTCAGTGGCGGACAGTCTCTACAACCTGCAGCTGATCAAAGAGCTTAGTGAGAGCAGTTTACAGAGCTGCTGCCCCCTGGCTGTGGAGGACCTGCTCTACGCGCCTCCAGTTCTTCATGTAAGCATCATGATACTCTCAACTAAATTCTTCTTTTTTTTTTAAACTGAAAATAATGAAACATTTAAAATGTTGTGTCAACCTATAACCCTGAAGCTGCTGTCAGATTCAAATAAAGTTCCTCTTTCAACCAGGGACAAAGGGTCAGTGTTAGGGTAAGGTTAAGGTAATGGTAGGGTTAGTGTTAGGGTAAGGTTAAGGTAATGGTAGGGTTAGTGTTAGGGTAAGGTTAAGGTAATGGTAGGGTTAGTGTTAGGGTAAGGTTAAGGTAATGGTAGGGTTAGGGTTAGGGTAAGGTTAAGGTAATGGTAGGGTTAGGGTAAGGTTAAGGTAATGGTAGGGTTAGTGTTAGGTTAAGGTAATGGTAGGGTTAGTGTTAGGGTAAGGTTAAGGTAATGGTAGGGTTAGGGTAAGGTTAAGGTAATGGTAGGGTTAGTGTTAGGTTAAGGTAATGGTAGGGTTAGTGTTAGGGTAAGGTTAAGGTAATGGTAGGGTTAGTGTTAGGGTAAGGTTAAGGTAATGGTAGGGTTAGGGTTAGGGTTAAGTTTAGGTTTGGAAGTTTTTAAATAAAAACACACAAGACTTTTTATGCAATGAAAAAAGCTTGAGGGTTATATCATGTAATTAATAAGACAACCATGTTGATCATTCAGATAGTTTAATTTATGATAAACCTTGTGATTATAACCTTGATGATAATCATTTTCTTATGAAGTATAATAGGTGAAATGTGCTTTAATTTACAATTCATGAAGTAAAAAAGAGTTTAATCAGCCTGGAATCGTATGCAAAAAAGAAAAGAATCTAGTTAAAGAATTCATGTTGATATGGCTTTCAAACCATAGAGACGTGTTGTGGGAGTTACGGACGTGCACACAGCTGTTGCCTGTGTTAACATCTGGCATCTGTCTGTTAGAAATCTGTGATGTTTGTGTTCTGTCAAGTTTTCAGCTGCATGAAGAGTCTGTGAGTTGCTGCTTTTCTGAAATCTCATCTCATGACTTTTGTCTCTTGCTCTCAGCTGAACATCATGAGCTTCGTAGCAGAGCTGTTGGAGTGGTTCGAGGTCAAGAAGCCTGATTTCGTTCAGCCGATACAACCCATCGACCTCACAGGTCTGCGACCGATGCTCTTCTGTCACATTGTTGCACTGGCTGTTGGTGTTTGAGAAATACTGTAAATATCAGCGTCTGAATCTGCAGCTTCTCTCCGTGTCTTCCAGACATCTCAGGCTTCCTGGACTGTACAAGTCCTGTCAGTGGAAACAGCAACAGGTAAGAGAAAAAAGGTTCAACATGAGATCCTGCAGCAAACCATAATAAAATATAAAAATAAAGTCTGACCTTACAGAGTTAGAAGCTACACTGGTTTATGTTTAGAATCAAACCTGTAACACATTGTTGTCAGGAAATTACATTCTGAGTTTGTTTTGATGAAAAAAAGAAGTTGTGAATGACGAGTTTTTGCTGTTTTGTCCTGGGTTCCAGTGGCTCTCCGTCCTTTATCTTCAAACAACCCTTCGTGCCCATCTCCTCTCCAGTGACACCGGGTAAAAAAAAACATAGCACGAGAATGTTTCTTTAAAATCAATTAACCAAAATAAACTTTCTAATTTACTTTTTAACGTATTTTCAGAAAACAAAAGTTGGACAAAGAAACAAATCAGGTAGATTCATTTAAAAGCTTTTGTGTTATTTCTATAGTAAATGTTGTGTTGCTTTCATGTTTTATCTTAATTTCTAAATCTTCTTACTTTGGCTTCTGTGGTTTCTGCTTCTCCATATTGCCTCGTGATCCATCCATTGGTCCATCCCTCCATCATCACCCAACTCTCCGCAGTCGTCCTCTGTCAGCAGTGACTTTCAGCATCCCATTTGGGCTGGACAGTGATGTTGACATTGTCATGGGAAACACAATAGATTCTGTCTTTCGCTCCGTCAGCACTGACAGCCTAACCACCGGCATCCCCGCAATGACCTCACCGGTGACTGCAGCAGGGATGACTCGTGTCCCGTACAGCCCTCCGGAGGACCTCAGCCACCTGGTCAGCGCCTCGGCCCCATCGCAGAACTCGTCCTGGGGACCGTACGCTCACACGGCTCCACTAGGGGAGCTGCCAACTATCGAGGAGGCGCTACAGGTGGTTCATACTCCCAACAGCAAAGATCGGAAGAAGGGAAGGACGCCAGAGAAGGTTGGAAGAGGGGTGTTCGGAGGACGGCCAGAGCCCAGGTTACGCCCTGAGGGAGCTCCTGCTGGTTTTTTCCTGCACTCCCCTGAGGAAGATAATCAACAGCTCAGTAGCTCTGCTCCCTGTCGATCTGGGATCCTCTACCGGCCGGCCGGCGGAGAAGCAGGTGACACTGAAAGGCAAGGAAGGGGAAAGAGGAGGGAGAGATCAGGGCGGAGCTCCGATATGTCACGTGATGACGATTCTGTTCTACGAGATGGCAGCGTCGACTCCTCCGAAGCATCGGACGAGAATGGTCCGAGAAATGTGCCTGGGAACATTCGACCCAGTAATGGTCGCCACGGAAACCACAGCAACAGCAATAGTCCAAGAATGACGAGCTTTGCTGAGCGTCGAGACAACAGAAGAAGACATCCTGCTGCTGCTGGAGAGGAGTCAGCCTCTGCTGCGACACCAACAACCCCAGGAACTCCACATACGCCATCAACCCCAGCAGGAGCACCTGGCCGCCAGGACAGCCCGGGTCCCAGGGGCCCCGAACCAGGCTCTGAGGCCTGGGAGTTGGGCGCTCGTCTGGAGGAAAAACGGAAAAGCATCGAAGCCCAAAAAAGACGCATTGAAGCCATCTTTGCCAAACACAGACAGAGGCTTGGAAAAACTGCTTTCCTCCAACTAAAAAAAGAGCAAGGAGGAGGGGAGGGAGCAGGGGAGGATACTCTCAGCCTGGAGGAGCGCCTCACACACATGGAGGAGCAACTGAAAAAGGAGGAGGAGAAGGAGGAGAAAGAAAAAGATGGAGATAAGGAAAAAGAGAAACCTTCTGTTTCCAACCCTCCTCGGTTAGAGAAGCAGGTTACATTCTCTATTGAAAGCAAGAAAGGGGCAGAAAAGGAGAAAGCAGGTGAAGCTGTCATTGTGGAATATAACGAAGTGGTGCAGAAACTGAGTGAAGCTCTGCAGTCGCTGCAGAAGGACATGCAGAAACTTACAGATCAGCAACAGCAGCTCATGAGCAACCAAAGACCCAGGAATACATCCAAGACCATTGCAAAGTCAACAGCTAGGAGTAACCTCAAAACTCCTCCCCACACTCCAACCAAGACACCGCCGAGAACCCCGACAAAGACTCCTACCAGGACCAACACTAAAGCTTGGGTGATCCCTGCTACTCCCAGTCTCCCCTCTGCCTCCTCTCCGTCACGACGTTCTCACACTCTCTCGCCCAACTCACCACAAACTATCATCTCTTCCTCCTGCCCCGCTCCTCGCACCAAGATTCACTCGTCCTCCACGCCTCGCAGCCCCAAACATCAGCAGCGCCCCCAACATCAACGCCCCCATCCAAGGCCTTCCGAACTCAAGTTCCCTCCACTCAATCGCGTCTTGTCGACGACCCAGACTGTCGACAACCTCCCCCACTTGCGCCGTGTATCCCCCAGCAAGTGTCAGGTTCAGACCTCGTCTTCCTTTCGTATTGGTGGTCCAAAGACTCCTCAGGAACCTCCTCAGCCTGCCCAGCAGCCACATCCTGATGAGAGCACATCAGACACAGGCTCCAGCGAGACACCCACCCAGTTCAGCTTGGAGCTGGAGCAGGAGGACCTAGGGGCTGAGGGAGGACTTCCAGTCACTTCACAGCCGAGACAAGAGCATCCTAGGGCTGCTGGTGGCAGCAGCTCTGGTGCTCCTTCAGAGTGCTCATTTGAGAGCGAGACGTTGTCCCTCTTTGCTGGGTATAGCACAGGAGGTGAAGGAGGGAGAGTTGTAGGTGCAGGGAAACGCGGCAGCCTGATTGAGGCGTTGTTATCATCTCTTGGAGGAGCAGAGGGAGGCAGCAATGAACCAACCGATGAAGGACAAGAGTTTTCCTCTGATTCTATGAGTGATCGCACAGAATCCGCTGCGGAACCTGCGAGAGGATTTGTCCCAGAACCCTTCGATCCTTTGGAGCAACTGAATCGTGCAACAGAAGCCGTGGATTTGCCAGAAGAACAAACGGAAACCAAAGAAGACACAAGACAGACAGAGACCTTGGAACCAAGTGGAGAACTGAATGAGCTGGAAACCAGAGGAGGAGTTGGATTCTTCTTTAAGGTGAGAACGAGAGGGGGAAATAAGAGTTTGTTTTGCATGCACGTTAATTCTGTAATGGTAATTGGGTGTACGTGCTCGTGTTGTTGTAGGAGGAGGTACATTGTGAGGGGGAGATGGCCCAGAAAAAAGCTCTCCTGTTGGAAAGACAGCAGAAGAGAACAGAGGAGATGAAGAAGAGGAGGCAGTGGCATGAGCAAGAAAGAGAAAACAGGTGAAACACGATCACGTGCATCTTATCAGCCTGAATCCAAGTTTGAGATTCATTTGTCATTGCACAGAATCTAAAGCTAATCTGGTCCATATCAAAATAACCTATTTCCTGTTCTCAGACCAGCAGCATCTCCCTGCAATACACCTCCTGCAGGCACCACCTCCCCTTCCCCCACACCTCCCGCTACTCCGGCCCGTTGGGGAGATTTCACACGAGGGGAGCATGCATGCCGGCACCAGCTCAAGATCATGGACGATCTGGACAAAATGCTGCGGCAGAAATCATCCAATCAAGGACGACCTTCCGCGAAGAAAACCCGCTCTCGGCCTCGCAGCATGACCAGAGAGGAGACTCATCTGTCTCTGAGTCCCGCCAAGGGAACAACTGGTAAAGTCAAAACTGAGAGAAGTCAACAAAGTACAGCATCTACAGAAGATGATTTGAATGACTGAACTCTTTTGTGTCTTTATGTTTAGGCTCTAAATTGACCAAAGTCTACTCCCACTCCTCCCTCAACCTGGCAGCCACGGGGGAGCTACGAAAACCTGGTAGTGACCCCACTAAGAAACCCCACAGGTAAACTCCTGCACGGGACATTTTGATGCGTCATTTACACAGAGTGTAGCCCCGATGCTAGCATGACTTAAGATGCATCAGGTCTGGTTGGTTATTTGGTACTTTTAGACTTATTGTTTCGTTCAGAGTGAAATGTCTTGAAAGCTATTGGATGGATTGACGTGTGCTACGGAAATTCATCGCAAATAAATTGTCGATAAAATTGTCGAAAATATCCAGTTGTCCATCGGTTCACTGACATGGTTCCTCAAAAGATTTGTTCTGGGAACAAATTGCTCTGAGATTCTATCATGTCATCATGTCGAAAAGGTCGATCTGCTCATTGTTTGGCTTCTCTCCAGCAGCCGCCCTGATTCTCCTTTGGCATGTGTGACACCGAGCAGACTGGCCAATCAGAGCCGGGATAAGGACTCGGAGAGTGGGTCCACTGGCACCTCACCCGCCCCAGAATACACAGGTACAGTGCTACAGCAGTGGAGTATCGCAGTACTCCTACACATTTACAAAATGCTATAAAACTATACTCATGGATTAGTATAAAAAAAAACCTGTCTGTGTTTTCAGGTCCAAAGCTCTTCAAAGAACCGAGCTTCAAGTCTAACAAATTCATCATTCACAACGCTCTGTCTCGCTGCTGCTTGGCTGGAAAGGTCAACGAGGCACAAAAAAACAGGATAGTTGAGGTAGAGGACTTATTTTAGTTTTTATCGAACCTGTTATCAACATTTATGAATCTGATAAAAGAATTCTGTTACTTCTGACTTATCTTCATGATGAAAACTAAAAGGCCGATATGGCTTGTTTCATTTTTCTTTCTCTTTCTCTCAGGAGATGGAGAAGAGTCCGGCCAACCACTTCCTCATCCTCTTCCGCGACACCAGCTGCCAGTTCAGGGGCGTCTACACCATGAACCCCGACTCCCACGAGCTGGTGCGATTGGCCGGCGTGGGTCCCCGGGCGATAAGCTCCGCCCAGGTGGAGTCCATCTACAAATACAGTTCGGACAGGAAGCAGTTCAGCGCCATCCCCTCTAAAACCATGGGCATGAGCGTCGATGCCTTCACCATCCCCAGCCATCTTTGGCAAGGAGGAGGAGGAGGAGGAGGAGCAGCAGGAGGAGGAGGAAGCAGGAGAGCGAGCATTACTAAGAAGGCGGTGATTTCAAAGTGAGGAATACAACACAACATCACAGTGACATGTGACTAAAGAAAACACTATAATCTCACTAATTGTAGTGAAAAATTTAAAAAGGTCACATGCACACGGATGAGCTTTTGAGAATGTGTGTGCATACACGTGTCTTGCCCTTGGACTTAACTAGAAATACAGAATATTTAAAAGATATTTCTACTCCCCCGGTCTGTGCATGAAAACATCAACAGCACAACTTCGTTTCCCCGTCACACAGAATAAAGACGCACTCGTGTCCAGAGTGTACAGAGGGAGGTTTTTTTTAAATGTTAGGTCAATTGCACAACGAAGAGTTACTTTTAAAAAGTCTCGTTACTTATACTTTCATTGTTTAAAGTACAAACTTGAAACTTTATTAAGTTGTTTTTCTGAAAAACACGGACTTTCATGTGACATCGGATGACTGTCCGGTCCCGTAGAAAATCAGTTTTATACATTGAGCCAAACAACGGAGAAAATGCCTTCTCGTGTCAGAGTGACTGGCAGGACTTTCATTTTGTACAAACCCTCGAGTTTATTTCTACCCACGTTTGTCAGCAGGTCGACCAAAGTGCATTTGGTCCTGCAAAATTGCGATAGCCATAAGTTTACGACGCAGAGAGCAGAGGTGAACTTTGTTTCGTCTGGACCGAGTCAAAGATCTGGTGGTTACCACAGCATGAATGGTTATTCACTGTGAAAGATATAAACTTAAAGTGATATCAGAGTAAGAACTTGCGGTTTGATGATGTTGATAATGGGTACACGTGTGAGCAACAGATGCCAATCAAACCACTTTTGTAAGCTGAGCTAAGAGTGTTATGAGGATGATGTGTCAACATTACATTTAGAAATACGTGGATTGTTGCTCTCTGGGTCAGGGACGGGTTCTGATAACCAGTTCCACTTCTGGATCTGGTTCTAAGTTGATAGAATTCCTGTGCTTGTTCAGCTCTGAGGCAAATGAATCCTTTATCGAATCTCTCGTTCACGATCCGTCCGAGTCTTTGAAATGTGCATTAAAAAAAGGGGAAAATGACAAAACCCTGCCTTAAATATTCTGCTGATATTCAGGTTCATGATTTTAATTTGTGTCGTAACTGGAAAAGGTTTAGAAGCTTTAACGTTCAGAAAACACATCACCTTCCTCCGTCGCTGCAGCTCCTCTTTTCAGGCTCTGTCTTAAACACTTAGCTCATGACTCTTTGTTTGGGGGCGTGTCAGACTAGCTGTGCATTACGTAAACGTGTCACATGACGTCACAATTCACTGGAGAAATTGTTCGGACTTCTGACGAATTTTACCACAAACTTTGCAGACTTTTTACATACACAAAAATCAAATATACTGTAAATCACCAGAGGAAAGAAGAGCTAAAAAAGCATCATGTCTCCTTTACGAGCTGGTGTTACGCTTTTTCCGTGACTTTTGGCAGAGCAACAACAAACGTGCTGTCTGCTAACTTTGTGTACGTAGAGAAATCTGTCATTTATTTGTTTACATTTTAGTGACATTTAACTAAGATGTCTTCGTTTCTCAACAAACAAAACTACCAGACAAGAGTCGATAAAGGATTCCTAATGATTTGGATTTGTTGAAGTTTCGCCTGAACCGGATCCCTGGTCTTAGCAGAGTGCGTTCAATTAAATCGGTGTGTTTCAAACCAGCATTCATGTATGAAAAAACAGATTAAACTCCACAGATGAAACTGTTTCTCTCGTTCATTTTCTCCTCGTACGCATGAATCGAACCTGCCACCATCGTTCAGCAGCAGTCACTCAGGTGAGTAAACTCGTGACTGACCGGTGAACAGCGGATCTCAACCAGCTTCGTTTGGAATATTCAGAAGCCTCGTGTTCGATGCCGCCGACGTCAGAGGCAGCTTCAGTTTCTGCAGCAGAATCAGCGTTAAGAAAAAGGTCAACGCTGACATTAAGTGTGCACCCCCCTCTCCGTTTGAATGTTTGAATTATGCAAAAAACAGCTGAACCGATTTCCACAAGATTTGGTGACAGGATGGGACAGGGGTCCAGGAAGAACGCCTTCAATTTCCGGGCACATCCAAACAAAGGGGTGGGGTCAGATCCTGGAACCACCGACCGAAGACGACAGAAGAATCTGAGCAGAGTCACTCAAAATAAGGTGATTTCACAAAGTTCGATGAACAAGAGGAGCTGACGAAGGTGAGCGGGTGTTATTGATTAACCAAACGAGGGTTTTTAAAATTCAGCACGCCGCTCAGGAAACTAAATGAGTCTCTTGGTAAATCAGGTCTAAAGCTGCAAATAACACAATGAGCCCAGAGTTTGTTACGGGTTTTTATTGCACCTTCCTCAGAGACATACAGTGTTTATCTTACGCAGCAGTTTGTACAGAATTTAACTGATATGACTTTTATTGCATTGGTTTGATCCGCTGTGATTCTCTGGGATCTTTGGGTCAGTTCAACCTCCGTTAGATCAGAGTCAGGATTTAAGCTTCGCTCTGTGACGATATTAGGAAGTGATTTGGATTCAGTGTCTCTGGATGAAGATAAAAATCATGCAGAAGTGATGCAGGGCCGCTTTTTTTTACTGTTTGCACAAAACAAGTTAAAGAGTTAAAGGTGTGAAGTTTCCATCGGGAAGTTTTGTTATAAATCAAGCAAAGCACATTATATCGTGATTTCTTTAAAGTCAGACCAATATGCTTGATGCATTTCGTACTGCTTAATATACATGAAAGTCTTTTAAAGGATTTTAAACCTCAATAATTTAAGTAAAACAGATTTTTATTGGTAGATCTGTTTCAGCGACTTATCACTACCAACTGTTATTAATATTCAGTATAAATATATATATATACTTTCTTTACTCTTGAGGTTGAATGTTCAGTCATGTGCTTAAATCCTGAAATATTCAAGTTAAAGTAAACAGGAAGGAAAATCCCTCATGTAACTTTTTTATGCAGGTTTGGAATAAACTTGTGATTCCAAGACATTAAAACATCGACAAGTGAGAATTCGATATTTCATTGATCTGAGAAATTTTAAATTTAAAACACAAAGTTAACAATAATATAGCCGCTGTCTTTAAAGATACTTTAGCGCGAATACATAGACATGGTAAATTTAAAAAATAATAATAGTTATAAATATAATTTGGGAAATCCAATAAGACATAGTATTAAAGTTTCAGTTTTAGTACTTAGGTTTACGGCTGCACCGAAGATCCCAGTGAATGTTTCCAATGATTTATAATGATGTTGCCACATGTCATGAAAACAACTGACAAGAAGCCCGATGGACAATTGAAGCTAAATAATGATAATAATTAATAAGAGCATAGAACACAGTAAAGTTTACTCTGATATAATGACCTAACGTGTCCCAGCGTACATTTTATTCATAATGATATTATTACACACAGGTTTCCATTAAACCGTCGCTCTCCCTGCCCTCACATCTGACACAGTAACTTTGAATTCTAACTTTCTGACTAACACGTACGTCTTATGTAATCCTAACTGCAGTTGTATGATCAGATCGTGTACAGGCTTGTGTTTCTGATGCAGGAAGCTGCAGGTGCAAAGCTGTGATAGAACATATAGTGAATCACTAAAAGAGGAGTTAGTGTAACACACCGGAATAAAGATATGCGTGTCCACACCTCCACTGCTTCTTTTCTACTTAGACTCCATGTTAATATACCTGGTGGCTGCTGACAGACAACATGAAGGTTGTTAGTGAGCGTTGTCTGGCTCCACCGCAGGGCTGCTGTCAGTCTGTGCGTCCACTGAGCTGTGGGCCGTGCTGTTCCACAGGACAACGTCCGACTGGGGCTCCAGAGAAGGGCTCACAGCGCCAGGGTCGGAGGAGGAGGAGGAGGAGGAGGAGGAGGAGTTGGTCGTTGGGTCCAGCGGGATCTGGACGGTGGTGGGAGGATGGCCGACGTCTGTGGGCAGGTGGGATGAGGGACTGGGAGGAGTGTCGGATGGGGGGAAAGCAGGAGGGTCAGACGGCGTTTGTGACGAGGAGTTGGATGCTGCATAGGAGGAGAAGTTGGAGGGGGTGAGTGAGTGGGAGTCAGAGAGTGTGTGTGGGAGAGGGTCGGAGGGAGGGAGCGTGGGGGAGTCGGTCAGAGTCGGCCTGGCTGTGCGGGCGGGGGTCGGTTCCTGTGGATCTGTGCAAACTGGCTCCCCCTCGGCCACATACCACACCTCGTTGTGTCTGTTCAACAGCTTCAAGGGGCTGGACACACGGACACACAGACACACACACACACACACACAGACACACAGACACACACACACACACACACAGAGAGAGAGAGAGAAAGAGTGAGGAAGATGAAGACAAGAATGCGAAGAAGTGAGATTAACGGTTTTAGTAGAACCTGTCGTAGCCGACTCCGTAGTGGTAGCTGTGGTTGTACGAAGCTCGAACTCTCTGCAGTTCTTTGGTCAGTTGGTGCGAGTGAAGCCTGGAGGTGACCGACAGCATCCAGCCTCCGTAGCTCCTCACGTACACGTCCATCTCCGGCATCTCCGTGAAATACAGCTGCCACAGAAACATCAGTAAACAACAAGCATCACCGTCAACACTGCAGAGACACAAATACTCGTGACTGTGAGGTACAAGAGGTTTTAGAAACTTTAAGTTAACAGACACTTTTTAAATTAAATAAACTTTAAATGGGCTGAATGAAGTTTTTTTATATATATAAAATACATATAATTATAAATAGAATGGTTTTGGAGAAATTCTGTAAATAAAAAATAAAAACTCTTCAGATGGAAAAATAAATCTCAAGCTTGTAGTAAAGATTGACCAAACTAATATATTATAATTTAGTCAAGTTTGTGTTTCTATATTAATTTGAATATTATATTTACTTATGTATTGATTCAGCTTTGATTCTTTATGTTGTCACCAAATGACACGATCACGAACGTGAAACACAAATTATACAGAACAAAATCATTCCCTTAAAAAAACATTTTCTTTTAAATTTGTAAAAGTGAAGGGAGTTAAATATTAATATTGAGTATTAAGATTGTAATGTACTTTTTATTCATTTGATATAGTAGTATTTGGGAACATGTAAAATGAAACTGCACCGATGCATTAACGATGCATAATTATCTATTTTTATTCTGCTGAGGGAATAAAAACTGTGCACTCATCTATCGATCGTCAAACAAAAACCAGTGATCAGATGACACATCAGATCAGATGAAGGGAGGATGAAGCTTCCTCCCTCCTCATCCCTCGGTCCCTGCTGGGCTCGGCTCACCTTGTCACAGGTGGGTGCGGGTGGTTTGTCCTGATAGGCGGCCGGCAGCGGGAAGTTTAGCGTGTAGATAGCCGGCTCCCACATCCTGGTCTCCTCTGGGATCTTGACCAGGACAGGAGCGGTCATGTCCATCTGGATGCCTGTAAACACACAGGATGTCACACACGAGACAGACACACTTACTGAGGACGACTGTCCTCTCCGGCGACGTCCTCACCTCCATCATTGGCTCCGGTGATGTACTGGAAAAGTCTCCTGAAAGCCATGGCTGCACCCACTCCCATGAAGTAAGCCTCGGCATCAGTTGACACCCAGCGTGTGGGGCTGTAGTGTCGCACCTGAACACACACGTTAAAAAAGTGAAGTGTGTGAATGATATTTATGGGCGTCGCCACTGATTCCCCAAATCGATTTTCGATTCAACTTTTATTTTTTATTTTCAGAGAACTAAAGCTATAAACTTGGTGCATTATACACATATATAATGATAATATAGCATAATAATAATAATAACCCTTAATAAAAGTTTGGAATTCATAAGATTATAGAGGCTGACATTTGAATTATAATAAATAAATAAAACATGAATAAAATAAACACAAAACCAAGACAATTAAAAAACTCTCTGGCTCTGTTTCCAAAAAACATTCTTGAGTTAATATTAAACATTTGTCACAGGACATATGTCACCAGCTTAGTACGTGTCACTGGGAAAGGGCTTTAATATAAAAAGATCGATTCCTCCTTTTTATGAATGGATCAGATCATTTAAATGATTAGGTTTAAATCAGAGAATTGATTATTTAAACCCAGCTGGTCGACTCCACTCACCTCATATTCATCTGTTTTGCAGACGAGCTCGTACTGCAGACATTCCTTCGACTCTGTGCAGAAGCTGGTGTTGGTGCTCGGCCTGTAACGGAGTGGAAATTCTTTATTCAGATCTCTATCAGCGTCTGTTTCAGATGTCACTAATCTTCTGGGGTTTCACACACACGCAAACAAAAGTTGTCCAACACTGATGAGGAACGATCCTCTGCACAGATGTTAGATGAAGATGGAGCCTCGGTTCTCACTTGAATATACATGTATGAGGTTATTACAACATGGATCTGTTAACAGAGAAGATTCTGGCTCAGACCAAAAAGCTTCAGAGTCCAACAGAAGCATTTCAGTATAAAACCCAACCAGAGGGAGCAGAGACAAGTCTGAGTCACTGTAAGTTACGACAAGAAAATTGGCAACAAACATCGAAGTGTCGTCAGCGTATTGAACGACTGAAAGAAAACATGAAGAGACTGTCAATTTTTATATAGTAATTATACATAGCATAGTAATAGAATATGTTTTTACTATTGAGAGATACTACATTAAAGATTGTAGAGTAGTTTTTTAACTGAACTTGGCAGTTTAGTTTAAATAAAAGAAAAAAAGTTTTCAGTTTCGAGCCTTGACCTTGAGACAACCACAGGTCTTTGTCCTGAAGGCTCCACCTAGTGGCCAGAGGGCGCACTGACTCCTTTAAAACACAGAGGGGCGGGACCGTTGTTTACGTAAGGTGTGGTAGCTGTATTTGTTCCCATCTCACTTACAGTCTTTCAGCTAAATGGTAGAAGACTCTTGCAGCCAGGTTGCGGAGGCTGTTATAGCAGCAGATTGACGCTGAACGTTTTCAGCGATCACGCCAATAACAGGGATTCACATACTTCTGACCTTGTAGCATAAATAATCCACTTACCCAACACTTCCTGCAGCTGAAGCCACGAGGGCCAACAACACGAAAACTGGAGTGAAAGTCCTGAAGAAGAACAGACAAACAGAAACCACACACCTTCACTTAAACAGCTTCTGCAATAAAGTTTAAAAACAATTAACGAGAAATGCGACGATTAACGAACTAAAGCTCGAACAAATCCATCGAACACAAGAAAAAAGGTCACTTTAAAGCTGTGAAGCTCGAGTGGCGGATCAATTATTTATCTCAAGACCTGTTGTTCCGGCTTAAAATCCTGAGGGCATCAAGCTCTTAAGGATTTCGCTCTCAAAGTTGTTTTCATCTGTAGAATCTGTGGTTTATTTGTGGTTTATGAAATAATGAGCCATTTATTGTGATAATCATTGATATCGACCGATTCTATCTTAAAGGAATAAGAAACAATAAAACTGGCTTTAATACCTAAAAACAAAGTTTATTGAGACGACATGAATGAAGCAAGATGTTTCCCTATTGAGTCGTGTGAAAGACTTTGGAATGAATGAATGAACAAGGCCACTTGTGACGAATGCGTTTTTAAAATTGAACATTATCATTATGATTATAATTAAAGCGATCATCTTTATTATGATCATTATAGATATTATCATAATAATAATTAGCATTATTATTATTGAAAGCCTTATTATGTGAGCGATAAACGATGCATCATTATCTATTTCTATTCTGCTGAGGGAATAAATACTGTGCACTCATCACTGCTCTCTGTGATCAGATGACACATCAGATCAGATGAAGGGAGGATGAAGCTTCATCCCTCCTCATCCCTCGGTCCCTGCTGGACTCGGCTCACCTTGTCACAGGTGGGTGCGGGCGGTTTGTCCTGATGGCGGCTGGCAGCGGGATTATTATAGGTATCATCATCATCATCATCATCATCATCATAATAAGATGAAAGCCTTATTATGTGAGCGTTTACTTTAAACTAGATCTATTCTCTGTCTAAATAAAGGAACTATTAAAGGATTTACTGTAGGAAGATGAAAATCATCTGCAGTGGATGGACTCTGGTTTAAAAGGGATTTTTGCTGCAGACATGAAACTGGACACGTCCTCCTGCTCTCACTGCGCCGCACAGAGGAGACTCAGTCAGGGACAGATCTGCTGCATCATCAGCCTCATGTCTCCTCTCATCCAAAGGCATTTTGAGGTCATGGAGGAAGAGCGTTCAAGATCTCATCTTACCCCCCCCAGATCAGAGCCTTTAAAACGGGTCAGCTCCGAACAATCACCCGATTAAACACCAGCTGAGGAGGAATGAAGGTGATTTATGAACAAAATGCTCCAATCCCCAGGACACGTTCACACGGAGTCTGCGCATGCTGATGGATTGTTTTTGATCTTTTGCACGTGCTACATGTAATAATCCCATGAAAGGGTACAGGTCTCCATGCACGCGCATGAGGGGGATGAAGAATGACGCAGGAATGAACTTTATTTCCCATGACGCTGCAGAAAAGTCGCATCGGCAGACATGATATTTCTGCTGTTAGGACAATGATCAGGTGACACGATGTTAATTGAAAGCAGAATAGAAAAAGCTCTGGTACTCACATGTGCGCAGGGAGGAGCGGGCTGGATGGAGACTGCAGTCTGCTCCGGGGCTCGGTTACTGCGGACTGCGGAGAGCACCGGAGGAGGGAGGGGCTGAGCCGGCACCAGCACTGACATCACAGACTGGACTGGACCATTTGAATGAGTCTGTGATGTGCAGCACTGACACCACAGATCTGATGATCCGTCAAACAGAGGAAGAGGAAGATGAAGGGGTTTAGTTCTCTCCTCGCCTGGTGATCCGCACTACACCAAGTATGTACATATATACACAACACGAAGTATGAGCTGTACTTAAAGTTAGAATTGCAGGTTTACACTCTGTATTTGATATTAGGCAAGGTTCCACATTTCCAAGTGAATTCTTCGTGGTTAAATTCTGTTTCTCTGAGGATTTCCAGGTTGTTTGCGTAATTTAAAGACGCCTGTAAGTTAAGTTGAATTATTATTATTATCTATTGATCAACCACTTCTTTTCTCAATAAATGCATTAGCCTGATGTGACGTGATAAAATCCAAAACCTCAAGATATTAAACTCACGATGGAATAAAAGAGTTTAAAAAAAGAAGCATTCTTTTGGGAAGATTGAACTCATTCAAATATTCAATTTAAATGTCATGTTGATTGACTTAACAACTGATCTAATAGTTGTAGCTTAAAAAATAAGACCAAACATTGCCCGTGTCCTGTACATTAACGTGGAGGACGATGGATGTGTGACCTACACCTGCAGCATAGGTGGTGCTTGAGAAGCTTCGGCTTCACTTTTGAGAGCAGTCTTTAGTCTAAGTCAGACACAGCGACGTCCGAGACTCTGAATGATGCAGCACGCTGCACTTACTCTAAACACGACATAGTTACACTTCTGTAAAGAGGCAAACAAAATATAAAATCATTAAACTGTGTCGTTTCTGACCTTTTGACAATGCTCAGCTAATCATTTCCCCGTTTCCAGCCCTTATGCTAAGCTAACTGCCTTCTGACGCATTTAACGAAAAGTGGCATCAGTTCCAAATGTCAAGAGTGAATTCGTAAAAGCATTAAAAAAAAGGAATAAAACATTTCTTCGAGACAATCGTGCCTGTAACAGCTTGATTTGAGATCTTTCCAGAACACCAGCTTTATTGTGACAGTTCACACAAACAGCTTCCTGTACAAGCACAAAACCTCCTTCTCTCATTTGGTTGACTGTTTGTTACGTCTCATCATCAGGAGCCAGAGACGCAACAACAGTTTGCAAACACTGTGCAGCTCTGTCGTCCCTGTTTGAGAGTTTGTTTGTGTGTGGTTAAATCTCAGTAGTCTTTCATTGATTCCTCTCGTTCACTCCTCCTCCCCTCCGTCTGTTAAAAAGGAATCTTTCTCGTTACCATCTGAAACTGTCTACAAAGCATCTATGCAGTTCTTATCAAAGTGTTATGTGCCTGCTTTTGTATCAACAAGTCTCTTGTAATTTATTTACACATGGCCGTCTACCTTACCCGGCTGCACACGTTTTCTGGTCGTTCACGAACCAATAAGTCATCAATAATTATTAAAACAAGCTTCACATCAAGAGCAGAAAAAGAAAAAAGAAAACCAGGTAAAAACCAAAAGCAGATGGAATCAAAAATAATCAGTTAGGTCACCTCTCTGCCCAGATTGGCACAGAAAGGCCAATAATTAAAAAGAAAACACGGCTGTTGTTGAATAGAAGCAGGGTCACCGCTCTGGTTACTTAAGAAACTGATCCAAAGTCCACACGTTGAGTTGACCTCAACCACTAAAGCACTAATTTACAGCAGCGGTCCATGTGAAGGACTCTCACCTCGCTAACATAAACAATAATACTGAAATAGAACATCTCAATTTGCAATAAGTTCATATATTGAAATATATAAACCTCTTACAACCGTTTATATATATTTCAATATATAAATCAAATATATAAAAAAAGTAGCACACTGTTCTGTGTGGTGGTGAAGCTGTATAATGACTGAAGGGACATTACTGAGTCCTGGACACGTGTCGGAAAAGGTGCAACACATTAAAGACTGTTGCCTGCCATTTTTTTTAAATATATGTACTGATTAGCCTGTTACCTGAGTTTCGGGCTATTGTCTCCAAAAAAGAATGGTTGTGTTCAAATCTTGTGTCGTCACACATTCACACACGTGAACTCACATCACACACGAAATGGTACAGCTAAGAGGCTCGCAGAAGTACCGTTTAAATAGCCAATACAAACACACCTGAAAGCAAGTCTTTCTCTAGAATGATAATTATCTTTGGGGAGAGATAGAGGGGGGCGGGGTGGGGATGGGGGTGGGTGTACACAGAGAAAGGCGAGGAAGAGAGATGGAAACAGTAAAGAACGTCAGAGCTCCTTTCCATATCTCCGCCCATCCATGTGGCAGGAGCTCGTCTCCTCCTGAAACCTTGCAGAGAGTAAAGTCTTTTTTGTTTTGTATGATTTTTTTTTTTCTTTGCATAGCCAGACAGTGGACGCGTCTCCTCTCTGGAAGCACGGCCTTTTTTAAAAACTCTTGCCGCACCGCAGGAGTTTCAAAGTGATATCCGTCAACGTGGGTGGAGCGCCTTGGTCCGTGTGCATCCCTTCAAACCAGGCTGGCCAGGGGATGTGTTTTAGTGCGTCCATCCAACAGATGCGGCGTCCTGCTCACAAGGTGGACTCTCTCTGGCGTTCGCGTCCGTTGGACGTCTTCTTCACTTTGGAAATCCCCTCCAGAGCCCCTGACTCAGTCACTCTGCATGTGAAGAAAAGCAAAGAGGAGCAACAACACTTAACTTTATAGAAATCTCTTAATTTGATCAGAGCAACAACTTCTTTCCTGTGATAGTGTTACCTCAATCCATTACAGATTTAAAACACACAAAAAAATAGGTTTACATCAATATATTTTATTTGTATAACACTTTAAGTAAAGCTCAAACACACCTTATGGAGGATTTTTAAAAAACAGCAAAAAAAAGCTTGACTGATTCAAAAGCAAAGTTTGATAAAGTGCAGCGAAAACAGGCGTTGCAAATAAATCATGATGCGTATGAAGCATGTGACTTATTAGTCACGTCTTCCCAATGTTTTGATTGTCCACGAGGTCTGACTTCTGCTTTTAATCACGTCATCTTTTTGGAGAATTGGTGCCATCAGCTGTTTATCCCAAATGCACCAGCTTCTAATACTCACCTTTACGTTACGGTTCATTTGTTTTTTGCTGGTTTTCGGAAAAATTCAATTCAAACATTTGGATGGAAACCTGGTTACTGTTGCATTCAGACAGCTACAGATTAAATACGTGAGGAGAAATAGAAGAAAGATTAGAGTTCAATAGATTAAGTGGAGGGAAGGACTCATGCAGACGTGTGTACTCACACTTCATCCATCTCATTGTCCTCCTCGTCCTGGGGAAGCTGGAGGTACGGGTTATTGGATGCCGGTCGGAACTTGTAGCCCGTCAACACAAAAAAGATCAGAGTGGACACTTCTACCAGAAACTGGAGAAACATAAGAGAGTGGGTGTTTAATGACAGATGGTAGGAATATTGTATACGATGTGTGCGCCAGTTCCAAAGAGATTAGCACTGCTCACAGTTGGCTAACAGCTGCCAATAGCCTGCAGCTACCTGCACATTTTATCACAATTAACAAGCTTCTACACAAGAAATATGCAGGTAGGTGTACCTTCACGCATTCCTAAAGTCGATGGTTAAACAAGAGGTTTGTGTACCCTGCAGCATTTTTTACTTCCACTATCAAATACCACAAATACCTGATCGTGTGTCTGAGGGGAAGAATGAGGGCTGTGAATATGTCACGTGTTTGCAGACATGGAACTGGAGCACACACGTGTCGACTCACCGTGACGTCACCCAGCGGTTTGTTTTTGGTATTTTGTTCAAGCACAATCAGACATCAACATGCACAAATCAATCAACAGCAACTTGAAGCATTTAGTAGCCTGATCACAGAAGGAATTAGAAGGGGGCATGAGGGCATGACAGAACCCCTGTATCAGAAGATGGCTTCTGATACAGGCCGTGACTCAACGTCCATTTTGTATACAGTACCTTCTATGAGCAGAGTCAGAGTGAGGTATAGGACGAACTCGACAGTAACAGGTCAGTCGTATTGTACACAATTGCCGTTGTCTTACCTCGTAGCACCACTGCCACTGGAAAGGCATCGTGACCTTCAGCAGAATGGCTATGATCCTCGTGAAGTAGATGTAACACACGATCTAAAAAGAAAGAGAACAGGGTTTTCAGTAACTATACATAGTTGCCCGTCTATTGCTTAAGCGGGTGTAACTTTGAAACAAACTTAATTCCCTTTTTTGGTCTTCAACAGCACAAGAACCTTCTGTATTTAAGGTTTGCAACACAAGTGTCTAACTGTGTTGTCGTTGGTGGTTGTTTAACAGATGGTGAACTGATGTGTGGAGGGTGGAAGACAGAATGAAAACACTGACGGGTTGAACTTCCTCTTACCATCACATAATAATGCCGGAAGAGCTTGAGCTTCTCCAGATTCATGGCAGCTGAAAAGCAAGTTGAAGAAATAAATTACCAGCTTGACAAAGAACCTGATGATTTTATGGCTGTTAATGATCAAGACTCTGACCTTTGCCGTCGATGCTTGAAGCCTCCTGGAGATGACGGATCGACCTATAAAGACACATGTTTAGGTTTTAGCTTCTATGGAAACAGCCAGATGCTTGTACACTAATATCAAAATAGATTTTTACTATGGAAACTAATACAAACTAAATGAACCATGCACACACACACACTGACCAGACAACAGGGAATAGAATGGCTCCACAGCAGATGAGGTCAACAAGGAAGAGGATCTCCTTCCACAGGTAGTATTCACTGGAGCCTTCCTCTGTAGACTCGATGATGATGTAGGCAACGTTAGCCAGAACCTGGAAGACAGCGGTTGAGTCGGTCACTAAAACAAACCCACTGAATGTTACACAATTCCACACAGCTACTGTTTCTCAAGCACACGCACCTGCAGGGGGATGACGATCATGAAGATCTTCTTTTCCTTGTCGGACAGGATGTATTTAACGAAAGCCCAGCCGGTGCCGATGAGTGCCAGTGTGATGAAGAGGAGAGCTCCTTTGAGCCTGGGAACACGTCAGAACAAACTCATGTAAAAAAAATCTATTTAAAAAAGACTTAACACCCCCGCCCCCTCCCGGAGAGAGTGTACTTACAGGTGTGTGATGTAATACATGACAGCCCAGCCCTCGATAGGATGCCCCTTGGTGTTGATGAAGTGAAAGTTGATCTGTGACACGAGGAGAGATTCGTTTTTATAAACGGTGGTGAGCAGCACTAGCAGTTCAGACAGAATAACCAGACATCACAATATAAACTGAATTAAAGCCAAATACAAACAAGACATACAAGAGAGAAGTCTGCAGTGACGGTTACTCACACTATGGAAAACCAATGACGTGGCCTTGGTGAAGGCCAGTGCTGCCATCAGCCAGTGTATCTTAAACACGCTGTACCTGTAAACATGTGCACAGGGAGAGACGCTTCAACAACTACACAGAACAACAACATCTCAATATATGAGAAATATATTCGTATTTACATGAGTGCACATATCACTGTATTGTTCTGAAACTCTGTCTTCAAAGTATATTAAGCCGTTTTAGACATCAACTCCGGTCCTCAGAATGGGGTCTGGACTTTCTCCGGTGTTTGTCTTTCACGTGTGAACAAAGCAGCAGGAGATTCTCTGCTCAGACGATTTCACAACGACACAGAAATCTCTGGAGTGTTCAGGTGAGAACATATAAATTCCACTGCAAAGTTGTGTGGTATCTTTACATGAGAAAGCTGTTAGATACTTTCACACTGAAGTCGTGTCAGTTCCTGTGAGCGTGCGTACCTGTGCTTCATGAGTGTGTACACCCAGACCATGGCAGCGGTGAAGAAGACTCCAGCCATACAAATGTACAGACGGGACAGGGGGATTTCTGCTGCAGACAGGTAGCCGCTGAGGTTCTTCTCCGTCACTTCCACCTGCAGACGATACATTCATGTTAACGCGTGCACAGACGTGGGCATACACACTCCAACATCAACACGCTACACTTACAGTGAATGAGTAGGGCCGTTTTAATCCAGGCATCTTGTTCTGACAGTAGTGAAATTTGAGGCTGTAGAGACCCTGCGCCAGCGGGCCAATCACAATGTTGAACTGTGGAGGAGGGACAGAGACTTTCACACAACAGCAGATCACATACAATTTTTCTTAATCATCATTAAGAAGAGTTTACTTACACTGAAGTTATATGAGCCGTTGACTTTGTCCAAAGCTAAAGTCAGTTTCTTGGTCTTCCCCAGCTAAAACAAACAAACAAACAAGATTAGACATTGATTTTATGAAACGATCACACAGAAAAAAACATACACAGACATTTCTCACATCAAATCTATTTTCCTCCTCTTTTGGAGCTTCTTCTGGTGCTTTCGGTTCTGTCTTCTCATCCTTTTCCTGAACCACAGACTTGTCCTTTTTGTCCTCACTTGTCTTATCTGGATTCTCTGGAGTGCCATTTGGTTTAACGTCAAGAGCCGCCCTGGTCTTCCTCTGACCTACAGGACATTAAATGTTCAAAGTACAGTTGGTATAAAATGATTCTGTCATTCATTGAGGTTTTTACATGTGACTGCAACAGGAGGTAAAAGGCTGAATAATTTCGTAAGAGGTGTAAAGTATGACCGACACTGACCTTTCGGCTCATTAGCCTTTGGCCTTGCTGTCAAGATGTTGTCTTGGTCACCTACAGCTTTCACTGTGACGCTACACAAACACATGGTAGACATTCGACACTGTAATAAACACTTCGTGATATTGGTGTTGAACCATTAGACATTTTCAGACATTAATATGAAGAATGCAGGACGAGATTATCCGATTGTCTCTCTGGAGTTTATACTCGGCGGCTGGCAGGAAAAACTCATTTATGCTGCAGCTGACTGGGACATTTGCTTTCTCACAGTCTGACTTTGAAAGTATCTTCACAAACCTGAGGGAGTGGATATTGATGAGAAAAATAATAAGAGGCTCCTCGTTATTGGCCGACTCCTCTGTAATGAGCGGACATCTTTCTGTCTCCTCTACCTGAAGAAAAAAAAACACAACATCTGAGCAATGCAGTGCACATCAGAAATCTGATTTGTCAGTATCATACAACACATGGCAGAAATATCCTTTGAAAGCATCATAGCATGACTAAGATGAGCAGCGGGTTTAAGTTATCTGTAATGAAGTGGATGTACTCACTGTGTAGGGCAGGACTCCATTCACACGTGACCTAGAGAGGGTGAAACCCACCTAGACACAGTGGAATAAATGTGGTCAGTCAGTGGGTCAACAGCACATGACTTCCAGTATAAATATTGTATATTTCACTCTCTATGTCATTCAGCTCTTGGTCAAAGACGAATCACTCTTCCAATCCAACATCCAGTAATGGATTGACTGTTCAACAGCATATTCAGTCTAACACTAAACCAACTCACAAGGATCCTGTGAAATTAGTGAAATGATTGTTTCTCTCTTGTTTCCTTACTTTCAAAAAACCCACTACAGTCTCAAAACCAATGTAAAAATAAGAATATAGACGGAGAATAATTAATGGATCTTGTTGAGTTATTAACTCACCACTATGCCGATGGAGGGGTGGGTGACGTGTCACAAAACATGCCTCCACACTGCTCCTGTGGTGCCATCCGAGTATCCGTGAGCCTCAACATTTTAATTAGTGGACATTTAGGGTAGAAACATGGTGTAGATGACGCCATTTCAGGTCCAAATTGAATGCAGGGGCTTGCGGACACATTGATGACACCACAAGGAGCAGTATGGAACATTTTTACGCTGTTTTTCTACGTTTGAATAATCTGTCAGCATTTACTTCAATTGTATTGGATTTGGCTGCAACTCTGTTTACCCCTGAAACTCCTGAAGTGACTCAAACTCTTCACCCACCCCTGCGTCCGCATTGTGGTGAGAAGATAACGAGTCAACTCTCATTTTTGTGGCGTGAACCACCCCCTTCAAGTTCCACTGTGGTGTTTTGTTGAATGCAGGAGCTGTGTGTTACCACGTGATTGAACATGCGATAGTGAAGTCAACACACACACACACACACACGCATAAACAAACACTCGTTACCGGGTTGGTGCTGTAGTTCACCAGCTGGTAGTCGGGGAGCTGCAGAGAAGTCAGGCTGACGTCCAGGGTCCCGTTAGCATAGAAGCCAAAGTTGTTGAGGTCGACAGCAAAACGACTTTCATTCTGAGGAGAGAGAGAGAGAATGGAGGCTTCACACAGGAAGAGCTGAGGCAAACATCGAGCACATCACCTGATGCTCTTCACAGATACGTCACCGTCATTAACACAACTTCCTTATTCATCGCCTCACGTCTGATTCGGTTTTACACAGTTTATCACGTTGCGTCTCTACACTGCAGCTAATTACAGCGAACTAGCGGCTGCTAATGAAAACGACTACAAGCAGCTAACCCCTCCGCGTTAGCTTCCCCCACCCAACCCCAGAGAGCTAACACCGACCACGCTTGAGTTGTACCCGCCTGTCCGTCGACTTACCCTGAGGGTGAGCTTGTGTATCCTCGCTTCGCACCCAGCCACCAGCAGCAGGAGGAGGAGAAGCCCGGCCAGCACACATCCTCTCCGAGCCTCGGCCATCACCACCGGGGTGCACTGCCCGATAACGGTCAGCGGCTAATGCTAAAGCTAAAGAGAGCGACAGTTCCTTCCAGATGGCTAACGAGCGAGCGGGTTAGCGGCCTCGGCGGCAGCCGGGGCGTGTGGGTTGTTTTTTTCACGTCGGGCTCGCCGGCTCCTGTGCTGGTTGTTAGGCCACAACAGTCAGAGTTGTGTTCCCCGGTTCCTCCGTGTTTTCATCGCGCAGGGAAACAGCCTCGGCTAACCGCTAGCTCACAGGAGGCGCTAGCTCACTTCCGGGTCTCTAATGAAGAACACAACACGGAGCCAAGGAGCGGACGGACACGTCACACGCTGCACGCTGACGTCACCGCCATGGAAAGTAGTTTTTCTTCCGCTGGTATTTTTATTTATTTTCTAATCGCAAAATAAATCCTTGATTTGAAGCTTGGAAACTTTAAACGTTGCAAACTTTTTTTTTTTTTTTTGAAAATGTTTCTCATCCGGGTTTTTTTGTCCGTGTATTGTCTCACAGTCTTGTAGATGTTGTCTTTTGCATCCGTGTCTTTATTCTGACATGTCTTTACTATTTGTTAAAATATTTAGGTTGAAAAATAATAATAAAAAAAACTCCATCGTCCTGTCTACACCTTGTGCTTGCTGTCCTAGATTTGGTCACGTGCGTTGTTACGGACTTCCGGATAAAAGTGCTCACGTGACAGAACCTCCACGTCATATGAAATGTCCCTTCAGACATCGGACGTGTCTGACACGTGGAACTTCTTTGTTTTTGTGTTAATCACTGATCAGTTTGTTGATTCTGTGATGAAATGAAGATGTTGACAAAAGCTGCAGGTTTTACTTCGTATATTCAGCATCACTTTGGATGACAAGGCTTTTTTTAAATCTTCCTCAGTGGTGAATAAAATATGTACTAATGCATTTATAGCTCAGTTATAATCATGGAGGGATTCTTATGACCAGAGGCTGTGAATACAAACAGGCCACAGACCTCTACACACACGTCTTCCCACAGGCCATCAGACTATTGAATACAACTTTGAACTCTGCCCCCACCCCCTCACCCCACTCCACTGACACAACTTGACTACAAACACGTGAATTAATCAATGTGCAATAACCATCACAATAATCTGGACACTCAGCACAAACATATCTACCTCGAGTCTGCATTTTTGTACATTTTTATTACATTTTGTAAAGAATTACTTGCACTATTTTCTATTTCTATATATTTCTTCTATTTCTTTTAATACTATTTTATTGTATAATATTTGTATGCTGGGAGATTGAAAACAAAGTAAGAATTTCATTACATGCTGTAAACTGTGTTTATCTGCTGTGTACATGACAATAAACATCTTGAAGAATAAACATCTTGAATCTAGATAGTACACGTGTGTGCATGAGGGCCTCATACAATCGAGATATCACTTTGACATTATATTCGTTATTTAGACCTGTTGAGAGGACTGGAAGCGTCACATAAAGTCTTAATGCAATGTATACATCGTGACATCACATGATTGAATCTGCTAATTTACACAACATTTAAACTATTTCATTATCATGCAACATTTTTCCAAATCACATTTACTCCAATATAAAAAACTAAAAAGAAAAGTACCACATTAATAAGGCAGAGGGCCCCATTAGCTCCAGGGCCACGAGCAAGTGCCTGCCTCTCCCCTGCAGTAATCCATCATTGGTCCGTTAATAACTTTCACTCATATCAATGTTTAACAACTATATTCTACATAAAATGTAGAGGCTTACACTCTCTGTATGTCTGTTGTTTATTAAGCTAAAGTATTTTTAAGATATATTAAAAGTCTAAAAACAATGTCCTGCTCAGTGAGACTTAAAAACAGCTTCAGCTGTAAAAAAGAAGAAATGTACAAAGATATGAAATATAAAAGACCATGAATCTTTAATGGACACAATATAAAAACAATTAAAGCGATGCCCCGTGGAAATAATAATTATCCAGTTTCTGTTCTGTTGAATTCATTTCTGTAAGATTCATTGGCATCAAGTGGTGAGTTTGAGAATTCCAACCATCTGAGTAACCATACATTGTGTATAAAGGCAAGTTTGATTTGTCTGTTCTGGGTAACTGTAAAAACATGTCAGTGCAACAGTGGAAGAGAATTTCTGCCAATCATTTATTTGAAGATGCTTATATTCCAAGATCCAGAGGTGCTCCCGTTGACCATCGGAGCGAAGATCACACTTCCCTGCTGAGCGGACATTGAGGCAGGAGCAGGAGTCACAGCAGGGGAGGAAGTGGAGGGTGCTGCTGTTTTTCCCACCGAGGCTGAAAAGATACAGATGTAGAGAAAAGGTAAAGACACTGGAAGGAAGCTGGTTGTTGTTGGTTACTTGGACTCACAGGGGAGTTTATGGAATGAGTCGTCCACTGCACCTGAGTAATTGTCCTGTAACGTCTCTGCATCGCTGTTGAAGCTCATCTTCCTCAGGATCACAATGGAGATTTTCACGGCCGACTCTTTGCCGTAGCTGCCAATCATCTTGGTGATGGTTTCTGTCCGGGACGCCTTCTCCAGATGGGACTTGGCAAATGGTTTGCAGCCGTCCAAGACCTTGATGGAGAGGTACCACTGAAACGTTTTGAAGTCTCCATCGCGCAGATCCTCCAGAGTCTGTAAGAGCAGCTCTTCAACCTGCATCTCTGCTCACTGCACAGACAGAACGTGGAACATTTGTTTTAGATTAAAAGAACAGTTTTTGATGATGTTAATTCAGTGGATTTTGTGAAACTGTCTGTGTGTCTGCTCATAATACTTGGCTGGGAACAAGCAGAAATATAAAGTTTAAACAGTTTGTTTATCGTGAGCAGTGTGGCTATAAAGGTGGATTAATTAAAATGAACAGATGAATCCTTTATCAATAACAATATTTTTGAGTTTAGCTTCATTAAAGCTCAGGTGATGCATCATACAATCAGTTTTGTAAAGTACACAGTTTCTAAATCAACTGGAATCACTTATTTGACCCAAAACATTTTGCACAAACAGAAAGGAAAATATTAACCCTTTGTTTTAAACCATTATAATAAAAAAAAAACAAGTTTCATTATTACTGCTGACTGTCCTCATGACGTGTGTAACTGTGTGTGTGTGCGACGACACATACCCATGAGAATATGATGGAGTAGAACATCTAATGATGTTTATGTTTGATCTGTACCCTTTGTAATGAATGACTGAGCTGGTGGCACAGAGGAAGTAATGTGACAGCAGCCGACAGCAACACATGAGGTGTGATGAAAACAGTTTACATTAACAATCACCTACAGAAAGTCAGACATAAACATCAGAGACAACAGTCATGTCCTGTCATGTGTGACTCCAGTGTGTGTGTGTGTGTGTGTGTGTGATCCAGAAGAACTTACTGTGCCACCAGCCTCAGATAAAACCCACCACCGACGGCTACCGTGAATAAAATGGCACAACCTTGGGACAGGAAGTTCACAAACCACAGCACAGAGAGAACAGAGCCGGAAGCTGAGGAGAAAAAAAACCTTTTCTACCGAAGGTGAACTGAAAGTGCCTTCAGTAACACAGTCTGTGGCAATATGATTATTAAGATGTCATTATCAAACCCTTAAAATAACAATAATAACAATAATAATAACTTAGTACATTGAAAAACTGGGTTTACAAAGTGTTTTGAAAGACTTCACACTCAGGGGTTATTACAAAAATAATGCCGTCACACTAAAAGAAAAACCACTTTACATAAAAGCAAATAAATACAACTAAAAAGGACAAAAGGCAAAATCCCACCACCGACTAATGATGATACATTTTGTTATGAATAAAAAATAAAACACAGATACAACCCGACATATAGAACCACTTGATTTAAGAAGATAAACATAGATATGTGTCTCTGAAAAGCTCATATCTTCAGATTTTATCGACCAAACAGTTAAATGGTCGGAATCAACTGGTCTCAACTTAAACAGCGTCTTTCAATGGGGCCAAGGATGCTTTACACATTCATTATTATTATCTAGGGGACAAAGACATAAAGTGAGTTAAATCCATTCTTCACCAAAACACCTTTTTCTATTGTTATATAAAATAAAGATTTTATGGAAATAAAGTATGTGAAAGAGGAAAATGTACAATGACACAGATTTTTTTTTTTTTTTAGGTTGAGGTAACTTTAAAAAGAAATTACAGCCGTCATTGTGTGGAGTTTTCTGAGACAATACATGTTTAAATTCAATGGTATGTATTTTCAATGGCTCCACAGTGGCCCATTGCTGTGTAAGTAACACACACACACACACACACACACACACAACCACACACACACACACACACAGACAGACACCCTCTTGCCCTCCTTGCTTCAGCACTACACTGCATTATTCTTGACCCTCCCTTCCTTCCTCTCTTGATATACCAACAGAGAACGCCCATGGTGGGTTTCAGAGGCCAAAGCAAAGGAATCGCCTGATTATTACTTTCAGACACACGAGTGCACACACACACCCACACACACACACACACACACACACACACAAAGAGACATGTATACACACCCATGCCTCAATAAAAACCCGATGTACTCAGAGTTTCCCCTCATAAGTCTCGGACAGTGTCCCAGCCGGCATCACACAGCCTGTAACGTGTGTTTGAGGGAGACGTCCCGTCAGCAGTCAGTATTCTGAACCAGGGAAACAGATGAAGGATGTTTGCTTCTGCTCGGCCAATCACGCTTCTGCTGCTCCACCTGTTCGGCTCAGGTGAGTGAGACGACTCCTTCATGAGGAATGAAAAGACTAAAGAGGTCAAACGTGAAAAAGAGAAAGAAACAGCGATAGATGAGCAGAGATCGAGGGTGTGTGGAGTTTGTAAAACCCTCCGAGAGGAATTTAAGTAATTCTGGGCTTATGAATACAACTTAACTGGAAAGAGAAAATGTGATTTCTTTTGAGGGGCAGTAAAATGTTTTTTCTTCTTTTTTTATGATCTGGCATCATTTTACAATAATTCAGTGCTCTCAACCTGGACAATGAATGATCCCAAATACATTTACATCATAAAAATGACATTAAATCACATAAATCACAGCACTAGCAGTGTTTCACTACATTAAATAACATATTCAAGTTCACTTTGGAGGTAAAATTACATTTGACCTTGTGTTTCAAATTTCTGTCTCTACTTCATCACATTACAAGTGATATTTCTTTATCTCGTGCACACAACATATCAACTAATTAACTCATTAAAGCCAATTAACTGGTGAAAATGAATTGAATTGATCTCCATGTGTTTGTTGGTCTGCGTACAAGAGCAGCAAGAATTTCCCTCTGTGACATTCCAAGGTAAAAATAGGGGTTCTCTTCATCACGGCGGCTGCGAGCATCTGAAGTCGATAGAGAAACAAATGGATTTTAAGTAGATTACTATGTGCGCACCAGATTAGAGGATATCACCTGTCGGGACTTATTATATCTATATACTGTTTATATCTATATGTTATAACATATCTGACAAAGACGTCCTTCAGTGATGACAGTTTGGCTTCTGACAGTTTTTGGCTTTAGAGACTCTGAACAGACAGAACCTGCTGGTCGCCCTGTGTTTGTGCCGAGTGGCACGTGGGAAACATAACTAAGTGTGACAGCTGCTCTGCTGACACGCACCAGCCAGCTACTGTGAGTGAGATCGTCTGATAGGCAGGAGAACAACCTCAGGATCCAGTGGAACAATGGACACAGAAAAAAGAAGGGAGTTCTTTTGACTTGGGCAGGGTGTCCTTCCTTCCTCAGAGGAACACACTGGGTGTATTCAGTGAGCTACGAAACAATGGTTCACAATAGATCAGCTAAAAAGAGTATTATTCCACGAGATGGCAAAATTCAATTGACCCTTGAGTATATTATGATAAGACAGTGGGAAATGACTCACAAGTTCATACGACTCACATCACCAGATAAACATTATTATAAAGTGATTTCTATAGTTAATCGAGGGCAACTGGCCATAACTCCTTGTACTTAATTATTCTGAATTCAATGTTCATATGTTTATTGAAAAGCTCTGTTTTTATGTTTACATATTTAACAGACTTACCATATCTTTCTCTCCTTCCTCTCCCGACCTCTCCTGTGACCTCAGCTGCATCATATTCCATTCACAAACCTGCTCCACCTCTTCCGTGGCAAGTCTCCGCTCCCTCACCCGTCCCATCAGATCTCCCGTCTTTCCCCTCATCTGTCATCCCCCCTCCCGTCATCAGCAACACTGGAGAGTCAACCAAAACCGCCCACTGCCCCCTGACCACGTCGCCCTCCATTGTGGTCGTCAGGTATGGAAGGAATAACTGATATTAACTTTCAGGTCAACTTTACAAAAATGTTTTCTCACAAACAATGAATATTTTATAGCTCAAGTAGCTTTTCCAATTCGCACGGTTCTTCTCTGTGTCAGTGTTTGTGACGACTAAACTTCTCCCATCACAGGTTTGGGGATCCATTCACAGTCAACTGCTCCGTAGGAAAGATGAATTTCTCTGCCCTGGGTTGGGCGGTCCATCTGGTGAGAACCCTGTTAGCTAAAGAGAAATGCAACACTCCAACACTGATGCACCCTTTAATCGGCCAACAGCACCAAAGACAGGATTCATAGCTGGATCTTCTAATATTGCCCCATTGTGTCTCAATAGTTGTAATTTGATTTGTGACGTGTTGTGACTCCAGGAGGCTCCTGCGGCTCCTGCGGCTCCTGAGTTCACTACGAATCAATCTCTGGTGTGGAGTGTGGAAAGGATGACCCAGTGGAGCATCGAACCCAAATGCTACGCTCTGTGTGATCAGGGAGGACCGTGCGACATCGACGTCCCTGTTATCGTCTACAGTGAGTTTACAATTTCATATGAAGACATATAATAACTCATGCTATCATTAATATCATTATCATTTTTTTGCACATGCATATACACAAACTGTATTGTAAATAAAACTTAGAGCACAAATCACAACATTACACTGATTTAATTTAAAGGTCCAGTGTGTAAGATTTAAGAGAAAGGAAGGTTTCCACAAGTTCTCTGACCTGTTTAGAAGGGGAGGGTGACCTGCAACATGAAACTTCACCACTAGATGTCACTAAATTCTACACACTGAACCTTGAACAAATTGTATCTCTCCAACATGTCAAATTATACGAATCTTTTCTCTGTAGTTGATCTGTTCACCTGCCTCCACAGAGCCTCCAGACCTCGTCTTCCTCAGCGTCGTCGATCACTCTGGGCCGATGTTCGAGGGTCGTGAGTACACTCTGCAGTGTGTCGTGCACGACGTGGCTCCTGTGGGACACCTCACCGTGACCTTCTATAGGGGACAATCAGCTTTGGGTCAACTGCAGTCCAACAACACGGAGAAGTCCCCAGTGACTGAGGTCTTCACTCTGGACATTATCCTCAGTAAAGAAGACGATGGAGTTCAGTACTGGTGTGAAGCCGAGCTGGAACTGGGACCAGACGGACCACAGCCCCCTCCAGTGGTGACGTCACAAAAACTCAATGCCACGGTCCTCTGTGAGAGAAACAGCTAGCAACATTTATTACAGATTTAAAATGTATTCTTTTTAACTAAACAATTGATTTATTCTCAACCCCCTCTTTGTTTTCCCGCTCTCCCACCTGTAACTTCTCGTCTCTCCCAGTTGGTCCACACCTCGCCTGTCCAACGAAGCTGCAGGTGAGAGAGGGAGAGAGTCTGGCCTGTGAGGTGAGAGGGAACCCTCAGCCGTTGGTCACCTGGTACAGAGACGGACAGAAGGTCGCCTTGCCCGCTCACTCGGACAGAAAGCATGCTGGGAAATACACGGCCTGGACAAAAGGACATCTTGGACAGAAAAACTTTACAGTGGAGGTGGAGGTCCTCTTTGGCAGAGGTAGGTTTGTGTCATCTGCACGGCAATAGACTTAAAGTGCTGAATTTCCATCAAGCTGCAATGAATTACAAACAATAATAAATGTCAGTCCTCTAAACCCTGATTTCTTTAAAATCAACACCCATGAATTATTCCCTGGGAAACATCCCATCTCACAACGCTAAAGTTTGTACAATAAAATATCAAATCAATTCTTGGTGAAATCAATGAAAATGTTGAAGAATCTCCCAGAGTTACATGATAATCCGTCCAGTCGTTTTTGCATAATCCTACAAACACACACAGATTACACAACCTCCACGGTAACAAAAGTAAACCATCGCACACAGAAGAGCTTCAATCTAGATTTTAAACTCCCACTGTTTCCATTACCTCTTTAATTCTCATTTATTGGTTTGAGTGTTCCTCCTGAAAATTCTTGAGGAATAAAATCTCAAAAAGCAAATTTGAGCAAAGGAAAATTAAACTGAGCTAAAAGTTTAAAATGTATTAGAAAAATAAATGAAGCAAAAAGTTTAAGATGAGCCTGTAATAATAATTTATGTCTTTTCCTCTTTCCAGGAACTGCAAACAGCTTTAATGGATATTTCCTTTTGGCCATAATCTTAATCCAGATGATTAAGTGGCTGTAAAACCTCCTGAAACAGAACCCAGCATCATCTGTGATCCCCCCCCCCCGCATCATTTGGATGAACGGCCCCCGATATGAGAAATATTCTAAGAGCTGGAGTCAGCGAGGAGATTCAGTGTTTCTCTTTTGTCCCAATGGATCTTTTTTGAATTCTTGTCTTTTTGTGCTTCTTTATGTTCAAGGTACATTTTCATCTGTTATTACACTGAAGCCTCCACATCATCCACAACAGCTACATTTCAACAAATGCGGAAAAAAATCCACATTCTTGTCACGTACAACTTCATCACAAATCATTCACACACACACAATTCTGTTCTCTCATTTTTAAAACTGTCCACAGGTGTTACTTCACTGCTGTGCATTAAAATGAACAATCAAATGCACGGCAGCAGTAAGGCTGCAACTTAATCTACCATGACCTTTTCCCATAGTTCCACATGTGTGAGAATCTTGTATAAAAGTGTAAAAAGTATGCAACTGAAACTTTGTGCTGTCGGATGGAGCTCACACCAAAACACAACCTTCCTTTACCGAGATACTCTTCAGGAATAGGGAATCAAATGCGAACAATACTCATGTGAGATTTAGAAAACATTCATCACTTGCAAGACGAGAGAAAAAATCCTTTTGGGTATAGACTACTGCATGAATGCTCAAATGTCTATATCTCTTATCCTTTATGGGTCATGGGGGGGGGGGGGCGAGAGGTGGGGCACAGGCTGGACAGGTCAGAACCAGGAATTGAACCAACAACCTTCTTGCTGCACCACATTTTGTCCAATATTTAAACTTTTTGTTCAAAATTGATTTAAAGGTCCAGTGTGTAAGATTTAGGTGAAAGGGAACTATTGGCAGAAATCTTATGTAGAATAATCCTCATGATGTTTTCACTAGTTCATTTAATCTAAATTGTATGAATTGTAGTTTTCTTTACAACAGAAAAGATCCTTTATATCTAAATACTTTATATTTACATGGAGGGGACCCTCTCTACGGAGGCCGCCATGTTTTTTACATGATTCCAGACTGGACAAACTAAACACCTTTTGAGTTTTTATGACAATTAAAGTCTACCACAGGTTGTTTCTCATGTTTGGAAGGAGAGGCTGAGGTGAGGGGTGTTCAGCTGCAACATGACACTTCAACACTAGATATCACAGAATTCTACACACTGTACCTTTAACTCATGTTAACACAATCAGGCTAAAAAAAAAAAAAAAAAAAAAAAGTGGTTATATATGCAATCTCTTTATTATTTCAAAGTAAATCATTTACATTTCAAACACAAGTCAAGGGTGATAGCCATCAGTGGTTCACTGAGGAAACATCAGGTCTTTAGAGTTCAGTTGTGTTTTTACTGGTAAAAGTGCAACTTATCTTTTCAAGGTAAGAAAAGTAGTAGAGTATTCTTTTATTCCAAAACACAACTAACAAACGATAGAACGATAACTCCTCAACTGAGAACTACAGATTGAACATGACGACAACAACTTACTGTGAGTAAACCAGCATTGGGAGGAGTCATTGTATGGTGATGCAAGAGTCATCAGAAATTATCTGCACATCCAAATTCCTGGTGAAGTCTCCCGGCTGGGGCAGAATGACCTGACACACCCTGCTCACCGGGAAGTTAACCGGGCTGGACTGGGGGGGTGGAGGCGGTCTTTTAGTGTCCACCGCGTAGCTCCAGTGCTGACCCGACCGCCGGTACTTTGCGATGGCCGCTGCCAGGATCTCCTGGGAGATCGCGAGAGGTTGCTCTCGAGCCAAGGCCTGATCAGCAAGGAGATCCAGGAGCGAATGAGCCGGAGCAGCAGAGGCGCCGCTGACCGGGGGTTCACCGGACTCTGCGGGCGTAGAAGAACCGGCAACCACAGTCACCACGCCTCCTTTTTTAGCCTCAATACTTTTCAAGGGAGCAGCTGCCTTCTTCCCAACATCAAGTGAGATAGAGCTGGAAATATTTGAGGCTTCAGGAAAGACATCCGAGTCTTGGGGGAGTTCTACTTTCTGTGGTGGAGCTCCCTGGAGAACGTCCAACACTGTGGAGGCACCGCAGATGGACGACTGCTTCTTATCTGGTCTGGTCTTCTTTATTCTGATCAATCAAAATAACTTTTATTTGGACATTTGTTGACACATTATTTAGTCCTGGTGCACACGAGAGGATTTTCAACTTATTTTACAAAACTAGAGGGACCACAGACATAATGACAGATTTAACCGATTTTAAATCTTGTAATTGTCAGGACACGAACACTGGATGATTTGTCCAGAACCTAAGACCACGATTTCTCCTACTCAATCAGTAGCATTAAAGATTATTTTGTAATCCCAAAATTGGCCCGTTTATCCTCTAGTGTGCAGTAGCCCTCGTAAAATTAAAGTTGCAGCGGGAACTCTACCAATTTATTCTACTTACGGCAATGAAGGGAAGAAGCCTAATAGTTTCCTGCTCTCCCATATCAGTGCCCTGAAAGAAAATCCAAAGGACAGTTATGTCTGCATGTAGAATCAGGTGAAAGACATGTAGGAATAAAGGTGGGTGTGAATTTGCTCCGGTATCTCGTACCTAGTTTGCATCCAACCCTTCGGCCAAAGAGGTTTCACCTCATTGTCCAGCAGGGTCTTGAGGTACTCCTCCACCTCCTGGTTCCCATTCTTCTCCTTTTCATATCTGTCCATTTTCGGCCTCAACACATGACACAGACACTCCCTGCACCCAGGAAAAGAATACTATTTAGTTACTTAATCATTTCCAGCTTCATTCTTCACAATGAATGATCTTTAATTCTGACCTGATCTCCTCGTTCCATTTGAACAGCTTCTTCGGACCTCCTCTCTTCAAACTGTCCTCTGGGGCTACGTTTACGTTCTGATTGCCCTCAATCCCGTCCTCTGTTGCCCTGACATCCACATGTCACAGTTCAAATCAAGATATATATATATTTTGTAAATGTTAAAATGTTAAAACTTACTTCGATGTCTTGACTTGTTCGTACGCTTGACAGTTAGCACGGTAACTGGCAATCTGTTCAGGCATAGCTTTGGAGATGGCCTCCTTCAGTTTCTGGATGGCATCATCCACGTCGGGGGGTTCCTCCTGGTCGGCATAAGATTCAAGAAGTAAATTACATCCGAATCAAAACACAGTTGAAGCTAAAACTCGAACACCCTCACCATGTGTGTGAGTAACAGTTTCTTCACACGTTTGAGGAGCGTTTCTCTGCTGCAGGGCAGGAAAGACGACAGGTGTGTGTACAACTTGGAACGCAACTGGCCGGTCTGTCCCCGACACTGCAACTCAATCCTGGACCAGGACAGAGAGTTTAACACCATGTTCAATATTAATATATATACACACACACACAGATTATTACCCAAGTGCCCTTAGGCAGAACACATCTAATGAAGCTTTCCACTTTTTCTAAATTGCGAGATTTTACATTTTGCAGAACTTTTCCTGCCTGTCCCCTTTACTCACTCGAGCAGGATTGAGTTGATCTCTGGAGTAAAGAACTTGAGTTTAGATTCTCCCTCTGAGATCTTGACAACCTGGAAATAAAACATTACGATCACCTGTGGAGCCTGAGTTCAACAATTTACATCCGACAACACAAGCCACACACACACACTGAACCTCACCGTCATGAGTTTCCTAACACTGTCCTCCAGTGCGGGTGTGAGCCCCTCTGGCAGGGGGGCACACAGCTGGGATGAACTGGCCTCTGACAGGAGCTGGATTTGCTCTGGATGAGTCTTTGGCTGAAAAGGAGTCTTTGTGTTTGGATGCTGAGCGACGGTTGACTGGGTTTGATCGTTTACTGTGGGTTGGAAAAGCTGCGTTTCTGTGGCCGGTGGAGGAACCGAAGATAAAGTCTCCTCACTGTCTAACAAAGAAACCAAATCTATGTCAAAGTCCACGGTGCTGGCTGCTTGGATAAGGACGTGGTCATTGGTCGATCCGATTAAACTAACGAGAGGATCTGCGGGTCCGGAGCCTCCACCGCCGGCCGCATCTGCCGGGCACAGAGGGATTGTGGGTACACCCGTGACCCCTGCTGCTCTCTGATTCACCTTTCCCAGTTTCTGTCGTTCCTTCTCCTTCTCTCTCTGAAACTTCTTCAGCATGCTTGTGACGCTTAATGTGCTGACACGCTTTATCTTCTTTCTGTTCTTCGTCTCGTCGTCAGGTCCAATTTCAGCTAAAGTGCTGAAAGACGTTTAAGAGAGAATCAAATTAAACTAAAAGTTCCTGTATCAGTAGACACGTGTTCTCGGAGAGGAATATTAACCCGATTATAAAGAATAAAGTGTTTGAATTGATTCACTTCGTTGCCACTAATATCATCTTCTTCTCCTATTGATCACTGACTCGTCTCGTTCGGTTGGACTAATTTGGTCTTTTGGTGAGGACGCTGGTCTAAAGCACTGCTCACACCTGTTATTTTGGTTCAGACTAAACCGTAAAGTCCAAAAACCAATCAACATAGATGTAAAACCCCTGAAGACACTGGCATGAAAACTGCCTCTCCTGCTTACCTCAACCTGAATAAGGTCAAACTCTGACCAAGCAATAATCCAATTAAGACAACGTCCTATTTGGGATTTCACAACATGTCAGTTACCACCTGCATTCAGGTGAGAGCGTAACGTCAGTGTATGAAGCAGTGGCTGTAATGTTGCCGTGAATCATAGTCAGACTTTGTTCTGTAACGTGTAAACTGACTTTCTCACCTCGACTTGGACTCCACATTGTTTTTCGTGTCTTCGTATTCTCTGCACGGCTTCTTCTTCGGCTTATCCTGTCCACCATTGAGTTTACGTTTCTACAAAGCGTTTGAAGACGTAAAATAATTCCCGCTAATATTGAAAACTTTAAAATGTGACACACTGGTGCAAAGAACAGTTTTAGAAACAGTGTTAAAAAATATCTGCTAAAATTTAAACGTGTGCTTCACGTTGATGCACTTTCTTACTTTAGAGGTCTCCTCTGTTGTGAGGTCGATGATCTCGGAGATCTCGGAGTCAGAGGCCTGGCGGAACTGCAGCACGCCCGAATTCACATAGAATCCACCAAACTTTGTTGTGATGGCAGCTGGAACAAATTCATCGTACTGCAGAAGATCAAAATAGGTTTTAGTCAATAAGGTAAATTTAAAGAAAGCATGTAGACAGGCCTTCGCTCACTAAAGGTCAAACTCCAGAATCAGAGTGACCACAATTCTGAAATAAATTTTAAACTGATCCTCTCCTTGTGTAGTTAGTTAAATATGCCGATATAAAAATATAAAGAAATATGAACATGACAAGAATTCTGGGTAAATTCAAATGTGTGATTTAATAGTGGACTCACAGCCTCCGAGTTATCGATGAAAGAATCCTCGTCATCGTAACCGAACCCAATATCAATCAGGTCCTGAATGCGGTCCTTCTTTTTGTTTGGCTTTGGAGAAGAAAATAAACACAGCTTTTATTTTTTGCACGATATGAATGATGAAGACTTTTTTTCTCAGCGCGTCCATGGAAAAAAAAAAAATAATAATAATGTGTTCTATTCACATGTGATTCAGTTTTGTAAAAACACTTCTCACATATTTTTCCTCAAACTTTCTTGCAATGGCAGCGACTTCATCACTCTCTCTCTTTTCTGCCTCTTCCATTGTTCTCAGCGGAGCTTCATCTCTGGAGCGTTTGAGCTACATAACAAAAAACAATGAATATTCATCATCACGTGCTCATCTACAGCTTAAATGTGTTCATGCATCTACAATATGAAACTGTGATTTAGGACAAAAAGAGCTACAACATCCAGAAAAAGGTTTAAACAGCAGAAGGAATCAAAAAGAAGGTAGTAATATCTTATTGTTTTAAATGTAAAGGAAAGGGAAAATCACTTTAAGATGACCACTATGATAATAATGTGACTTGTACAGTAGTGTAGCAGAGCAAGCTTCTAATCTTTGTCCTCAAGTCTGGACCAAACACTCTGCTGTCACTGTGCATAAAAGAAAACAGGCATGTTTTACAACTGTAACCAGCAAATCTATTAAATATATATAAATAACGACCCCAAATAACTGTTTGGATTTTCCTACAGCTGCAGGATATTTAGTTTGTAGCTTAGAATAAATATTATTATATAAATCTTCAAAATGTCATATCAGTAGTTACTGTTAATTATCACAATCAGTGCACAACAATTTATTTGACAGGTTTTTGAAGACTGTGGTATTAAACTCTTCTTTTACAAATCTGAGGCAGATCAATTCTTCCTTTAGCCTCCTCACTGTGCTTGTACCACATACTGAAACCTACACAGGGGGTTTGTTGGACTGCTACTGATGAAACTTGTGATTGTTAAACCCACCTTGTCCTGTGTGAGCTGAGTGAAGCTGAACTCTGGAAACCTGCTCTCATCGGACTCAAACAAGCTGAGGACCAGACGAACCGTGGTTCTGTCCGGACGGTTCTCATCCACCTGCAGGACCGAACCTGAGGGAGACTTCTGGACCAGAGGGTCTGATGAAGATGAGGAGGAGGAGGAAGAGGGTGAATCACAGGATAAAGTGGTGAACTGAACTCTCCGGGACTCCGCCATGACAGCAGCTGACAGAGGAGGACTGAGAGGTTTGGTTTAAACATGGAGGCCTTCATTAGGTGGAACCAGATACAGGTGTGCTGAGGTCAGCCAATTAAACACTGGGGATATAACATATATAAAACATATACTATATATACTGTATATATATAATACGACATATATAATATATAATAATATATAAAATAAAACCATGCTGAATATTTGTCCAACTAATATCACTTCAAATGTCTGTCAATAGGGTGAGTTCAGGTCATGTGGGACATCTCAGCTTCAGTCTGTTTGTTTCCTGTTCTGACTAAATCTAGTCAACAGGACTTTTATTATGAATTAGCAAAGACATCATGTGACTGAGATCAATTCCCTGAAATATCCTGACATGGTCAATGACATAAGATTCTGACAGGATTAATGTGAAGGATACAAATCTGTCATGAAGAGGACAATGTTCCTAAACATGTTTGTGATTCTGAAACATTTTATAAATCAAATAAATGTGTTTTGAGTGAAAAACTCCAATGTTTCGAAGTAATACTTGAGCTTTTTCAGTGATTGCAGACGCATACAAGTACAGACTTACAGAAAAGTGTCTTCTTCACCACAAGGGTGCGCTGGAGATCCATGAGGACGAGCACAGCATACTTTAAGTGAAAAGATAAATAGACAGTTTACCTTAAATACACCAATAAACAGACTACTCAGTATATTCGGTATATTTGATCTGACAGTGAGTCAGATGATGTAATCCATATAAACTTTAAGTTCAGTTGATAACAGATCAAATTTATTCATAACATATCTTTGATGATCACGTCTCACGTGGAGGAGGCCCATCCTCACGTCTCGTTCTGTCATCTGAGGTGACAGCCTGACAGCAGCGTGTTTATTAACGTTCCTCCGAGGGTCAAGAAGACAATTGAATCCACAGAGTCACGTGTAAATCCTGATCTTTTCCATGTAGCCTGCACTCAGCCAGCACCGAATTGACTTTGACAATTACAATAACGGGATAATTGCAATCTGTCACCATACATTCACGTTAGCATATCGCGAAATAACCAATTCCAGCGTGAGTCAGTCCACACACACACACACACACACACACACACACACACACACACACACACACACATGTCCCTGATCTGCATAACACACACAACACCCCGCTTTGTAATTAGAAATGAATTTCACGGTGTGAGGCTTTTAATGCAAATAATATGGATCCCCCCCCTCACTGACAGGACTGTGTGTGTGTGTGTGTGTGTGTGTGTGTGTGAGGATCAGATTGCAGCCAAGCTTTGTTTGAGTAGCCTCCCCTCTCAAATGAGTTAATGGGATGGAAGTTATTTGCCACCCTGAGCTTTCAATGTGAGGTTGAGCAGAAGCATTGAATAAAAATTTTTTTTTAAAAAGGAGGCGTCAATAAATGTGCTGGAGACAATGAACTAAAATACACATGAGCAGGACGAAGACAGACAGATGGAGCCTCAGTGTGTGTGTGTTTGTGTGTGTGTGTGTGTGTGGAGGCCTGCTCGCTGACAGGGTCCCCATCAGTGCAGGATCAGAGAGGGGAAATTGGAGGACAATGGCGAGAGAGGGGTGTTGGGGGATAATTTAAAGCGATTGGGGAGGCGGTGTCCCAGAGGTGCATAATTCACTCATTCATTAACTCCACCAAACAGGAGCCAATATTAATTAACTCGTTCCTCGTGCCGAGACGCCCCCGAGAAGCTCGGTGCTTTGTTGTCGAATGGCCACGTCGGTTCTTGGATGTGAAGGCTTTAAAATCAGAGGTGACAGGCCTCAGGGTGGTGGGGGGGGGGGGGGGGGGGGGGGGGGGGGGGGGGGGGGGTGTTAAACCTGGTGTCATTGTGTATCTGAGTGTAGTTTTTTTTTTTAAACTCTTCAATTGATAAATGATAAACAATAATTAGAACATTTGTTCTTGAGTCATCAAAGTCTTTAAATCCACGTTCTGCTGCTTTATGTTTGTGCTCTGCTGCAGTTCAGGCAAATATCTGACTTCATACTCAACATTTGTCACTTTATTATAAAAGATATGTTGGATTTATATATCACAACACTTTGAAAAGGGGTTAATCTGCATAATGAGTATTTTACTTTATGATAAGTAAATTTTTTCTGATCCGATTTTTGTACGTATTTTGAATGCAATGTAATTGTACATTGTACTTATACTTATTATTATTTTCAGGTACTTTTACTCTCACTTTATTGATTATCAGCTGTATCTGTTAAGTGTAACTAAGTTTACAAGTGCAGCATTTTTTGTGCATTGCATGTATTAGAAAAGTCAAAATATCAGCTGAGGTGGAAAGTTAGAAAGTACATTTATCCAGGTACAGTAGTTAAGGACAGTGTTGAAGTACTAACTGAGAAACATTTAAACTGTTGGTAGTTTTTTTTTCTCACTCTGTTGAGAACAGATTGTACAGATTGTTCAACACTATGAGATATTTTGATTATACTTCTACTTCATGACATGTCAGACAGAAATATATTTATATTTATGTCACGCTGCATTTCAGAGCATGTTTAGTGGTACTCATTACAACAATACTTTACGATAACTCTAACTGAATTATTTGACTTGTAGGTTGAAGATACAAAACATAAGATAAAACAAAAAACTCCACCCACTCTTACACATGTATACATCAAAACAATAAAATATATAGAAAAAATGTTTTGAGAAATTATTTCAACACCAACAATAATGAATGATAATAATAAAATAAAAATGTAGTAATGTTCAATAATAAAACTGAAAAAAAAAAAAACCTCTCTCACACACGCACGCACGCACACACGCCCCCTGTTTGACTTCCTGGCCCTCTCCTCCACAGGGGGGCGCTCCTCCCCTGACTCTCACCCTGCTGTCAGGCCCTGCTAACTTTGATTAAGGTTTAAATTGGCTGAATTTAATGAACGTTGCCTAATTAGGCAGGATAACAGCTTTAATTGATAAGTAATTATCTGCCACAAATTGTTATTAATTCTCCAGCTCTGTCTGATAGTGTGGTGACTCTAAACCCTCCTCCCCTCCCCATCTCTCCCCCCTGCATCCCCCCACTCCCCCTCCTCCCCTTTAGCATTTTGTATTTATGTAAACAAGCGGTTGTAAACAATTAGGCATATGTTAGGAAGGGATATTCCGGAGGGTATCATTAGGCTGTGCTTGGTGGACTGGCAGTTTATGTGAAATTATTTGCTCTCACTGAATGATATCTCCGAGCATTAATTGCTTAAACTGTCCTGTCATTTTGGCGGCGTGCCATCGACCACATGCTGCCGTGAGCTGCAGAAAAAACACAACATGAGAAACACGGCAACAAAAGTGGTTCTTTCCCAATCAAGAGAGGTGAACTATAATTTCAGAGTAAAAGAGAGGGCTTTTCATTTTGTTGGTTATTCCTCAAATAAAAACGACCCTGATCATCCACTGCAGTCACGTAGTTTCATTATGTAATTTAAGTCTCATGGAATAAACGGTATGATATGTTTTCTGATGTAGATTTATTCGTATTTATTCACATTGTTTTTAAAGGTCCAGTGTGTAAGATTTGGGTGAAAGGGAACTATTGGCAGAAATTTCATGTAGAATAATCCTCATGATGTTTTCACTAGTTCATTTCATCTAAATTGTATGAATTGTAGTTTTCTTTACCTCAGAAAAGACCCTTTATATTTAAATACTTTATATTTACATGGAGGATGGAGGCCGCCATGTTTTTTACATGAGTCCAGACTGGACAAACTAAACACCTTTTGAGTTTTTATACAACTGAAGCTACCACAGGTTGTTTTTCATGTTTGGAAGGAGAGGGGGAGGTGAGGGGTGTTCAGCTGCAACATGACACTTCAACACTAGATATCACAAAATTCTACACACTGTACCTTTAAGTGCAATGTCCATTCAAGAGTGAAATCAAAACACTTTCCACACGATCGTCTATGTAAAGTCTGGAAACTTAAGAAAACCCAGAACTGTAGGTAGATAGTTTGTAAATGTCACCACATTATCTTCTTTGTGTAAAAGGGCATTAAAGTGTCACACAGCTGTAGCACATAAATTCAGTTCATGTTGTCCACTGAAGAGGTCACGTGTTATTTAATTAAACCAGGTTGAGTCTTTGTTCTGATACAAGTCAACACTGGACGTGTTCGCTGTGGTTCAGATCTTCAAACTCATAAAACATCTAAAAAACCAAATAGTATCATCCATTCTCTCTGAACGTTCACAATGTACACAGGGAAAACTGCTCTCTACTCAACTGGCAAATATTTACAGAGTTGACAAACTGTGATAAAACCAGCACTGTGTAAAAATTAACGAAAAATTTAATTTTCTGATTTGATGATCCTTGTTATGTGCAATGCCTTCCCTTATGGATTAAGTATAACAATAAAGAGCATACATGTGGATATATTTACACGTCATGCATTGTTCAGTAGATTACCAATAATTAAATAAATCAATAAACAGAATAAAATGAAGCTTGTACCCGATGCGATTATCAAAGTTTGGGTATTTAACATTCCAGCCTAATGTTCAGGGCCCTTGTGTAACACCGATGTGTATTAGATTAAATACATTTAAATACTAAGTCAACGTAAATGGTGTTTATATAGTAAATTGAAATTCCAAGGGTCAGGAGACACAAGGTGAGAAAATGAAACACAGATGGAAAACACCTTTGTTTCATACAGCGTCCGTCCGTCTGTTTCAGAGCGAGCTATTCATTAAAGTGGTTTAAATGAGATGTGCATGAACTTGTTGCCTAATTAAAACATCTTTCCTGGTTTACAGAGTGGCTTTAAGCTGAGCTCGGTGGTGGGAGACGAGGAAGGGGAGGGAGGGAGGTGACTTTCTCCTCCCTAATTCCACCCCTCCACTGTTTCTCTCTGAGCAGATGGTTTTGTTGGGCTCCAGTAGCCAGCCAGTGGCCAAATGGGCTGATCCATTCTTCCTCTATATGCCCATCAGAACTGGGCATGTGTCCCACCCACCCCCACCCCCACCCCCACCCCCGCCACCTCCACATGATGAAGAGATATGGAGGAAAAGTATTGATTGGGTCACTCGTATGTAAATGCAAATAGTCCCCAAGTCAGTGCGTAGAAAATTGGCGTCACCATTTCTCAAATTATATCATTACTGTATTTTGAAAATGTTAATTTACATAGCGGATTTCCCTGCGGGGTAAGGGGGTTAATTAGGTCTATATCCGTGCGGCTTGTGCCCAGACAACCAAGAAAAAAAGTGGGGGTGGGCAGGAGGAAGAGAGAAAGAGAGGGAGGGAGGGAGGGAGGGGGAGAGAGAGGGGGAGATCTGACTCACTGATAACAATTAAAATGGCATTTTGGACTCTTTCAAGCAATGAAAATCTTTGGCATATTACGAACGTTTTAGTAAAAGGTGATAAGTCAGTTTTAATTGAAATGGAATTATTGCTCCAGAGGACGTCTGGCTGTGGTTAGATCTGTTTATATATGTACAGTATATAAGCAGGGAGACATTTAAAAATCATTAATCTATCAAACAGGAGGTGAATTAAAGAAAATACCTTTCAACTCCATATTGCTGTTTGCATTTCCTTCAAATCTTCTGTCCAAAGCACAATCACGCTCGTAATTAGATGGAGGAAAAGCTTTTAATTGCGTGGAGAGAAAGAGCTAAAACGCACTTGCCTGGAAATGGTTCTTTTCCTCCTCTAAATTATCAAAGCTTCCATTATGTGTCAGGAAAAAGATTTGTGGAAAAAAAAAAGCAAAACATCATTACATTAGAGCCCTTCACTTTTAATTGGAATGGCATCTAGTTTCCTGGTTTGAGGCTGCACAAAGCACACGGTAGGATCAGAAACCAGCAGCCTCCCAACAATTAATTTAGATTAGACACTTAATTATCAACCAATCGACTAAATAATGACTGACTTCATTTCAGATGGTTAAAAATTAACTTGCACTCAGTAATTAAGTAATTAAATCTCCAATACTTCACCTTAGTTTGCTAATTAAAAAATAAATATGACTTGATTCCATCTCTCAAGAGGCACGTTGGGAGTTTTGTGGCCCAAAGGAGATTCTTATTCTGAGCAGTAACAGATGGCTTAGTTAGTTTTATTTATTAGAAAATGGAAAAAAAAAAAATGGTGAGATGATTCTGAATGGAACCTACGTTTGATTGATGACGACGTATCTCCACAGGAAAGTGACCTCGGATAAAGTTCAATACGTGACCTTGTGTCTGTCTCTAAACTAGAATGGGACTCAGTAAGGCACAAACCTCCCCCAAGCCCCAAAGTCCCTTTAAATTCAATCAAGCTCAACCAAATTTCACGCAACACATAAATAGAAAAAAGACCTGTCTTGCAATGTTAAAGAAAATATAAAAAAATGTCTTGATCCACACAAACATTTAACGAGTTCTTCTCTGACCTGAATCGCAAACTTTCACCGAGTGTCGTGGAAATCGCTTCAGTAGTTTTCAAGTCTCAAGTAATTCCTCACAATGACCTTATAGGCAATGAAATATCAAGATATATTAAAAAACTATAATAATAACAACTTCTCAACACTCGGTACAAAGTGCTGCAGAGCAGGACAAACAAATGCCAATCAAAATAAATGAATAATAATGGCAATAATAAAAATAATAAAAGATAAAAGACCTATTAGCCTGACACCTCGAGTAAAGTCAGGATTATTCCTTTCAAAAGATTACGTTCCAGAGTCTTGGGGCCCCGATGGCAAATGTCCCGTCCCCTCAATATTCGCTCTTCATTCCTGAGTCGTTCATGTAACTTGGCAGCAGTGTTGGTCTATAAATACAAGAGAAGTAGGGTTGTTGTGATTGGCAGGAAGTGTTTGGTTCCCTCCAGTAACCACGGCTGAAGTGCTTTTAAGCAAAGATTAACTCAGAACAACTGTCCAGTGGCTGGATGATGTGTCTGCTGCCTCTCCTGGTGTCGGCCATTACTGGTTAATTATTTGTGCCGGCACTGTTCTGTAAATAAAGATGGACGATGTGACAGCTCATGATAGCCCCCTGGTGGCCTGCTGCGGTATAGGTCAAAACGTCCACTTTCTCCATGTTAGCAGGTGGGACACGGACCAAACTGAAAAGTGCAAGGTTTTCCTCAGAGATGGTTTCTGTCATTTTAGGTTGTTCTCATCTCGTGTATTTAAATAGCACCTTTCTGTTATTAGAAAAATGTAGGATATAAAACAAAATCTAAAATCAAAGACAGCAGATGGAATATATATATATATACACTCTATATATACATATATATATCATTTAAAAGTAATGGCATGAGAAAAGTGTAAAAGAAACATAAGTAATAGCAGAGAAAGATTTTGGTCTATAGATCAAAGTAAATTAAAATAATAACGTGTTAACACTCAAACTGTTTTTTACAGATATGTTAATTACAGATATCTAATAAAATAAGACTCAAGCAGACAACTAGCCGTTAAGTGGATGTTGTATAAGACATATTATGTTTTGCACGACATGAAAAATGTTCAGTAGCCTCAGAAAAGATCTGACTTCATTCTGACATGAGCTTAGAAAAGTGATCTGTTCTTTATTTGGGGATTCCCTGACTTCACAGACTCTCTGACATGTATCACGACCATATGAGAAGTAAGTGTTTTTCCTCCTCAGATCTTCTACGACAGCTTAGAAGCAGTCACCTCAGCAGGGACCAATGTTTTGCTGTGTTTTTGCCTGATCCTCCTTTAAGTGTGGGTTTGGTTGTGTTGCCTGCTCAGAGACAGAGGGAGAGGGGAGGGGGCTGCAGGCGAGGCAAGCCGAACCCTGGCCTGTGTGCGAGTCACCCATCTTATTATCAAGTTAATTAAAGCTAGCATCTGACAATGTCACTCGTGCCCGGCAAAAAAGGAGGAGGAAGGAAGAAAGGCGAATTTAAATGCTGCGGTCTCTTAGGACCTCGTGTCAAGGGCTGCTTTTCATTGAGCGCTGCATGTATTTGGCTCACACAGCCACTGGGAAAGTAAAGAGAGGAATGCTTTGAAAAGAGAAAAAGCTTTTTTAAGCAAATGACATGAAGGCGTAGGATTTTTGGTGTTCAAAAAATGGCAGCAGGAAAATAAATACGCATCAGAAAAAGCGGCAAAGAAATAAAAAGGGGATAGAGAGAGTGAAAAAGGAGAGATAGAGAAGGGGGGGGGGGGGGGGGGGGGGACATCAAAAGCGCCTCTCAAGCCGTTCAAAGTTGCACTAAGATTGAGGAAAGGGGGTTTATAACAGCCAGCCAACATTAAAGAGCCCATTTAAAAACGAGACATTGAAATGCAGAAAGCCTGCTCGTGTGTGGACTCGGGGTCAAGTAACGGAGGGATTATATGGTTCTTCATAATAATATTAATTAAACAATTTACATGCTAATAAGGTAACAATTATCGGAGCTTCTGGTGAAAGATTCAGGTTATTACAACACGCCAATCCCAGGGCTACGGGTCACAGGCAGAACAGCAGAGAGAAATCTCAACTCAAATTAACATTCTGTCAGCTCCAGAAATTGGATAAATAAAGTCGAATTAATTCACAGTAATGGAAGAGGGAGGGGGGGGAGGCACTTATTCAACCAGCTCTGATTACCATTCAGTATTCACCAGCACGCGGGTGGCTTTCTGTCAAGAAATTTAACACAAAATGAAGCAGTCACCGCCTCGGGCAAGATCTGGCCCCTGCGACACCATTTACAATTTATATGTATAATCTTTCTCCCCCCCCCCCCCCCCCCCAATGCTCTCACTCCGTGGCTTCCCCCCAAAGATGTCCACCTGGACACCCAGTTGCTCATGGCCTGAGCCGTGATTGTAAATTTCAAATCCTTTCATTTACCAATGCACACTTCAATCCGAGCACCATTTCCCCAGCATGAGACAAGACCCTCAGCTCAACAGGGATTGTAATTGCAGTTGTCTTGGCCTCCACTAGGCTCACACAGAGTAATGCTCAATTTGTGTTCGCATGTTCGGATTTTAGTCAAATGGGTTTGCTCGTCGTTGTTGTGTCCATAGCTTTTAATAAAAAAAAAAAACAAGATGGGTGCGATAGCCACACTCATTTTCAGGATGACAGAATTACCTGTTATGGCAAATAAATAAATTCTTCTTCGATGGTCGATCGGTCGGTCGACTCTGAAATCTTGATAATACATTCCTGCATTCAAAATCTATGACACAAAATATCCCACAATCATCCATAAAGTCACCTGACAAAGAAAAAGACAAAAGCGGTGTCTGTTGTCTTCGCAGATATCGGTAGAAATGTCCAAAAACACCCTTTCTCACAGTCAGGGTGGGTGATGTCATCTTTTACTTAACTGCCACTCACAAACCAAAGACTCAACCGTATCGACTGGGTTCAGAAACAGTAGTAAATAAGTAACAGTCTGTTTGAACAGAAACCAAACCTTCACCAAAAGTGTGGCATTAACTGTATTTAACTGCAAACCAAGTTGTTGTTAATGAGAAGCTACTTTTTAGTGCAATGACTGAATAAATGGCTGCGTTAGGTTAAGAATAAATAAACCTGTGACGATGATTGTTTATTGTGAAGCTTTTTTTTTAAGTAAACACCAAAAATGTAAAGGTTTGAAATGACTTAAATAATCCAGTGTGAAGCCTCATGTTACAACTCATCCAACATTCTCCTATTATGTCTTCATGCACAGTAATGGCTGACTGGAGTCTCTCTCTCTCTCTCTCTGTGTGTGTGTGTGTGTGTGTGTGTGTGTGTGTGTGTGTGTGTGTGTGTGTGTGTGCGTGTGTGTGTGTGAGAGAGTGTTGGGGTGGGGGTGAGGGGTGAGGGGGTGCCTGGGTGATGGAAAGAGGCTTGTAGTTTTAAATGCGATGTGACAGCTCAGGAAAAGGGGGGATGATAAAGGTGCTGTTATTGGATCAATCTGGCCTTGAATGCCCCTGTAAGACACACTGAAACACACACACTTACACACACACTGAAACACACACACTTACACACACACACTGAAACACACACACTGAAACACACACAGACACACACTTACACACACACGTGACAGTGGAGCAGAGACGAGATATGAGGAGGAAGGAAAGATATTGCTCCTTTAAGTTAATGCACCACCTCATAACAGGTATAAAGTACATCTAAGTTGCAGTTAATGGATTTATTCATTTATTTATCTATAGATCAATTATAAGTTAGATATCAGTTACATTTGGGTTGCCAGATTGTGGAAGATAATCCCCCTTCATGATCCATCATATCTGTAATGAACCTGTGTGATGAACTGTTTGACCTCTTCTCCTCAGCTGCAGGACATGTTGACCAGAGTCCATTAATAAACTGCTCATCAATACTACTACAGACTGATCACAGAGCAGCACGTGACTGAAGGAGCTGAAAACACAGTATTTTGTGTGATGTGTGAATACATTTGCTTCTGTTCCGTTATAATGAAGTTACAAATAGTGTTAAACTATTAATAAGTACTTTGCGTTTCTAATTAGTCATTACAGCAGTTATAAATGTTAGCATGGTTTTATCTTGAAGAGGTAAAGAGCTTTAACAGCAGGCAAAGGGCCTGGATGGATTATGACACAAAGGGCCCCTGATATCAAAGGCCCCTGAACCCTCGGAGGAACCGAACACCCCGACTGACAGACACACAAATCAACCACTGATGCAGCTGCATGTGCATCTCCTAAACAACACTATGCATCTTTGTTTGGTCACCTAGCTCACTTGTTTGGTCATTTGGTGATCTTCTGAATCTCATTTTGGTCATTTCTTGCATATTATTATACACAATATTGGTGAACAGGTGAAATCAGTGGCTGCTGATCCCATGGGTCTGAGCCCATTAGCCCACGAAGCCATTGATCCACAGCCGCAGAGAATATCCAGCAATGTGGCAACGTCAAAGTTGTTTTTATTACTGGCTAATAGCCGATCAATGATAAATGATTTTGTAACCATTAATTAATCTACTTTTCAAACCCAATATAAGTTTTGTTGTGGTGCAGGAAATGTGTTTTATATGAAAAATATAAAGGATGCAGCTTCTATTCCTGAGAATTTGAAGGAGTCGCTCTATCAATCACTTCTGTGTGAGTGTTTTGACAGCGTTCAATTAAAGAACTGCATCAGGTGTAATTAACCATCGATCCGGAAAGAGAGAGAGAGAGAGAGAAAGAAAGAGAAAACGAGAGAGGAGAGAAAGAAAGAAAGAGGGGAATAAAGAATGAGAAAACGAGAGAGGAGAGAAAGAAAGAAAGAGAGGAGAAAAAGAAAGAGAGAGGAGAGAGGCAAACAAAGAGTGTGAGAAAGAGAGAGAGAAAAGAAAGAAAGAGAGAGGGAGAGGGGAGAGAAAGAAAGGGAGAAATTAAGAAAGAGTGTGAGAAAGAGAGAGAGTGGGGGGAGAGAGAGAGATTACCTACTTTCTCTCTCTCTCTCTGTTTTTACCTCGTGCTCTTAGCCTACCCCATTAACCGCGCCTGTGACGTCACGGGGCCATTAACGCTTCCTATTGGTCCGGGCAGCAGACCGGAGGAGTCCTAATGAGGAGGCTCGCGCACAGAACCGTCACCGTGAGACAGCGCGTGCAGCCCCGGTCCCCGCCGCCGCCTCACTGGCTCCACACACCGATCTGTGGCCGCGGGAGAGGCTCGTCAGCCCGGGTTCCCTTCACCTCCTCCTCCTCCTCCTTCTCCTCCTCTCCGGACTGCATGTTCAGCCACACCGCCTCCCTCTGCGTCTTCAGCCCCGGCGACCATGGACAGTCGGGTACTCGAGCATCCTCACGCCCAGTTCGGAGGCTCCCTGGCCGGGCTGGTGGGCTTCCCGTACCCGCTCGGTGCCCACCACCACCCGCATCACCACCACCACCATCCACACCAGCACGTCTACGAGCTCGCCGGCGGGCACCAGCTGCAGTCCGCGGCCGCCGTGCCCTTCTCCATAGACGGATTACTTAACGGCTCCTGCTCGGCCTCGGTGGTCAGCTCCAACCCGCTGCTGTCGCCTGACGGCCCGCAGTACAAACTCTCAGGTAGGCCTGGTTCTTCTCGTTTACCGCCAGGAACCACTGTGACTGCAACTCTCATAAATATGAGAATCACACAAAGACACAGTTACAGGATTCACGAGGAGATTTTTATCCATTGAGGACAGATTTTCAATTATCTGCAGAGGAAATGATGTTTAAAAGTTTTGGAGCCTTTTTCTGTAAAAAGGAAAGTTTATGTGCACGCTCCTTTATAATTATTTCCCCTTAAAAACGGAAATGGACTCCAAAATAAAAGTAAAAACCTATTATTAAAAGGCTATATAGAAAATTGATGCTGGGCCATATTGTTGCACGTGAGGTTAAATGGTAAAAAAAAAAAAAAATATTATAAGTGAAATTTGATTCCAAATACAGAATAATAATAATAATACAGAACGTTTTTGTTGTGGAGTTAATGAAAAACAAAATGAATTTTTAAAAAAAATAGACAATGACAACAGAGAGTTTTACACTGAACTGATGATTTACAGGTAAATTCTGCCACGAGATGATTTTGTATATGAACCTCTCTCTATCTCTCTCTCCTCTCCCTCACACACACATGCACTTGCACAATCACACACATGCACTTGCACAAACACACACACACACACACACACACACACACGGGTGCAGATTCTGGGGACCCGGATAAGGACAGTCCCGGTTGTAAACGCAGACGCACACGGACCAACTTCACGGGCTGGCAGCTGGAGGAGCTGGAGAAGGCCTTTAACGAGAGTCACTACCCGGACGTGTTCATGCGGGAGGCGCTGGCGCTCAGGCTCGACCTCGTGGAGTCCAGGGTTCAGGTAAACACGTTAAAAACCGTCATCGTTCTTTATTTCTGTATAGTTGGAGTTGTGGCTTCTTTCCCCATAGATTTAGTTTTTTTTCATATAATTCATATTCCTCAGATTTTTCAGTGTAGGCTTTTTAAATTTCCTAATTTAATTTATAAAAAACAACCCACTTAATATTGCATCGTAAGAATGGGTCGTCGGTTTTGTGGTGGTCCACAGTGAGACAGCCATTTGTCAATTATCAGAGCATCAATAAAGGCTCTGTTTTGAATTATGCATGGTGGCAACCTATTGATTTATGGGTTAATAAAAACAAGGCTACTGAGCAAACCAAGAAAATGGTAACTACTATTCTTTTTTATTATTTGACAGTTCAGTGGCAATTTCACCATTTAAAATTATACTGTAGGCGGTTTAATTTAAGATTTGGAATAATTTTTGATTATTACATTTTTTTTGTTGAAGACAAAATCGTTGAAATGATGGTAAAACTATATCATATTGTGCTATTACATTTTAATATGAGGCGTTTTCTTCATGGAAACAATCAATGACAATACCTTTTACCTAATTTAATTCTACTAATAATAATATTATAATGATAATAATAATTATAGACAATTAATGATGGAAATAATAAATAAGTTAGAGGGATACTAATAAGCAGAATAAGGATTTTTATTTAACAGCACACAATCTTTTTTGATAAATTACTTTCAAGTAAAATAAATAGATTTTGTGAAAGGTTCCAATCTCACTATTAATACTATTAGAGGTTAATTTATAATAATAATAATAAGAATAGCAACAGTAATAAAACACTAATGATAATAATAATAATAATAATATAGGGTAATACTGATGATAAAAGAAAGAAATGGGTTTGGCACAGATCAGCCTTTGTGGTTAATAACTGCATGTGTCACTTTTGTGTTTTCATGTATTTTCCATGCATCTTCTCCACTCTGCTCTTGTATATAGATATATATGGATGGATGGATGGATGGATGGATGGATGGATGGATAGGTGGAGGGGTGGATGGAGCAGACGCGGGACAGGGGCGCATCTCTCCGCCGCTGTGTGTTGTGTTGTTCGGGGGATTTCGCTCCTAAACCTCAGATTATTGTTCCCTCAAGCCGCTTAACGCTCCTTTATCAGCAGGTTTGCGGGGGAAAGATAGAACCAACATTAACAATTCATAAGACGCCTTTTGTCGCTCACGATGTCGGTGTCTCGTCCTTTATTATGCAACGGTGCAAGGATCCGACTCGGTGCGCGTCAAACTCGGGACGTTATCAGCGGCGAACACGCGGCCCTGAGCGCGCCCAGAGGCCGGGCAGCGAGGGCTCTCAGGCGGGGGAAGCTCCCTCTGTTGGCCCGGTGCGGGGAGGGAGGAGAGCCGGGGAATGTGCCCCGTGTGATCGGAGGCCCGCGCTCAAAAGAACACACAATAAAGCCGGGATGTGGCTGATTTAGCTGCGGTACAATTAAATGTAATTGGTGGAGTTGGCTATTACGCAGACTCATTGGTAATTAACACCGGCACATGTCTGCTGCTGCACCGCTGTGACCTGCTGATGTGTCTGTGAAGCAGCTGTGAACAAAGAGGAAGGAGGATGGTTCCTTCTGTTTCAGGGCTTTCAGATGTTTGGGTTTGTTGGTTCTGTGCTGATCTGATCTGATCACCACTGTGACACTGATTTATCTGGTGTGTCAGGGCAGGTGTGAGGTCTGCTGTGGGCTGCAGACACACACTATCAATTACTGTGTGTCCACTTCAGTGAATTCATGTTTTAGTTTAGTGAAGCTAAATATTAGGAACAACTTTACACCTTAATCCAGGGTGCAGAAAGTGGCCCTTTAAAAATGAAAACAGAGTTTAACCTTCTTCTTTTCTCATAAATCAAAAAGGAACATGTTTCAGAAAACTACTCAATGCACAAATATCATTTTGGAATACTTTTACATTTGTATAGATTTGCAGTTCCAGCTCTGGATGAACAAATGCCCTGTTCTACAAAATGTATATCATAATTGTAGTTTCAAAAAGTCCTGCAACTATTTGTTATTTTTGTCTGATAATTGGTCTGTTATTTTTCATATTGCTTTAATTTTGTCAGAAAATATTGAAAACTACAACACAGTTCCCCAAGCCGCAGTCAAAGATATTCATTTTACACTAAAATAAAAAAGATGTCAAATGTCTCAGACAAAACAAGCCAATCTGTATTTTTCCTCATCGCATGACTCCAACAACTAATTAACTATCAAAATCATTTTCGGCCAACTAGTCGATTAATTGACTAATTAATTCAGCAACAGTTTCAAAATTGCAGAGAGCCCTGTCTGACCTTACAGTGAATGGAAAGAACATTTTCCACATGTGTGTATGTGTATTTCATGTGTGTTTTTATGTGTGTACATGTGAACAGGTCTGGTTCCAAAACCGCCGAGCTAAATGGAGAAAGAAGGAGAACACAAAGAAAGGTCCGGGACGGCCCGCTCACAACTCCCACCCGACCACGTGCAGCGGCGAGCCCATGGACCCCGAGGAGATCGCACGCAGGGATCAGGAGCGCGCCGAGAAGAAGAAGCGGAAACAGGAGAGGAAGCTGCTGAAGTCGCAGAACAAACTTCTCTCGGGTGAAAGCTTCCACACGCCCGGAGGCTCAGAGAGCGACAGCGGGGTCTCCCAGTTCACGGACAGCGAGCAGCAGCCTACGAACATTAACGGGACTATTCACATTGACCTGCCAGCGACAAAAGGTGCAGGAGGACACCAAACTGAATCCAGCTGTGACCAAACGAGACACGACTTCAGCCAACTACAAAACCACCAAAACCAAAGAACCGCAGGAGAAGCGGAGCAGGTTTCTCCGTGCAGCACGCACAGCTCCAGCCCCGGAGGCCCGAGGTCCTCCGCCCTGCAGAAAAGAAACCCTTTCAGCGTGGAGAGCCTCCTCTCTGACGCCACGCCTCGGCGGAAATCTCAGCTGGACTTCCCTTCTCTGCCCAGTCAGAGGACACTGGTGGGTAAAGGTCACTTCTTGCTTTACCCCATTACACATCAGCCCTTGGGCTTTCTAGTGCCCCAAACAGCCCTGAAGGCCACACCGTGTCAGGACAGCATTAACAGGTTCAGCCTGGGACAGAGGTGTGTGCCAAGCGAGGGGAGTCCTGCTCCCTCCGACCTCTCCAGCTTTGTCACTAAGCCTCTAAACTCGGATCATACGGAGCGTAACACGCAGCATCACCACAATCACATTAGCAATAGAGTAGATGGAACAGACATGGAGGAGGAGTGCGGCGGTGACGGGAGATTCCCCGCTTCTCCTCCACCGAACAGCGTGGCTCAGGCCGCTCTGGCCAGGCTGAGCTCCGCGCCGTCCAGCGACAGTGGCGAGGAGGGGACTCCGAAAGTTCAAACGCAGGCAGCGACCGGCGGCTGCCAAGCTGCCGAGCTGTGTGCAAGAGAGAAGGACGCGAGTGAGGAGCGAGCGTCTCCAGACCTCTCCGAGCGTCTCGAGGCAAACACAGACTGTCAAGAAACACCCGGAACAGATGGAGAAGATGTCGATATGGACTAACACTTGCAAGGAGCAAACATAAACAAAGGACCAGGAACACTGCTCACACAATTCAAACATTCCCAAAGCTCGGCTGAGACACTCGAAAACATATCAGGAATCAGGAGACTTAATTCTCATCTATTTTTTAATCATCACGTGTGATCAATCCAGATGGCCCCTGAAAGCTGTGGCTGTCCCCATCTTCAGGCTTTAGGCCCAAACTCTTTTAGAAGCAGGTTCTTTCTTCTCTTTTTCTTTTGTTTTGTGACCAACTTGTAAGAAAAACAAGGCTACAATAAGCATCACACAACAAAAATCCTCAGATATTGTAAAGAAAAAAAACGAAAAATGATATTTATATGTAAACATTTTGATAAATAAAGTTATTGTTTAAATTGAATCACTGTCTTTGCACTGGCCAGGGGGTGAAGGGAGGAAGCAGGGGGCGGCTGCTGCGTGGCAGAACCTTGGATCATGCGCCGGCTCAGAGTTTTGTCGCGTTACAGCAGATAAATCCCCCTTTTTCTCTGTGTAGTGAGCCGGAGCTGCTGCTCAAGTCCGTCTGGCTGTTTGTATTTATTGCTTTAACAAATTTATTCATTTGAAAGGCCGAGCTGGAATGAGGTTAGTGGCCGCGGGCTATAGGACCCTGCGCCTCCTGCTGAGTTTTGATATGAAAGTAATTATTTTCCCACTGGCTGCCATGGGTCTCCAGGCAGTACCCCCACCACCACCACCCCCACCACCACCACCCCCCTCCTCCTCCTTTCAGCCCAAAGGGTTATTAGACATTACCGATTTCTAGTGATATGGAATCACATAAACTTCCTACAATAATAGAATTAGCATGAAAGGCAGGGGTGTCAAATTGAAATGGGAAAATAATAGCCGCGCCAGCTGCACCGTGTGTGTGTGCGTGCAGGCGTGTGCGTGAGTGCGCATAGACTATTGAGCAGGGGGAGGAGGAGGAGGAGGAGATGGTGGTAGATTCGTGGGGCGGAATTTTCATGAGCTGCCGCGGTTGTCAGACGGCCCTTGTAGTCGGCTATATTAAGATAGATGTTCGATGATATCCCTCATTGTTCTGTCGCTTATATTGATGTTGCTGCGTTATCGCCCTATTGATCATGTGTCGCACATAATAGGACAGGCGCGCGCCCGCCTGCCATGCGCCTTTTTCTTTTTTTTTTGTACAAAAGCGCCCGGGCCCCTCGTCATTTGTTCTAATAGGACCGTGGGTCCCTCAGGGGGGGAGACAGATAAAGATATAGCGGAGGGAGAGGGGAGGGAGAGAGGGCGAGTGATGTGCCAGGTTTATACATTCATACTCATTTTGTTTGACCAGTTGTTGGAGTTTAAACTAAAAAACTGTATTAAGGGAAGATTTGATTTGAGATGTTTAGACACTAGTGCAGAAAGTGCAGGGAACTTTGTGCTCATCCTACCTGGTTAATCTGAAGATTTTAAAGTCTGTTGGTGATTTTTTATTAATGTTGAACATATCAAGTGTCCAAATTGTTAAGGACGAGAGGGATGTGCCAGCAGGCGTAGTCAGTGAATGGTGCAGGATGAAGTTGAAAAAACTGTGTTCATCCTACCTGGTTTGTCTGCAGTGAAGATTGTCTATAGTCTCATTAGTTGTTTTTTATTAATATTGAACAGATGACGTGTCCAAATCGCACAATATACTTTCAGTTTTGTTTTGTTTGTGTGATGGATGTTGTGTGCAGAGATAAGTGATCCACATACAGATAGAAAGACGGACGGTCATTTGTCACAGTTCTGTCACTGATTTTATTGTTCGGGTGCTGGACGTTGTGTGTAGAGCTTTTAATACAGTTAAAAAACTTTGTGCTCATCCTACCTGGTTTATCTGCACTGAAGATTTTATAGTCTTTGATAGTCTGTTACTCAAATTTTATGATATTGAGCATATCACGTGTCCAAATCGCACCAAAATCAGCACAGACAGACCTTTGTGGAAACAGTTCTACAATATGTTGTCACTTATTATTGTTTGTGTGCTGGACGTTGTGTAGGCAGAGATTTTTATTTACAGTCTATGATGCAGAGTGAAGTTAGAAAACTTTGTGCTCATCCTACCTGGTTTATCTGCAATGAAGATTTAATAGCATTTTATAGTCAATTTTTATGAATATTGAATGTAGAACGTGTCCAACTCACCCCGAAATCAGCACTGCACTTTCTCAGCCTGTTAACAATACACATACGACATGTGAAGTGTTTTTCACAGACAGACAGACAGACAGAAGGCGTTTGTGGAAGTATAAAGAGAAGACAAAATTCTCCTAAATGTGCAGGTGTGCTACCACTAAACGTGCACATGCCTCTTTGGAAAAAGAGCGTGTTTGGCTTATGAAGTGTAAACGCCACCAATTCCCCTGGAAACTGAAATCCCAATTATTAAAACCATTAATTCTGGCGAGCCATGTGCACGGAGAAGCCCGTGTTGACAGCCCGGCTAAATATCCCTGATCCCTCCCGGTCACCTCGCCTTTATTTGCAAATAAATTGAGGGGGATCCAAGGGACGGAGCTTTACTTTGCTGCGCCGACCCCAAAATGAATTTCCGTGCCTGAGTCCCTTTAATAATATTTACATAATTTTCACTGGGTGACTCTGCTATTTGCGCTGTAGGAAGCTGAGGGCTTATATAGGAAAATAATTAGACAAGAGGACGAGGAGGGAGCCGCAGTGAGAAACAGCAGGAGGAGGATGGGTTAAGACTGGAGCTGAACACTAAATTCCCAGACAGCTAAAATCAATGAAAGTAATAACCCTATTATTTAATTCATAAGGACATTATTTCCCCATAAGGCCTCAGGAAACGTCCCCTTCGACCGAAACAATCACATTAAATCGTTCATTTCAAGCTGCTCTGTGAAATTTCTGCTTTTATTCTCTTATTTTTTTGGAGGAGGAGGAGGAGGGTGTTATTATAATCAGTTCGTTTCAAGAGTGTGATTAATTACAAAGTAAAGGTTTGATCCTTTACAGCGTGTGTGTGTGTGTGTGTGTGTGCGGAGACATAATGAACCAGAAGAGTCTTTGTTATAAAACGAACATTTTCCCAAATAAGCGAAGAACTACACTGAAAATAAAAAATACTTACTAATATTATTGACGTAGCACAGCCTCAAAGTAAGATATTTCACAATATCTGACTTCAAGTTTATTCAGACCTGTGTCTTTATTAGATTTAAGAAAATAGAGTTTATACGTGTGTGTAGCTGTGATTAATATATAATGAACAATCTTCAGTATAAAAGAGTAGCCAAGAAACAGTTTAAAAAAAACCATAAATTATTTCAGTGGCTTTTTTTTCACAGTTTGGTTTATTTTTATTTTGAAAAATACTTTGGAATTGTAAATTAATATCACTAAGCTTCAGTTACAAGTTAAAATGAGAAAAAAACAAACTTATTTTTTGCAGATGTCGGAGAGAAAAGGACCACATGTCTGATTTTTTAAAGTTGTGAGGAAAAAAATGGATTTATTGATTTATCATTGTAATTAGTTAAGAAAATATATAACAGAGGGGGTGAGGGTGAGGAGTGGGATGAATGGATGGAGGTGAGGAGTGGGTGTGTGGAGGGGAGGGGTGGATGGATGGAGATGAGGAGTGGGGTGGGTGGGTGGAGGTGAGGAGTGGACTGGGTGGAGGTGTTGAATGGGATGGATTGATGGGTAAAGGTGAAGAGTGGGCTGGATGGATGGATGGAGGGATGGGCAAAGGGGAGGAGTAGGACGGATGGAGTTGAGGAGTGGGAGAGATGGCTGGAGGGATGGGTGGAGGTGAGGAGTTGGTTGGGTGGATGGAGGTTTGGGTGGAGGTGAGGATTGGGGAGGGTGGATGGATGGAGGTGAGAAGTTGGGTGGATGGATGGAGGAATGGTTGGAGGTGAGGAGTTGGGTGGATGGATGGAGGTTTGGATGGAGGTGAGGAGTTGGGTGGATGGATCGAGGAATGGGTGGAGGTGAGGATTGGGGAGGGTGGATGGATGGAGGTGAGAAGTTGGGTGGATGGATGAAGGGATGGGTGGAGGTGAGGAGTGGGGAGGGTGGGTTTGTTTTGTGGCCCCGACAGAAACGACCGATCGATCAAAGCGGGTGGAGAAACTGGGCCTCCTCCCTCCCTCTCCCTCCCTCCCTCTCCCTCCCTCCCTCATACATCACACTTTATGAATTCAATTTCAACCGGGAGAAATTTTCAATTTGAACGCGAATCATTACGGCGAAGGGGGAGAGCGCAAATTGTTTTTGCTCTATTATGCATTCGGACGCCATCATTTTTCTTTCTAATTACCGAGGTGTCAGTGCGGCCTGTCACCGGGGCGCTGATTTTCAATTTAACTGATCATCATACATTCATTTTCCCATTTGATAAATCTGCTATCGAGACGCGCCCGCCATGCTCGGAATATTAAGCGGCGCCGGGGCGCGGTAATGGAGGATGTGTATGCAGCAATGAGCGCGGATCAGCCAGCTAATTTAGCACCTTCCACTTTCTCCATCCACAACCTCCCCCGTCACCAGGAGGGAGGAGAGGGAGAGAGGGAGAGGGGAGGGAAGGAGATGAGGGGAGAGAAGAGGGAAGAGAGTGGTTAGAGAGGGAGGAGAGGAGAGAGGAGAGGAATAGAGGAGGAGAGGAAGAGACTATAGGGGAGGAGAAGGAAGATAGTGGGTAGAGAGGGAGGAGAGGAGAGAGGAAAGTAAGAGAAGAGGAGGAAAGGAGGGGAAGAGAGGAGGGGAGAGGAGAAGGAACTGAATGACTAGAGAAGGAGGAGAGAGGAAGGGAAGAGGAGGGTAGGAGAGGTGAATGAGGAGAGTGGGTAGAGAGGGAGGAAAGGATGGGGAGGAGGAGGGGAGGAGAGGAGAGAGGACGGGAAAAGGAGGTAAGAGGAAAAGAGGAAGAGAAATGAGGAGGGAGAGGAAGATATGGCCTCACCTCCAAGAGTTAAGGAAGAAAAGAAGAGAAGGAGGAGAAGAGGAAAGGATAGGGCTGCCTCACCTCCAAGAGAGAAGAAGAAAAAGCCCTGAGGATGGACAGAATCAGGAATAATGAAGAACAAGAAGGAGGAGGAGTCCTCCAGTCCAGGGTCATTTTGTTCTTATGCAATTTAAAAGCAGGATTAATTAACGCTAATCGAGTTCTTCAAGACGTGTTATTTTTATTTAATAGAAACAAATTTGCACAATTAATTATCGACGTAGTTTCAAGCACCTTCTCCGGCAGCCTCCACCTCCTCCATCTCCTCCTCCACACCTCCTCTCTCTCACTCTCTATCACAGCACAGAAGTAAATTGGCAGAATCTCTCATTAGCTTCAGTCTCTGATGGGCCTGCAGCCAACAACCTGCTCCTCAGTCACACTGACTCACGAAGCTCCTCCTCGTGGTTTTCGGAGGTTTCTCTTTAAATATTCACAGAAGGAAGTTATTATTTGTTTACGCGTCTCGATTCAGGGGCTGCATTTGAAGACCGACTGCCTCACAGCGGCGTGACCAGGCCGTCCCGTTTCGAAGGCCCCTTCAAATGCGGCCTACAAGTGCATCCTTCCGTTCCTGAGAAACAAAGGCTCAGGTGGAACCTTCCCAGTACAACCTATCCCAGGATTCATTGGGCTTCAGTGACAAACTGTTTTTTAAAGAGGTGACGAGACATCTAATAATGCACGTCAAAATTTTCTTAGTGAGTCAAACTTCAGCTTTGTTGCTAGGCTACATCGATGAGGACGGGACATGCTGGTGACCATCTCGTTCTGTTTCGGCCTTCGCGGTCTGAGGATTATCGCATCCTCTGAGTTGAGACACAGTTATGAAAGGTCTCTCATACAAAAAGGTTTATACCTGTGAGTATACTCCATCCTGTCAGTGGTGGAGCCTGTATTTTTCTACATCAGGGGCCATAAATGGGCCACAATTTGCACAGAGGGGCCGATTATAGGTCCAACACCTGTGAACAGCTCCTGATTCAGTGAGGTGCACATTCAAGTCATTACCTCGTTTACTGTTGACTCCATAGATTCACACATCATTGGATATATTTAGAAAAATGTTCCTTGTTCCTCCTTAGAGGATAAAATATGTATTGTTAGTATTCTCAGTAAGAGACGACAGAGAGAACAGGGGCACTTCAGGGGGCAATCAGATTTCAACAGGGGCCATTGCCCCACCTGGATCCTCCCCTGACCTACTTAAAGTTATTATTAAACCATTAAACCGAACTGTTTTTGTTGATTTTTTCACAGAATGATTTATTACTTGTGGACAGTCAGGTTTGTTTGGAGGATTTAATTTGGCGGGGATTAGAAAACTTCACCTTCTTTACAAAATCAAGATTAAACTTTCACTGCTCAACAAATAACTTTTCACTAAATCACACATATTACATGACTTGAGCCTATAAACCTGATATTTGGTGAGCACCTGAACACTAAAGCCTTTTTTAAAATCAATTATCCGTCTTACACATTAAAGAGAATGTTAATTCTGCCCAAAGTAATTAGAGGTGAAGCTAATTTTAAGTATTATACGAATCTAAGAGTTAAACACTTGATGAGCCGCAGTGAGTTCACAGATTTACTCATGAAAATAAGAGGAGCTGCTTTAATTTTAATCCAGAAAGAGACTTTAAAAAATACAGAATTCACATCATCACTTTGATACTTCATTGTTTTAAACATCACTTTTAAGCTCGTGACATGTTTCAGCAGACGAGTCACATCACTTCTGTCCTAAAACATCTCATCTCCATTAACAGTTTGACCAATGATCACCGACAATAGATTTTCTGCCCCCAGAGGCAAAATTCATTGTAAGACGATGGAGGAGAATTTAAAACATGGTTCAAATCTTTAACTTTTTATATTTGACTGGTGTAAATGTAAAGGGTTGAGTTTCATCTAATACGTTTTATTTGAAAGAAGACAAGGCGTACATTGTTCAAAGGGATAGTTCACCCAAAAATGAAAATTCACTCATGATCTACTCACCACTTTGCCGATTGGAGGGTGGTCCACAAAACACTTTTGGAGTTTCAGTTCAGTGATACAATGGAAGTAAATGGCGACCACGTCTTAAAATATAAAACAAACAATAGAAAATGCCTCCATACTCCTCGTGTGGTGTCATCCAAGTGACTGTAACCCCCGACATTCAAATTTGACTCAAAACTGCGTCATTTACTCCACATTTTTAGCCTAAATGTCCTCTGATATCCTCCTCTGGAGCCACGTTCACACAACCTCTCGCAGTAACTACAACTATCGCGAGTTCTGAATGTGGCTCCAGGTGATGAGAGAATTTTCATTTTTGGGTGAACTATCCCTCTTAATGGCAATAGATGTGTGTGTGTGTGTGTGTAAGGTGAACATTTATGGGCACGGAGCATCGTTGGTTTGCTGGAGTTCTTTGTTTCATCAGCCCAGTGGTTGTAATAAATGCCAACGGGCCACAGGGATGGATTTTAATTAAGTCGGTGAGAGATGAGTGGAGTGACAGAGGGAGCAGGGCCGGACGGGGACATGGAGGAGGAGGGGGACACGGCGGTGGAGGGGGACAGCTTTTCAATAAATCGCTCCGCTCAGGGGTTAGTCGCTGATTTCCTCGGTAAAGTGTTGAGGCCGAGCGGCACGCACAGTAATTTGGTTGATAAATCAGCTGCGTTAGGGGCATGAAGCGCGCGCCGCTCGACCGGTTGGTTCTGCGTGTGATTTATGTCTTACCCGCGAGTCGTACACAGGCTCGTGACAGTCCAGGATGAATTAACCAGGAACCAGCGCACGCCTAATGAGTGGTGCATTATACACACACACACACACACACACACACACACACACACACACACACACACACACACACACACACACTCACACACACCACTGTGCCATCCCTGATGTGTCGCATTGATTCAGCATCAGAAGGTTAAACTCACTCACTCACTCACATACACACAAACCGCACATATAATCTGGGGTCTTTCAGTCTTATAGTTTCCATTTCTAGTTCAACCAATCACATCGCGTCAGCAGGCTTTGGTCGTACACTTCCAAAAAACCAATACATCCCCCTCCCCCTCCCATTGACCCTTTCGTCAAAGCCACGCCCCCAAAGCACATGAACGTGCACTTCCTGTAATAACTGCTAGGAGACGACTTTTGCGTGACTCGCTAGCTAATTTCTGGCGATCGTCTCTGCGTCAGCGGTGTGAGCCTCCCCCGGCTGAGGACGCAGTGAGACACAGGTCGGCTAGAGACATGTGATGATGGAAACTCGTCGGACTGTAAACAGCGTTCGGCACCAGAAGCTCCAAACTACTGGTCCTCACAACCCGGAGCACAAACACACATCCAGCGTTGTTAAGACACTGCGTTGACTTTCATTGACTGCCATTCGTTGTGGACAGTGGAACCGAATCCTGACCTCAACCGGGACGTCAGAAATGACGTTCAGCCTCGTTAGGACCAGACTCTGGTGCTCATGGCGTCCAGTGAACACCCCCCCCCCCCCCCCACACACACACACAGAGCGACAGTGTGTTGTTTATGTAGCCAACATGAGAAAAAATTGGTCAATAGAGGTCTGGCAGCAGCTGATTGGGGTTAAGTGAAGCATAAAAGTGACAGATTTGTTTCCTGACAAAAGATTCAGACACAAAACAATTTCATCACGTATTGATCATCAATACTAACCATATATTTCTCTCCGGTGTGTGTTTGACTGTTGTGTTATAACCTTTAAGAGATTTACAGCGAGCAACGAAGGAAGGAAGTTTAGATCCTTTACTGAGGTACAGTGAATTCAACAATATCACACTGGGTCACGAATATAAACTCCCCTGCAGAAAAGAAGAGGCAGCGCATGCAAGTTATTCAGTATAAATACTTAAAAAATATCAAGCTGACTGCTATGTAGAGATACTTTTACTTTACTAGTAAAGTAAAAACACTATACACTTTCTAAACACCCAATTACAAACTAAAGTCCTGCTTTCAAAATGTTCAGAAGAATTTCTTTGAATCTAAATAAAAGCAAGAATATTAAATAATTATGCTTACGTATGCATATTATTGCTTATGCTTTATTATCTAATAATTTAATTTAAACCACATGTAAACATGTGTAGCTGTGTACATGATAACAGCCACAACCAAAGAAGACCGACATGCAGTGATTTCACAGACCCTCCTCTATCCTCAGAAAATAGATCTGTAGCATGTTCGCACCTTCTCGAAATATAGGACACATTTTACAACGTGCTCACAAAGAGAGAGTCTCTCCTGTCGAGCATGACATTTTTCTGTGGAGCTGTGAAACAGCACCATAAAGGCTGAGGAGACGTGAAAGTGTTGTTTATAGAGTCACAGGCTTATTTTCAGGCTGCGGCCGCTCTGGTTTGTGCGTCACCTGTTGCACTAACAGGCTGCACACTGAGCACAATGCTGTTTGTGTGAGCTTTTGTTGCAGCGGGTACAGAACATAAAGGTCACAGCAACACAGCAGCTTTTCATTCAGAGGAGAGGAAGTCCATTACAAAGTAAATCCGACCTTAACTTTTCGTTTTTTCACCCCCTGTCCATTTGTTTGTTTGTTTGTTTGTCAGCAGGATTATGCAGAAACTGATTTCCACAAACATTAGTGGAACATGAGCCAAGCAAGGACCTGTTCAATTATTTTCATTTTCTTTAACATCTGTCATGTGTCATATTTATTCAAATAAGAATCTGGAACTAGTGAATTAAAACGTGGATTCATTGGTTGGTTGGTTTGTCAAAAGGATTATTAAAAAACTACTCAAGATATTTCCACTAGACCGAAAACATTACATTTTGATGCTGATCTGGAGGCAGATTCATGAATTTTCTTTATCCCTTTCTTTAACTTTAACTTCATGGGTTTTGTTGAAGGCATATTTAATACAATTAGGAGCAGATCCAAATAAAAATCCAGGTTTAACAGATTTAAATGTGGCACATGGTTTTTGAGGTATTCACATTCTAGTTGACTATAGTTCTTCTTTACTGATACATCTGTGCAGAAATGTCTGGAATGAACATGGATTATATTAACACAGTGGAGTGCAGGGTTATGAAAGGTTTTCAGGAAGTAAAAGGCATTTTTGTGTTTCTGCATTGATGATATTTGGCGACTTCCATCCCTTGAATCAACCTGAAACTCCCTCGGATGAATTATCGGCTGCATGTGTGATGAAAAGTCAAAAAGTACAAGAGTGGGTACATTAAAAAAAATAACTTTTGGATGTTAAATGCAAGTGCCAACAAGCATTAAATTACGAAACCTAAAATTCCGTTGCCCACGCCACAAACTGTGGGATGAGGACTCAGTCGTTCAGCGGCGAAATCTGTTCACTTGAACCGTGAACTTTATCCTGTCGGTTAAAGCTGGAAGAGCACATCAGAAATGTGAGATTGAATTTAATCTTATTGTGTCAGAAAATAACAATGAATGTGGGAGGGATAGTTTTTAAATTGCCAGAAAATGTTACGAAGGGCTGCACACCTATTATCTAATACAAGAGATTTTAGTTAATAATGTTCAACTTATACATAAATATTTACATCAAACACTGAATTCACTCTGAAGTTATGTGATTTATTTACATTAACTCAACATGCAAATGTAACTATAGGAGTCATTACTGAAAATATTCAAATTAATTATTAATTAATCATCTATTTTGCATGTATGTGCAACAACAAGGCAAAAGATTGTTCAACACAAATTGACCTTATTGATGGTTTGATTATAATGTACAGTACAGTAGTTCAAACTAACAGACTTCAAATGATTGAGGGTCATAAAGTAGGTCTACCCACTGTGAGGCAGGGCCCCCAAACCTATCCTGCTCAGGGCCCCTAAATGTCCAGGGCCGGCCCTGCCAAGCAGCCATTAGGCAACTGTAAGTAGATTTTCATTGAAGCTGCTCATGAATTCCAAAAATACAACAGGTAGCTGTTCTGAAAATGTTCATACTGATGCGGTTGTTTCCTGCAAAATGTAGTAGCACAAAATCCTCAGCCCAAATTATACAGACCATGAAATATAGACGAGGACCGGGTGGAAGGCAGCAGCCAAGGTCTCTCGATGATTCTAACTGTGCGTTGTGACTTTTCATGATTCAGTTGGAATTATATACAGTCGAGCTTCTCATCTAGTCATATGTGACCAGGTTAAAGAAAAGCACATTATGTCACTCCACTTTTATGAAACTGCAAAAGACAGGCTGCTTATATCACATCTACCACCCCCCCCACCCCACCCCCCCCACACATCTTTATCTAAAGGGAAAACACTTCGGGTTGAGCTCCTCATTCTATTCCAGCCATGATAAAGGCTCAGAGACGGTAAATCCCGGGCTTCACGATAACATGAAGAGAGAAAACTATAGTCTGACGACGTTGAATCGACATGTAGATGGAAAACACGGGACCGATAACAGATGAAGAATGAAATTGACAAAACGACTAAGGAAATAAATATAGTTATCAAAAGTATTTACATGTTTTTTACTAATGCAAGAAAATGTATATGCATGAAAAACTGAATTCAAAAGCAGAGAATATTATTTTAGGTGAACCTTCAAGTGGATTTAGTCAATTTGAAAAGGATTTATTTAGGATTAGGACAAAAGGATGGAAAACAAACAAATGTGCAGATTTGTTTTTCCAGGGAACTGGGAGGAGAAACTCCAGCGAAACTCCGCCTCAGTCATGTCGTGTGAACCGCAAAGCACACTAACGACCTCAAAAGGTCACATGGTCGTGACTTCTCATTCAGGGACTGTTCAGCTATTGAATTTAAATGTGGTTTCAAAAAGTTGTAAATCAATCTGAACATATCTCTTGGTTTTTATTTGACCATATTTCAACTATCATCCTGATTTAGCTGCTGAACGACTGCTCTGAGGTCAGTCAGGTACTGGGAGGAACATTAAGGGTTAAACTGCTGCTGGTACATTACATTACATTCTTGGTGACACACAGAGAAGTGTTATTTCCGAGAGGAACAAGGTAAGGATAGAAAAATCCCAGCGGGTGCTAATCCTTGAATTTTTCTGCAGAGTTCTGAACAGGCATTTAAAGCCACCCATGAGTAGAGTCTCCAGATGCTACTGTTTGTAAATCTGCCAGTTGGAAAACATTATGGGCGTCTTTGGAAATACAGATGACTCAAAATCTCATCAACGCAGAGAGCAGGACAAACACAGAGCCTCGGCTAACACCGTGTGGAAAAGACTGCGTGCGCTAAAAGGAGCAGGGGTATTTCCATATTTCCAGAAAAGCGGAAAAATCTATTAAAGCAAAGAATTAAATACTTCATCTGCCAGATCCCAGCGCTGCACATGCCAGGAGTTTGTATTATAAACGCACCGGTAGCTGAAACTTTTGTTTTACTCGTGTGAGCTAATCTCCACTCTTTTCCTTTTTCCGACTGTAATTTTAGTCCGACTTTTTTTATATTTATTTAATAAACACGCCAAATGAAAATTGTAACTTTGTGTGTCGAGAATTAATGGGAAAAGCCCCAACTGTTAAATCGTAAAATTTGAATTAGAAGCTTCCCCATGTAATGCATATCAAACATTTATTAAAGCCACACAGAATAATTGAATTGTTCTGCTGGTCTAGGTCTGATTTGTTTAACTAAATTCTTTGGCTGTCAAGTGTGATACAAGATTTCCTGCAAATTCCATTAAAGACGCAGGTATCTTCTGTGTAGTTGTGCATCTGCAGTACATCTTTTTTTTTTTTTTTTTCTTTATCTTCCCATTTCCTCTCTTCTCCCGATCTGAGCCGCAGCTCTGTCACTGCTTATCCACATCTTCACTGCTTATCTGCATGGAGCCCCTCAGTGAGACTTCAACCACTGTGACATGCAGTGAAAGCGCAGGCTGCCAGTCAGCTGTGCCAAAGAGATTGAGATCAGACAGAGAAAGGAAAGAACAAACCAAAGGGAAAAAAGGCAAAGATAATGTATAATTTCTTCTTTTTTTATTTTGGGGCCGCCCGGATATACAATAAGCTTCTAAAGAAAAAAGTGAAAGCATTAAATCCGCTTGTGTTTTCCTGCGAAAGAAAAATACAAACACATCAGGCAGAAGGTTTGCGCTCACACTTATTGAGCTGATTATTAAAGCTTATAATGTCAGCTTCCTATGTACACACAGGATAAACACACTTACACACACACACACACACACACACACACACACACACACAGTGGCCTGGGAGGAAGTTTGTGTTTTAGTGCGCTAAATTTCACACATCGCCTGGAGGTGTCCTAAATTTCTACTGGTGTAATTATCACTCTGCCAAAAGTGTTTCATTAGGAAAGCTCCTCTTTCAGACACATTACTCACAGAGGGCTGGACACAGACACCCTGGACACACACACACACACACAAACACACACCAATCTGTTTTTCTGGACTTCTTCACACCTCTTCCTGCTCGTCTTCCATATTCTCACATTAACTTCTTTTACTCAAACATCCTTCTTTTCTTTTTTTTAAACCCGTCAGCCGTGTTTTAAACGGCCACCAACCAATTAAATCGATTTGAAGATATTCCTCACCAGCCCAGTGAGTCGAGCACATTTCGTCGTCTAAATGTGGCGATTCCACTTTCCCATTACCTGAGCCAGAGCGCTCCCACACCCTCCCCCCATCATAACCCTTTCACTCCTGCATTCAACTCATCATCCCCCTATCTGGCCGTCCTCCTCTGCCATTCACTTCCCCCGCTGCCCTCCTCGCTCTCTTGCTCGGGAGGCCTGCAGGTCTGCGGGTTAATGAGTCGTGAAGTGTGAAAACTTCCTGAGACTCAACCGGAGCTAAATGCCGTTTCCAGATGTGAGTCGACAAACGGCTGGACGCTTGAAATGAGTCGAGAGCGGTGTGGGTGGGGCGGGCCGAGGGGAGGACGGGGTGAAAAGGGGAACTGACGGGCACAGGGAGGTGGTGCCTCAGAAAGATGGGATTTAAAGAAATGTCTGGAGATGTGAGAGAAGAGAGGGAAAGAGGATGAAAAGGGGAAAAGAGACAGTTTCTTTTATTTCCTCTTAGAAACGACAGGATTATTAAAGTGTTTTTAACATGGTACTCGTCACTTTCTCTACGGGTGAAACAAGGTGTGTACGCTCAGTACGATGCTGCTCTTGGGAACATATTGATTCAAATGTTCTTCTTTTGTCAGATTTACAGCGCGTGACACCTCAGAACCCTTTAACATCTACACATGTTGTTTTTCAGCAGAGCCGAATGTTAATTCTGTCCGTTTAACATTTGACGTCAGGGCTGCAGAGGAAATACAGAATCAACAATTCTAAACTGACTGTGACATGTGAACTGATTTGTTAGCATGGTTTGTCTGCCAATTAGCTGTGACCACAAAATACAGCAGATTAAACCTTCGACCTGACGGCAGCGCTTAGTTTAAAAATGTTGTTACAGTGTCCAGAAAGTTTCTTGGCGATGCGTTCAACAGTAAAAACCAATGTCAACTTCACGGTGGCGAAGTCAGGAGATGATCAGTGGGATTCATCCTCTTAGGACAACAAAAGTCTGCAGAAAGTTTTACAGCAGTTCAGAGACATTTCAGTCAGGAACAAAGCAGAGAAACAAATCCTTGATATTTTCTATAGAGCCACTTCAGAATGGAGGAAAAACTTCAAAATTCTGAATCAGTTCAAATCTGGGACGACTTCAGTGTAAATCTATATTTCCTGGTTCTGAAGGAACCTGCCAGATGAAGAGGCTGATCACTGCTCATTAGAAAGAATGTGTGTGTGTTTGTGAATGTGTAAGATCCACGCACGTGTGAGTCAGTGCGTGTATGTGTCCATAATCTGGCGTAAATAATGACATCTCTGTCCCCCGTCTGCTCCGCTGCCAACTCCACTAATTATTTATTCTTGGACGCTGTGAGGGTGTCAGAGCTCACGCTCCTGCCTCCACGAATCTGTGTTCCTCCTCCCAGCACTGCTCCGTGCTGCGTTACTGCCAAACACGGACAAATATTGTTTGTGTGTTTTAGTGCAGTGTTACTATAAAATACTATCATTACTCAGCGTCTTCTGCGTACAGCGCATCTTAAAAATCACAAAACTGTTCTTACCGGACCCGAGTAGTTTCTACCTGGATTGACATGATAGTTCAAACATCTGGATCTGCTTGTTTATTCAGATCTGATCCAAAATGCTATGGATTTTGCCTCGAGTCACTCCCGTCCACAAAACGAACAGAAATCAATAAACAGACAAACGAACAAGAGTAGAGCGAGTACCTCCAATAACCACATTTCACGCCCTCATAGATATCTGTCGTCTAACCATGTCTGTTATTTTCCCTCAAGATCCGTGAATTATTCTCTGAGAAATCTGTAAAATGTCAATAATACTACGTTACAGTGCAGATCCATTCCAAGATGAAATGGGTTCTTTCTTGGCCCATGTCTCATCCCTCCACAAAGTTTTGAGGAAATCTGTTCTGTAGTTTTTGCGTAATCCTTCTGACAAACACACAAACACACAAACACACAAACAAACCAACAAACCAACAAACCGATGGACGGAGGCAAAAACAGAACCTGGCTGGCAGAGGTAAAGAAAAATGTTTCGCTAGAAACAAAGTTATTCCAGAACTTCCACATTAGTTGCTGTGAACAGTTTCTGTGTGGAGAAGTTGCATGAGAGCTGAGGCAGAAATGTCAGACCGATAAAACTCATCAGATAAACCCTGAAAATATATTATACTTTACATTTTCTTTGTTATATGACACATATGAGAATAACTGTCCCTGTGTGTGTCAGCCTGTTGGACAGCAGCTTATCATTAGATATTAAATATAGCAGATGGAATTACAGGTATGTAACTGTAGGATGACTGACACGTGGCACAATATCCACTTTAGAAACATAAAGTATCACACGTTGGGTTATCGTTGCAGTATTTACTTTTAAACTGTGGAAATTTTATTCACAAGTTAATTGAGAAATGTTCAGAACAGGAAGGATGGCAGACAAGAAAAATAACATATGTAAATGAAGAGAAAGAGAAAAGAGGTTACATCACTAACTCTCGAATCCTTTCACCGAGTTTTGCTGACAAACAAACACACAATGACTTTGTGGTGAAGGTTATGAATGTAATCAAAGCTTTGAAGAATCATCTGGTCCGAGTTTCTCTCTCTGGTTTCACTAAACTTTGTGCTGATACAAACATCGGTGGAGTGGGTGGACTCGAGCACGAACCTAAACCAATTAAATCAGGTCGACACCAACACGACGGACTGGGAGCAAAGAGACAACGCATCGACTGAGAGAGAGAGAGAGAGAGAGAGAGGGAGGCTTCAGAAAGAAAGAATTCAAGTTGTCGGTGGAATATTTCTATGATCTACTTTTCATCGGGGTCAACGCGTGTCAACTGCGACAGCACTTTGTCGCTGTGTTTGCACTCGTGAACAAATGTTTGTGTTTGCATGTGGGTGTGATTTAAGAGACTCTCCGTGCTCGTCAGCGAGCGTGATTGAGCTCTGAGGGGTTATAAGAGAAAATAAGCAGAAAACAGGACAGAATCAATACCGTTTACCCAACAGCCTCGCAGGGTGGGCGCGCACAACGCTTGTGTGTGTGTGTGTGTGTGTGTGTGCGTGTGCGTGTGCGTGCGAATGGCCTGTGTGTGTTTACCTGAAGTGTGACTGCATTTAACGTGTCAAGTTGAGGAAAAACAACCAATTGCCTCTGAGCACACGCTTTATTGACCAGTGGAACACACACACACACACACACACAGACACACACACACACACACACACACACACACACACTGCAGGCATATTGACTGTTTGAAGGGAGAAACATGTTTAAGGCAATTAGAGTAGTGTACTTTCTGCCAGAAACCCACCGTGATCCGTCTCACTGCAGTTAGCCAACTACCTCTAAAGTGTGACTAATATTGCGTCAATGGAAGGAAACTAAGACGAGCCACTTTGTTGAACACGGCAGCCGATAACTTCACCAGACCTGCAACATCCCAGAAACAGAGGGTTTACGACCTCGACCGACTGATTCCGTGAGGTGAGAGATGAGCACGTGTAGAAAACACGTTTCATCCGGAGCTGCTGAGGCTTTTCTCCGCTGGGTGTGGTGCAGCGTGTGGGAAGTGTGTACACGTGTTTTGTGGTTGTTAAGTTACAAAGTTGTTCTTTCGAGAACTTGTCCGTGATTTTGGGAATTTGTTCAGCGCCTTCTTCTGGTTTTTTAAACCAGAGTTTGGGGGTGGAGCCTGGCAGAGAGATCGAGGACACTGGACGCAGACCTTCAACTGCCACCTGCACCCATTGGACGGCACTAACTGTCAATCACACGATATCCACGCCCCGATGGATACTGCGCTTTATCGTCTATTTGACTTTAAACAGATCATCATGAACCATATTGAAGAAAACTTGAAACTAGAGATTGAGACATAAACCACGTAGATGTTTCTTATTTAGCTGTTGATGCCATGATGCTGCTTCCAGACGTCCGTGTCAGACTTTTAAATTGCAAATGAAAACTCACAGTGATGTCAACAACAAAAGCCTTCCACACATTCGGTTGCTAACCTTATGTCAAACAAGTTTTTAAAGGTACAGTGATGCTAGAAGGCAGATCAGCAGGTTAACAAGCTTGTAGACTGAGAAAGGTTTTTCTGTCGCTGGGCGTCAACAACCAATCAGTTGTGATTTTATTTCATGAATGCTGATTATTTAAAGTTACAGTTATTTATGTGTTAAATTTGAAAGACTGCAGAAGTAAGGAGCAGACACATGTATTTTTATCTGAGCTACATTTGACCTAATTACAGTTTGTCAAAGCTGCTGTATCATTGTGTGAAGCTGCACCGGCGCTGTGAAAACACAGAACTGCTCTCAACCTCCACACGGACGAGCTTCTCACACCAGAGCAGCTCATCAACGTGGAGTGAGGACACAAACTTATCCGGGAGACGAAGAGGCCCCCGTGATCAAACACAGAAACTGTTTGGGGTGCTTGACATAAAAACGGTCCGGGGGCCCTTCACATGGAGAGCTGAGAGTGGTACACAATCGTTTTCATCTCTCAGTCTTTTAAAGCGTTCAAGTAGCTTGAAATTACTCAACGATGTTCACTGCAGTTAGAGACACTTTGCTGTACGTGCACACGCACACACACACACACACACACACACAGGGACAGAGAGCCAACCACAGACAGCTACATACAAATTCAAGCGCTTAGTGCTGTAATCCTATCAGACGGGGCTTGCTGGCTCCATGTGGCCTGTGCGAGGTCAGAATACACAGTGGAGGAGAAAACGCTTACAGCAGCTGTTCTGATGCTCCATAAACAAATATCTGTCTCCTAGAAATGACATTTAAACAGTTTGAACAATTATATTGTTGTGATAAACATAAACACCGGCTGGATTTTGTTCAGAGGCAGCGTTTCGGGTTTTTTTTGTGTGGGTTTTACTGAGTGAATATAAACCTGCATTTAGAAGGTGGACAGAGTCCGGCACTTTTTCTGAATCACACCAGACCAGGATCCTTTTAACCAAGTGATGTAAACGTCTTTACATATCCATCAAAAAGCGAAATAATGCCGAAGTCACTCAAAGTGGATAATGTTCTGCAAGATTGGATATTTTGTCAGGAAAACATTAAATATATTGTCAGTGACCAGACTTAAATCATTAATACCTTGATAAACAACATATGTCCATAGAAGTAGAAAACCTAATCTGATCTGCATTTTGTTTCCTTCAAATCTCATTTACTGCCACAAACTAGTTGTAAATAAAGATTCATTCTAAACTGCACAACAACTTGTTTAAATAAAAAAACAGGGAAAGTCAAGAGATCTTTCCTGATCTGATCCGCTAACATGGAGGAGGTGGCGTCTATGACCTATGCCAGTCACCAGGGGGATGGTGGATTTGGCTTCACTCTGGGGGAGCTGTCATCTTTATATACAGTTTTTGTGTGTTGTGGTTGAGCGTCTGAATTGCGCCTGCTGCTTGTTAAAGTCTGTTAAAGGTAAAACGTAATATCACATTTAAACCAAAAAGTAAAACAGCTTCTGAATAAATCCTCTTCACGTCGTCTTTTATGGATTCCCTGCTCGCCTCCCTCCTCTCTGTGCACGCCGTGTGTTCCGGTGGGAGTAGTTCACTTTGTGTTTTATAAACATTCGAGAACGCCCACAGCTCCCATCGGTGGGCGGATCCCCGTGCCCTCACCGTGACTCTGCAGACATCGCCATATCAACACAGTGCAAACAACACACACACACAGGAACACACCTGGAGGCACGCCTGTCGGTAACTGTGTATGCATGGCTGCTGTGAACACGGTAATGTCACACATGTGCACGCAGACACACACACACACGCCAACCTGTGAGTCGTCAGGAGGGAGGAACGTCCAACTGAGACATGGAAGTGCAGGAAAACATTTCATCCTTATTAGCCTGTTATTCTCTCAATCACACACACACACACACACACACACACACTATTTCTGTTTTTAGGCATTATCATTCTCACTTTTTCTCATATTTCTTTCTCACAAGGGGCTTCTCTCTCTCTCTCTCTCTCTCTTTTTTCGCCCCTCTCTCCCTCCTCAACTTAATCTCTCTCTTGGTCTCTCTCCGTTTTCCCTTCCTCCGTCTTTTCCCCCCCTCAAGGTGTCTAAGCTGTGAGACATTTAATCGCCGCGGTAACGGTTTCATATCTGGAACAGAAATCAAATAATGCCAGATGATTTACTCCCCCTAGCAACCAGGGAGCACAGCCCTAGCAACCGACCCAGCCAGCAGGCCAGGCCTAATCAGGTTGAAAATATTTCAATTATTGTGTTGATTCTAGGGCTCGTAGGTGTGTGTGTGTGTGTGTGTGTGTGTGTGTGTGTGTGTGTGTGTGTGTAAAGATGCTGCTGCACTTCATTGATGTCTACCTGCTATCGATCTGAATACCAGAGGAGAATGGGGCGGGCGTTGGGTAAAGAAAGGAAACCGTGTCGAGTCACCGAAGTGATCAAGTGCTATTACATGAGCTGCTGTTGGGATGAAGACATTAGAAGGATGCAACAACACATGGTCACTCTGGCTCGGATAGTGTAACAGTTGGCATGCTGTGTGTGTGTGTGTGTGTGTGTGTGTGTGTGTGTGTGTGTGTGTGTGTGTGTGTGTGTGTGTGTGTGTGTGTGTGTAGGAAAGAACGGCGGACTTGGCAGGGCAGGAATGACAGAGGATAGCCAAAGAGCAGGGACAGGATCCAAACTCCGGGGTGCCAAAGGACCGGAATCGAACGTCACTCTTCACTCTATCACACAATCATGCTAAGCTTGTGTGCGGGTGTGGAGCCTTGGAGAAAGTGTGTATCTGGATATCACACGTGTGTGTGTGTGGGCTGGTGATTATGCCGTTTGCGTGGATGTGGGTAAATGGTTGTATTGGGGGACCTGTATCCAGGTCTGAGCGACACACAGACACACTGACTTTAACGCAAATGATGAAATCAGTTGTTGACTCATCAGTTTGTCGATGGAAACTAAATTAACTGTCAACAACTTCGGTTATTTCATCACACACGGAATTACTGATTTTTTTGGCCACTTGGGGAAAATGTAAGAAAGATTTGAATGTAAGATTGACATAATTATATATATATATATATATATATATATATATATATATATATATATATATGTGCTTATCATTGAATAAGTCTAATATTCACACTCTATTCTCTCTGTGTTTGGTCTCCACCGGCTCTTTAGCTGCTAAATGTCCCACTTTGTTCAGCTGCTTCCTGCCAACTTGTGGCTGAAAACAGGCGATTAGAGCAGTGAGCGTGAACCCAAACAGTAAAGTGGTGATTTGGACTGAGACACAATGAGCTGATAATTGTTATGAGGCTCCATAAAGTCGAGCAAAGCTGCAGATTGAGGGGATGATTCTTTGTGGGTTTATCCTCATGAGAAACCCTGTTTTAAATGGTACTTTGATAGATTGTTATACAGATATTGATTTACTGATCGAATAGAAATGTCAAACATTTTTCATTTTCACACCTCAAATGTGGACAATGGTCAGAACCAAGCTTAGTTGTGGTTTCACAATGTGATTTAAGCGCACTTAAGAATTTCCTCCGACATACGTGTGTGTCCTGTCTTCATCACCTTTGGAGCAAGCTACTACTTTTCCTTTTCCATATTGATTTTACACAATTTTAATGTTTCTACTCTAATCCTGATGAAAAATAAAGAGTGTAAAGGAACAACTAATACATTAATCACCCACTCCTGGTCGTTTTTTCCCGTTCGGTTGGAGGTCGAGGGGAGAGAAGGTGACAGATGCACAAACCATAAGACAGAAAGAAAGATGGAAGGAGAGAATGAAGCCTGTTTGAATGACGGAGAGAAATGGATGTAAAAATGGCTTTTGAGAGATTATGAATTTACATATCTTAATAGAGAAAGGCATAGTACGTCTGTCCAACTAAAAAGCTGCACAGCTCGTCTTCAGAATTACAGAATGTAATAGCAGTGACATGGTGTGTGCGTGTGCGAGTGCGTGTAGGTGTGTGTGATATTTTGTGTGAATCCTATTGGACCTGCGTTTCAAGCATCGCTCTCCTCTCGATCTGTCGTCGATCATATGATCAAAACTGAGTGATTTTATACTAAATGTCATATTTTTTTTCACGGACATTTTAAAGAGCTTTTCACTCAAAGCTCAGTGACCTCAGTTTGGTTTCCGGACCTCTCCATCGCCGCCCACATCACATCAGAATGTGGCAGCGATTCAGAAAGGTTTGCCGGCCGCTCTGGTTGCAGAGAGAGAACCGAGCTGATACCGGTGGGGGGGGGTCACGTGATATGAGCCTGACGTCATGTGACTGAAAGGACCAAATCAACAAGCGGTTGTGAGTGTCAGCAGCGTTTTTCCTAACTTCTCAGAACAGTGTAGACGTCAGTCGTATCTGTAGCAGAGTCGATGCGTTCTCAAACGAAAACGTAATGTGTGGATATAACATGAAGGTGAAAATGTCTCGCTGATGTTTTGGGGAGAACTTTGATATTTTACCCACAAATCTAAGAACAAACATATGACTGTCAGAGTGCACAATTCAGTTGTAAACAATATGTATATATATATATATATATAGATATATATATATATTAACCAACTGCAGCAAATTCTTACAAATCCTTCACTGCAGCTCTTCACTCGGATAATTTAACAATCATCGGAGAAGAGACGTGGGACGGAGAGGTGCGGACGGAAGAAATGAAGAGCTGCGAGGAGCCAGAGTTGTATTTCAGACGATTTTAAGTGGCTAATGGGGGGGGGGGGGGGGGGGTCATAAGGAGAATAAAGTGTTGATAGGAAGAAAGAAAAGACAGAGACAAGATTCTTCTGCCAATCTGAGCCATAATCACACTTTTCCCGTTTCCAGTCTCCTCTTCACATTAGAAAAACGACCGCTGAGCTATAGGTAGAACCGCCTCAGTGTTTAAGTGTGTGTGTGAGGGAGAATGTGTGTGTGTGTGTGTGTGTGTGAGTTGGAGGGGCAGCTAGGCGTAAAATTGAGTCCAGATTCATTAGGTTCTGTGAGCTGAGCTGCAGTTGGTTTAAGTGATACATTTCCTCTGGAAGTGGAGGTGTGCGTGGGCGGGTGTTGTGAGGAGGGGGTCAGTCGTCTCTCTCTCTCTCTCTGTCTCACACCTGTACACACACACACACACACACACACACACACACACACACACACACACACACACACACACACACACACACACACACACACACACACACACACACACACACACACACACACACACACACACACACACACACACACACGTGAGTATCAGACGATTTAGAGGCCTTTATTCTATTTTCTCCCTTCTGTCTCACTGGTGAGTGACACTGTAAATCTGAGCCAATTTCCTCCTCTAATCATCATTAAAAAGCGCAGATTACTCCACTCTCCATTAAACACTCCCACATGCCTGCTGCTATTACCAGCTCTGCAGCCGCTTCCCTACTCACCAGACTGGGCCCGGCTTTCGGCGTGGCTTTCTCTCTTCTCTCTTTTTTTTTTTTTTTTTCCAACCTCACTTTATTAATGAGATTAGCGCAGACACCAGCATATGTCAACAAATAGAAAACAGCACGCAGCGCCGAGCATCGCCCAGACAGCGGGGACCAAACATTTCAATCTCACATCCTACGAGTGTCGTGGAATAAAGAATCGTTTAATGCAGAAATCAGGCGCAGCAGCAGATTGGGAATTCACGTGAGAGTGTGATTTCATAGAAGAAGATGAAAAACGTTACCCTGAGAACACGTGCAGCCGAAATCACATGGAGGAGAAGCTAATCTCTACACTGGAGCTGACAGTACAATAGTTCCTCATCGGATTTTTTAAATTCATGTGGTGAATTTGAAACTTTAGTGTTTAAGTTTAATGACAGAGGTCTAATTGCTCATAGATTCTCCAAAAGAAGTGTTGGATTGGAAAGAGCCTCCTGGACGTTTGAACAGTTCAGGGCCGGAGAAGCTAGAATCACTTTTATCTCCTACAAGTGTTGATTTAAAGCAGAAATAATTGTGGTTCACTGGTAGTTTTGTCTATGAGGAGAAAGTACCACAAACATTATAGTGCAAATAGAATCTGTGCTTGATGACGGAGGATTTGTTGTCTTCCCTCTAAACGTAATATTTCATCGATACCACGCATGTCCTTTTATTTATGTAATAAAACACAGTGTGTTAAATTTAACCAGGTGGAGATGAAGATGTGATTTGTGTCCTGTTTTCTCAGATTTAAGCTCCTACAATGAGGCAATACTAAAAAAAACTAAAAGTGTGAAACTTCTCACAACATCTGGACAAGACCATGATTATTATTTTACCAAGTTTATTGTGCTTTAGTGACAATGAATGAATATTGTCGGGAAGACAAATGATAAAGAACTTGTCTATATATATATATATATATACACAGCATGTAGAAGACATAAATAAACTTCCATCCAACTATGTTGAGCAGTTCTCCCCTTCAAATGTCACTAAAAGGTCAAAAACATGTATTTGTGTTATTCTCACATAACATTAATATGTCTGAGGTGTATGTGTTTGATGTTGGGGAGTCAGTTTTCTAATTGCTCGTTAGAGTTTATTTGATTGTGCTCTTATTTTCCAGTGTTTTCATGAACGTTGATCATTCATTGAAGGTGTACAGCATTCACTTGGGTTATTTTACCTTTAATAAGACAAACACTTAAAAGCCCTTTGCAAAATAAACACCCTGCAATGCAGAACATAAACAGGACCCTGTTTGACCTCACCAAATAAGAATTGAAAGACTTCACCTCTCTGCAAATCATTTCCTCAACTTCAGTGAGTGTCAGCGGCTGCAGCGCAGTTTGAGGGCTGGCCTGCAGCGGAGGATGATGGAATTTCGTTATTGAATATTGTACGTGTGACAGTCTCATTTCTTTGGCCTTGGGCCCGAGAACGGTGAAGCAATATTCTCACCCACAAAAATTCATTTCAGACGGATGCTTTAGCCTCAAATGTAGCCCCGGTATTTTATTGGTGATCCCAGACTGAAAGATTAACATCCCAGCGGGTGGAGGGGTTTTTTTAACGGGGAGGAAACCAGAGCATCACTTCACTGTCCCACAGTTTTGTCCTCAATCAGCTCCTCTCTGAGCACATGTTGAGATGTTGTCTTGTGTCACGGGGACAATTTAACAAATATTTTAACATAATTTTGATTTAATGTCATGAAAATACAGCAGATATTTGCTTTACGTCGTCTCTCACTACATCTCTAACTACAAAACTTGGACGGATGTGGAATGACTCAGGGAAGAACCCATTCAACTTTTGGTGCAGAGTATCGCAAGATAGGACGTGTTTCAATATTTTAGGGAGTAATTCATAGACCTTGATGAAATAAATATCAGACATAGCCTATTTAGTGGACTGACATTTATGACTCCATATGCATTTTAGCTTAAAAACCTCCTGCATGGGAAACATAAGCAAAAGAGCAAGAGAAAAAGTAAAAAATGTATTAAACTTTAATACATTTTTACTTTTATAAACATTTTATTTATCTATTATTTTATAGAAATGCAGTACATATTCACCTCATATGAAATTAACTCTATAATTGCTTTGTACTTTGCTATTTATTTAAATTTCACCTGCCTTATTGGAGCATATTTTCGTATTCTAGTTCTACATTTTAATTTTATTTTATTCATACAAATATTATACTTTAAAATCCATTTATCAAAGTATGGGTCACATACGGTGTCATGTTCTAAAAGTAGCATGTTTTAAAATGTCTGATTTTAATTTCCACTGTTTTGTGCTGGTGATAATTGCTCTGTAAGTAAAATGTATTATTATCATATCATCATTAAATATAGAAATGATATTCCTTTCTGCATCCGTTTTAAAAAACCTACTTGGTGACAACTGTGGACTTTCCTGTGAAGTGTTTTTTTGTGAGTGCAGGTCTGAGTGTCGTCCTCTCTTTAAAACAGATGGAGAATTGACTTGTGCCGTATTGAAGCCGAAGGTGTTGAAGTCACACCTCCGCCCTCGCTCCCCGACACATTAACTCCTTGAGGGAAAGTCATGAGGCAGCGTTTAACTTGTAATGGAGAGAACCCTGGTGAGCAGAGTGCAGCTGTCCCGTCATTAGCCTGCGTTTGTTTTCACACTTTGTTTGTTTATTGATGTGTTTTTGCACCTGTGGCCGACATGTAGGATCGTGAGAAAGGCTCAGCGAGAGGAGACGCTCGTCTTAAACCTCATGAGGACACTTACACCTGCAAGTCAAGGGTCACATGATGGGGGCAGTGAACAGATCATCTGGCATGTTCATTGCTGGCTGTCTGCGGCTTTTACGCTGAGCGAGAGCGTTTTCTCCATTTGGGTATTTGTTTTTCTCTATTTGTGTATTTGTTTTTCTGAACTTGTGTATTTGTATACTGGTGTCAGTATTTGTTATCTGCACTGTATCGGCCTCATGTGCTTAATGTTATTTTGTTTGTTTTTCTTACCTGCCAGGGGACAACATATTTCCATGTGTATTTTATACTAATGTTCATTAACGTCCTCTGTCCCTGTCGAAGAAACAAATAAATAAATAAACGCATGAATGCATGAATCAAAGATCAGAAAAATCCATCCATCAATCTCATTGTGGAAACAAAGAAAAAATAAAGGGACATAAAACATCTTTTTTCATCCTCTGGGACCATGAACGAGAGTTTTCATGGCTGCAAAGTGATTTGTCCATGTCTGGTTTTCATTGTTTCAGTATTGTTAGAATGAGTGTGTCATGGTAGACATGGTGCATAAACATCTAAGGTCCATAAAGGGTGCGCTTTGCTTTAGGAAGTTTTACGAATCTTTTACCGACAATAGTCGTGTTCACTTCTTTATGGATTTTCTTTGTTTACGTCACAGCCAGACAACGACGCATGGTTCCTACAGACGCCCTCTGTCTGTCATGCAGGTGGTAGCTGCGCTTTAAATGCTTCCCATTAAGAACCATCATACAGTGTTTGTGCAACTAAAGTGGAGTAAAGAGAAGATTAAGAAGTTCTAATCTCCTCCAGGTTGGACCCAGTGTGCATTTGTGTGTCTTCTACGTGCAACGATAACAGCCACGACTAGATAAGCAGTAGTTGGTCCCGACGGTACGTCTAGATGGGTTGTGTTAAAACACTGTAGTGTGAGTGTGTGTGTGCGTGTGTGTGTGTGTGTGTGTGTGTGCGTGTGTGTGTGTGTGCGTAACGGTGGGCATAACAATCAGAGTTCAACATCTAAAGCACAGAACCTCGGGCTGATGATGTGACAGAGAAAGCAGCATGACACACAAAACAATAAGTGATGTGAGATGAACGACTTGTTCCTCCCGCCTCCTCCTCCTCGCCGTCTTACTCCTCGTATCCCCTCCCTCTCCGTCCTGTAATCACTCCCCTCTGAATCCTCCGTATATAATTCAGTAGCAATTCTCTTCCTCTATTCCCTCTGTCGCCCCTCCTCACGGGGAGACACAATGAGATATGACATTTCATTTGAGTTTTCTCGCCACCCGGCGCCCTCGCTCCGAGAAATAAATAAATATTTCATTAGCAGGCTTGAGAGGGAGACGAAATAAAGATGTACGGTGCACAAGCGCGGGCGACACAAACACGCACGCTGTAAAGGCAAAAAGAAAAAGCAATATAAGCGCATTTACACATTCACGCTCACATACAGGCCTCAGTCATTACACAGGCTCTCAGCACCTATGTGTTCTGGTACATGTAGGAACCACTGCAAACACGCGTACTTACACTGATAATGCAATCTCACGTCTGCAAATAGACAAGATAGATAAGTAATGAAGATAATGTATCTCCCTCTGTACCTCCTATCATCCCGCCTCTCTCGTTAGACTTCTTTATCATCTCCCTGCCTCCCTCGCTCGCTCGCTTTCACTCTCAATCTCTCTCAGGTCTTACCTAGAGACTCCCGGCTTTATTGTCTTAATTAAAACAGAGCCTGTTTAATTATTTTAATCCACACTACTGCACAACAGGGACTCCTGAGGAGAGGGAGCGGGGCGGCGGTGGTGGTGGATGTGTGTGTGGGGGGGTTGGTGTACGGTAGCCCTGACATTTCAAATTAAGCTCTTCAAGTTCAAAAGCAAGAGTTCTTATCGCTTTTCCTCTCGTTCATTTTCCCCCATTCCTGCCGTCCTCTCCCTCCATCGCTCCGTGTGACTGGCCTCCTTCTCACTGATCTCCTCGTCCATACCCCACTCTACATCCTCTTCCTCCTTCTTCCCCTTCTCTTCCTCGCCTCGACTCATTCCTTTCTTCCTCCTCCTCCTCCTCCTCCTCTTCACTACCTTTGAGAGATTAGCAGTTTGAAGAACAGCCCTGTTGAGAGCCTTTTTCAAGTCTGGGACATCAAACGAATCTATGATTATTACAATACCGAGTACAGTCAAGTGTGCATCTAAAAAAAAAAAGCTTTTCTTATCTTAATACACACCCACATACGTGAAGATACCTTCACATTCCAAACCATAATTCATACTTGAGGGTACAGTCACGCCAACTATGGTTTGAGTGGTTGATTCCAGCTCTGGAGTGTTTGTGTGGTGAAAACAATACAACCTGAATCACAGGGTCACTGCTGCCATGATTATATATATACGCTTTTGTTTATATATTCTATAAAGAAACATCTCCACTTCCTCCCAATGTGCAAAATTGAAGCCAAAATATCCCATAAATATAAACGGATGCAGCCATCTTGCTCTGATGACATCATTTGGAGCCAGACTCTGCACAGCAGCGATCATGGGGGTGGAGCCGTCCTGTTGATTAACACGCTGGACCAATCGCAAGTCAGTCCCAGCTGTCAATCATGATGTTTCTCCTGGTTTTTATATCATCAAAAAACTATTTATAACTAAATGTATTGGAAACACGGGTTAGGGGGTGCCTTAAATGATGGAAACCATGTTAGAGAATGATTTGACTTGTACCTTGACTTTTATTCTGTGTCCTATGTCCCATCCACTGACATGGAGGAGGCATGGTTTAGGGTCATTAACTTTACTTTTGAGTACACACACAAGAACAAGTGTACTGTGTCATCAGCTACAGTGAAATACATAATAAGTGATCACAGTGTGAAAGAGTCGCAGTTTAATCTGCTGAGACCAAGTATTCGTTCGTAAACAACCCGTTTAACAGATGATTGTGTTATCGCAACATTTTGTTCTTTTCTTAAGCTTTTTTATTGTTTTGTTTTTCGGTGTAAATAGAAAAGTCTCTTTAAAACAATCTGAAAATGCATCTATTGATGAAACCCTGACGCATCGCAAAGCATTTCCTCATTTGTCTGCAGATCTGCAAGATCTTCTGGTCGAGCTTTTCCTTTCTGACTCCGAACAAAGAAAAACAAGTGTATATAAGCAACAAAGAGGTTTTACAGAGTCGCAGCGAATGCTTCAGACAAATTGAGGATGTATATGTCGGACATAAACACAAACAAGTGTCATTCTACGAAGCAGAGTTTGTCAGTCTCCATCAGAGAGAGAGGGAGACGGCGTGAGGAGTGTTTCTCCCTGCGGACCACGGAGCGAGGGAGGAGAGCGAGATACGAAACAGCAAGGATGGAGGGGGCAAGAGCATCAGAGAGGATACATTACATAATTTCTGTTTCCTGTTCTGTCTTTCTTCCTATTCGCCATCTGATTACTCTGACCTTGATGCAGCCGCAGCTCAGCCTGCTCCTGTTGAACTCTGGGTAATGAAGCCAGCGTCTGCAAATAGAGAAATAAACACCTGGCTCCCTGGGAATGGTAATAAGCTCCCTCTCTCTGTATCTTTTTCTCTGCTCCGTGCCCATTCACGTTTCCTCTGTCCTCCCCCCTTTGTCATCCTCCATCTCGCTCACTCACTCCCCCCCCCCCCCCACCTTTCTCCCCTCTCTCCTCCCCCCTCTCTATCTGTTTCGGCGGGGAGTCTAAACTCCACAGATTTCCAGTTTACCTTCTGATTAAGGAGAGAGTTGAGCGTTTCCATTCTCTCTGTCCCCCTCCTTCGTTCCATCCCTCATTCATGTGCTGCCACGGTAACTAGCCTATTATCTGACAGTTCCACTCCACTGACCTGCCCAATAACAGCTTTCACATCCCTATAAATGCCCCGGAGAGAGCAAGAGAAAGACACAGGAAAAGGGGGGGAAAGGAAAGAGAGTGTGTGTGTGTTTGTGTGTATGTGTGTGTGTGTGTGCATCAACGTATAAACCCTGGAGATTGCCCCGTGTTATAAACATTTACGCCAGGCTAACAGATCATCTCCGAGATCCGGGATTGGTCTGACTCCCCGTGTCCCCCCGGCGAATTGAAAGCCCAAGATTAGTGAGATGATAGCTTTTCAGATTGGGGAGGAAACACAGAAATGAGTTTCACCGGGTGAGTTTACGGAGGTTAGATTGGAGCAGTTAAACGGCAGATAAATTGATGGTTCTCTCATTGTCTCTCTCCTCCAGTGTAGTTGCTAAATCTATTAACCATCAACGACCCGTTTCGGCAGCGAGACGACGGGTTGAGGACGGGGAGAGCAGAGGATGATGGGAGGAGAGGAGAGGAAGGTGAGAGGAGGAAGAGAACAAGAGGCCTCTGTTATCAAAATATACTCAGACTCTATTTGAGCTGATTCATAAAGCACTGAACTTTAAGATATGACATTTATTTGCATTAACATGACTACAGCCATGTTAGCAGCTGTATCACATGCTACATGCTAAAATGATTATAATGACCATGTTAACATGCTAATAGTTAGCAGGTTGTATATAAACAGGGACGACATGAAAGCCATCAAAAGTGAAGCCAAAGCGCCTCAATCACCCCCCTGGTGGTTGGCTGCAGTACAGGTCATAAACCCTGCCTCCTGCATGTTAGCAGATGGGACATGAGCAGAACTCAAAGTTGATAAATTACATTTGATAAAAGTCTGGGTCACTGCCGTGTGTTTAGATGAGAAATGTAATGTGTCCATTGAGTAATGATTAAACACAGTGACAGTGAAATGATGAGGACTAAGGTCTAATAGGAGCCGTCTTCCTCAATCTGTAAATATCTGCTCTGCCTCTTTGTAAAGTTCACACTCGGCCGATTCTTAAGTTTCACAGTGAATCTGCTTCCACTGACGATTCATTTAAAAACCTTCAACCGTGAAAATATCTCCAGCAGCACCAGAGGCAGCTGGGACCAGCAGACAGATGTTTGTTTTTATATATGGACGTCAAACTGTGTCTTAATCGCAAGTTTAACATTTTCTTATTTTTCTATCAAATTGCATATAAAGAAAGTTTCAACATTTTAACATGCAGCGTGTTCTAACTACACATTCAGTCACTGACTTGATGTTTGAACATCTGTAACAACGACATTAAACTTTAACCAGTTTAGATTTAACCAGTTGTGTTAGTTCTGCTGCTAATTTGTAGGTTTTTGTCTCAGGTGGGAGGGGGACAGTATGGATTTCTTGTACCTGTATACAAGTATTTAAGACTCAGTGGTTATGTCAAACAGGTTCTAATATTGCTTGAAGTTTGTCTTTACTGACAAATGGGTTCATATCTTATGAACCATTATTTTTATATGAATATGTTGAGTGTTTGGAAACAAAGGAGCCAAAAACAATGGAAATGAAAACTTCCTTGTAGGAGCTTAGAGCACATATCACATGACCTTTCACGTACACTGCACATGGCAGCGTAAACAGGAAGCAGACTGTTTACTTGCAATTGGTTGCTGGTTGTGGAAAATACAAAATCAGTAATTCGATGTATCACCTCTGAGGTGGTGAGATGTTTGGACATTTTATCTTTGTCAAGAAAAAAATAACAAATAAAAAAGTTTCTCTCAATGAAAACACTTATTTTTCTTGTTTGTTTCAGTCCTTAAATACCGTGACGGCTTCCCCTGTTGCTTCAAAGCTGGGAAGAGAGAGAGAGAGAGAGAGGTCAGAGTGTGTGTGTGTGTGTGTGTGTGTGTGTGTGTGTGTGTGTGTGTGTGTGTGTGTGTGTGTGTGTGTGTGTGTGTGTGTGTGTGTGTGTGTGTGTGTGTGTGGACAGAGAGGAAGAGCAGGAGAGAAGCGAGCACGGTGTCTGGGATGTTTTTGAGACGCTCTGAGATGAAAAAGGTGAGAAGGGCCACAGCAACGGTTTCCCATGATCTCGCTTGACCTGACCTGGGCCGGGCTACACTCTGTTGGTGGTGGCTGTGTTTTCTGTGTGTGTGTGTGTGTGTGTGTGTGTGATGGAGGGGGGGGGGGTTGGTCTATCTCACTGCAGTAAACAGCGTGTCTTGTGGGCAGGGGTTAAAATCCACCTTAAACATCAAGTCTTCCTTTACTTCCGTCACAGACAATTGGAAACTGCTTTGTTTTACTAGTTCTGCACCATCCAGATAATTTCCCCCAAAAAAACTTGGCTGGTATTTAATGTGTTTAGTTGTTTAGTTGGATTTTTTCGAGAAAGGCTCACACAACCTTGTACTGATTAGAAAAAAGAAGATTATTCAGAGATTGTTAGTTGCTCCAGAGAAAATATACAAATTCATACAAAAGGTAGGTGAGTAAAGTCAAACTATATTAGAGTTTACAAGAAGGTACAGCAAGACGTCTTCATCCTTGATCAGATATAAAAGGTGCCACAATGAAAAACTTTATGACTTAGAAATGTGTCCATTAAGCTGCTGAGGTCTGGAAACATTCCTGATGAATTTTTCCTGTCTGTACGAGAGAAGGCAACAGACGTCTGACTTATTCACTGCTGACTTTTTGTGCAACTTTTTCTGCTGAATGGAAACGGAAAAAACTTCCAGTTGTGAACAAGTCTGACCTTGACAATCTCCTGCTGCATTCTTCAACTGTGAGAGTCTGGAAAATATCCAGACCTGATTTTCTGGACATTTGCTGGAGTTCATATCTGAGTGTTCTGAAATAAAATAGTTCCCTCTGCAGATAAAAAGAAATGTACGATATCTGATGTATCACAATTTAAAGTCATGATGAAAGTTATTTATTAATGTTCTATTCTACTCGGCCTATTGTAGCTCAACACCAATTATGAAATTTGCAATACATTTTTTTAGGAAAGTTTCCAAAAAATTACGCGTAAATCAAAAAATTCTGAACAGGATAAGAAAAGCGTCACCGGTTTGATAGGAAATCTAATCTGCGAGTGTGAATGTGTTCGTCTGAGTGAGTTAAACAGGCACAGTGAGCTAAATAAACTCTGCACCAATCACATATCAATTTCATCAGGGGAGTCTCCAGCATCCTTCGCTCTAATTGGCTATCGTGTAATCCTGTGTCCCTGCAGACCTCTGTGTTTCTATTCATCCCTCTCTCCCTCGTTCTCGCTCGCATCATCTCTGCCTCTCGATTGGTGCAGGGCCTTTCACCCCGCGTCTCTAAATCCAACTCCACTTTTACTTTAAATTGTATTATTTCTTTATCTTAATCTCACCATCAGTCATTTCTCTCTTTCCCTCGAATTTTCCAATCCATACAGTTTCCTCTGTGAATGGTAAAAACTCCACACCCTCCACTTTATTTCCTCTTTACCTTCCCATACATTGATCCACTCTCACCCTCCTTTCCCTCCTTTCCTTTCTCCCTCATCTCTTCCCTACTTTTCTCTCCATCTTCTGCCCCTCTCTCGTCAGTGGGAGTCATTGAGTGTGTAATCGCTTGGTTATGGTGTGTCAGTCTGTGTCTGAACCCACCATCTGTCCTCTGGGCTTCCGTCTGGGAGTGCAGACACACACACACACACACACACACACACACACACACACACACACACACACACACACACACACACACACACACACACACACACACACACACACACACACACACAGTGGAGCCAAGCTCATTCACACCACAATATGATGACAGCTGTATCACCCACCTATTGACATGAGCTGTCAGAGGGGCAGTGACTAACATAACACATAATGACATATCCCACACACCCGGACACACCCAGGTGTGAACCACAGCGCACGTACGTTGTTATGAGTTAGAATTCTTCAGCCATCATAGACTAACCTGTTTCAATGCAAAGACTAGAACACGTGCACTGAGCCTAAAAAAAGTTATCCTGTAAATACAAGGGCGTAACATTGGGTTGAGGTCAAATATTATTCTTTCTTATCTTGGACATAATCACGATTTAAACGTCATATAATACCGAGTGATTATCAGCCAAAGTAGCGTCAATAAAATTAGGCTTATCCTAAAATCACCCGCAAGTTAAATTGAATCGAAAGAACCAACAACTATACAAAGACCAATTCATGCTTCTGCTCCAAAGCTACGCTGTAGCCTGTGCGTAGACGTGTACCCGACACAGAATTCTACGCCGTACGCTGACGTGAACCTCCTCAACGTGACACAGTGAGCGCATGTAAAAACTGTGTTTGTGCATTAGCATAAGGAGACACTGAGATAGAATCCACATATATGCAGATTAGACAAAACAATTGAAAATGCTACATGTGGGTATAAATTCACCTTAGTAAACTACAAACAGTGTATTTCAAACAGTACAACAGTGTTTAAAACACAATACTTCTGTTCATGTATGACACAGCTTCACATTGGGTTTGTTCAACCATCTGAAATGGTCTTATTACAGTTTTTACTCTCATTTTAAAGTTCAACACCAACCACCAAGTTGTCCACTTAGCAACCAGGAGCAGCTAGTTTGCTAACTGCAAGCTAACATTGAAACCAACTGGGACCGGCACGATCCTGGCTCCCTGGTGTTTACTCTCAGTTTAACATAGTTTGGCCTGATGACACAATACACTTACAACACACTTTCTTTGCGTATTCAAGCTTGTGCCACTTGGATTCATTTGTCAGAATCAGTGTTTGGCAGCCATGTCAGTCCGACACTAGGTTTATCAATGTAAGTCGAGTCCAGTGGAATCAAAATCCACAAAATCGTCCTCAAGGAGCGTAACAATCGTTACAGAACACAGACACCATCTAGACCCGACCCAGAGCAACTCAGAAATAACTTTCACAGAGGGGGAAAAATTAAGAAATGGAGGGAACAGCAATTTATAAAAGCAGCACACAGCAGTACTAGTGTGTACAAAACAGAACAAGGTAGTAGAACTACATTGTGACTCGGGTTGGTCAACTTGTGGATTGAAGGAAACAAAGTTTGCAACTCACCTTCTTCCTGGTGTTCAGGTAAAAGAGTCAGTGAGGGTTCCATGTTGATTTGTACTTCCTGGTTGAACCATGTGTGACATGTTGGGGGGGCGGGAGGGGCGGGAGGGTCCATTGCAACAGAAGGTGTTTTCATGAAGGTAACAGATTAACAGATCTATTCTATCTATACTTGATTATTAATCTGTGAGAAAATTATACAAAAACATTTACATTTACACAAAATTAGATGTTCACATGCATTATATAAAGTGGCACCCCCTTATGGTGGTTTGGTCCACTGTAATGATTTACCTGTAGCTGAAGATAGAGAGAAAGATGACATTTGTCTCTTAGCAAATGTCTTAAAGTCAGACTTAAGTCAGGCAGAGTTGCAGTTTCAACAAAGCAGAAAGAACAAAAGAAAAGAAAAGGCAACAAGAGAAAACACAATAAATTTTTTCCTGCTGCACGGAGAGGCAGGCTGAGAATATGAGCATAGAAAACCAATTATACCTCATCACAGCTGCACGGGAGTAGAAAGGCATCAGTGCATGAAATAGTCTATTATGATAAGAATTAAAATAGTCTATCAAGATCAGATCTAGAATCGTAGGGTGTGATAAGATCTAAACAGGCAGAATGTGAGTGTTATACACAATCGCATCCCCTGATATGTCCCCCAGGTTTCACATCAGTGGAAACGCCTGCCAGCGAGTCCCAGTTAAAACAGTTAAAACACAGCTTTGATCACGTTAGCCGAGAAGAAAGGCATAACTTTTATTTTTACTTTGCACCACTTTCACTTCACCAGAAAAGACAGAGAAGCAGGAAACAGTGGGAAGTCTGAGCAAACTACGTGGGTTGTTTCAAACAGACCCGCAATGACATTTCAATCTCAGCATTACATCATTATCTCACAGAAGCTTGTTGAGCATCGAATACCGTCGGCTGAAAACATGGCTCTTTGGAAGTTTCTATGTTGTGTCTTTTTATTTGAGAAGCTCCTGTGGACATTTTCATTTGACTATTTCCACATTTGTTGAGATTTGAAGTCCAACGTCACCATTAACAAATCAAATCTGACTTATTTATAAAGCACATGAAAAACAACACAAAGAAAGTAAAATCAATGCAATAAAAAAGAGAACGTGCAGAAAGAGAAGGTGCAAAGTGAAAACAATATCAACTCAGTTAATGCCAAATCCTGCCATGGACTTTAAAACCTTATGGATGTTGTAAAGGGCCCCAAACATTGGCAGGACAAGCCCGACCATGAAGCAACTACACAAAACACCAAGTTATAGATCTTTAGTGTCGTGTAAACACATTTTTGCATCATGAAGAAACTGTGGCAGGACATATTTAATATATAATGTTCACATATAGAAGCCTATATACAACACGCATCATGTTATCGTGAAACAAAAGTCTTTCATTGTTACTTTTAGAGGATAATGCAATGGTTCAATCAACGAATTCTATTAAACCAGACTCATTTTGGGCTGTGACCTGACATCTGCTCCAGATATTCCGGCTTCATATAATTTGTAAAATAGATCTCGATCTGACTGATTGATTAATGATTAAATAAAAATGAAAGATTAAATTATGTTCATGAGGCAAAAACACATGCAAAAGGTAAAGAAGGGAATTATTTGCATCCAGTTTTCACACGATTGCCGTCCACACGATGATACAGATGATAAAGGATTTGCCCCTTTGCCATTTTTAACTGCCCCCTCAGTCACTTCCTCATGGAGCCGGGTCCGACTCATTATGGAGAAAAATGGCCCCTGTCAGCGATATATAGATTATCATATATTACATTAGATCGCTGATGGTGATACAGTCGTGTGTAAGCAGCGTCTGAATGTCGTAGCTGGCTGGAGTTACTTTATATACAGTTATCTAATTTAGTGCAATGGTTCCCAATCTGTGGGTCAGGCCCCTTCAGAAGGTCACCAGATAAATCAGAGGGGTCTTCAGATGATTAATGGCGAAGGACAAAAAGTTCCCTTTCAACTTTTTTTTTTTTTTTAACTTTTCGACTTTTTCTCCGCTTGTTTTGTGTGATATTGTATAATTTTACCTGATTGAGTATTTAAGAAGTTTTTTAAGTCAAACCATTTGAGAAGTTTAGAAGCTGCTTCTTCGTGAGAGGTCACAAATCAAAACACGTTGATGTTTAAAAATGAAGGAAATATAGCTATTCAATTCTTTTAAATTTCCCACTGAAATGTAGTGGAGAAAAAGTATTATCTAGTATCTAAATACCTCAATCCAAAATGTATTTGAGTACAGTACTGGTACATGTACTTATACTCAAGATCATTTGCTTTGCTTTCATGCAACTCCTCTCTCCTAAAATACTGTGAATAAACACCATAAAGACGCGACAGCTCCAAACAAGTGAAGCCGAAACTTCTCAATCACCATCTGGTGTTTGGGTCATAAACCTTGTCTGCTCCATGTTAGTGGATAGGACATGCATGTCAAATTAATCTTTTGAGCAAGTTTAAATCAGTTATTTGCTGCCATTAAAACAGGGTGAGACACCATGATTGACAACCGGTCGACTGCTGGCGTCAGCAGGACATCGCTACTGTGGCTCCATGACCGGATCACTGCTGCACGGACTCTGGCTTAATTTTTGGATTGTAGGAGGAAGTGAAGATCCATCTTTGTATCCTGGGTCTCACAACACGGGTCATTTCAGGCCGTTTGAAGAAACAAGTAATGGTGAAGTTTTTTCCTGGCGAGGAGTTATTAGGTATTTTTCATTTAGTTTTTAAAATAACACGTTAGATGTGTGTGTGTGTGTGTGTGTGTGTGTGTGTGATAGATGGCCTCTATGGCTCTGACAGATGCTGTAGAATCACTCAGCCACGCCAGCCCGGCTGGTTACCGGGGGCAACCCTGTAAATCTGACATTATGGGCTGTTGACAGGAGAAACGGTTGTTATCATAACCCACAGTGAGTTACAGGAAACACACACACACACATCTCTCAGGTTTGCAGTGTGACAGGAATATGGCTTCACACACACAGAGGGAGATAGACTGAAAGTGAGAGTATGAACAAGGTATTCGGAGATAATTTGGATTTACAGCTCGGCCGCATATAAAGGTATGAGAAGTGCGTGATGAAACTGTGTGTGTGTGTGTGTGTGTTTTGGGTGTTGCTGGGAACAATGCCTATATGTTTTATATCTCAGCGAGAGGGATGTGATAGAGTGAAGTGATGAGTGTGGGAAACCTCGCAACGAGCAGGTCACAGGAAACAAGATATCTCACCTGACCCTCTCTAATCCTCACCATGAAATGATCTATACACTCAAACACACACACACACACTCACATCCATTCACCATCTACACATCCGTTTTGGCTTCCACCTTTATTATGAAAATATTCTCTTTAATATTCTGTCTTTCTCTGTGTCTTCTTTCTTTCGGTCTCTCTCTTCCTTCCCCGTCTGTCGCTCTGCGTCCGGGTGTTCCAGCAGTAATGGTGTGTGCTGTGGGAGCAGCAGGAATGGCCATTACCGTCCACGGATCACTGGCAGAGGCCTGCACACAGCGGACTCAGATGAGAGAGGGAGAGAGAGAGAGAGGGAACGAGAAGGAGGTCAAGAAGGTACCGAGGAGGGGGAAAAAAGGAGAAAGGGAATGAGGAGAAAAGACGGCGGCGTTATTTCATGCAGTTATTATAATGAAGTCATTCCGCAGCTTTTGGGATGATGGAGGATTTCTAAGTAGTAGCTGCGTTAAACCACTTGATGGATTCGATGCAAATATAATCACACACACGTACCCGCTGCATTTTTCTAGTTGTGACAGGAGCTGGATGGAAACGTGTCCAAACATGTCTCAAACCCACAGAATTATGGGTACTAAAATAAGGACAGATTCATGGACGAGGCTTCGTCTCATTCGGGAACTAAACCCGACGTGAGATGTAACGTTTCAGCTTCTGACTGATGAGTGAGGCGGACAGACGCAGGAAACATTCATAACGGCCGACTCGATGTCTTATTAGAGAGGAAGTCGTTAATAAAGGGTCATGAGATTTTCTGTTGTGAGGAATAATAGGTCGAGATATGTTTTTGTAGAAAACAAACTGTCGCCTGAAGTATTTGTTGGTTTTCTGTCTCGATAATGAGGACACCTTTCACACTTTGTAAATGTTTTTTACAGTACAGATTAACACAGATTAATGAGGATATTATATAGGTTAGTCTTTTCCTATAGGTATGAATTCATAGTGAAATCAGTTCACAAGGTTTTGCACTGATTTGTACGAAATGATTAAATATGATCCAGGAAGTGCAGTTTGACAGATCTATGAGTTTGAAGGTTCAGAGGACCAAAATTCCCACAGTGGTTTAAAAATACTCACCTGACATCTTCACTTATGCGTCCAAACAGTATCCATAATATTCCCTGTTCATATTAACATGCCTGAAATATACAAATACTGCAAACAAGAAAAAAACAATGGTGAAAAGTAAAAGTTATTTTCTCCGACTGTTTTGAGTTTGGAGTTTCCAAACTTCTCAGTTTTAGTCGTTTGAAAACTCCAGAGTTGTGTGGACACCATGTAGCAGCAGTTTTTTTTTTTTTTATCAACAACAGAAGTATTTTGTATACGTTAGAAAGTAACCCACCAGAAATCAGAAGTACTTTATTAATCTCCGTAGTGAAATTCAAACGTTACAGAGCCCGTGAGAAAGAGGGGAAAGAGCAAAAGCAGATATAAACATAGCAATATAAAAATCAAGTAAGGCTAAAAGAAATAAGAGATGTACATGTGTAGAAATAAAGACCGGGTATGTATAGATTTACATTTGTGCACAAGTGTAAGTTAAAGTTAAAGTTTACACAGTATAAATTATTAATCTTTATACTTTACAGATTGTCATTGTAGAATTTGACAGCCACCGGCAGGAATCATTTCCTGTGGCGATCTGTCGAGCAGCGTGGGTGGACGGGTCTGTCACTGAACGATCTGCAGAGGCTAATCAAGACATTATGGACAGGGTGTGGCGGAAAGTCCAATATTGTCCTTACTTTGGACAAAGTTCTCCTCTCCATCACCACTGTGACACTGTCCAGCCCACCCCCCCAACAACATGGCTGACTTTCCTGATTAGCTTGTTGAGTCTATTAATGTCCTTCTTCTTCAAGCTGCTGCCCCGGCAGACAACAGCAAACACGATGGCACTGGACACGACAGACTCAGACTCAAATGTATGTGTGGTTTGGAGAGTACAGACCTGTTCGGACAGAACATTTTGAAATGATATTCGGGTTCAGTTTGGTCTCATTGGTTTGTCTTTCTTCTCGGTTGTTAACATTGCATGTGACTGTAATCATGGGAAACTTCAGGCTCGTGTCGGGTTCGGACCCAAACAACAGGAGATTTCACAGGTTCGGATCGGACTCGGTTTGTTTTCTCTCGGGCTCGGACAGCTTCAGACAGAAAACTGCCACATTTCAGTTTGTTGAATTGAACGATATACCAGATAACTTCAAATAAAAGAGAGGGCCGTGTTTTTTTCCACGCAGAGCTTCATGTCTGTGAATGAAACTAAACGAATCCTACTCAATCTTTTCAAGCGACTCTGCTGTTTTATATTTTCAAATTTAATGAAAGAATTGATCGAAAAAATATCTATCCCCAGTCTCCGGTGTCAAAGAACCGTGATTTGTGCGCTCCAGCGTGCCTTGTACTCATCTGCAAACCTGTAATCACTTTAACGTTATCGAGTTACAATTCACAGAAAGATAAAGAATGAAAGAAAAACTACATACGACCACGAGATATAAGAAGAAGTGGGGAATGGGTGAAACTAGTGGAAGACACTGCCTCCCCAAAAAAAAAGGCGCTATAATGAGAGGACTGAGCGGTTGTCGTCGCTCAGGGTCGTGTGCGAGCCGCAGAAGTGTGGCAGGTTGTACCGGCGCTGACCTTTCTGTTGTAACACCCCCAGTATAAAGGGAAGTGCTATACAAAGAGCTCTATTAACAGAGAAACCAGATATAATGGGGAAACAAGATGGGCCTTTAATGGGGACAGGCAGGGCTGTCAGCATGCATAATGTAACAGTCGTGTTAAAACAACACTGGGCTCCGTGTGCTCCCCCTTCTCACACACACACACACACACACAGAGAGAGAGAGAGAGAGGGAGAGGGAGAGAAACGAGCCCATAGACCCAAGTTATTAATTCACACACTGGTCTTCATCTATGAAATATTCTCTATGCACAGCGCACATTTCTCTTGCAAGGATGGGAATCATTGTTGTGTGTAATTATGAAGACAATGTTCGGAGGGATTATCAAAGAAGTAAGGGGGGGAGATAAGAGAGCAGATGAAGAGGGTGCGGGGACGAGAAGAAAAGGGAAGTAGAGGGGGACGGAGAGAATGGAGGAGGCAGCGAGGAGACGAGGAGGGGAAAGATTACCCCTTCTCTCTGTTTGTCGAGCTATCGTTCCCCTCTTCTTTCTCTCTCCTCCCCGTTCCCTCCTCCCTCGTTCCTCCTTTCTCTGTATTAGCATGATAAAGACATGGCGGAATAGGGCAGCCAGCAGGTCTTTGGACATGGAGACAATGCTATCGCCAGAACAGGCGTCTACAGCAGGGGAACAGCCACCGAGGGACCATGCACCAATAACACACACGCACACACGCACGGCTGCATACATGAACACACAACACATGTACCCACTGATACGAACCCATGTAGACAGACAAACATGTAAGCACACACAGTGGATTATGGCGCCCGGGAGGATTCGAACAATGCGAGGTGACACACGTTCAAAGACGGCAGAGTCTCCGAACTGCAAGACGCATGTAAATATAGAAAACGTATAAGCAGCAGCAGGGATTCTCCCTGTGATGCTGCAGATTGAGGCGAGTCTGGAACTCTGGTGACGAGCGTTGGGCCCAAAATTAAATCCCTCACACTCTGGATCCTCCTTTGTGTTGAAGTGGCTCCATTAAAAAAATGCAGCAGTGAAGTTTTAATGTGTAACTGTGGAGTTTTCAGTTTTACATGATCTGCTGTACTGAAGTGAAATGATGTAACTATAGAAGAACAAGTGAGTCTGAGGACAGATAAAAGATAAAAGGCCTGCAACTCACAGAGGAAAGTGTTGGATGCAACCTGTCCTCCATCAAAAGACTTTTACACAACCAGCATCAAACATCACTGCAGACCCAACTCACCCGGTTCAAACATGTATATTTACATGAATAATGCACTATTGCTTTCTTCTATTTGCACTTAATAATTTTAATTTTGTAGTCTGTATTTACTGAATGTGTATTTGTGCTAGTCCAACTACCACTAGAGTCAAATTCCTAGTATCTGTACACATACATGGCAGATAAAGCTGATTCTGATAATTACTTTCAACGTGAATTGATCTGCAGATTCTTTTCTCAATCATTTTGTATTTCAAATGTCCACAAAATTGAAAATATCCAGAAATGTCAGTTTTATTCTGACAACAATCCAAAACCCAAATCACGAAATCACCTAAATAAAAGCAGCAAATCCTCATGATTGAGAATCTTTGATCAGTAGCTTGAACTAATAATGACTCATTTCCATGATTTTAGAGTATTTATAATTTGAAGTTAAGAGCTTTGAAACTGGAAAACCAAAATGGAAAGTAGCCTTAATTAAATGGATTTTTCCCCCCTCGGTTTACTTGGTTATTTTTTCCTGATATGAGGGGTCAAAGGTCGACGGTGTAAAGGCCAAAGATTAACACAGACAAATGAACGCACCATCACAGACGAGGATGTTCGATTCTCTGCTTCAGCCCAACGTGAACGTTCAGACTCAAGTGTTCACACAAGGAGAGGATCCTTTACTTTACTATGTTCATTCATATTTATTTTTAGAAAATAATATATGTAATATAATAATATGTTAAAGTAAAGAAAGGTTAATATTGGGAATTTTAATTGATGCAGTCATAAAAACATTTAGTCGACAGGTTTACTAAATTTGCACAAACCATCTGAACAGAGGTCGAATAAAACAAGAACTACAAACAAAAGTATGTCTGTGCTCTTTTTCTCCATCATGACTGTTGTGAACCTTCCTCCTCCTCCTCCTCCTCCTCCTCCTTCCTGTCTGTGTCTGCCTGAGAACATCATTAACCAACAAAAAAGCAGATTGTCAGACTAATCAGTGACACACACACACACACTCACACACCATCCATGGATGAGGCATCTCCACAGATCTGGAACATTCTCCTGGTCAGACTCGGAGCCACAGGCCCTACGGGACGTCTGGCCACCCCAGCAGAGGAGCTACAAACCGGGGCTTAACACTCAGCTGACCTCCACTAATTTTCTGAAACATTTGGAGTCATGGTGGATAAACACACACATTTACGCTAACACACATCCAGTCACACCCACATGCGCACACACACACTGTACCATGTGTAAACACGCTGTGTGCACCAGCGTGGATCACGGCCAGTTCATGAGCCAGTGACGACCGTCCAACCATAACACACACACACAGGCCACACGCGACACACACACGCACTTTCTGTAAAAACATACAGAACTGTACAAACAGTGCAAACACATGAGCGGGAACGAACACACACGAGAAAATTCCATCTTCCAGTTTCAAAGGGCCCATTCAGTGGCTGTGATGTTCAGACTGAAGCTGCTCTGCTGCGGTAAAATGAGCAAAAGCTAATAAAAAGTCAATTTAATTCTATTATTTGAGTCAGGAGAAACAGAGCCTTCAAAAAACTAAAGAAAACACCAATTATTACACATTTAAAGCCTTTTGATGATGGTCAACATGAACCGGCTGGATACACACATTTCTAAAGTTTAGCGAAATAGATTTTTTTGCAGCTGATGCCAATATTCGAGTAAAAAAAATCATATATATATATATACAACGCAATCGAAATACAACATATCCAGTTTAAATTCCCATATCTAAATATAGGAAATCCCCTTTTCAGGCTCAGGCTCCATCCCCCCACAAAGTTTGCTGTAAATCGGTTCAGTGCTTTTCCATAATCCTGCTGACAAACAATTAAACAAACCAATAAATGTATTGGAGTTTTTTCAAAATCCCGCTGGACGGATAAAGTTCAACATTTCAACAGAAAAAACTAAAATAAAAATGTTGGGTTTCCGACTCTCATCTGACTTTCTAAGAACACTCTCAATTTCAGCCTGAATTTAGTTTCACGTGAAGCATCGTTCAAGTTTTTTAAATCAGATCTGAGTGATTGAAGATGCGGACAAATGTAAGAGTGATGAAATGTGTGTGTGTGTGTGTGTGTGTGTGTCAGCATGTGTTGGTCGGGGCACACACACCTGTCACAGCTGCAGATACACAGCGTTTTCTTCCTGGAGGCCGTTGATGATGACTGACGGGCAGAGGATAGTGTCAGTCATCTCTCACTGTCTCCATCAGACGATGTCATTGTGCATCCTGGTACCTGGCTGAGACGCACACACACATACACACACACACACACACACACAAACAGGGCGATCAAAGAGAACAGCAGCTCCACCGCCTCATGAGGGAGAAAGATGGAAGACGACTAACAAATGTCTCTGACAGCAGTCAACCAGAGAAATCGAACCTTTACTTTTCAACCAATCGTTTGTGGAAAAGACCATCCCAACCACAGACTCCGATAAAGAAGTAGTCATCTAAAGACTCCTGCATCACTGTGATGTCATGTTACCTACATATTCATAAAACACGTTTAGCGGCTAGTCTGACACACCCCCTAACAAAGCAGAGGCCCACATTTCTTACATGTGCGTAAAACGACTAATCAATCAGAGCAGACTGGGCGGTAGAGGAGGATTTATAGGTGAAGTATTAATGCTGATGCAACAATCTACTACATCATTATGGTTGAATCTCTGTGGTGGCGTCTACTGAATCTATTTCAAGTGTTTCTTGCTACTGCTGCTGCAGGAGGCGGGTCTAATGTTAGCCCCCTTTGACTGGATCAATTCCCCTCTCATTATTGATTGCTTTCATAAATTATAAAAAACATGTAAACCAATGGATTGTAAGAATGAAGTGAAGTAGAAAGAACAGATACTGTCGATGGTCATTCATTTGGTTTTAACGTCTGCTTTGATCAAACTGAAAGTATTTTTCTGTTTCCAAACATCTGTGTTGATGAAGGTTCAGAGGTTCAGACTCAGCTGACACTCACTTACACACGTGATGAAATATCCAGGTTCACAAATACATAAACTCCCAAGATTCTCTTTCTGTATTGAACTCATCTGTCTCACTGCATTTTCACTCTTTCCTTAATCGGCCTCCATCACACTGAGGTGTGTGTGTGTGTGTGTGTGTGTGTGTGTGTGCCCGAAACAGAGAAAGAAAAGGTATCAAAGTGTGATAATTGAAGATCTCATCCCCAACACCTGTCATAGACCATTCATCACACCGTGTTCCACCAGCACACACACACACAGACACACACACACTCACAGACACACACACACGTTCAAGATTATCCCTCTCTGATACGTCCCTGTGTTCACACAAAGAACCTTTAAAGCACACCTATCCCACGTGCATGTTTCAGACACACACAAACACATGCACACAAACAGACACAAACATGCAACTGAAGTCCCAGAGCCGAGTAGATATCAGAGAGGCATTACAGCTGTCATTATCACACTTAAGGAGGTTTGCACACACACACACACACACACACACAGATAAGTACGTTGGGTAAGACGGCTTTTTCCTTCAGAGACATGGGGAATGGCAGGCTGCAGGAAAAACACTAACGAATAAAGTGCCACATCTCTCAGCTTACTGTTCACACTAAACACACACACACACACAGCACATACAAACCACTCCTGCCAATCTGAAAACACAACCTTAATCCATCTTTTATCCTTCCACCCATCTTCCCCCTGTTTCCCTTCAATCCTCCTCTCAGGATCTCCTCCAACCCCCAGTCATCTCTCTCTCCCTCTCCTCCTCTTCTTCTTCTTCTTCTTCTCACTCCTCTCCTCCTCACCCTCTCTTTCCGGATTGTTGCCTTGAAGTGAGGCCACCTATTTCATCTGCAGCAGAATTCGGAGCAGCGCGGGACGTTCAGGAGGATGAATCACGGCTGGAGCTCATTGCTAATGTGAAATAAATGTTTTCAGATGATCTGTGAAGTCTAATTTCCAGTTTAAATTATGTTGTACTTAAATGCATCAAAAGAATCCCAATACGCCTGCAGCTAAATATATTGTACGACTACATTTTTCATTTATTGCACATTTTTCATGCACAGAAATGTCCGCTCTAATTATACCACACTCAGATGGAGCTTTAACTATAGAGGAGCTTTTTTTCACCATACCTTTGAATTCTCAGCGCGGCTCATGCACAAATATCATCCTGCGTTAAACCTGCAGAGAAAGAGGCTCAATCTCATTTTTAAGATGCTAATTTCGCATCCAGGTTCGAGTTTCTCATCTAATAACAACCGTGTTCTCTCCCTCTTTCTCTCTATCCCTCTCTCTCCTGGGATGAGGCCCTCCCGACAACTATTTATCTGACCTCTGACCTCCGGGTTCCTGATCGTGAGACCACATACTCGGCTCCTGCGGCAGACGTACACGCACGGACACAACTGGAAATGTGAGAAAAAAAAGCAAAGGGCCTCTGTGGAAGTTGAGAAAAGAGGTGTATGATCAGAGGAAGGCAGGAGGAGAAGAGGAGGAGAAGAGAGTGAACGACAGATCGGTTGGTGGTGGAAGTGAAGGGTGAAAGAGAAAGAAACAGCTGTTCTTTATTGTCCCTGTGAGGACATATCCAGTCGTTTTCACCTGGTGAGCAATAAGTCACTGCCTCTCAGTGAACACATGAGTGAAACTGGGTTTCCTCTAAACAGTTCCTGGTTGCAGCTTCTCAAATGTTTCAATTAGCTTCTTTTACTTTTCATTTATTTTGAATAATTTCAGTGTTTGCATCGTTATAAAGATAGATAGATAGATAGAGAGATAGAGAGATAGAGAGATAGATACAATACACCAAGATATTTTTTCCCACTCTCCTTTTGAGATAATCTATCATGTACACTGGTGTCACTTTGAAATGTGAACACTTTCTGTTTTAACTGAACAGTGATTCGCTGTGTTCTGGACTAATCTGCCGTGTCAGGGCATCGGTGTCTCCCCTCCTCTCTCCTCTGCTTCCCCTCGTCCCTCATCCTCTACCGCTGCGGGTGAAAGGTCACAGACTCCTCGGAAGCATCCTGTGTGGTGATGTTGGAGGGCAACGTTACGCTCCCCAGCGGGACAACACCACACACACACACACACACACATACACACTGTATATAACGCTCTCTAACCTGACTGGCTGGTCAGTCTGGTTGGGGGGGGAACTAATTGTTTTTAGATGAGGCAACTTGAGGAGAGGCTCCGGAAGGGAGGACGGGAGCGACGGAGTGAGGGAGAAGAGGAGGAAAGCAGAGGGCCGTAAATTAAGCATGTGCCGGATATTCAGTTTCCACATGGGTTCTGGTGAGAAAACTACAGACACTTTATCTCTGTTTTCTGTCTGTGGTGCCCCTCGGCTGGGCCACACACACACACACACACACACACACACACACTCCGGCCCACAATGTATTGTGATGCATTTTCTAAAGTGTCCAGTTGTCCATCTAGTGAAATTTCAATGATACCCACCTCTGAGAGCCACTCTGCAAAACAAACCACTCAATAAGCTGGTGATAATGGAGACTGCAGGTCAGGCTTTACAGCAATATCATTACCATACACACCCTCAGACACACGCACACTCAGGCCCATTGTCTGGGCGGCACTTATTAGTGTCCGCGCTAACAGAGTTTGTCCATAAGTGACCTTAATTAAGTGGCTAGCACCATTAGCTGCAGAGCTAAGAGGCTAAGAGCAATCCATCTGCATGTGAATGTGTGTTTTTATGATAATGGCTTTGTTGAGGTGTGTACCAGAATACTAACGACGGGCTGCACGCAAACCCACAATGGACAAACAGGCGGCTGAAGTCGAGCGTTGCGCAGGGGGATGGTTTAGATAAGTTACTCATTGTGAAAGGGACAAAAACAGGGAGCAATTCCGAGGGCTGCTTTAAATGCAGGTTAGACCCATTTACAAGCACAAATGCAGCCACACGCATGCAGACACACGTACACGCACACACACACACACACACACACCACTCAGAATTTTAAGCACTGCTCAATTTGCCCTATCATTTTTCATTAGTTGTGAAAACAGGGATCTGAATCTCATCTCATCAGGTTTTCAAGAGCAAAATAATTGTGTCATTGAAATATTAATGCCAAGAGAAGGAGGGTTATTAAAGACGTGTAATCAGCATCACTGCGAGAACATATGTGCTAAAGTTAAATCTGTCAAAAAATACGATTCAGTTTGGTGACTGAATAACATTGTAGTACACGTTATAATTGGTGTTTTAATAATAATTTGATTATTTTTCTGTTACCTGCCCTCAGATGATCAACTGTCCCGCTGATTTAAAACCTCGAGCTTCATCATCGTCACTGTTGTTGTTGCTGTAGCTAATGGATTCTCACCCCTCTCAGCCGTAAAGCTGCTAAACTGGGGTCGAGGGGTCAGAGGTCGCCGCTCCTCCTTTGATGTGACCCTGACATCCTGTGAGGAAGAGGAAATGGAGGAGGAAGACGATTCTTCATGGATTACTGGTAAAACTCTGCACACATGTACACATTCGAATTGGTGCACGGACATTCGAGCTGTACATAAACAGAGATGGAGAGCCTCTCGACACGTCCAAATAAATAATCAATCACAACACTTTCCCCCAACAACACACACACACACACACACACACACACACACACACAAACAAATCTAATTATGAACCGAAGCCTGTAATGCTTCTAATGTTGAGCATTGCAGTGTAGCATGCTAACATTTGCTTATAATAAGGTCAGTATCACAGAAAGTACAGCATCAAAAACATTGTTTACTTGTTGTACTTTTGATTTTTATTTAAAAACTCTGACTTCATCAACTGACACGCTCCGTATGTAATGTTTAATAGAGTATTTAGCATGTTGGCATGCTAACATTTGCTAATTACAAAAAGACAAATATTTGATAGAAAGTCTAGAGAAGAAGAAGAAGATTGTTAGATTGCTATTTTTAGTTTGAAGCTAATTTTAGCTCATTTAAGGATATATTTACTTTTCTATAAATAATGTTAATACGTTCAAATAAAAAAAACCCATCTGTATTAACCATACATTATTTTTGTACAATGTTTTCCCCATTCACCATCTTAGTTTCGCATTTTAATGCTATAATTTGCTAATTTGCATTTAATAGTTATATTTTGAATGATTTAGTTTTTTACTTTACAGGAAAATAAATTTTTAAGAACATTTAAATGAGAGATAAGTGGCTGATAGAAATAATGTCACAGACCTTCTGCAGAAATAATATAGTTTAGACATTTTACTCAAAAACTGATTAAATGAAAATGTTTTTATCGGTTTGAGTCCACTGGGCCGCATTCACAGTGAAAATTCAAGAGAGCGTGAACTCTGCCTGTTAACGACGAGTGGAGTGAAATGTGTGCAATGTGTTTTTGTCATTGAGGAGCAGCTCTCAGCTGGAGCCTCTAAACACAGACACACTGTTGCTTCATCTGCTCGAACAACCTCTCTGCAGCTCTTCACACATGTTCTCACCTCACCTCTCACCTGCTTCTCAAAAGTAATTCAACAGAAATTCATTAGAGAGGAAAAAATAACTTAAAGTGCTTCATATTATACAGAAACAGATGGATTCACACACACAGACCTTAAATACACAAACACACACACACACACACACACACACAAAGTGGGATGATTACCTTCTCCCCAGGACTTGACTTGCATTAAAGTTTAAATGTGTTCAATTTGGACGCTCCCAATATTAAAGTGGAGTATCATTACCCACCTTATTGGATGAGGCTGAGCAGAATAGATTTCTACTGATGAGATGAAGAGGCCTCGGGCACACACACACACACACGTTCTCTATCTATCCCTCACACACATAATACACACACAGACACATGGACCTGTGGACAAATGAACTCAAGTGTCCTCTTTGTTCTGCTTTTTTGATCACTGGAGAGATTTTCACAATATTTTCATGTCATGATTTTAACTAAACATAAAGTATTAATGACTTTTGAATCTCTAATTTAGTATTAAACCTTTAATCAATGTTTATAACATTTATAACAGGTGTAAGGGACTATTTTATAATTGTAAATACACTTGCAGTGAATTGTAAAATCTATGTAAACTGTCACAGCTTTTCCATTTTCCATTATAGGTCAGATAGGAACTTTTTCTTAACTAAAATTTTATTTCAACCCCGGGTGAAAATTGTTTTTTTTAATCTTAAATATTCAATCGAAAAAATAACCCATTTGACGGAGGTGAAACAACTATTGATAGACAGCCTCAAATAGTCTATAAAATGAATTTAGGATAAATTAATGAACACATGAAGACTTCACTTCCGCAGTAGTTCATTTTTTCTGTGTTGTCATTGAGTTGTGTGTGCGTCAGGTAGTTAATCGGGTTCGTCCTGGACTCGTAAGACATTCTCCTGCCTCTCCTCCACTCCATTAGGCTGTAAGTGGAGGCAGAAGTGTATCTTGTGTGTGTGTGTGTGTGTGTGTGTGTGTGTGTGTGTGTGTGTGTGTGTGTGTGTGTGTGTGTGTGTGTGTGTGTGTGTGCGTGATTCCAGTGCGTGGGGTGTCACTTCAGCTGTATTGGGGTCAGGTTGGAAAATATAGAAGCTTCCAGGCACTCAGCACGTAATTGAAAATCTATTTCGCTCAAAGTGAGGAGAGGGAACGAAAGAGTGGAGAACAAATGAAAGAGGGAAGAAAGACAGAGGAGGAGGAGGAGGAGGAGGAGGGAAGAAGACCAAAAGATAATACTTGGGGTGGGGGGGGTGTGTGTGTACAGGGAGGAAGAAGCAGAGAATGAAGTAGATATAATTTTAAAAGTGGAGAGTGAGACGGTGGAGGAGGGATGGACGAACCCAGCGGTGGAGGGTGGAGGGTGGAGGGTGGAGAGGCTTCCTCGGTCCTAAGTGGATAAAAAGCGAAGGAGACAGCTGAGAACAGTTCATTTTTCTGTCCGAGGGAAGACTTCCTCCCTGTATTATCCAGTCTCCACTGATCTGTCACTGTCTGTTCTTTTTACTGTGATCGCCGCATGTAACACCGACTCCCGTCTCCCGGACCGGAGCCCTGTCTCAAATAACCACATACAGTCATGTCACAGCAGAAGATATATCAGTGTTGATAGTGTGTAAAAGCACATGTGCAGGTTTAATTAAAATGCCTCATATGGCAATAGAACATCCACATGTAGTGACAACAACAGTCGTCTGGTTTAAGATGTGAGAAACATCCACAGTTACTTCAGGGTTCTGTTTCACACCGGGGACAAAGCAGCGGACGAAGAGCGACGCAATGTTTGCTAGTTAATTCATTTTGAAATTCAGTACACGTTGCCTCTGAATATCCTCAAACAATTACGTTTCCTACTAAACGTATATATTTAGCAAACATCGTTTCCACCAGACGACACAAGACAACACCTTGAATACAGCTGCTTTAAAAAGCTCAGTGAAACACACACACAGATTTCATTAAGCAGTTTGCGGCTCTTAAACATGGCTTCTCCAGGGTGTTAGTGAACGGGTCTCTGTATTAAACAGAGGTAGAGGTCAGAGGTCAACAGCCTAATGCCTTATCTCTGATGCACCATGGCCAACCTTATTACTGAGGGCTTACAGAACAAATACACACATACACCCACCCACCCACACACACACATACACACACAAACACACACACACGGACCAGAGAGCGAGAGAGAGGGAGGCATAAATGAATATATTGTTCGAACACACACAGCAAGCGCTACACATTAAAAGGTGCCGGAGGTGAAATGATGGCCTCGGGGCATGTTCAGCATGTGGAGCTGCACACGCCAACCATGTACGCCGCACACACACACACACACACACACACACACACACACACACACACACAGAAGTGAGGCAGGATACAACTACTAAAACACACTAAAACAGTCTCCTTTCCTGTTTTGACCTTGAAAATCAAAAACTAAAGACTCACCAGAGGTCACATTAAAATACTCTCTTAATTTTGAAAATGTTCTTTTCGAGAGACTTTTTGAAATAAGCACAACAATTCAAATGAGTATAACATTGGGAAGGTAATGACAAAACAAGCACTGTCATAATGTTTAAATGCAAAGCGTTTAATAAAAAACACACTAAAGTTTCTTTGGTGCTTCTTCTTCTTTATTTTTGCAGCCTAGTTGTTGGCGTTGCACCTTTTCCTGTGCGACATCACAACACACACTGGTGAGCGTTCGTAGCCACGAGCGTTCTCGTATTGATCGTTTGTTTTTGTATCTTGGGAACATCATGCAATAGCGATTTCTTCATATCGTGTAAGATGCAACGCTGACAAGACACCCAGGTTTCCACCACGTTGGTTCGTGACATCAAACTGGGTAAAAAAAAAAAAAAAACAGCAAGGCAAAGTTTACCTGCTAACTTTGGTGTAAAAGAGGTCATGAGGGAACAAGTTCCATTTCTTTTGTTCACAGAAGATTAACAATTAAAAAGACAAACACTCAGTGGGACACGTTTAAGCGCGCACTGTGAAATCACAAACTAAATATCATGAGAGTCACATTAAAACTAAATCACACAAAAATGTCCCTGGAATTCTGGAAATCGTTTTGAAATGATTCCAATTTGGGAACAAATCTACACAGTCAGCGCTGACCGGGCGGCACGGTTGTAAAATGTGTGGAGGGTGTTCAGGGGCGGGGGTGTGTTGGGAGGGAGGGGGGGAGGCAGGCGTGGTGCTGCTTTGTTAAGGCCTGAATGAGTTGTTGATGGCTACAGCAGCTTGGGTCTCTCAGGGGAGGAAGGGGGGAGAAGAGGAGGCGGGGGAGGATGGGTAAGTTGATAATTGCAGGGGAACTTGGACTCAGTCTGTCCATGTGTAACACACACACACACACACACACACACACACACACACACACACACACACACGTTCTCCCTCTTTGAAGGGGAGGTCCCTTGATTAGGCCACTTAAACACTGTGCCCCCCCCCCTCTCTCCCTTTGTCTGGCTCTCTGTGCGTCTGTCACCCACAACTCTCCCTCTCCATGTGTCGGCTCTCTGACTTTCTCTACGTCCACTTTTATTTTCTATTCTTTATTTCTTGTTTGGTCATTATGTGTGTGTCTGTGTGTGTTTGGTGTGTGTGTGTGTGTGTGTGTGTGTGTGTGTAGGGGGGTTAGGGGCTCCTCTCCTCTCAGGTCTCAGCTGCCGTTGTGTGTGAGGGTGAATTACATGCTGTAGCAGTGTTGACAGGAGCAGCTGGACATCAGTGGGCCGGAGCACCCGGTTTTGTACGTGTGTGTGTGTGTGTGTGTGTGTGTGTGTGTGTGTGTGTGTGTGTGTGTGTGTGTGTGTGTGTGTGTGTGTGTGTGTGTGTGTGTGGCTGCGGACCAGTACCCAACACAGAGCTGACACCTTCTGGCCAGCGAGGGCAAAACCAGCGTGTCTGTATTTTTTTTCCCCCTGGTGAAAATGTCTTTGTTGGAAATTACTACAAAATAAAGTCATGGAGCTGAGTCAACAGTTATCCACTTAATTCTCCGTCTCACTAAAAGTACATTCAGTATTATTTATAGTTTGTTGAATTAATACCAACACTTATAATTCCATTAAATAGGCAGAAAACAAACACAGTTCTGTCAGTGTTTGTGTTCTTAGAAAATGTTCTCATGTTGGGTTGTTATGCATCACTGCCTCTTATTGCCGAGACAATTAAAGTATCAATAAACCTCAATCCGGGTTATTTTTAAAGCTTTTGCTGCTTTAACGTGTTACTGACCCTGTTGTCTTTGCTTACAGCTGTTTAGCAGTCGACGTGATGTTCAAGAAATCTGCGGCAATTCTTGTTCACACTGGCTCGAGCAGTATTTGTATTAACAATGAATGAAACTGATATGGAGCTAAAACGCTCGAGTGGACAAAGATCGTTTTAATTCAAAAACGCCAAATTTCAAACTAAAATGTAGTCGTATGGATGAAGCCTAAAGTCTCAGTGACTTTTTTGTGTTTATTTAAATTCAATAAAATCCATAATTTTTCCGTAACCTCAACCAAAGTTGCCTAAACTGAACCACAGTCGAGACTCTGGTCGGACATTTTCTGCCGCCACGCCCTGCTGTTAATAAACACTGCACTTCATTCACTGCCTCTGACTTTCCAGCGTAATGAGGAAAACACTTAAGCGTATGTGAACATCATTTCCAGGAGACGGGGATGAATCTAAATGACTTGGAATATTTGAAATTAGAGGCTGAATTGTGAAGAGAGAGGAGTTTAATTTCGAGGAGGAGGTGGAGATAATAAAACGTGAGAGATGTCAGGACAGGAGGAGGAGAGAGGAGAGAGGAGAAAGGAACGAGACAGAGGAGAGGAGCTGCGGAGTAATGAGTGTGGAGGAGAAGCCGGTGCTGCTGGTCTCTGGCCGGTCGTGAGGCCAGAGACAGAGTTTTGTCACTGCAATCTCACACCCTGCTTCTGTAATGACTCGCCTGGAGGCACAAATGATTTCCTCCACTGGTGTTACTATTGCTGGAGTCACCACCAATTCAGGGGGGAGGCTGTGGAGCAGGAGTGGGGGAGAGATGGAGGGGAAATGAAAAATAATGACATTTATCGTCAATTATGTTTTATATCAATCACTAAATTTATCTCAGGTCAATGTAAATATGTCTTATTTTACTTCCTCAGCAAATCAGCCTCTAATATTAATCCCCCGTTCTGTTTGTCCTGCTGGAGTTTCCGTAGTCACGGTTCAAATGTGGTCAATGTGCCACAGTTTTTCCAGCCTTTAAAATAACACCCCCTCACCCACCTCCCCACTCGTCTCTCCTCTCCTTGGCTCCCTCTCCCCCTTCCTCTCTTCCTCTCTTCCTCCAGCCCAGGGACGAGTCATAAAGACATCATCATCATCAGTGTTTGAGGGCAGAGGGAGAAAAAGCAGCAGTGACATGTTGATCTATCCGCGGCTCACACCTCTGAAGCAGAGGAGAAGGAGGTCCCCCCCCCCCCCCCCCCCCTCACTTCTTCATCTTGGTTATTTGTGACAGTGAAGACGTTTCCCCAAAAGATTCAATATATTCTCACGTTCTTCATTTTAAAATCTGTGTTTTAAGCTCTTTCAGTGTCCCGTTGTATTGCATCACATCACAGCTCTGTCCATTTACTGTTGTCTCAGAAATAAAATGTTTGGATATTGACATGACTTGTTCACATTGTTTGACATAAGTAGGAATATCATGGCATTCCATGTTTTGTTTATCAGAGAGGTGTAATATAATGCAGTTATATTGAGGTCGTATTGGTTTGTTATATTTTTTAATTTTTAAATAAATAAATATAAAGGACCCCTATAGCCAAAGTGCTTCACTGTGATATTTCTTCATTTAAAGACCTGACAATCAGCCGATATGTGATAATATGGACCATTTTTAAATCCAGTATTACACCCAATCACATTTTTGATTAGTGAAATTTATGATTTGCCCTTTGCAGTATCACAAACGAGTATTCCTTCACACACACACACACATAAGGCAGCTCCACTGTGTGAGAACTTTGATTTTACAGATTCAGTAATAAAGAAAATATGTGCATCTATTCTAATTTTCTTAAATGAAGTTCTTCAATTTGGTTTTATTTGTGTTTTCTTTGAATTCAGTTATTTATAATGAAATTAATGGTGAAATTGTAAAACATCAAGCCTCGCTAACATTTGTTTGTGTGACAATAACATTTAAGGAATTAGTGAATATATATATTGGCCAATATGTGTGTGTATAAATTGTTTTGCTCCCTAATATCAGTATCAGCATCAGCCCCTAAAAAATCTATTTCTGTCAGTTTCTAATTAAAACACGTCAATGAGCCACAGCGTTTAAGCCGTTACTTCAGCTGTAAATTGTCTCCAAACACCTCCTGTGTATCAATCCACTGCTGAAATTAGACCCTGACAAAGGCACAGTTTGCTCTTGTTGGAGAAATGTTTGCTTCATGAGGGAATTGAGGTAATTACTGAGCTAGTTTACCTTAAATCAAACCTTACTTTTTTTTTTTTTTAAAGATTGAATTTATTGAAGAAATCATTCAGGCTCGTGGCTGAGCGCTATACACACCGGGGAGGGAAGTTAGTTTTGGCTACTCTGATGTTTTTAGTCTCTTTTTTGGGGGATTTGTTGATGAGAGTGAAAATAAAGAATAACGCAATCCTGTTAAAACAGCTCAGTTTGTGCAAACTGGTTTTAACAATGCAGGGCAAGCACCACTCTGGTTAAAGATCAGTGAAGCGTGTGGAAAACACAATGTCTGATGCAGTTTGTCCTCACATTTACTCTGGATATTTACTGTCTATAGCTCCAGCATATGATTTGGCAGGTGGGCAGGGAGGGAGGGAGGGGAGACAGAGAGAAGGGGTGGGGAAAGGAAGGGAGGAGGGATGGAAAGAGAGAGGGAGCATATACATCACTTCATCCTTAATTAGCTGTCATCAGCTTCTCTCCTCAGAGGAACCACAGACTAATAATTAATGATCAAACTCTGAAGAAGAGTCGCTCGCATCCTCTTCTCCTCCGCTACAGGAAGAAGAATTAACAAAGAGGAAAAAAAGATCATTTGGTTGAAGAGTAATGAAATCTGACGAGAGGAAAAGGTAGTGGTGAGCCAACAAAGGATCTCGCAGATTAAACTAATGAATCATCAAAAAACCAACAGAAACGGAGGAAAGAGGTGTTTCTCCATCCCCAGGTTACTACGGTAACCTGAACTCCCTGCCCTCCAGATTATTACTGCTCGTTTGGTGTGAGAGACTCCCCCTTTATTAGTCAGGGCTGCGCCGCACAAGGCCGATATTAACGCTGCGTAGTCTGAGGACGAGATCGAGATTTGTTTTTTTTTTACAAGACGAGGACACGCCAGGAGCGGCGACGCAATGTTTTAACAAAGCCTGTGTGCCTGTGTAGACAAGAGCAGCTAATTAGAGAGGAACACAGTGTAAGTGGGCATATGTGCACTGGGGGACCAGTCAGCCAACACACTGCAGGAAGACGCGGCGGGTGGGGTGGGGGGACGACGCAGGCAGGCAGGCGACTGACCAGCTCCGGAGCCAACGTGAAGCCGCCATGGAGGCATGTTATGGTCTCAGCGCCCCGAGGCCCTGGCACCCTCTCCTGCGGCCCTGTTTGTAGACGCAGGGAGGGGGTGGAAACTGCCGGCTTTACAGACCCCACCACAACCTGTCCTCTCTCCAAGACTGGACACACTCTGAGATGTGTGTGTGTGTGTGTGTGTGTGTGTGTGTGTGTGTGTGTCTTCCCCCTCTTAAGCTGCTCTTAAGTGCTTTAATTGGATTATCCTTAATGAGTAAACAAACAACTACAGCAGCAAAATAATAAGCGAATGAATAAACGTGTCAGGACACACTCTCCCCCTCCATCAGCTCTCACTGTCCTGCCTCCTTTCTACTCAGGCCTCCGCTCTCTTAGTTCCTCTCATGGGTAATTATCCCGATTAAGAATGATTCAAAAACACTGCTGCTGGTGTGTGTGTGTGTGTGTGTGTGTGTGTGTGTGTGTGTGTGTGTGTGTGTCACTTTCAAATGAGACAGGCGGACTTAAGTGGCTGCTTTGAAGTCGGTGATGAGCGCGTGATTAGTCCTGTGATTCATTGACAAGAGAAAGAAAGGGAGGCAGAGAGCGGGCGAGCTCCGAGGAGACGCAGAGCGAAAATAAACAAGTGGAGAGTTTTGAAATGACATCTGTGAATATTATTAGAACATTAATCTGCACTGATGACACAGATGCTTAAGCCATCTCCTTCTGTTGTTCGAGGAGAGGAGACCAAAGAGGGAGAAGAGCGAAAGGAGGGAAGGAGACGAGGTGAGGAGAGAGCAAAGGATCAGAAAGAGAAGAGAGGAGAAAGAAAGACGAGTGAGGAAAACATGGGGGAATGAGACAAGAGTTATAGAGAGGAAAAAAAAGGAAAGGAGGATGAGAAGAAGTAAGGGGGAAGACGAGTGGATGAAGTAGAGGAAAGGAAAGACCGGAGAGGAGAGGTGAGGGAGGGAAAGAGGGAATGAAAGGAGGTAAGCAACAGAGAGAGAAGAGTATGTAGAGGAAAGGAGGAGAAGAAGGAAGGGGGAAATGCGAGACAAGTGGAAGGAGAAGAGGAAAGGAGGAAAGGAGAGAAGTGAGGTGAAGGAAACAAGGAAGGAGTGTGGAGAGGAAAGAAGGGGAATAGAGAATAAATGAAGATAGGAGAGGAAAGAAGGGAGGGGGGAAGAAATGAAAGGAGAGAAGAGAAGAGGAAAGAAGGGAGGAGTGGAGTGGAGAGGAGAGAAGAAATGATAGGAGGCTAAAGCACTTCACTCTTTTACTTCCAATTTATGACGCTATAAAAAAGGGCCATTTCGTAAAAAATCTATACAGAAATATCTGAGCCAAATCATTTCATCACTTTCTGGGCCCTAATTGCAGCCATATGCAATTTTAAAGGCTGTTCTACCTTCTAATGGTTCCCCAGAGGAACGAGGGGTTAATTGCTGCAGCTGGTTCTGCAGATCCTCCGCACTAAAGAGGTGAGGTGTCTCTCTGTCCATCACTTCCTGTCTCTCTCTCTTTCCGTCTCCTCCGGGAGCAGCTGTCCAACGCAGTGCTAAGGAGACGGACATTTGTAAAGGAGGATTTTGGTGAATTAAAAACAAGTGGCAACACACCGAGTGTTTCGTGAGCTGTCACTACTTTGACGTCATGTCCGGCGCCATCTTGGTTTTCTGAAACCAGAATTAACCTTATTTGGAGGGGCTGGTGGGTGGAGCCTGACTGAGATTTCTACACCTGTCACCTGCACCCATTGGACGGTACTACTCGTCTATTTGACTCTAAATGGATCGTAATGTAAATCAGGCTGGATTGAAAAAGACTTGAAACTAGAGATTGAGACATAAACACCATAGGAAAATGTTTACTGACGTTATAAATAGAGTGAGAAGGAGAATAATTTTCTCATAGATTTCTATAGAAATGTTTGATAACAGTGGAGTCGCCCTCTACTGGTCATTCAAGAGAATACATGTTTCAGGCCATTTCGCCTTTTCACAGTCTTTGGGTATAACTTCCAGATTAGGTTCATCATTATCTCATTTACCAGGTTAATTGTAGAGATCTGTAAAGGCTGTGACTATAGACTGTGCATAAAGATAGACGACATGTCAACTCCCAAAAACTGAAGCCAAGGCGTCTAGATCGCCACCTGGTGGCTGGCTGCAGTATGGGTCTCCAGCTAATGTAATTTATGGTGTTTACCTTCTACGTTTGGTTTTAATTAGTTATTTGATATTATGGGTAAAACATCATGATTGAGAGACAGTTGGCTGAGTGCATTGGTGCGACCTACTCTTAAAACAGATCATTACTGAAGTGCAATGAATCCTGGGAGAGGTTTTCCTGAGAAGGATCCACCCGTTGGAGGCTCACAGTTGTAATTACGCATTTGAAGGAGCCTAATTGTGCTGTTGTGACACACTGGGTCTTCAAATGCGGTCTCCAAAGGATGCAGCACCTGAAATGGGACACACCTCTACAGATCTGCGCTAACCAGAGATAACTAGCCCACTAACTAAATGACTAACTAACTAGAAAACTGGCTGCTTGTGCTTGTGACTAGATGTCGTGTGACAAAGACGCTCCATTGTTCGGTACTAAAACAAATATTGAACCTAATACACGTGTGTTCTCTGTGTTCTCGTCCAGAGTTTGGCTGGACTGATCCAAACAGGTGGGGAGTACAGAGGGGGGGGGGCACGATGAACAGGACGGGGTAGAGGGCTTGTGAAGGTCAGTTAACGTCACGCAGCAGAAGACGAGTGGAGGGAGGAGAGGCCCGAAAGCTACCAGGCCTCCATTCCTGCACCTGATGACATGACAAACAGAGACAGATGAAGCTGAGGGGCGGCGGTGGCGAGGAGAGACAGCGGCGAAAATAGAGAGAGATTACACAGAGAGACGCAGGAAGAACAAAGGGCAGGAAGGAGAGAGCGAGAGAGAGAGAGAGAGAGAGCGAGACCAGGAGCTGAACCCGTCTCAGCTGTGAGGGGCACCTGTTCACGGCTGGACCACCTCTTCCCGCCAGCCTTAATCAAATTTACCACAGAGACAGACTGTGACGACGCCCCCCTCTAACAAGAAACCCACTGTGTGTTACATCCAAATAATCCCTACCTCTAGCCAGGCTCTCGCTGCGTGCCACTTCCAAAGGTGTCCCACCTCTAACTACACACCCATGCCAGGTTGTTCCGAATTTAATCCACTCTGCAAACTCTAATTAACTGGCCGAGGTTCTCAGGTATTCTGACACGGGGACATTTGTCAAGTGTCATCTGTGTTTCCTCAGTTGTTAAAGAACTGGGATCAGACAGCGATGATAACCGGACGGCAAATAATTAGTGTAATTAGGTTTTATTGTATATTTACCTCGGCCAAGGAGGTTATGTTTTCACTCCTGTACTTTTGTTTGTTTGTTGGCAGGATTATGCAAAATCTGCAAAAGGGATTAAGGTGGAAATTTGAGGAATGTTGGAACATAAGGAATCCATTAGAGATCTGGACGAAGGAGTGTATCCAGGGATTTATCTTTCTTAATTTAATATTGTAAGACAGGATAGGATTTTTGACATTTTCACCAATTTTCTAGCCGCCTTCCTGTTGTATTCTCCTGTGCGCACATTTAGACGTTTTAGGGGGCTGGCAGGAAAAGTTAGATCGAGCGCCTGACTCTGACTTTTGCGTTTCATGCAGGAAAATGTCCAGACTTCAGTGCAGGTCTGAAAGCAGCTTGTAATTCACAGAAGGGTCTGTTCTCCTCGGCCTCATCCCTTCAATCGACTGCAATAAAACACCAAATAAATCAGTTTTCCATCTTGTTTCTCCTCCTCTAACAACCATTATCTGCACCTCTGCTCCCTCTTACCCTTCACTCCTCATCCTTATATCCTACATAACAGATTGACACCACACAACAACATTTATTAATAGCATTTTTTCATTGTAGGTACGATTCCATCCATCATCTCTCTCCCTCTCTCTCCATCTTTGTTTCTCATTCAATCTGTCGCTCGCTCTCCTCCCACTCTCCCCTATAAGAGAGGTGTCAGTTTCAGTGAAACAACTTAATTCTGATGTCAATGAATTAATTAGATGTGTTAATGAGCTAGCGACAGCTAAACCAAATTAAATTAATACCGTAATGGCCTCAGACAGTGAGAATTAGCTCCCATTTCAGTAAACGCTTTCTGGAGTGTACACAGCCGCAGAGGATACATACACACACACACACACACACACCCGCACACACACACGCTCTCACACAGCTCAAACAACATCCATCCCCCCGAGCAGATCACCATCCAGATGTAATTAACTGACTAATTACAGGAGCTCTCACTCGCTCCCTCTCTCCCCTCCACTCTCTCTCACACTTTGACTGTCTGCGTCTCTCCATCGACTTCCTCCCGCTCCGTGATTTGTCCGATCTCACACCCGAGTCTCAGTTATTTCCTTTCAGTCGACGCACTTTCTCCCGCGTTTGCTTTGCTTTGCTTATTAATCGCCTACGCACGCGGCTCTAAAGAAGCAGGTAAGTGGTTGTTTAACGTGCGGACGTCGGTGTGGCGGTGCTCTTCCTTCCTCTCGCTCCTCTTGTCATCACACTTTAGGTCTCATTACACACAACAGGCCTGATTTAAAGGCTGTTTAGTCTGCCATTAGCTCTAATAGTGACTCCTCCACAGTTGCCACGCTCCAGCGGACCTACTGATGGGAAGCGGTGCCATCAGACTACTAATCTGATCTCAGAGGCACAAAATGGCCGCTGTCTAAGTATGGTCAGCCAGCCGCAGGGAGGAAAATGGTGTCACAAGTTGGAGTCTAACTTTCACTCTGGTCTTAGTTTCCTTATTTTCTTGTTTGGAGCCATTTGGTTTCCATCTTTTACTGGATATTCAAAATTAGTTTCTATGTCTTAACCACAGAATGTAAATAAAGATGGACAATGTGTCCCTACTTTGTTAACATGTTTGACTTTTTAGATTGGTTCATGTTCCATCCACTAACATGGAGGAGGAAGGGTTAATAAGCTATACTGCAGCCGGACCCCAGCATGTAACAACATGACTTATGGGCCTTTATTACTAATTTTCTGAGTCATCAAATCCCTGTGGTTACAATCGATTCCTTAGAATGGACAATAAATGTTAAATACTGGTGAAAAAATCTGTCAAAGAAAAGTGTAGGAATAAGACACGTGGAAAACACCATATGTTTATGATGACACTGTTAATAAGCTGGTGTTTAGATGGTAGGTTTATCTTTTTCTGTTCTAATTAGCCCCAGTGTCGCTATCGAGGCTAATACGACCCCAATTTGTTTTGCAGGTGGTAATTTGAGATAATGGCGACGCCACATTAGAGGTTGAGGGATCATCAGAGATGAATAAATGTCTAAATCAATGAATCTAATAGTTATTGAGACATTTCACTATCAAGTAAAAATGCTGGTAGAATTGATTCTCTCAGGTCCATGTGAACATCTGCACGAAATTTGATCAGAATCAGTCGACACACAATATTACTGCATCATCTTTGGCCACCACTAGATTTCATTTGATTCCAATTCATTATCTATTCCACTGGTTGGATTGTTGAGGGGCCGGAGCCAATCCCAGAAGACAATGGGTCTCCAATTAACAAAGATGACGTGTCTTCGGTCAATGGGAGGAGGTCAGAGTACCTGGAGAACACACATGAGGACTGAACTTATGTGAAATACTTTCTTCAAAAATGTGTCCAACAATTCCCAATATAATTTGAGATAAGGCAACGTTGCTGCATATCATGAATAAAACGTTAACACGTTACCTCGTCTGTGAGCACGATTTGAGTCAATCGGGGTGAAGACAACAACTCCCATGATCCCACGCTGCATCACAAAGTCTATAAACAAAGCCTTTTTTAACATTGTTTTGATAGAAGGGACCCCTAGAGGCCAAAGTTATATATTGTGCCTTTAAATGACCATTAAACAGCTGACAAATTATATATAAAACCATTTGGAAAGCTATTTGTTGAAGCTTTTCTTTCTTTCCTCAAACAAATGTGCAGTGAGAGTAGTGTCTGCATATTTTATCACAGACGGTACTGATGGCGAATCCTTTCTCCCAGTTATCCATCTCCTCTGAGCTCTGTCTCACCTGTGAACAACACAAATTGAACAGGTTAGAATCCACTCAGAGACCTTGTGACGGTGTGTTTCTGCTCCATGAATGTACAAGTACACTGTGTCTGTGTGTGTGTCTGTGTCTGTGTCTGTGTGTGTACAGTGGGCCTCTGTGCGTTAGCATGAGCATTTTCCTGGGGTGAGACTCTACAGGGAGTGAGCTTCTCTCACAAACACCATCTGTCAACAACAGGCTCACCTGCTAGTAAACATTTAGCTCAGGAACCATCTCGACTGCTCACACACACAAACACACACACACACACACACAGCAGTACAATTCACCAATGTCAAAGCAGAGGATAATGTAATTTCCCACTTAGTCGTCCTGACAATCTCACCTGCTTTGCAGCCTCACAGATCTCTGAAGGATACACGTGGGTATGTGTTTGTTTCATTGAGATAAAGACGAAGGGATTTAAAAAAATAAATAAAAAGAAACCCGGCACGGAACAGAACATTTGACACCTTGTCTGAACATGAAAATTGTTGGGCTGTAAAAAGCAATATGCAGAGTGGGGAACGACTGAGGGAGCAAGGTGAGAAAGAGGGAGATGAGGATAGGAGGGGGGGGGACTATTACCTGAGGTGTCTGACTAAATTAACTTCTCATCATCACTAATTAGCCCTTTGTTCCCCTGTTCCCTCCAGGTGAGTGTTACCCATATTATTGTGTGTGTGTGTGTGTGTGTGTGTGTGTATGTGTGTGTGTGTGTCTCGTCGTTTGACGTGGGAACGGCAGTCCCTCCGTAGAAGACACTCCATTCACTCTGTCTTTTAAAGTTCGTATCAGGTAATCAGCCTGAAATCAATATAGATTTATTATCACTGATGTTTTCATCGTAGAAGAGTAAAAAATTATAAACAAGCGTGGAAGCGCTTAACTTCCAAAGCCACAGCAGTCTGTTCAGTTTGCTCCTACAGTTTATCGGATTAAATTAATTCTAATTTTGTGAATTAACTAATTAAGTGTACTCAGAAGAACGTATAAGAAATCAAATGTTTCGTTTTTAGTCAGTATCCTGTTCTGTGTTGAAGTATCACAGTGAACAATTGTTCACTTCAGTCAGTGTTCAGACTTGCAATGCTAGCTCTAAGCTTTTCTTCTTTTCTAAGGTAAGGTATATTTGAAAAGTGAAAAAAGTGAAATGAAAGAAGTGATGTGAACACGAATGTTTCCGGTGGTGTCCTCAGGCCAGTTTTCTTGCACGTTAAGTTGTGTAAAAATTGATCAGCCCCTCTGGAAAATTCGGTGTTCGGTCTGAAAACAGCTGTAAATTACAGCAGAGTTTGAAAGGAGGACATATTGGAGGTAGTTGCACGAAATAAAAACCTAAGAGGCTAAAAAATACAGAGAATCATCGAACTCAGCAGAGTTTATCTTCTGATGACCATGAACATCTGTACAAAGTTTTACAACAATTCATCCTATAGTCGTTGAGATGATTGAGACCAATACAGCAACAATCCCTGCTATTAAAATGTAGAAATATACGTCCCCACTCTACGCTCTGAATTAGTTAAATTAGTCATAGAATAATAGAGAATGTATTATGCATGAATATAACAGGAGAGCATATAGGAAGACAAGATCTAAACTGTGTATCAGTCCTCACATGCAGTTTCTGAGTAGTAAACCCATCCAGCAATAAAGCCCTTAATTAGTCTTCTACATCTCTCTGTAAAAAAAGAGGCTTTACGTATTTCTCCCGGAGTATTTCTCATATTACCTTTGGTGTATTAGTGCGCAGCGACAAAAGACACATTCATGCTATATATTCCTTGCTTAAGGCCGCACTGTAGAATAATCTGATTATTCAAATAGATGTTAATTAGAGCTGTTCCTTCAAAAGACGTCATTATTCAGGTGGATAAAAGCGACACATCTCCGCAGATTCCTCTAATGCCACAAAAGAACGGAGCTCTGTCGATTTTCTCTTTTTTTTTTTTATTGTTTTTGTTACATTTTTATTTGCACCAATGTCCTTTTTTGTCTTTCCTCAAGTGTTCTTCTGGTGCGACGTCATTTGAGGAGGAACAATGGCAGCGGGTGAATAACCTGATATAATACATATTCATGACGTTTGAGAAGCAGCTGAGTTGATCCACTTGTTTGAGACACAACAAAGGTATCCTCCGCCGCTCTGTTATCCTCTCTGCTCCCAATCCCTCCTCCGTTCCTCCCTCAATCGTTTGCCTGTTTGTCCCTCCTTAATTATCTTTTGAAATCCCCCCTCTGTTTAAACCTTTGTCCTGTTCCCATGTGGAGCCTATAAACAGACAGCAGCCGCGTGCAGCTTTCTGGGGGGAAATAAAAAGGAAGGAGGTGTGGGGGGGGGGAGAAAGACGAACGACGTTTCTCGGTGTTGATCTTCCGACTCTGAAGCTCTGCAAAGATTCAGTCGGTGTTTTTCGTGCGTGTAAACATGACACAGTGACGGCGGCAGAGCTAACACGCAAACACTCGCTTGCTGTATTAGCCACGCGGTGTAAAATAACAACAGACAAGAATAGCTTCAACAGTCTCATTTCTAGAACAATCGTAATTACAATAACATTGTTCGGTAATCCTTCTAAATAGGAGCCAGGAACTAAATCGGTTTGATGACGGTGGCGCTCGGCTAAGTTGCCTTTCACCGGTTTGTACGGTAATCCTCATTAACAAAACACTAATCCTCCCTCCGTGTTGCCATGTTTTGCACCCCCCCCCCCCCCCCGTTCTCTCTCTCTCTCACCAAACTTCGCCAAACTTCTCGTCCCACTTTACCAGAAGAGACTCGGATCCAAATCCCATCGACTCTTCAGTCGTCGCGCTGACGCAAGGAAGGATTCGGCGAAGTTTACTCAGTTGTTAAGAGCGGGCTCACAGATGTCACAATCCTATCAGCGTCAAACCGATCTGCAAATGTTTGTGCGTTCATGGTAAATTATGAATTATGGTTATTACGTTCCTGGGCTCCGTGTGTGAAACATGAGAATCTGTGTTGAACAAAGGATTGAGGAAGCTCTGCTCGTGTCACTTGGCTTTCAGCAGTTGAGAAACAAGCCGAACGTTTGTCGGGTCACAGCTGCAGCTCTCAGAAAGTTATTTAAGTTTCAACAGCAAGAAAATCACAACATTCAGAATTCAGACAAAAATATAAACTCAAACATGCGAGAGAGGAAAAAGCCCCGACTTATTTTAACAAAACTTAAAAAGAGAAAAGGAAACATCAACAACAGTTTTGTGGGAAGACGAGTCTCTGTCTCTGAAGAAGATTAAAATAAACTGTTCACCTTTTGAACATCCAGTGTGATTTGAGAAGGAATCAGAAATACTGCACACTGTCAGTTATTGAGTTTAGTGTTTGCTTATAGAAAGGTATAAATAAAACAGTCAATCTTCATTAACAGAGTAATAATAATAATAGACTTTATCATAAACAACCAGAAATTAAATTCAAATATACATTAATTTTACATGGTAGTTTCATCATTACCCAGAACCGACCTGTTATTTTCAGCTGTTGCTATTTCGATATATCTACACGAAGCAATCAATCAAATGTTGACAACTGTTGAAATTCATTGTCAAAACTTTTCATAATCATGGTTGCAGCCTTACAGCTCAGCTTGGATGAACGTACTGTTCTGCGGTTGTGCAAGTTCCTCACTGAAGTGCAATAAATTAGATAATGTACAGGAATAAACTTTTCAATCAATAACAGAATCATTACTTTGTTCTGTACTTTAGTGTCAACATGAATACACCAGATCTTCCCTTTACATAGCACATGACCACCGAGATGAGCAGAGAGTATGTAGACGTTATATTTAATTAAAGCTGACTTTCCTATAACCAACACGTCCGTAACGCAGCAAGTTCAATGCAAAAACAATCCCCCGCTAATACATTTCCACGCTCCACAAACCGCCCCCGACACGCCCACAGCTGCAGGCTCCTCACCCACAATCCTTTGCTCTCTAATTATTCAAATAACAGACAGGAGCGAGAGCTGTGATTCGCCAGCCCTCTTCAATTAGCGTTGTGTTAATTAAAGAGCATCATCAGGTTCTCGTTAGTGATTAAACACCCGAGTGTGATTACTTAACTCAGCAGGACTCCTGACAAATCATCTGCCCCCTGATCTCTGTGTGTGTGTGTGTGTGTGTGTGTGTGAGTGTGTGTCACGTCTGTGTGTGTCATGTGTGCGAACATGTTTGTGCATTTGAAATTTAGCAATGCTAAGGCGCAAGCAGAGGGAACAGATTCTCCCTCTCATGCTGCATATAAATGATCATCACTGCATATGCAAAGCTGTAAGGATGTGTATATGTGTATGTGTGTGTGTGTATATGTGTGTGTGTGTGTGTGTGTGTGTGTGTCCGATTAAAGGGGGATTTTTGTTCACTTGCTGATGAGGTGTCTGAAGTAAGTTAATTGCCTATCAAGAGAGCAAGCCAGCACTTCCTTCTGTGTGAGTGTGTGTGTTTGTGTGTATGTGTGTATTTGTCAGGGCCTCCGCACGCTTGTCTATGTCACTTCACGAGCTAATTGCCCTTCAGAGGACTGCTGGGTCCTCGTCCTCTGCTTGGATCAAATCTGTGCGCTGGAATATGCATAAGTCCATGTGCATAGATGTGAATGTGCTTTACAGTAATTCAGTGCTGGAAAGTGCGTTCAGTCAAATATTGTTAAAAGATGATGCTGACATCATTAAAACGAGTCGTTATCCTAATAGCAAGTGATGTTTGTGAAGCCACAGCTTCGTTAAAACACACTCTTCAAAAGTGGTTTTCGGAACTCTGGAGAATCGGGTCCGGACTTTCTCCGTGTAGTTTTTCTTTCACACATGAACGACACGGTGGATTCTCGGCTCAGAAGTAATCACAACAACATATTACTTCCGCTGTGGAGAACCTGTGATTTTGTTTACATCACATCGACACCGCTGTCGGCTCGTATCACCACAGACTCTCTTGACATCTTCGTCTGAGTTTTCTTCTGTGGCTCCTCTTTCTGTTTTCTTAATTTTTGCGTCTGTCGCTTCAACCGCCCCCTCGCTCACAGTGAGGAGCGGGGATCCCCTTCTGTGTTCTCACATCGACTTCTGCGGACTCTGTAACAGGAGACCAGTCCGCAGAAAGTCTGGAGGCTCTCACTCGGACATTTGCGTTCGCATGTTCTCCGGGGGAGAAACTGCAAAAGATTAGCGCATGTCTGACAAGCAGTGAATATATTTGAGTTACCTCGATTAACTCACGTGTGCTGCTCTATCAGGCTAAATGTGAAAGTACAGTTGCAAGTAGTAGTGACGACATCACTGGACGTCTCAAACCGGAAACATGCTTCTGCAAAGGTACATGTAAATATCCCTGTTGTGGGTAACCATAAATCTGAATAACTCGTCATGTGAACCTGTCCGGCTCCTGTTAGCAGGCGGGTTAGAGACACAGAAGAAAACATTTATACGTGGTACTTGTTAAGATGCCGACCATGCCGCCACAAAGAGTCGTCTCTCAACCCTCTGGCTGAATGTGGTTAAAAATAACCAACAAGCCGGAAAGTGGACGTCTGAGTTGAGACTAGAGGAAAACAGAAAACACAGATATTAGTCTTTCTGTAGGTTTCTGGGTTAGAGGAGTTCTACAGCATGAGAGTTAGTTTATTATCCTCATTTGAAGAGAAGTAATTGAATTCCAGTAGTTGCTGCTTTATATTTCTGCTCCACGACAGCCCAGCAGGGAAATATTGTACTTTTTACTAAACTACATTTGTTTGACAGTTTCCAGTGAAGATTGTCTAATATTTATCTCATAAAATATAACATTGCCAATATATTTGAGTATTAGGGCCATATTGTAGAGTAAACTTAATTTAATTTTAATTTTAAAGTGCATGAGTTAAGGTTAGGTTTAGGTTAATATTAGGTTGAGGGTGAGGCAAGTAGTCAGGAAATTAATGTACGTCAGTGTAACGTCCTCTGAAGTCATGGAGACATGACTGTGTGTGTGTGTGTGTGTGTGTGTGTGTGTAATGTACCCCAGCAGAGCAGTTTACCTCCAGAGGACCGAGATGCTAATTAAGATGAATCCACCTCCGCTCTCTCCTGGCCCCGCCCCTCTCTCACATTCATCAGTGTTATGCAAATTAGCGTGTGCGAAATCACATCTGAGGCCACACAGATCACGGCTACCACCGTCCCATCTGACTCCTGGTAATATATAACGTTTAATAACACTGTGTACACACTCACACACACACAGAAAATCAATATCCATGATTTAATAACGCAATGTACCGATCCAACTGGTTTCACAGGCCTCACTGCTGGCCACAAGAGCATCGCCACGACAACAGGCACCAGAATAACAGATCTGCTGCAAGTGTGCTAATTGAATGCAAGCACATATGTGTGTGTGGGTGTGTGTGCGATGAAGAAATGGATTGGACACTCTTTACTTCTGGAATGATGAAGTAGAATTTAATAAACTAGTGAAAACACACATTCACACACACACACACACACACACTGATACCCTCAGCAGGTGAGCAGAGCTGAGTTGACACTTTGTCAGCACAGTGTAATTTGACATAATGAATGCAAGCATCGTTACTGCTGTTAATTGGCCAGACTAATTATACTCCGAGGACGTCATTAGAGAGAACCTGCCGCTCCAACTGTGTGCATACTGTATATATGTGTGTGTCTGTGTGTGCGTATGTGAACGGGTGCGGCGTCGTGTCGGAGCAGACGGTGGGAAAGGTGCAGGAGACTGGAGGTGGGGTAGAGCTCAGGCAGGGGTGAGGCAGGAGGAAGAGGAGCAGTGCAGGTGGTCACAGGATTGATGAAGGGGGGGAGGAGACGGGGTGGAGAGGGGTGAGGAAGGGCCTCGTTTAGGGCACCGCAGAGTGGGGCGAGTTCAAGCAAAGGAGGAGGTGATGGAGGAGGGGGGAGGAGTGAGCGAAGGAGTCGGTCAAGTGTCAAAGAAGTCAGCGTCATGAAAGTTTATCATCAAAGTCAGGGTTACTGTTGTTAGACTAAGACTCTGCATTCACAATTCATCGCTTATATTTACTATAGAGAAATAAAGGCTAAGTGTGCACAAGCACTAGATATTTTCTTTTATGCTTTACCCCTGAAAAAAGACGATATTCATTCAAAACAGAGAAGTGTTCTCTCGAAACACAAAACATGACAAAACCCGATTCGTACTTGGTCCCTAGAACCACGATTAGAGCTCCACGTCTTTGGTCTTTATCCAAAAACAAAGTAAATCTTCCTCCAAGTTTGAAAAAGACACAAGTTTCCTTGTTCTTGAACCATCCCCATTATAAGAGCGTTTTGTGGCAGCGTCTAAAAACCCAATTCTTCATCTGTACGCAACACAACAGAATTTATGAATGAAGTTTAATAAAAAACTAGAAAGACAAGATGTCAGTGCCTCATGGCTCAAACAGCATCGGTGGAGTATTTACTTAGTCGTCCATTACGGCCGAGCAATTTGAGCAAATTCTGAGAAACAATATGGGCTCACAGTCCGCTGACGGAGGGGGGGGGGTGCAAGTCTGGGACAAGTAAAGCGTGTAATTTCCTAATTCTGATCTTGCAAGACAATCCGTCCTTATCAGTGTCTGATTCCCACATCGGAGGGAAAGTAGACGGAGAAGCTGCAGGCCATCACACACACACACACACACACACAGTACACAGAGGATGGAGGCATGAAATTACATAAAGGAAAGGGATACAGATAGAAAGACTGAGAGACTAGTGAGAGAACAAACAGGCCTATCAAACGACCACAGACCCAGATAACAAGATAAGGCCTAATCAATCAATCCTTGCACACAGAGAGAGATTGCCCTAAGTGGCTCATGAGTCCTGCCGAAAATTAAATCTGCACACTCCTTCAAGTAAGACGGGATGCGGGGAGAGGGAGTTGGAGGGAGAAGGAGAAAGAGTGAGGGGGGATAATAGAGGGTAATTTCATCAGCATGGCCCATGATGAAGCTTTTACACGGTGGTTTGAGAGGCCAAACTAAAAGGCTGGAGGTTTGGTGATATTGAATATGAGTGGTGTGTCATGATTAGATTTGTAAGACGATAGCGAGGAATTAGATTATAGGGTCTAATGCGGATATCTGAAAGGGTGTCAGAACTTAAGGGTTTCGTCTGTGTGTGTGTGTGTGTGTGTTGAAATGTTCTTCCTACAGAGGAGCCCGACACACTGTGATTCACTTTAATTCACTCACTCCAGCATCATCCATCCTCCTCATGCTGTTACAGCTCATGTAGACGAACCGTCAGCAGGCTGCAGCATCAAAGAATACTTACAACAACAAAAAAAAAAGAAAAGCAGAGCAGTGAGCGGAAAGAAAGAAAGAAAAAAAAAAACAAAGATGGAAGCCAAAAATCGCTGAAACAGAAGTGCCAGTGTTCCACAGAATGATAAATCGTTTTCTTGGTTTTCTGCTCCGGTGCCACGGAGGCAAAGTGTGTGTTTCATTTGGCGTTGCTTAATTTTTCGGTTGCTGGAAAAATGTCTTCACGAGGCAATAATTAAGACTATTCAAATGTTTATTCTAACATCGACACTGTGTGTGTGTGTGTGTGTGTGTGTGTGTGTGTGTGTGTGTGTGTGTGTGTGTGTGTCAAGTCAGCGTAACACTAAACATTCGAAGAGACTGATGTCCCTGATGACGGACACACTGAGTTTGACTGTCTCGACTCGCTGAGGTCACTCACGTCGCTCAGCAGCGTTCATGTCTGTAACGTGACAGAATGTAACCTTTTTTAAATAGAAATAAAAGTTCAATATATAAACAATAAAATATATATTCTCAGTGAATTCCTGACTGAGCGCTCACAGACACAGTACGCCCACTTACACATGTTAACTGCAACCATTGGAAGGTCCAAGCTGTCGATCACACAGTGTCCACGCCCCAAAGAATACAGGACATTATGAAGATTGAGAACATAAACTAAAAATGTTTACTGACGGTATCAAGAGTCCTTTCCTTCACAAGTGTCTTTGGGCAAAAAAAACATGAATATGGGTGAATGTGACGCATAATGTAAAGTGCTCTGAGTGGTTGATAAGACGGAAAGTGATATATATAAACTCAGAATTTGAGAAATGAGTAAAATTCTCAAATAAAGTACCAATAACTGAAGCTTTGTTAGGTTTCTGACTCTTAACGGCTTTAATATGAGCTCACACACGACCACAACACAAACACAACATGGACACATCCAGCATAGAGTACAACAACCACATCCGACACAAAGCAAAGGCCTCACACACACACACACACACACACACACACACAAATCCCAATAAAGTTGTCGTAGTGTTGTTTGGTGGGGGGGGTGGGCGGCTGATTCATGATTTTTAATATGCAGAGAAACTGAAAACTGGAAAACCAGACACACACACTCACACACACACACACACACACACACAGACACACAAGCCTCCGAGCTTCCACACGAACCATGAAGATGTTTTTCTACTCGTATGGTGACAGACAGCAGCTAACACACAACAGATCGCTCCCAGCAGAGAACACGGAGCCCTCACATCATTAACACCTCCTGCTGCGTACCGCTGAGCTTCAACTGTCTGGAGACACAAAGCCAAGAGGGGGAAGGAACAAGAGACAAGCTCTTAGGACACTAAAGAAAAGGTGCTATAAACCTGTGTATTTATGTATCTGTAAATGTGTGAGTGTGTGTGTGTGTGTGTGTCTCCCAAATGACTCGACTCATCTGCTAATTAGTCAGGAGCAATTAAGTACACTTAAACTAACCGCACAGAGAGGCAGCCCAAACACACACCCAGGTAAACAAATATCACAAACAGAGCCAGTGGCTCACTTCGGTTAATGAAAGCAAAAAGGAGTTGTCGAACAGAAACAGGAGAGAGAGAGGAATAATTATCTGAGCGAGAGGAAGAAAAGAGTAATAAGGAATGAAGGGAAAAAGGAGGAGAACGAGACAATCATAAGTCCCAGTGGACAGATTGGAGCAGAGTGGATCCTATCGCATGCTATCTCTCATTTATATGCTAATTTACACTATTAACGGAGAGAGGGAGAGAGAGAAGGAGAGCGAGGAGGGTCTAATAAATACCGACTGATTGCTGTTTGTTCATTAGCGGCTTTGTGTTTTTGAAGAAACGTCTTCGACTGGGCCGCCGTTTCCAACCAAAGACAAACTGTGTCTCATATCATCCCGAGTATTACGACGACGAAGACGACGCCCAGAGTGGATGTTTGAAATGAAATGAGAAAAATACATAAAATAAAGCCAGAAAGAGAGATGTTATCACTGTAATTCAATTTGGATTAACGCCGCAAATCATCTCCTTTCATCCCTCCTCACTCCCTCCCTTCCTTCACTTTTGTTCCTTTATGATACTGATAGCCACTTGAGTGCTTCTCTCATTTTCTGCTCTAAGCTTTGGCTGCCGCTGATCTCGGTTCAGGTCAATTAACAATAAATATGAGCTCACATGCGCACACAATAGTACAGCGAGTCAGTGTAGTAGTGTATGAAGTGTGTTAGGCTGCCACAATGGACGATCAAAGGAGCAGGAGATAGTTTTTATGATTTTCAGTTATATATACTTATGATGGTGAGTCGAAAATCTGCTTTATTTCACTTTCGGAACTAGTTTGGTTTTTAGATAACCATAATTAAGTCCTCGTTCCTCACCCTTTCAAACATTGTAGCTTATTCTCTGGGTTTTCATTTAGCAATGCAAAATCTTGCCATAATTGGAGGATAGTTACGAACATCAGAGACATTTTGAATCAGGTTTTCTTACCAGAACCGAGTCTGTTCTGTTCTGGTTTCAGTTCGATTCCCTGCAGCATCACTTCCAGACACAACAGGCAGCTTCAGCAACGAAGCTCTAAAATCAAACAATCAGTCCAGCACCAAACAGACAAAAAGACAAAGTTAACAACAAGCATCTGATAGTTTAACAGCTAAGTATTTCCATCCAGAGTGGTGGAGACCAAAGCGGAGCTAAAAGTGAGTGAACAGTGGACTGACACCAGTGCATGTAGTTTTATATATTTTTTTACACGCAACTAAAGTCAATTTGTGTGTTTTCAACAACTATTTGACTTAAAGGTTCAGTGTGTAGAATTAAGTGACATCTAGTGGTGAAGGTGAATGTTGCAGCTGAACACTCCTCACCTCACCCTCCCCTTCCCAGCATGAAATAGAAGCTGTGGTGAACAAAAGGTTTGAGTTTGTCCAGTTTGGACGACAGTAAAAAAACATGGCGGCCTCCACAGAGAGGACCCCCAACCCCCCCCTCCCACCCCTCCATGTAAATATAAAGTTTTTAAATATAAAGATCCATTCTATGGCAAAATTTCTTTTTTACCTAAATCTTACACACTGAACCTTTAAACATTAGATTTGTTTCCTAGAGACTTTGTAAAATGTTATGATTTACAGCACATGACGAGGACTTCCCCACAACATGCGTAACACCGAGACCACAAATACACAAATATATAGACTCACAAGTCATCATAAGTTTCTTTTAAAGACAAAACAGGACTTGCAGACATAGAGGTATTCATGGCTTAGCAGACACACACACACACAGATCATTACCCTCCTGGCTTGTCACAGACACTTAGAGAAACACAAAGAGGGAACCCTGAACCAAAGTCCTGAAATGATTTTTCCTCCTGTCACCACCATCGACGAGTGTGTACATTTTACTGTATATGTGTGTGTGTGTGTGTGTGTGTGTGTGTGTGTGTGTGAGACCACATGCAAAGGGTTTCCACGGGCGACATCCAGAGGTTGTCGAGGGGGTCCCTGGGTTGTGATGGCTTTTCCAGCGCTGTCGTCACAAAGACACACTTATTCTCAAACAGCGCTGCTTGTCAAAACACGGCGATGGAGGAACGGACACGGACAAATAACAAAAGCAGGTCAGGAAGCAGCAGTCGCACACATTGTGTCGTACTGCACAGGCGTTCATCACACCAACACTGAAATTCACTCTGCTATAGATTCCACACACTTCCACCCTCGTTTCTCGGCTCACTTTTAAATCTGTCAACACTTTTACTCCTTATCGTCACTGTTTGTCCTGTAAACAACATAATGTGCTGAATGTAAAGAATCATATATATTTAGCACAGTCTCAGTATTTCCAGATGGATTTTTTGAATAAAGCACCCGACTGTACAAAATAAGATTACAGCACACAGAGCTTCCTCGTGTGCTCTGCTTTACGACCTCTAACTGCGAGCGAGGAAGTCACATAATCCCGCACTGATCACGTAATCGTACGAAGAAAAAAAAAAAACTTGAACAGCAGAGGTCGGAGGCTGCGTGGAGGCCGAACACGTTCTTCAGTTTGAAACCGGGGAAACTATTTCTTTATAGAGCTCACATTGACGACTTGAAACATTGAACTATCGCCACAAGGTTGGAAATTGAACATGGGTGTCCGCATACTTTTGGCCTCATTATACAGCACAGCATTGATCGGATCAGCGTTGTGAACATGGAGCTCAAGAGGTCACGTCGTCGACATGGTGACGGCATAGACTGAAAAGAAAGATGGACGACGTGTCTTCAATTTCATCCAAAAGCTAAAATATCACGAATACCGCCATCTTACGCAGGTGACATAATTTGGCCGCGGTGCGGAGTTGACGCCCATTACACAAGCTAAACGAATTGCCAAATATACTTCATGGCAGTAACAAAGTAAAAGTATCACATCACTGCCAACGTTGTCTTTAGAACTGTAGAGCAGTGCAGCATGGGAGACACTTTCCACACAAAACCTCGTTCAAAAGGTCACAGTAAAATCCCCAAACCCCCGTTTTACAAAACCATTCACCCCAGACAAAAGTAAAACAGGACGAAGTGAAGAGGATTGTCAAATTATGAACGAAGATTCTCCTTCAAGTGTGTGAAACAACCAAACCAGCAGGTTTATCGTTTGCTAAAGTTGAGTTTGTATATTTTTTAAAAAATGGATTAAACCGACTGGAGCTGTGAGTTAAACACATTACACGAGAACAGAGTGGAAACTGTTTAAAACTCCGTGTGAATAATATGTGAGGCCACTGTGTTATGTTAATGAGCCGCCTCTCAGATGTATATTTACAGTCAGCGCGTTATAAATGTTCCTCACCGACTCGACTTAAAGGAACATTTTCACCCCCGAAGATAAACATGTGCCCGAGTGAAGTGGGGACACGACTGATTCCGACTCACAGCGGTGCAGCGACGGAACATTTCATCACGGTCTGAGGAGGAAATCAACAAAGGTTTTCACACATAACAACAGGAACAGATGTTGCCTTTAGAGAGGAGAAGATTACACACTTTTGTATTTTCACACTAAAAGATATGAAAAAAAGACAGAAACAACAACCAGGAGCTAAAAGTCAATTTCCCTACTCTTTTCTTCTTTTGTGTCATTTCTCGCTTTCCCTCTTTGCCTCAGTAAACGGATATTTTAACCGCGGCAGAGAGACACTGTTGTTGTCTTGTGTTTTTCTTTGTTTTGTGCTGGATTTACAGATGTTTGCGCTCACATCTGTGTCTTTTACAGGTAAGATTCACACCAGCTGCTGAACTGCTCAGTCTTTGAATAACAAAAATCTGAAAAGGTTTCATGTCATCTTCTATTTTGGACCAATGATAAAAAAATAAACATCAGTGTGTGTTTGCAGTGTTTTTAAAGCTCAGAAATATAAATTTAAGTTCCCTTCCTGAGGAAGATTAAAGGTTGTGATGATTCACGGCTGCAGTGGGATTATTTGTATTTAAAAGCAGGAGCCCAGGACTCTGAGCTACACACAAAAATATAATTATATATAATATAAATATAAGGATGGGGAAAAAAATACCCTTTTTAAAGTATTGGCCATTTCATCTGTCTTCAGCACCATAACTAATAACACACATATATATTTGTGTATTTCCTTTGTAAATCTTGAACAGGCACAATTTGAATTGAGGACGACAATTTCATAATTAAGTTATTGAATCTTGAATAACTTGCATGAATGAGACATTTATCTTTTGCCCCACAAGAAATTATTTAGTAATTGATTTGTTAATAAATTCTATTGTTTTAATTTTGCATAGTTGCTCCGATTTAATTAACATTTTGGCCTGAACCAGGTTTTAAAAAGTTCGAAGTATTTAATTGATATTAAAGTTTACTGCTGTGGTAATTGTTGTGGTGCTCAGCATAATATCTGGCCTGTTGGCACCATAAGTCATATTTTATCAGGACACTTGTATTTTGAAAAAGGAGAAACAGAAGTCATGATAGATGGAGTCTGAGGCGACAGAGTTTTTCTCCTCTGCTGAAAAAAGGAGAAACCTCCATATCTGGAAAAAAAAACATATGTACACATGTATAACACAATAAATCCACGTTTCTCCAGCTGAGTCTGAGTCAGGCCTGAATCAGTTTTCTGTTTTCAGTGACATGGAAAGGCTCATGCTGCCTCCTGATGGTTATACAGAGGAAATGCATCTCCTCTGCAGCAGGTTCACTGCTTTACAGGATCCAATATAAATCCTGCTGGGGCTTAAATACTGTCATGCCTCGAAATATATTTAATTAAATACAATTCCTGATTAAAAGTTAATGAGTAGTTCGCTGATAACATTAACAAGTCAAGTCTGTGGGACTCTTACTTTATGATATCGTGCAACAGATCTTTTAATAATATCCAAGTAAATTTAAAATCCAGGTCAGTTTCTCCATTTAATTATAAGACTATTGTTAGAACAAACTTTATACAATATTCACATGTGACAGATATAAAGAGGTCAAGAGCTTTACCATATGTACAACATCACATTTCATTAAGTGCCAACTAACTCTGTTAAAACAGTTTGGTCATGACACAGAAAAAGAAATAGTGCCTCTGCAAGAATACACATAACATCATGAAAAGATTAAACAGGTCATTTAGCTCATGTTCAAATCCAATATGGACCAGTTCTCACATTGGGTTAAGATTGAAAACTCCTGACTGGACTCCTGCGTTTTCTCCAGTCAAACAGGAAAACATTTAAAGGCAACACATAAGAGAGTGACGGTAAAAAGAAAAGAGCAGAACCTGATTTCCAGTGACTTTCTTACACATGTTTAAGTATCAACTGCATCTTTATAATATGTTTAAATGTATTTTGAAGAGTTCATACAATTGCTTTGAAAGGCATCAGTGTATGTAGAGAGGGATACAGAATATTGGTGGATGCCTGAAGATGTAAAATCATGTATTTAATATGATAGAATGAAGAAAAGGTCTCGACCACCAGGTAGGGAAACAATATGTCTAGAAAATCCCCTCATATAATAAAACGGTTCAGTTTAAAAAGAGCTTGTCAAAGGTCAGTGCTCGACACAGACTGGTTATTGGTCGAGTGTCGTATTTGTCCCGAAACGTTCACAGTAAAACACATTTGTGGTTTAAAGAGAAATGTTGTTTGACGTGAGCAACGCCACCAGGGTCAGAACGTGGACCCGAGGTTCGTCACAGAGACTAAAACCAAGAGCAGAGAGTGCGACACAGCTGCCGGACCTCCGCCATGACTCCTGTTCCCTATTAACTCCCATTAGCATCAGTGTGACTGAACACGAGCAAAACATTTCAATAAGTACGGCGACGTTCAGAGGGTGTGTGAGTGTTTGTGAGCGTTAAGTAAACAGATTAAGACTAGAAGGGGATTAAAACTAACAACCAGAGCACTGAACCCAATCACATCACGGCTGGTGAGTCATTAACCCCCTCAACATCATCCGTGTGTGTGTCTGTGTGTGTGTGTGTGTGTGTGTGTGGTAACGTCAGATCTTAAAGGAGGGAGGGGTATTTTTCTAAAAGCGCTGAGCCAGACAGAGCGACTGACAGTATCCCCTGAATCACTGACATTAAGACTAGAACACGAGACATCACAGACAGAACCTTTGAAGAGCATCATCCCTCCTTCTTGTTCCCCCAGTTGAACAGTCTGGACACCGGAGACTTTTTCTTTGGTTTGTCCTTCTTCATGCCTGAGACAGGGAGGAAGGGAGGGAGAGACAGATGGAGGGATGGTTAAAGGGACATAAATATTTAAAGGAAAGACTGGACGCCCAGCTTCACCTGTGATACGGTGCTTTATCCTCGATTTGACAAAGTGAACATCATGATGTATTGAAGACGGTTTGAAACATAAACTCTTTAGGAAAAAGTCATTTTCCTCATCGACCAACCAGTGGAGTCGCCCTCTGCTGGTCATACACGACGGTCCACTGACCTCCAGCACAACGTGGAAAGAACAAAAACGAATCTGGTCCATCATCGCTCATCAAACTGTCCTCAACACTGGACTGAACTCCACCTCCATCCACAGCTAGAACACTGAGCAGCTTCAAACATCACAGACTCATCGTTAAGAATAAATTCAGCTTTGATCACGACTTCTGATTAACGATCTCAGCCACAGGTGTTGACATGAAGGTGATCGTCTCTAAAAGCTCTTTTCTTAAAGTTGTGTTTAAAGTTTGTGTGGAATCAGTTTAACTCGTTTGGGGCTGTAACAGATAATTACTTTTATTATCAATGACTCTGCCACTCGGCTCTCTACGATATCAAACAGATAAGAGATAGAAGTCTTTTTAACCAGCGAGACGTAAAGCAGGACTGTCACCATGGTAACCCGCTCTTTAACGCACTTATCAGAGTATTTTCATCAGCCATGTTTCTCAGGAACATACTGTATGTATGTGGTTAGGTCTGTGAACTGGGAGTAATACAACACGCGTTGTCAACGATCACGTGACTGAGCTCAGAGTGAACTGAGAAACTTTTGGCGTTAACTTTATGAATACATTAAAGTGAGATGGTTCGTCTTTAGCCCACGGTCGGCGTTCGCTCGCTGCAACATAACGACCTTTCCGCTGAAGTTCAATAAATCTCCTCGATTTCAGCCCCACTCCGTCGGTCATGAATTGCAAATGAGGGCGGCTTTAACTCTGTTGTATCAGGGGGTCAAATTAACCGGCTGCATTATCCATTTGTCTAATAGGAACGCCGCTGACAAAAAGAGAGGCGGCATTTTGTGTGATGCTTTTTCCATTAGCAGTCATTAGATCAAATGAGATGAAAACATCACCCAGTGGCACCCTTAAAAATGCAGGTTCACACACACACACACACACGTTCATAAACCACAATGAGAATTCTATCTACTTCAATTAGTGGCACCAATGATGGAAATCCTCGATTGGATCATTTATAAACCGACTAAGCTGCAGCGACACCGGAGCTGAGATAAGTAATGATCAGAGCGGAGGGGGGGGGGGGGGGGGGGGTCAGACGGCCCGTGGAGGTGGTGGAGACACTCACTCAAAGTCCTCATCATCTTGTTTAGCTCCTCGTCCTCCTCTTCCTCCCTGAGAAGAAGAGAACGCACAAAAAGTCAGCAGACAGATCAACATGTCATGTCTGCGTCAGCGTTTATATTTTTTATTTTATTATATAGTTTTTTTAACTAGATGTACAACTTAAAAATATTCAAATATTCAGCTATATCAGGGTTTCTGCAGGAATCAACAAGGTAAGTTTAAGACTTTTTTTTTAGAACATCATGAATTCAGTTTAAAATCTATGCCCAGTACAACAAATATAAAAGAATATCAGAGTCTCAGATTCACTTACACCTCCCCACAAAAGAAGATGAGGTGAAGTAACCGGGTAGAGAGTAAACCTTGATAAGCTACATGTCGTAAGATCAGTTCTGACGAGGCGGTGTGAAGACTTTGAGTCGTCAGTGAGTGAGAAACCTGATCAGCTGAATTGAAGTCATGTAGAACTTTGTCTGTTTGGCTTAATAAAAAAAACATCTTGATTCAGAACCTGAAAACTGGGGACTCGAGCCCTTCATTGTTCTGACTGTTCTCACTTGTGCACCACCTTTGTAAAAACCCACCTGAGTCTGTCCTCGTCCAGACCGTCTATGATGGCGTTTCTGTCATTGACGATCCCCACCAGCTTGTCCATCAGCTGCTGCTCCCTCTTTCTGTCCGAGGCTGTTTTCATATGTTCTGCACACACACACACACACGTAAATATATATATATATATATATATATATATATATATATATTAGTTTCTTTTCTAAGGTTGTTGATGTGTGATGTGTTGTGTTCTCTGAAGACCTCACCTGGTTTGTCCATCAGTCTCCTGAGCTCCTGCTCAACACTGGGCTGCTGCTCCTCCAGTTCCTGAGTTCTTCCTCTGCACAAAAACACCCAAACATCTTATTGTTACCTGACGTTAGATAAATTATGGCCTCACCTCTTTGGTTCAACACATATCTATTGATACGGGCCACACCCGTTAATGTCCAAACAGATTTTTTCTTTTAGATGCAGCTAAAAGTAGATAAATGATCAAATCAGAGGATTCTGTTTGTTTTTTAATGATAATTTGTCAAAGAAATAATTTCAGGGCACATTTTCTTTTTCTTATTGTCAGAAATTCCGAGAGCATCAATAATCTCTGTCTGTGTGATCCAGCCTCGAGGCCAAAGGTTCCTACTGGAGACATGAATCTTTAAAAAGGGGGTAAGGACAGATTTAAACTTTAATATTACTGCATATGATTTTCAGTTGTGGATTAACAAACGTTTGGTTTTACAGTAAGTATTTATGGCAGCGTTAAAATAAAAACAACAGTGTCGTAATGATGGAATATGTCACTCTGTTCAACAGCCCAACTCGCTGATCGTCGACAACAATGAGGAATAAACTACATCAGGATTTAGTTACACATAAAATACTGCAGTGAGATTCAATTATTGGTTTCAGTCTTTGTCACAGAACTGGTTGACGATAAGAAGAATCTAAAATATCACCAGGCTCGTGCTTTAAGCAGCATCCTGCTTCTCTCTGCAGCCAGTGGGCAGCGATGTGTCCTGTTCCAGGACGCCCCGCTGAGGGACGGAGGAGGGAGGACACTGGGAATTCAAACTGTCAACCTTCTGGCCACAAGTCTGTCTCACTAATCACGAAAAAAAGTGTAATGCCCCTTTTCTAAGTGTGTGTGTGTGTGTGTGTGTGTGTGTGTGTGTGTGTGTGTGTGTGTACTCACATGTAAACCAGTTCAGACTCGCGGCGCATGGCCACCTGCTTGTTCCTGATCAAGTTGAACCACTCAACCATGAGCTCATCCATGACAGAGTCATCTTCACCCTCTGACACACACACACACACACACACACACACACACAGAGACACACACACACACACACACACACACACAGAGACACACACACACACACACACACACACACACACACACACAGAATTAATTCAAGATATCTGCTGAATCGTTATTTTCACCGTGTCCAGACTGAAGGAGGCTGTATATGTGAGTGTGTGTGTGTCTCTGTGTATCTCACCATCCTCGCTGCTGCGGAGCTTCACCTCCAGCTCCACTCCTCTTTTCTCCAAATCGTCCAAACTGTCTTCAATGTTCTGAAGCTCCTTCATGATTTCCTCTTTAGGAATGTAGTCTGGCTTTATCTACACACACACACACACACACACACACACACACACACACACACACACACACACACACACACACACACACACACACACACACACACACACACACACACACACACACACACAGAGAGAGAGAGGGACATGCACTCATTAGGAGACGTCCTTGCGTCCCATTCCATTTAGTATGACGCCTAAAGACATATTTAGATGACTCATATCTGAGTGTGTGTAATTTGGTGCAGCTTGGAGTTTTTCCTCCGAGGTTCAGTACCTTCGAGGTCTTTGACTCCGACTTGTTGCCATTTGCAGTTTGTTCGGTCTGAACATTCAGAGATCCTGTAGAAATATCGACAAAACGCCAAAAGAAATTATGAGAAACGTTAGCTAGAGAGAGCTCTTGAGGGATTTCAGGTTTTTGTCTGACAGTAGACCAGGTTCTTACCCTTCGATGGAGGCGGAGTGACAGAAATATTGGGGGTAGAAACGTGAGAGGGAGGCCCAACTGAGAGCTCTGAAGTCTGGGGCTTTCCAGCTCCATTCGCCAACAGTTTCACTGTCGCTGGAGGAGCAGCAGATCTGTGGGTGGAGGAGCAGAAAGACAGTCAAAATATGAAAGTCTCAACTGGCAAACCTGTTTATCAAATCAGGACCCCAGAGTCCTTTGTTGTGATTCATGGGAGCGAGAGGAAAGGTCGTGTGGGGAGAGGAACTCTGAGCACTGAGCATATGTTGCACTGCGGAGGACTCTGCTCAGCGTTGACACCATTTGGGGCTCACATGCATGTGGTGGAAGAGGAGGCCTGACCACTAACGGGGGCCGAGCCATTTGGAGGAGCAGCAGGTACAGGCTTCCTGTGGGAGGGAGGGATGGAGGACTGGAATCAAAGGATGGATGGATGGACAGGACGTCAGGGGGAGAAGCTTTACAATAACATTGGCCGCCCTGATAACGATGTTCTGTAGCTGCCGAGGATGTTTATTAAGCTCGTTCTGAACATGTGACGCAGATAGAAACGTCAAAGTGATGTCAGAGGAGAGGAGAGAAGCAGTTAACCTGAAGTTGTTGGTAATGCATTTGCAAAGTTATTGAAAATGTCGCTTTGAAATACCCAGGCTGTGTCCACGTCGTTTTTTCTGACCTGTGGTTACTACACTTTACGTGCACAGCAGCAGGAAGGGGTTTAGTCACTCAGCGGAAAGGGAAGGAGGGGCTAAGAAGTTACACTCACATATTTCCTCAAAGGTTTCTACGCGTCATCCCAAACTTAACCTGCTCCAGCTTTTCTCTGTAGGACTGAAAAGTTTAACCACAATTCTTGCTTCAGGCTCCAGCCCATGTACAGACGCTCTCCTTGTCAAACCAGAAACACAGAACATGGTCACAAGGTCAATGAAACAAACTCACTTTTTTCCTTTGGCGACAGGTTTGAGCTTCAACCTCCAGTCTGCAGGAGACTCGTTCTCCGACGCTGTTCACAACAGAGAAAAAAATCTTCATTGATAGAGAGGAATGGCGTTTGCCAGTAACTGCAAAGTCAAACATCCCAGGGAGAAAATACGATATTAAAGGTTCTCATTAACAACAACCTGCTGAGCGTTTGGACTCAAACAGCAACTCTCAGGGAGCGACATGAAAATAATCACCCGAGAGGAACCGGCAGCGCCTCGACACATTAGTAAGAGCACAGGGTGAAGTGATGAAATTACTTTAGAATGACAAGGAGGTGTCATTGATGAAGCCTCTAAATTATGAATGAATTAAGCAAATTGGACGGGGAGCCACAAGTCGACGGTTTATTTATTTTTATAGCATCTGCAGCACCAAAAAAAAAAAGTTCCCTCATAAAGCTAATAACATAAAATTATAGCTGCAGGCAGTTTATCAGGTTAAAGATCAACCTGTGGAGAGTTGTGGAAATGTTTGAATTTACCTGAGTGACTGTTGGGTGATGCGCTGCGAGGCTTTAGGTCTACTCTCTCTGGAGTTTTGGCTTTGAGTCCGCTCCTGGTGGCCGGGGCCGGGGCCGGGGCTGGGGCCGGGGCCGGGGCCGGGGTCGGGGCCGGGGCCGGGGTCAGGGCCGGGGTCGAGGCCTGGGGGTCCACAGGCGTCAGGTCAGCGAGGAGTGACGGGTTGGCTCTCAGCTTCACCCTTCCTCTGACTCCCCCCGTCTCCCTCTTAGGAGTCTCGACTTCAGCAGGTCTGATTGGAGGTGATAAAGTATTATTATTATATTATTGTTCACCACTAGAGGTCAGGCCAAAGATATGTTGGGCCTGGGATGACATACTTGAATTTGACAGCCGCACTTGAAAGGCACAACTATAGACTGTATATGAGATTGGAAGATATGCCTGCTACAAAAAGTGAAGCCCCCTGGTGGCTGGCTGCAGTATAGCTCATAAACCCCTCCATGTTAGCTGTTTGACCGTGTCTGTCATTTTCGGTAGTTCTTATCACAATGATGTAAATTTGAGTGGTTTTTTTCAGGTAAGTTTGTATTTAATCATTTATTTAATCCTATGAAAATGTGTTGAATCGTCTGTGTTGGAGGTTTGATTAGTTACTTGTCAGGTTTCTTCACCGCTGCGCTCGTCCATGTTGGTTTGCTGCTGCTGCCGCTGTTGTTGTTGTTTTCCTCAGCCAGTTTCTTGGAGATGAAAACTGCTGCCGCTGCTTTCGTCTTGTTGCTTTCACCATCTTCTTGTTTCAAATTCACCTTTCCTCCTCCACCTGCCGCTTTAGCTGTGTCTCCACCTTTATCCAGGCCTGAAGTCGTTTCCTTTTTGACAGCACCACCACCAATATTTAGAACCACAGTCACAGCCTGACCTGCCGCGGCCTCCTGGACTTTACCGCTCACGATCGGTGGTTTATTTACGTCCACGTTAATGGTTGTGGTCTTTTTCTCTTCGTTGCCAGTGTTGCTGTCGGACTGGAAGAACTTGGACTTTGACTGCACCGTCTTGGCCGCTGTGGTTGAGGTGCGGGGGGCAGCAACGGGCCTGGTGATGATGGAGGGTGTTGTAGTGAAGGTAGATTCGCTCGTAGTCCGTGAAGCTGTGGGTTGGGAGACTGGCGCTGCGTGAGCTACTTTAGCAGCGGAAGAGACGGCTGAACGAGGCCGGGAAGGAGAGGGAGGGGAAAACGTGGTGGGGGAGCTGGTAGGAGGGCTGGGTTTGTCCGTCAGCCATTTTGGCCCCAGTCTGGAGGTGGTCTGGGGAGGAGTGGTTGTGCTGGTTTTAGTCGTGTCAGGTAGAGGAGTGAATTTGGACATAGGGGTGTTTGTGGGTAAATCTCTGAGAGGTGTCAATGTGTTTGTAGAAGACAGAGACCTGAAAGACAGGAAGCACAGAATGATCACAGTCATGACATTTTTACAATTCCTGCAACAAACTTCACAGTGAGTCTGCACAACGCTAAAGTGTGAGCTCCGGCTGGTGTCATTTTAGTTAACATAATTTTCATTCTTTAAATTCTGGACAATATGTAAGATGGAGATTACGTTTTTCAAATACGGTGGAGAGTTTAGTTCTGTTTTTGTCTTTTTGAAAGCAGGAAAATCAAAGATGGAAGCACTTCAGGAGCATAAGATAAAAACTCCTGTCAATGTTAAAACAGGAAACAAAGGAATTGTGAAATATAGACTATATACGAAACAAAATAAAGAGAAACTAAACACAGTAAAGGTCTTTTAAAAATTAATTTTGTAATTCTGTTCTAAATAATTCATTGATTAATTGCTTTATAGAATAGGGGATCAGAATTAGAGTTAAATTTAATTATTCAAATACATTTTTCAATTAATTATTTAAGATTAAATTATAATCCTCTATGAAATGTACCAATTCATTAACTGGTTTTAATTATAAAATGTAATTTAAACCTATAATTGTTCTGGAGACCCTCTTCATACAACACAGATTATAGATTAGCAAGATTACTTGTGATAATTATGCAAACTTGTTTTCATTGTGTTCATGTTCATCAGTCTCTTACTTTGCACAGTTCCTGTGGTAGAGCTTCCCTTCCACTAGATGTCGCTGCACCAAGTGAACGTGCTTGTTACAGGACACACACTTGTTACTCAGGGTTCCTGTTTGATGGGATCTCTCCACCGGGACCTCCTGGGAGAGAGGGGGAGAGAGGGGGAGGGAGGGAAAGAGGGGGAGGGAGGTAACATCAAGTGGCAGTGACAACTTCCTCAGTGAGGAACAGAATTTACTGTAACTGATCTGAGGCAAGTTGGGGTTTTTTTGTGTTGTGTTGTAACAAGCCTCTTCAGGTATTTAGGTCATGATGTGTTCAGCTGGATGAACGTCCACACTCATCATCAGCTCATTGCAAAATAAAAACTTTTTCTTTTTTACTTTTGAGGAAAACTGGAATTTTGTGAACTCTAGAAAAAGGTCTGGAGATTCTCTGGAGATTTCCCTTCGCACATGAAAAACACAGATTGTTTCATTGGATGTAACAGTGCCAATTATACAGCTGTACTATGTTTCACATTTACATTTAAATATATTTCATTTTATTATAATGACACAGAATCTTTATACATAGTTATCATCTGTGGTTTGTTGTGTCTCCCGCTTCACCTCTCACCCTTACATGGGCTCACTCAGAGTCTGTACTTGGGGGGTGTAAATGTCTGACTCAGACATTAACACATACAGCCCCTCTGGATGGTTTCAGGAGATTTACCCAGAGTTCAGTGCATGTCTGAAAGCAGCTTCGGTGATAGCAACATTTACCTTTGTGACATTTCTGCTTGGTTTTGGGGAGGGAGGAGGCCTGGTGATGTTGGCGGAGGGGGGAGGGCTGTTCTCTCTGGCAGGCTTGGACGAGGGGAACACCTTCGCCACCACCGGCTGGTTCTTCTTTCCAGACGGTTCATCGCTGGCAACCTCGGCCGGACGCTTTATGCCTCCCATACCACCGACTGTGTGCAAACACGCAGACACAGACAGATCAGACGAGGGCGGGAGAGCGGGGGAGAAAGGGGGACACGGTGAGACACAGTGAGACATAGATACTCACTCGGGGAGCGTCCATGGAAGTAGTTGTAGTACTGCGAGACGTACGTCAGGATACTGAGGCGGTCGGGAACCTTCATAGCCACCATGTCTTCTGCGTCCAACAGAGCTGGGATCCCCAACTCCTCCTCCGCCACCTTGAACGCCTGCAGAGAACATTGACAGAAACAGAAGAGGCTCAGGAGGGGTCCTTTAGAAAAACTGTCCAAAGATGGAAGTGTATCAATAAATCAAATCAGAGCATCTCACTCAGCAGGAGCTCGGAGACGTCCTCACATCTTCACGTTAATCAAACAAAGACGTCTGTTATCGATATTCAAAGGCCTGTGTGAGATTTCTACTGTCCCACACAAAGTTTTACAGACAAGTCCAAACCTGAGAGAAGCGTTGAATTCCCACAGAAAGTTATTATAAGTCAAAAATTAGTTCAAGACCGACACATTTCACCTTTATGAAACTTCCCACCGATGCTATGATTGAATGTTGACGTCACACTTGTGCACCAGGTGTACAGAGAATTTGGATGTGGGCATATTGTTATAAGGTCCCATGCCGTCTGTGCAGTGCTTCTCCATATCTCCATAACTAAATACCCTCAGTTCTGGCCACAGATTAAATCAGTAGCTCATGTGTGAAGAGAGCAGCAAAGTGAGTCAGGAATTTCCAAACTAAACTCTCATTGAGCCATTCCACGGAAGCAGAAAGAAAAACATGGAGCAGGAGCAGGATGAACTTAATCAGTGACGAGAGGATCATAAAAACAGTGTTTACTCTGCTTCGCCCTTTGATTCTTTAATCTCTCACAGTTTTCTTGTCTTTTGATTCGACTGCCTGTCATTTCACTTACAAGAAAACGGTGTCGGGCGATTACTGCATTTTTTGGCTGTTAGTCTATTGCAGTTCCAGCTAAAGTGTTAGGCAACGACTGTTTTACTTTGCGATTTCGAAATATTCCCTGTGGCCCCACATTAAGTGTTGCTGATGATACAGGCACAATGGGCACGTAGCAATTATTTATGGCTGCAAGGTTTTACTTTCATTACTGATAGATCAGAGCTTGATTTATAAGAACTTTATTTAATATGATGTCAGAAAACTTCTCTCACGAGAGGAAGGCTTCACAATACTTGTAAATGGCTGTTGATATTTAAATAGTTTCTTATTTACGGTACAATTCAGAAAAGGAATCAAGATTTTCTTGTTTGATTTCATGAGTCTCTCACGTTTTTGAATCTGTCCATGAAACAAACTTTTCTCTGCTTTACTCTCACTCGCTCTATTTCACTGTCAGTTTCTTGAGAAAGTGATAAACCATCGTTTACCAAAATCCAACATCTGAGATCGAGAGATATTGAATTTACAACAAAGAAAGTGATTCCGCTGCCGACAGAAATGGGATAAGACGAATTAAGATGAATGCACCAAATTTCGCGGTGATCGTTCAGACACGTAGGGGAAGCTGAGAGGGTCGTCCACTAACCCAAAGGTCGGTGGTTCAATCCCCGGCTCCTCCAGTCCACATACGAGTGTCTTTGGCATTGCTCCTGTGTGTTTAATAGAAAACGTGCTTCACATAGAAGCGCTGTATGAATGTGTGTGTGACTAGATGAAACTGTTCATTTGCAAACGTCAACTGTCAACCTGCTGGTGGCGCTGGAGGAAACAAAATCCTGTTACCAAACATACAATGCTAAAATACAGAGCGTGAACAAGTCTCACCAGTTTGTTGTTGTCGTAGACATTTTCCTTCTTCAGCGAATCGAAATCACTGCAACAGAGAACCAAAAAAACATGAGTGAGAAAACACATGTGATCCAACTTCCCCTCCTGATTCATGTGTTTACAATCAGCAGAACATGTGTAACTCTCACAACCTTTACTTCTACATATTTCATGACTGTGACACCACTCAGCTGCATGAATCACTGATCACAGGCTCTCAGAGGGAAACCAACACAGAGCTCAGACCACGTTCATCACAGCCGTGGAGGAGGATATATGCAGTAACTCGGCCTGTAATCAGTTTGTTGCTTCTGTACATGTTCATATACATGAAATCTGCCCTGGTGCTCGTCTGGCTGTGGGTAACAACTGGAGGGGACACATCTGGAGCAGCTGTGTTTCCAGAACATGCCATAAAAAACTCCCTGGAACAAAACTCTGTGTGATTCTGTGTGAAACAGGATAAAGTTCAACTGGAGACGATGATGATGATGAGATAATCTAATGTGGACGAATGTGAAACTGAGGCAAAAGATTTAACAGCTGTCAAGTATAAATAGAAACTATAACTCGCTAATGAAAACCCCCAGGTAGTTTCCCCAAAAAACATTCAAGAGGAAAAGAAAAGGAAAAGACAGTTTCCTCTTCTTGCAGATTCCCAATGTAGCGAGATTCCAGAACATCTCATTTTGGCTCCAGATGGACAAGGACACACGTTTGTGTGATTTTGATTCACAAACTAAACATATGCACAAAACTTTTACAGATATACATGTTTTGGGGTAAGTATGGTTCTTCATGAGCAAATTTAAAAGAAATAGTAAATATTTTCGGCACGAGAGAGCAGAGAACAACTTCTATCAACACAGATTTCAGTGATTATGCAGATGTCACGTGGATTAGCTGCAACCAGTTCAAATTAAAGGTTCAGGGCGTAGAATTCAGTGACATCTACTGGTGAAGTGTTGCAGCTGAACACCCCTCGCCTCACCCCCCACTTCCAAACGTGACAGAGAACCTGCGGTAGCGTCAGTGTTTTTAGTTTGTCCAGTCTGGGCTAAAGTAAAAAAACATGGCGGCCTCCGTAGAGAGGAGCCGCTCCTGATGTAAATATAAAGTATTTAAATATAAAGGGCTCAATCTAGCGTAAAGAACACAACAATTCATATAATTCACTGGGATTATTTTACATTCATTTTCTACCAACACTGAACTTTAACATCCATGCAGACCCCCCCCCCCCTGTGGCCCCCTCTGCAGACTGGCCCCTCTGCTCCACAGCTCAGCCCCTGTTTTTCCCCGCAGACCCGTGAACTTTGTTCTCCAACAACAAAGTTCATCTGAAGGGAAGTAAAACCGGCACAGACCCGATCATCCTCCTCCGGTAAAACCTCCGGCAGTGGCTCGGTACTCACATCAGCTCGGGTCTGTGTGTGTGGATGAGGGCGCAGAACGCCAGGCCGTCCCTGAACGACGTGGTCATGTTGGTGATGGCCACGTCCCGGTAGCCCTCACACCGGAGCCGGCACCACTGCTGCAGCGCCTTCACGGCCGACATCCTCCGGAGCTCCGAGTCGCACACGAGCCGCTGCCGGAGCCGAGTGAGAGCCCTGCAGCCCCGCGGAGCTGTGAGCGAGCGGCCGCCTCTGTCCCCACCTCCTCCGGATACTGCCTCCACAAACTTTCCACAGCAGGAGTGAGTGTGTGTGTCTGTCTGTGTGTGAGTGAGTGTGTGTGTCTGTGTGTGTGTCTGTGTGAGTGTGTGAGTGTGTGTGTGAGAGTGTGTGTGTGGGAATCACCCACAGAAAGTGGAAGAAAATATTATCTGACACCTGTGAAAGGTCGGTGATGACGTTGCATGGGTGGAGTTCAACCTTTCTCTTTACTCAGTGTGTATGGGAGTGTGTGTGTGTGTGTGTGTGTGTGTGTGTGTGTGACTGTATTATCTTCTAATGTAGATTAGTTTGTTTTCTACCTCAACCCATTTAATATAGTTTGGCCACAGATATTCTGTTTGTGTCATTAAAACAATTAACAAACCGTGTGTGTGTGTGTGTGTGTGTGTGTGTGTGTGTGTGTGTGTGTGTGTGTGTGTGTGTTTGTGTCCTAAACATGTAGAACTAATCACACAGCTACAGACAAGTCTTGAATGAGGTCATGAGGTCACACCCTTCAGGTGATTCTAACCAGAGCCACCAAACCAGAAGATGTTAATAATCAACCACTAAATTATTTTGACCTGCACCAGGTTGTGTTTCTGACCCTTCAGCTCCGTCACACATACAAAGTGAATATCACAGCTCAGAGTTCACCAACGTTCGTAAATCAAAGATGGTTTTTTTTCCCCCAGTGAGTTTGTTTAATTATTTGAAGCTTTAAAGCTGAAACTGACTCGTGATTGGTCGAGCACAGGTCTTAGCCTCATCGTTGAGTTTGGGTGTTAGAGACAAAAAGGACAAAGGCACAAAAATAAAACAGAACTAAAAATAACAATTCAATAAGAATGAAGCTCAACAGATCCTCAGGATAAGATGTACACGCCCACCATGTGTAGACTTAAGTCCATGATCTGAACTCCTCCTTAAAGAAACATAAAACACTTCCTCAACGCTGCTGAGTCACCTTCTCTCTGAACAATGACCTGAGCTTGTGGCCACATTGGTGCACGAAGTATAATTCCTCTGCAGTCGTTCATGTTGTATATTAAAAAATAAAACGAGAACAACTGCAGTTTTGTAGAATTATACTTCATGCATCCACCGATATTCACCTGCATGAGTTTTTAGTAACAGGATAAACTGTGAAAGCTTAGGTGTGGTTGTTTCTTGTCCTGTCCTGTCATGTCTGCTTGGGTGCGTTGAAGGAGGCGGGTGGTGTCTATTCACCGAGTTACCTGACACCTGAACACATCACATGGTGTGTTCAGAGGCAGCAGACGGATAACAAAGAGGGAGGAAGGCTTTGTTTAACCGGCTCAAACCTGCTAATAGGCTGTAACTTCCCTGCACCTCCGTCACCTCAGACTCAGTTTCTGTCATTTGTCAGCAGGAAGATTTCTGTGAAGAATCAGTTAAGAGTTTGTAGAATGTGATTGTGATTCAAACTGAAAATGAATCCTAGAAACCAGATGAAGTTCTGAACAGACGCTCATGTCTGCACAGGATCAACCAATCACTTGATCACTTGACTTTTCTTCTATCACCAAACTGTTTATGTGTCCACACACGTAGAAGACGAAGACGTCAAGAGAGTCTGAGCTGAGAAAAGCTGACGACGGTGTTTGTATGTTGTCGAGAATATGAATGAATAAGTCACTTCCTGCCTCCGTCTGCTGCACCTCTCACCTGAGAATGTGTTGCTGTTGTGAACGCGTCTGTGCAGAAAACTGGAGAAACTCCGTGGCCAATTCTCTGGACTTTCTTAAAACGGCTTACGCATCTCAGAGTCCTCCCGCTGAACAAAACTGAAGCGAAAATATCCCAGGTACGGTTGCTGCCATCTAGTGCTGGTGAGGTTATTTGTCTGTACGGTGGTAACCGGTGGCAGCCATGGTAAACACGTCATAGCGACATTCTCGACATATCACAAGTTAGTCTCAGCTGTTAATCGTGACGTTTAACCACATTTTATACGTTTTATGACAAATAACTAATTAGCCGACCACATTTAACCTTTTTGTTTGGTCCCATTCACTAACATGGAGGAGGCAGGGTTTCATCAGGGGGCGAGCGAGATGCTTGACTGAGATGAGCTGTCGTCGATCTTCATACCTTCAGTGGAAAGAACTTAAGAACTTTTAACTTCTTAGACAGCACCAAGGATAAATAATGCGACAGCGGGTTCATAATTACAGAAATGAAACTACAGATTAAACCTTAGTGACGAGAGAAACACATCAACATTGACTTCATGCAAAGGGTTGTGGACGGAGGTGAAAGTGAAAGTTTCTGTCGGACAAAGAAGCTGCTTTTAGTTTTTTATGATCACGACTCTCCTGCGGAATGAACCTCTGTCAGAAATGACATACGAGTGTTACCTCCAGGAATTCTCTTATTGTCAACATTCTCATTGATGATTCATGGGTCTTGATGAAAACAATAGTGTGAATTTAAATGTGGGGTCATCAGGGCATTTTACAATAAAACACGACATTTCATTTGTGCAAAGATATGAAACAAATTGGTTTGTTATCCGCTGCTGGGATTTTTTTTCTGCATGAAATGTGCAACATCTTAAAAAACAGACGACCTGAGAAAGACCGAAACACAATCTCTCTTTTATTTTTAGAACTTTTCTAAATCACTTTTGCAAACATTTCCAAATTTCAAGCACGGGTTTGTAAATCAAACATGCACTAACTGCCCTTTGAAGTCCTGGTGGGCTGCGTCCCTCTCTCCACATGCCGACCATACAAACACCCCACACACACACACACACACACATACAAATACTTAATCCTCCCAAATCCAGACAGGAAATGCCCTCGTCAGTGGAGCAGAATGCTTTTGACAGACCCCCGCTGCTCTCTCTCTCTCTCCCCCTCTCTGCTGAATGATATATGTTTCCTCCTCAAACTGCCATCTGGAAACAGTTAGTCTGTGAACGTTTGCACAGAGCCAATAAAAACACGTCTATCTCAAGTCTATCAGGAGCAGAGGACAATTCAGGCCTGCTATCTTAGGGGGGGGGGGGGGGATGTGGGACAAGCTGTTTGCTTTCACTTTCAGGAGCTAATGTGTGTGTGGGTCTTCACATGTGTGTGTGTGTGTGTGTGTGTGTGTGTGTGTGTTGGACACAATCAGATTCTTGTTTGGTTCCATGACTCATGAGATCCAGTCAGATTCTTCTGGCTCGGCGTCAGAGCTTCTTTCACAGTTTACATCTTGTTTTCGGTTCTGGTTTGATTCTGCTGGCGAGAGACGGAGGGTTTTTCTTGTGAAGGGACAAAAAGCTTTGAGTTGAGATGAAATCACGTGACTTAATGACAGACATCCTGAGATCCCCCCCCCCCATCAACTTAACCACTGGGCTTTGACAGGGTGGAGGCTTGAGGAGCCATAATGAAAACAGACAGGAAGAGGCTGCAGATGGGTGGAAACTGGAAAAGTAAAAGAATAATCTGTAAAGAAAGACGAGGTGATAGGAAACACCAGTTCAAAATGAACTAAAATGTAGTAAAAAACACAAGATAAATATTAAAAACTAATTGTGCTGTTTCTTATGAAGGTTTGAGTTTATTCTACAAGTGGTATTTAAATAAAAATAGTGAATGTAGACAAAAGGAAATAAATGAAAACCATGTGTTATTCAGATTCTTCACCCAAATTGTCTATTTAAGGGTTAAAATCTTCAACATCTCTGACTTCTTATCTTAAAATCTGTCTTTAAGACGTATTCTTTTATAAAAGACATATTTCTATACATTGCTTTACTTGTAATCCCTATTTCATTTGATTATTCTAATAATTTCATTTATTTAGCTTCTTTAGATTACTAACTGCTTGACATTGAAACAGTTTTTAATAGATTTTATCAGTCCATCTTGTAAAGCAAGTGTTACATCGATAAAGTTATTATTATTTTTATTTGCTGTCTTAAGAGAAACTACACACATAAGAAATGATATAAAGAAGAGTCCCAACATTGAGTGACTGTGCCCTCTAGTGGCAAATGTGCTTCAGCACTACAGCTTAATGACACAAATTCAGGCAAGATCAAAATATAATTTATTCAGATGTAATCATCCGATCACATCAGGACTCAAAACACTTTAAACAAGTGACATTAAAATAAACAGTAAAATCAAAATATCAGATCCAGCAAAACTCTAAAAACTAAAAACACAAAGCTTCATGAGTAAACACTGCAAACTGTCAGTTTCACGATTGTCGAGTTACAATTACACACGTGACAGTAAAATATTCTCTTTACATGCTTAGAAATGTTTGTAGTTTACTTTACACATGCACGGATGATCCCTCTAATGAAATGTTGCACAAGGTGCAGAAAATCCATGAATTCAGATCACGTTTCCACAGCGTCACGGTCAAATTTAGGCAGAATTAATGTTACTGAGCTTGAAAACTTTACCGAACCAGCTCATGAAAATGTTTCCAGCTCCAGGCTTTGGTTGCAGTTTCACAGAAGCGTCACAGTACGTCTACAGAACAGTTACAGCTGACGCAAGTGTAATTTCACAGTTCTGGAGACGTCTTCAGGCAAAGCACTACAATGGTCTCCTGCACTGAATAAAAGATCAGAAGGGAACAAACCCAGCAACGCTCAAAAACACACAAACAGGAATCGTAAGGCACCTGTGTCATTCTTTACAATACTGCAGAAACAATTAGTGCAAAAATTGGCTGTAAGCAGCATTAAAGCACAGAGAATCTACTACATCAGGCTCCTTCACATTTTCAGGAGGGTGATCATCGTCTCTTCTATTTATTGCACGTCATCTTTCTGCGAATCAAATTCTTTTAAGTGCTGAGTCGATCAAACTGAGCTAAAAATGAAGGTAATTTACAGAGCAAAGCAGATTTTTTTGAATCAGAGGATTCCTCAGCGAGAGTTACTAATGTCAGATATTTAAAACAGTGTCTAAACTACTGTAGCTCAGTGATTTCACATTGATGCCTTATTAGTGTGTTTGCTATGCACACAGAGAAGCTTCAGTCAGTTTGAGGACGATGTTGCACGATGAATAAAATGAACACGAACTCATCTTCAGTCACGTCATCCGTCCAAACTGATGGTTTTGGCTCTGAGCACATCAGACCCAAATGAATTGAATTAAAAACTAAAAACGGTGATTGCAGTGATGTTCAGGTGTCGACGTCACGGTTGCGTGTGATTACAGGTAAATCGGAGCAGACGCGGAACGCTGCTTCTCAGCCTGGTGTTGCGTCACTCTTCAAAGTTCATAATCAGCACTCACGGTTATTTTATTGCGTCCAATGTTCTGGATTGAAGAGCCAAAACAAAGAAAAGCATCACTCATTCAAATGTCATCACATCCAGCTGATGGTGAAGTTCCGGCTGAGGTTGAGACCAAGATCTGAAACTGTCAACACCTGCAGAGAGAGAAAAATAAAATAAACTACATGTCAGAACAAGCACAACCGTAGTTTCACATTTTCTATGGATCCACCGTTGCCTCACCTGGTTGGCTCTGTATGTGAACGGTGCGTCGAGGGAGTTCACCGAAACTCTGCTCGGCTTCTCCTTCACACCGTAGAAGGTGGCCGACTCCACGCTGATGTTCGTGGCCTTGATGTTGCTGTGGAGCACCTGCGACGTCATCACGTTCTACAAAACAACACGACGGAGCTCACTTCACATGGAAACACGTGTTTAAATGAATTTGATCTCAGCGTTAAACATCCTGCTCACTGAGGCCAAACACACAAGATGTGATGCAAATGAACGCAGCGCGGCAACAATTTATTATTTTTCCAATAAAACAAGAAGAGCAGTCGGACATGGCTTCTTTTTGCGCCTACGACATTCTGCGATCACGTGGCAATAAAGTTTGTCGCTGCCGTTAGTAAATTGACTCTTACTCAATGAGGAAGGAGTCAATCGCGATTCATCAGCAAGTTTTCAAACTGATCTTGGCGTAAAATGTAGATGTTGCAAGTCTCACGTTCTGACCTGAAATTTTATCTCCTCGTTTCATAATCTACAGTTGAATCAAACAAGTTCGGACACAGCTCACGCAGGTTATCAAAACACATGTGAGAGGTGTGGGTGGGTAACACAGTTTGGAATGAGGCAATAAGGGTAGATTCATCACTGTGTGGGCACCTGAGTGACACTGAAGATCAGGTAGGCATAACTGTCGCTCTCGAACGTGTCGATGCTCTCGCCGTCGTCCCAGAACAAATCTCCAGCGGCTGAACCGTCGTCCGACAGAGCTGAGACCAGGTGGAGAGGCTGAGTGGTGCTCACCCACAGCGTCAGATTGGGAACCTGTGCAGACGAGTTGAAACAAAAAACAAACATTACATTATAAACTACTGGTTATAAAGAGTCAGACTGACAGAATCTCAAGGAAGGATGACAGATGTTCTTGTATCCTTGGAAAGATTATTTATCTTTGATTTTAAGGTTGTAGTCTGTTCATTTTTAACTTAAACATGTTTCTTGTTCCCTTAGATCAATTTTCTCTATCTTCAAGTTTTGTAAACAAATTTTCAATAGTTCAGAAAATAGGTGTTTGATGATTTAACAGTAAAGTAAAAATCCTTTCTACCTGTGTTGGTAAAATCGATCCTTCACGTAAATGTAAGTTGATCTTGTCCAGAGGTGCCTGAAGTTGAACCTCTTCACCTTTACTGCGCAGAGAATCACCCTGAGGGGAACAGCAACACATCAGATCGCTCTATGATACATGAATGACCAGTTTAATGAGTTTGAGCGAGTGTGCTGAGAGTTCTTACAGTGTAGTAGTCATACCACAGACCCTCTGGGAAGTAACCATCCACATAATCGACTCCAGGATCCAACACTGGTGTCACCAACAAACTCTTCCCCCACAGGAACTGTTTGTCAATCCCATAGGTTCTTACATCTCTTGGAAACCTGTCGAGTACAGAAAACATTAAGAACAGCGAAAAAGTGTATAAAGAGAAATAAAAAAAAAACAAGGTTGTGTTTTTATTCTCTACTTACTCAAACATCAGCGGCCGTGCGACAGTGTGTCCGTGTGCATGTGCGTGATGAAAGAGAGTGTAGAGGACTGGGAAAAGGGAATAACGCAGCAGCAGAGCCTGTTTCATGGCGGTACGAGCCAGAGGACTGAAAACTGTCGGATCCTGAGGCTGTAAATAAATCACATCAATTTAACGTCTCTGAAGAAAGAGAGGGATAAACTGCCGGGATCTACGTATTTGAATTGTTGCTTTATTGCTGCAACAGTGATGTTAAACTGTATGAACCTGCATGTCGATGGCGTTGTGGTTGCGTGTGAAGGGGTAAAAAGCTCCGAGCTGCGTCCAGCGGACACACAGCTCCTCCTGCGGCTCCTCGCTGAAGCCGCAGATATCTGCTCCCACCAGCGGGATGCCCAGGAGGTTAAAGGTCAACATGCCTGAACACACACAGGAGGAGAGGGGTCGAAACCAATGTCCAACAATTAAATTGACGATTTCAGACGATTTTCTAAAATCAAAACCACACGAACACTCTTTGTATGACCTGACCTGATATTGAGGTGTAAAGATCTCTCCATTGGCTCCTGTTGTCTCCCAGCCAGTGACCAGAATACTTCCCCTGACTGGGGAAGGTGGAACGAGAAATCACGAAAGGTCTTTTTGCAACGATCCTCTTCAGAGCGCTGAACAAGAGGAGGGAGAGAAACCAAGGGACAGAGATCGATCATATGGTCAACGAGTGATTCCCTGTTTTGGTATTTTATCTATTGTGTGTGTGTTTGTGTTTCACTGGTTCTGACCTGGCAGATGCTTTAGCTTCCATGAGTCCATACAGACTGTGCATATTATAGTGTATAGACTGCTTTTGTTGTGCAGTGGCACATACAGTCTTTGCTCTCAGCAAACCTCCAAGCACACCTGAAAGGTAAAAGACTCAGTTTGACTTTTGGACAATCGTACGTGCTTTGTATTCCTGTGTTCATTTAACGTTGTTGATTTGTGCTTGAGGTGTGTATCTGCGTCTCCCACCAGGTGTATAAGGAGGATTCTCAAGACTGTTTGTTGGACAGCCATTAGTGGATCCATCCAGGAAATTTGACGGCTCATTCATGTCCTGGAAATGATGAGGAAAAAAATGCAGAGAATCACTTCAATAATAACGACCGAGGTCAAAGATTTTATCTTTTCTTCAATTTCAATACTTACAATCCATAATCCATCGAATGGCACTTGATCGTGGAACCTCTGGAGGTTTTCATACCACCACTCATGTGTCACATCGTCAGAGAAGTCAGGATATGCTGTCAAACCAGGCCACACCTGCAGGAGAGGATGGAGAATTGTTTATTTATTGGTGATAGAGTTTGATAGATGCTTTTGTAAGTCATAGTTACAAAATCTCACCGAACCATCAAATACATTTTGAAGCTGCTATCTCTCACCTTCCCGATGAGTGTCTTTCCTTCAGCGTCCTTAATAAAAACTCCTCTCTTCAGTCCTTCATCGAACGGCCAGTACGAGCCCTCAGGCTGAGTGCTGCTGATACCCGGGTCCTGCAGGTTGAGAAACAACAGTCTTAAAAACACAAGCTACATCAGACAAACACCACACATGGATGAAAATATAAAGGTCCCGTTTACCAGGATCATGACATAGCGCTGGTCATGAGCGTGCAGATCCTTGACCAGGTCAGGCAGCGTTGCAAACTTTGTTGAGTCAAACGTAAAGTCCAAATATTGGTCCATGTAGTCGATGTCATTCCACTGGACGTCCTGCAAACAAAACCTCAAATAATGAATCTGAAAAACAGAAAAATACTGACAAAAAAAAAAATCAGCTGCCGTCCACTTTACCTGAGGCATCCCATAACTCCTCATCTTCTTGACAACCTCCAAGGTAGAGTTACTTGTGTTGTAACCCCAGCGACAGAGGTGGTATCCTAAAGCCCAGTAGATGGGCATTGCCGGGAATCCTACGACAAGACGGGAGGGATTAAGCGAGAAGAGGGGTGAGGATGAAAGAAGGGAGAAAAATAATCAAAAGAATAATGGAGGAACTAACAGAGGTGATTGTTTTAAACACATTTAAACATACAGTGGTCTGCAGAGTGTTAGACTACCAAACTCTGCATATACATGTACTGACCTATGACTTCCACATACTGTTCAATAACTGAACCAGGATCAGGACCGAGGAAAACGTAAAAGTCGAGGATTCCTCCAATAGTACGCCAGGTCAGAGCTGGGGACGGCTGGAGGGCCACATCTGACCAAATAGAAATAACATGTGGTTAAACAATAGTTATTCATGGGAAAGAAAAGACCCACAACGTTAAGATACAAGAGCATGAAGGCAGAGAGAAGAAAGAGACAGAAAGAGAGAGGAAAGAGACAGAGAGAGAGAGGAAAGAAACAGAGAGAGAGAGGAAAGAAACAGAGAGAGAGGGGAAAGAGACAGACAGAGAGAGGAAAGAGACAGAGAGAACATTTGGAGATTTTGCTAATATAGTGTGTTTTTGGGTACGTTCTCCTGTTCGCTCTCCATTCTCAAATCAGTTCAGTTATTCAAACACCAGCTCAATCAAAGTGGAGTCCTAATCATTTGTCTGATGATGACAAATTAACTACTAATGAAGTTAGCAGTGCTGCTCAATATTTTTTATCAAGAAATACAACCTGACCTGTACAGTAAATCTTTTTAATTGATAATTACTGTTTAGTTTATCACAGTTGCTTCTGCTTTTATAAAGCCACAGAACGACTGTTCAACGGTTGTCACATGAACAGTTGTGAAATCTTCAAACTATGAGCATCAGCTATTTGTTGCATGTTTTACTGCACGTAGTGAAACATGAGGCAGAAGTCTGACGGAGTGGCGGACTGACCCATCGCGTTGCTGTTGAGCAGGAAAAAGCCGTGTGCATTCCCTCCGTCCTCCATTACCAGGTAAAAAGGATGGGCTCCGTACAGGTTTGTCTGTTCCTGCATTAAAGAGAAGAACACATGGATATGACTGTAAATGACTGTAAACTGAGCAAGATAGGTTTCCCACCTGGAAATATAAACAACAGAGCTGGACTTGGTAACGTGTCCTTTTCCTAGTATGACGGAATCAGTTGAGGATTAATGTCTGTACCCGTGGCTCAAATGTTATTACTACTGTTGAAGGTGAACAACGAAAATAAACAGAGTTTTGGTACCATAGGAGGGACGTCTCTGGCCCACATGGTGAGCGTGTTCCAGTGGATGTCATGAAGGAAGGTGGAGCGATGTTCCCCCAGGCCGTAGATGAACTGACTGGGCAGGGAGGTGGAGAACTGGAGGAATTGATCGGCATAGAAGAGAGGAGCCACTGTGGTGTTCAGACTAACGGGGAAGCAGACACGAACACAGTATTAATATATATATATATTTTATACTTTCTGGTTTGTCTAACAGGAGCCAACTCAACCCAGACTTACAGAACTGCTCCGGTCGAGCTTCTCTTCACAATGAGACCAAATGGCTCTTTTGAAAGCTCGACAACATAGTCAGGACTTTGTGCTTTCTTGGTGGCAGTGGGGACAGAGATTGGGACTTCAAACCTTGCATCAGAAGGGTCGGTTATCTAAGAAACATTAGACAAACAGTTTGTATTTTAGTTACAGACCAAAGGATCTGCAGCAGTTTGGAGCAATCCAATATTTAATCTTTTAGCTCTGTTTCAAGTCTGTTTCCACTCTGGGAATTTATCAGCACTTGTTTACTGAAAATGGCTGCTTGGTGTGGTTAGCAACAATGCTGAAGAGAGCCACAACAGCAAAACCGTGGTCAACGAAACCAAAATAATGAACTGAGAATGTGAACTCAACTCAAACAGCTGAGGGAAAAGGCACCAAGAGCAGCTTAACCATTATATATAGTTATTTGAGTTATTTATAATATAAAGACATTGATTTACAACTGTCATTTCAAAATTTACCACAAGATATTAACAATGATTTTGGTTTAAAATTTGAGTATGGTTGAGTACATATGATGTCTGTACTTCTACAAAAAAAAATATGATAATACTGGTGTTCTCCACTCACCCTGACATGCAGCCGTGTGTCCGTCTCATGGCGTATATCGACCTCTAGAGTGAGAATGTCTGCTGGGTAATAGGTCTTTATCTCCCTCACGAGCGTACCTTTCTGCCCCAGGGATGTGTCGTTAATTGACACGAGCGAGTAGGAAGGGAAATCCACAGGATAGAAACACCAGGGGATACCATTTCCCCCTGATGGGTGGGTGGCAGAAGAGGACGGAGAGGAAGCAGGGATAAAGCAACAGTTCCTCGCCTCACACATCTCTCTGGTCACCACCACCCCTCTCTCAGGGTAGCAATCGAACCTACGCGCCTCTGGGATTATACTACAAGCCCCAGGGCGGGAGGCAGCTGCAGTGTCGTTTCCTCCTGTTGGAGGGGGCTTTGCCGGGGCAGGTGGCAGAGGTCTATGTGGTTCTCGGTTTGATGGACCGTGAAGCCAAAACATGGTGCCCAGTAGCCAGCCTCCAAAGAGGAGAAGCAGCAGGCAGCCAATCACCAGGAGGCCTTTGGTGACGGAGCATGACGGCAACCGTGGGAGCAACGAGGCTTCCTCTGGCTCCTGCACCTTGAAACACAGCACGGAAATAAATAAGCAACGAAATCACAGTACACTAGATATTGTGCCAAAGCTAAGATTTTCTTCTATACACACACGTACTTGATGAGGTACATAATTAAAATCTGATTCAATCCAAACTCACAGGAACTTCTTCTTGGACGGGACGTGGCTCCTCTGACAACACTGCACTGGAAAACTTAACATCCTCAGGGTTCAGTCGCTTGTATGAAACCATCCTGGCCGCATGCGTCTGTCAAAGTGAGTGACTGCACAAATGGAAGAAAGAAAACAGACAGCGACACAGAGCTCAGGGCCATGACGATTTGCGTTTCCTGTCGTTGTGGGTTCATGGAAGTGAAAAAGTGAAGTGGGGGGATAATTGCTTATTTTAAGACTGTGACATAAGCAAGATGCAAAACAGCAGAAAAAATGTGCTTAATGCAACAAATACAGGGTCTGTAGAGGGGGTTGTTTTTTATAAGTTAGGGATTCAGGAAGAACATTTCTTTATGGTCAACAACACCAATGATGGATTAAGTATTCAAATCCTTTACTTGAGTAAAAGCATGAATACAAAAGTTCAAAAAGTCCAGCTAACTTTACCTCCTGCAAACCTCAGCTCCTCAGCTCCTGCTAACCTCATCTCCTGCTAACCTCAGCTCCTGCTAGCCTCAGCTCCTGCAAACCTCAGCTCCTGCTAACACCAGCTCCTGCAAACCTCAGCTCCTGCTAGCCTCAGCTCCTGCTAACCTCAGCTCCTGCTAACCTCAGATCCTGCTAACCTCAGATCCTGCTAACCTCAGCTCCTGCTAACCTCATCTCCTGCTAACCTCAGCTCCTGCTAACACCAGCTCCTGCAAACCTCAGCTCCTGCTAACCTCAGCTCCTGCTAACCTCAGCTCCTGCTAACCTCATCTCCTGCTAACCTCAGCTCCTGCTAACCTCAGCTCCTGCTAACACCAGCTCCTGCAAACCTCAGCTCCTGCTAACCTCAGCTCCTGCTAACCTCATCTCCTGCTAACCTCAGCTCCTGCTAACACCAGCTCCTGCAAACCTCAGCTCCTGCTAACCTCAGCTCCTGCTAACCTCAGCTCCTGCTAACCTCATCTCCTGCTAACCTCAGCTCCTGCTAACACCAGCTCCTGCAAACCTCAGCTCCTGCTAACACCAGCTCCTGCTAGCCTCAGCTCCTGCAAACCTCAGCTCCTGCTATCCTCAGCTCCTGCAAACCTCAGCTCCTGCTAGACTCAGCTCCTGCAAACCTCAGCTCCTGCTAGCCTCAGCTCCTGCTAGCCTCAGCCCCTGCTAGCCTCAGCTCCTGCTAGCCCCCTGCATGTAAACCCCAACTGCGTGAAAGTCAAAGTTCACCGATGAAACACGAGAGCACTTCTGTAACAGCAGTGTTCCACCACGACTGCACTCATAAGAACACAACACGCAGACTGACAGAGAAGCTGTCGATGCGTTGCAGCGGCAAAAACAACGTTTGTTAGCTTTAGCCTCCTTTAGCATCACAGTTGAAGTGAGCCGGTGTAAGCTAACCACGTCTGTTTGCGTCACCAGCTCCTACCTGGATGTTCCTGAAGCTTGGCTGAGGGAACACTGAGCAGCCTTCGGGACTGTCAGTTCAGATGATCGTTACGTTGCTGAAGTATTTCGTAACGTCGCTAACCTGAAAAACCTGAAGGGATCGAACAGTGTGCGTCTGTTTATCTCCATGTCACGTTCACTGGCGCCTCGTAATTTACACCGCTGCCGTTTGAGGGACGCGTGGTGGATTCAGGGTCCGCAAACCATCAACGACGTTATACTGAATAAAGATCATTGCTGTTATTTATTTAATTTATCAATTTGTATATATTTGATTGATGTAATTTATTGATGCATAAATAAAAGATCAACATTTATGTCTGGCCTGCACCCGCATTAGTCAGTGAATGAAGGTTTACAGTGAACCATGAGGTGCACGGCCCCATGTTTTACAAATCAAACTGGGGTCACTCATATTTTTACTGGGAATGAAGGGAGGCTACTTTATTTCTGTGAGAATGATTAGAACAACCACTGTATGTTTTTTTTTATTACTCCCTCTTATCAATAAAGGCATCAGCCCCCAAAATCCATATTTGTTAGGCTATAAATAAAATCGGATTTATTTTGTGTACATATATATTTGTACCTCTTGTACATTCAATCTTAAATACAGAAATCCCTGCAAAAACTGTGGTATTCATACTTTTATTGTTTATTAAAACATGTTCCATACAATTAGACAGAGGCAGCACAGGGCAAAATGAGCCATCTACATGGCTTCAAATTATCGGCCTTTGTATCACGATGATTCCTCCACTCACAACAGTGACTTGGCCTTTAAGAACTTCTTCAACCAGGTGAACCTGATTCATAATTTGGATCTTGAATGAATGCAAAACAAAACAGATATAAGAGTTCATCACAAACTAAGGCTAAATGGTTTTGGCAAACACCGGATGAACATTAAGGATCCCACTGTTTTGTTACATTTTATTGGGCACATTAACCAAAGAATGAAATCTAGTGTCGCCTGATTCCTTCACATCTCACTGGCCATCGTAACATCGGATACAAATACATCAATTATATTTCAGTCCAATTTCCACATACACGATTAATTTCAATAAAAATACTGCATGGACAAATCACAAACCTTAAATGACACATTTGTACTACCATAAATACTATGATGTTCAAACGCAACTAATATAGGTAAGAGTGATAAATAAGAGCTAGTATGACCTCTAAAATTTATCATCTAAACAGTTTCAGAGATTTGTAGTACATTATTGTTATTCTGAAGCGTTGTTGCTATTTTGCTGAACATCAAAATGGTTTGTGTCTGTTTCTTCATTTGTTATTTCTGGGAGTTAAATATTTTTAGCTTAAATACTTTTTGGGTAAAACACCACATAGAGGTTTATTAACTGTCTATACACAGAGGTAGTTACTTCTCTCTCAGTTCATGTTCAACTGCCTTAACTCATGTACTTTCATAGTACTACTGGCACGTACCTGTATGGTTTACATAAATACATTATAAGTCGTTTTTGTCTGTTATACACATATTAATTGGAGAGTTATCATCGCTCTGTGAGAAATCGTCATTCTTCACACTGGACGCAGACTCTTCCTCAGTCTGTATCAGCTCATGTTTACGTTTGTGAAGCCTCAGGCTCTGTGAGCGACTGAATCCTCTCCCACAGATGTCGCAGCCGTACGGCCTCTCCCCCGTGTGGAGCCTGATGTGGTTCTTGAGGCTCGAAGCTCGCGTGAAACTCTTTTCACACTCGGGACAGTCAAACTTCTCCCCGAAGTGGATTTTCTCATGCTCCCTCAAGCGGCCGGACTGGTTGAAGCTCCTGTCGCACACGGAGCAGTGGTAGGGCCTCTCCCCCGTGTGTGTGAGTCGGTGTCTGTTCATGGCCCCCGAATGGGCGAAGCTCTTCCCGCAGTCCGGGCAGGAGAAAGGTTTCTCTCCCGTATGCACTTTCTGGTGACCTTTGAGTTGACCTTTCTGGGTGAACTGCTTCCCACACAGAGAGCACTGAAAGGGTTTCTCTCCCGAGTGGATTCTCATGTGGATTTGCAGCGCAGACATCTTGTGGCAGTCTCTTCCACAGAGGCCACAACAGTAAGAGCTCTTTGTCTGATTGTTTGTCAATGGATCCTGCATTGGTGATAATGGAGGACTGTCTTTTTCACTGTTAGCAACACATTCAGGATCCTCTTCAGACACTGGAAACACAAATGGGTAGAGTTGAAACATGCTTTTAAGAAACACTGAACCAAATAAGTAAAACGGTTAAAGCACTGGTTTCTATGGAGCCAACAAGGTGCAAGATTTAAAGGACGATGCAATGAGATTCCAAAAATTAAATGATTAGACATTCAATCTTTTTACAGTTGTGTTATATCATTATATCCTCCAGATAATGAGGTATGTCACAGCATACATAACTTTAGGTTTAAGACATTGGGCAGCCTCCTTTGTAATTCACAACAGCATTCATTTTGAGTTTAATTAAGTACCCTTATAGAAAAACAGGCCTCTCTTTTCAATTTGTCATAATAAGAAAACAATCTAATATAGTATCTATAAAATATTATGAATTTCCCAGTGCATGGTTCTAGGTTTCTCATTTTCAAACTATACAGTCAGAGTCAACTGCAAACAGAGACTTTCACATATCAAAATAATAGAAAGTGATGGTTTTTGGAAGTAGCATTTGTTAAGGTTTGAATTTTGCTGTTTGGCAAACTCATAGAATTATATTTAATAATATATAGTCAATTAAATATGTCAATGAGAAACCTGTTGACATGATCTTTAGGTGGGGTGAAGGAACACTAACTCCAAATCCAAGTTGGATGCAGTTTACCTCAGGTTGTAGCTGTAAAGTCAGAAGAAGACAACCTTGCCTTTAACTTTGTGATGGAAAACAGATTTAACCATTTCCTTATTCCGGGTTTTCAGTCTGAACCGAGATCTTTGCAAAACTACACACAAAAACAGCCTGTTCAGAATTTGCTGGCCTTGTCTGGACCTACACTTAACAAATCACAAAAAGAAAAAAAAAAGAGAAGTGCAGTGATACAGTATACAGAAAGAGAGGGGGGGCAGAAATCAGTGAGAGAAAACTATAATAAACTTAAATTCCAGCCGGCTCGGGTCATTCGATGGAACCAGGGCTCGGTTCATAATGCAGCCACTAACAGTAGCTGAGCAACATTTTCAATCCTGTAATCTAATGTTCTCACTGTTGTCAGGTTCCTCCTCTTCTTTCACTGTAATCCTGATATCTGTGCTGCTCTCCTCCTCCTGCTGCTGCTCCTCCTCCTCCTCCTCAGTTTCCTCTGTCATGGTACAATCTTCACTCCCAGACATCTGCTCAGGAGCTTCTTCTACTGAGGGAAACAACGTGTTGGAGTTAAAATCAGCATTTAATGTCTTCACATATTCTTTAATCAAGTGTAACTGAAGGAATTCCATGTTTCTGTACCACACAAAGGCTCCTCTTCTTCCTCCTCCTTCACGATTACATTCATTTGTGGACTGGACGCGACGTCCTCCTGCTGCTCTTCTGCTTCTCTCTGGTTGTCTTCACGCTGAGCTGCTTTGTCACAGTTGAGACTGTCTAGCGGACGGAGCTCAGCTGAACTGGGTGAACTCTGTGTGTCTGACACCTTAAAAAAGGACGAACGAAAGCAATGACTATGTTATGAGGTTAAATCGTGAAATATCAAGCCTCAATTACATTTCTTTGCCATAAGCGTTTGAAGCCTACATCTTAGGAATCATTACCAATTTTTTGCCAAACAGTAAAGAAACATTTTTACTCCCTAATTTCAGCATCGGTCCCACAAAATCTTTCTCAATCTAAAATCTAATACTCCTGTTTCACTTTGACACTGCTGTAAATTGTCACTACCTCAGCACTGATGTTGTCGGTCAGGTCTTGCTGGGACGGTTCACCAACTGGAGCTTGAACTGGGTCTGAGATGACGCCTGTATCGGATTCAATTTTGTTCTGTGTACATGAGCGTTTGTGGTTTCTGAGAGTTCCTGCCAGTGAGAAGTGCCTGCCACAGTCCGTGCAGGTGTACGGCTTCTCCCCGGTGTGAATCCGGGTGTGTCTCCGCAGCTCTCCGGGAGCTACAAAAGACTTGTCGCACTGTGTGCAGCTGTAAGGTTTTTCTCCTGTGTGTGTCCGCATGTGCGTTGTCAGCGTCCACTGCTGCGCAAATGTCTTCCCACAGTCAGAGCAGTGGTAAGGTGTAATGCCGGTGTGGAGACGCTCATGTCTCACCAGAGTACCGGACAGGGCAAAACGTTTGTCACAGAAAGAGCACTGGTACGGCCTCTCTCCAGTGTGAGTCCTCTGATGATCTCTCAGCTCAGCCGCTGAGTTGCAGCTCTTATCGCAGTCCGAACACGGAAACTTCTTCCTCGTAAAGCCGGCGACAACCTCCGAGTGCATCGCCTCTAAGTGTGTCTTCAGGTGCCAGTGACGAGAAAAGCTCTTCAGACAGATGGAGCAGTGATACGGCCTCTCGCCGGTGTGTGTCCGCCGGTGCAGCCTGAGCTCCCCCTGACTAGCAAATCGTTTCTCACAGAAAGTGCATGGGAACGGCTTCTCCCCTGTGTGGACCCTTTCGTGGATCATGAGAAGCCCCTTCTCTGGAAATCTCTTCTCACACATCGAGCAGGGGAAGGGCCTCTCTCCTGAGTGAGTGCGTAAGTGGCGTTGAAGTTTGGAGGCGTAAGGAAAGTCTTTGCCACACACTGAGCAGCTGTGAAGAGACGGAGGTTTTTCATTCTCTGTGTGATCGAATGTCTTTGAGGGAGCCTCTGCAATTACGATCCCAGGGACGGCACTTTCTCCTGTATGAAACATACACACACAAAAAAAGAAAGCTTTTTTTAAGGAATGCATCTCTGATCACAACGGACAGACGTGTTTACACGTCAGTGGAAGAATGATTTTATGGCACAATACATTTAAGTTTCTTACAGACTAAACAGATCAATGAGAGCTTCAAAGATTTGAAAATAATAGAAAGAGCACTGATAGTGAAACATTGCACACGTGACTGTTTTTGCAGCAAATCAGTGAGTCGCACATTTTACTCACCGAGATCTGAGAAATCGACTTCCTCCCCATCAGAGTTGATCAGACCTCCTATTTCTTGGTGATCTTCCTCCGCGAGGATCACAGCTGGTCCAAAGTCGTCTGGGTTTTCAGAGCCCATCTCTCAGACACACAACCTTAAAGAGGTGAACAATCTGAGTCAGTAAACAAATATTCAATGAGTAACTTATCTCAATTCTATAACTGTAATACTACAATTTTGAGCTGAAAAGGTCCGAGGTCTCAGTCATCGTATTTTAATATATAAATTAATTCAAACATAAAACAATGATAACAAGCAAGATTTCTTACAGACAGGAAGAGGTGATATTAAGAAATATTTCAGATATTAGCTGAAACTATTATTCAATTTATCAATAAGTCAATTAATCTGAACGTATGTTTTCAAGAAAGAATTCCAAACATTTGTTGGTTAAATTGAATTGAATCCATCATTTTGGACTTTATTATGAATTACAGTAACAGCATCACTATAAGTCAAGAGAATAAATGATGGATTAAGTGATAACGTGAGTTGTTATTATATTGTTGTGGTCGGTAAAGAAGATAAAACTCTAAAAGATGAATTCAGTGACTGTGCTTGTGTCTTTATTGTTGTCCAGCTCTAGCAGTGGATGTCAATGATGATGGAGCAGAGGAGTGTCTTTGACACTTCGTCCCCCTCCCAGCAGCTGTGGTAGTGGGGCTGTCAGCTACACACCACTGTCTCCACCCTGGAAGACATCCATTGTCCTGCTCAAGGACACTTCAGCAGGGCGGATGCTTTGCTGTGACAGGGGGACAGTGAACCTGACAGGGCCTTTAAACCTGGGGGACAGTCCACCTCAGAAACAAGGAGTTTACATTCTGGGGCAACGTTGTTTTATGATGAAATTATAAAAGTGGTGTGCATGCTGTCAAAGGAATGGTTTGGATGTGAAGGCTGGCATCTCAGCACTGAGCAGCCCAGCTAGCACGGTAGCATTAGCTTCCAGAGGGGCTGTGAATTTGGGGTTCAAGCTTCCAAATCTGATTATTTGTGATTTTTTTTTTTTAACTTTCCAGCGACCGAACTGACGAAACCCGTTGTTTTCTAACGTGACTTGATTCCGATGCTCAACACGAGGAGCAGCCGCTGTCTGCAGCGGACTCCGGGCTTTGACCTCTGGAGGAGCCTCAGCTGGGATGTGACCATCCCTCCGGTCAGACAAAACTGCTCTCTAGCCTGCTAGCCACAGACATGGCGTCCACTGGCTCTTTAGCAATTAGCCAACGATTAGCCGCCCCCCCCACCAGCAGCAGCAGCAGCAGCCACACGAGCAACAACAACAACAACAGCAGCCCGCAGAGGTTGACCAGAGTCCGGCGTGAAAATGACAGGTTTACCGGGAACCTCCGCTCGCTCGCTAACTTAGCTAGCTCCCGACAGACAATAGAGATTTGGACCAACCTCAGCATAGATTCTCCCCCTCAGGTAAAAAGTAGTCGCTCGGCAGAAGTTTCTATTAACGACTCGCTCATGTCTCTACTTCAGAATCACGTTCACGACCCGTGTGCTCAAACGGCTCGTCCGGTTAGTGTCCGACAACTTGTGGCTGAAGTTAAACCGGCGTTAGGATGTGATGATAACCTTTGTAGCTTTAGCCGCTAGCTAATTACACTGACATGGGCACTTCCGGTTGGCTTTTCAATCACAATAAAAGCCCCCAATAACAACACGTCTCCTGCTGAAGTTTAGTTTTTTATACTTGAAATGAATAAAGTTCACACGAAGTAGAACTTTTCAATGATGAAATAATAATAATAATAATAATAACAACAAACGTCATAAATATATGCAGTGCAAGAAAAAGAGTTTGAGATGTTTATTTACATCTATTATAATATATTATCTTTTTTTTTATCAATATTTACAAACATTGCCATGTGTCCTTTATGGTTCAATATTTTTTGTTTTAAATAACAATATATACCAAATATTCCAAATATTTGATGCATTCAAATAAAGGTACTCGTTTTGCCGAACGTCCTACTAAACCCACCTTTATTTTGTTATTGTGTTATGTGATATTATGTCACAGTCCTTGGGTCAAACACTGTGACAGAAGAAGGAAAGTTCAAAACTTTTTATATTTGAGGATGTGGCTGGGGAATAAAAATGATCTGGGTCCGTGAGACCTAGAAGCAAGTAGAATCTCAAACAGTGATGGATGGATTCTGCTCCTGAACTGAGGTGCACTTTATCAAATAATGAAAATAAAGGGGAAGGAGAAAATACCTTTTCACAGCAGTAACTGAGCTACAAGAAGTTTGGAAACTATCACACTGAATCATTTGGTGACTAAAATCAGGTTCAAACAATGATTGAGGTATAAGTACTATCATTCTCCTGCATGTTCAAAATAATTCATCACATAAAGTATCTTATATTTAAGAATTCAGAAACTTAAGTAAAAGCTTTGACTAAAACAAGTATATTTTGAGTAATTAGGACCTTAAATGTTATTATTTCCAAAGTTCAAACATTTTGTGATCTGTGGATTCATATTGTGAGATAGAATAGATTGTAAGTCAAGTTTAGGTGAATCACAAATAATAACACAGAAACAAATGATTCACAATAATGATTTACTTTCTTTAACACTATAGTTCAAACAAGAAACAATGGAGCCGACTGTACACCAGACATACTGTTATATATGATTCCTACCATATTGCTTGTTATGTGAAAGATATTTATTTTCCCATAGTAATGGTGTATTATATTTACAGATTACTGATGACATTATTGTTTATTTACCACTAACGGTTGCTGTTTCGGTCGCCCCAGAGGTTTTGTTGGTGGCTTTGGCTTCTTGTTGTGATTCTTCAGGTGCTTACGATAACCTTGATCGTAATGGAAGCACTTGCCACATTTATCACATGTGTAGGGTTTCTCTCCCGTGTGAACTCGCAGGTGAACTTTCAGAGCGGATGCTCTGGCATAGCTTTTACCACAGATTGAGCAGAGATGGGGTCGCTCGCCTGTGTGAGTTTTGAGGTGCACGTTGAGGTGGGAGGATTGTGCAAATGTCCTCCCACACTGGACACAGTGGAAATTCTTCTCTCCAGTGTGCGTCAACTCGTGTTTTCTTAGAGAACCTGCTGACATGCAGCTCTTTCCACACTCTGAACAGAGAAAAGTTGTATCTCCGGCGTGAGTGCGCGTATGCATTTTGAAATAATATTTGTTTTTGAATGTCTTGGTGCAGTCAGGACATGCGTAAGGCTTTTTGTGAGTGTCTCTGTGTTCTTCCAGCTGTTGTTTCTGAGGGAACTCCATCCCACACTCTCCACAAACATGAACTGTCACAGGAGCTGCTTTAGGAGGACTCTCTCGAACCAATGTCCAAATCTTTACCTCTCCTGTGAGAAAAAACACACAGTTGTTGGACAGTCACACCAGCATTAAAAAAAAAGGCAAATACAAAATATTTCACTAACAATGTTGTGCCATGTTCTGGTGTGAACACGTCTTCAGAGCAGAGTATATACAAGTTCAGATTTATTAGAGACGAAAGTCAAAATCAACACCTGGGAACATCCACTGCTGCCGTGTAAATACAAGAGTAGATCTGCGTAACTTATCTTTTCATTTAATAAATACACAATTGTATATTAAAGGTAGGGTTGGTGTTTCTGAAACACTTTTTAATCTTATTTGTTGAAATCCTCTTCACATGCAGATAGTATCAATAAATAAAGTTGTCTCCTGGTGGGAGGAGGTGGGACTTATCGTGTCGCCTGCTGTTGCTAACTTTTCCAGGATTAGCAACCCTAGCTTTAATATTGAGGAAAAGTTGATTTCACTGAAAAACAAATGTGTAATGAAAAGAAAGACTGAAGCTTCTTGTGGCCTCTGACCTTTGTGGACTTTCATGTGAGTTTTGAGGTTTCCGCTCTGGGTGAATCCTCTTCCACATATGAAGCACTTAAATGGTTTTTTGCCCGAGTGAATGACAAGGTGTCGCCTCAGAGCCGAGTTGTGACAGAAGACTTTTCCACAGGTCGGACAGTTGGCCTTCTTCTTGGGTCTGTGCGGCCCCTGGTATTGTTTCGGCTCCACTGAAGGGTTTTCTAGAGACTGTTCATCCTCAGATTCCAGCTGTTTTGGAGTTTTTCCTTAAGAAGAAAAACACAAGCAAGTGAAAATATTACAAAGCAATGAGTCTGAACTGATATTCTATTAATACTTATAACACATAATACTCATCACTTGCAGCTTCTATCCAGCAACTAGACATTAAACACAGAAAAAAACTCACTCTCAGTCTGACTCACCTTCGGGTGCTGGGCTGTGATCCAGGGCTGCTATTGTAGGAGTCAGTTCAACAAGCTGAATTCTCTGCATTTTCTCTGAAGTGGCGTCCTGTGGCTGACGTGAGCTGAGATCGAGCCCTGAGGCTGGCGCTACAGAAGAAGTCACAGTAATAATATTAAGCTGTGGATCATTTGATGTTCCCAAACTGAAGTGATTGTTTTACTGGATTTTATAACAACTTCATACAACTTTATTTTATCGCAGATAAGAAGTTCTACATTGTTTTACATTGCTCAGGAATGGAAGGATGCATTTGAAATTGGACAGGGTAGTCGCGCCACACTTGACAAGGGTGAAACCCAAAAGATGAACGGTTCTTGAAAAAAGGGATTTCCACACATGAACTAGATTTCTGGAATTAGTGACAGGTGAGGATTATTTTTAACCTTGCCTTTAATTCTGGCTTTATTTGCAGAGAGTCCACCTCTTTGGTTTCTGAATCTAACACAAAGGAGATTATTTCTGAGCCTTCACAGAGGGGAAATGGACCAAACCAAAAATTTACAACAAATACAATTTTCTTACCAGAGTTGGAAGGATCCCATTCTCCTCTTGAGTTGATCAAACCATTATTTGTCTCTAACTCCTCTTGCACCTTCGACATGACGCTGGTCTTTATATCGTGCGCGGTCATATGAGACTTGACGTGTCTCAGCAGATAAAAGTTCATACCACAGACAGGGCAGACAAACGGCTTCCTTACAGAGTGGCTCCGTAGGTGAAGGATTAAAGGGCTCTGGAAGGTGAACCGCTTCCGACAGTGGACACATTTGTACGGTTTAACTCCTCCTTGGTGTTTCTTGGCCTTTTGGCACAGATGACTTCGAGCTCTGAACTGTTTCCTACAAGTCTTGTGTGGTTTTTCAGCTGCGGTGGGATCGTCCTTGTCACCGGAACAAAGTGCGAATCCTTCTCTCGTCTCAACTGCGACCTCAGGAGCTTCCCGTTCAGTCTCAGATACGCTCTGATCTCGAGCAGAGTCCCTTTCACTGTCATCTTCGGGTTGGTTTCTATCAGTGACATCACTGGCACTTATGAGCTGGTCATGGCTGCACTCAGATACATGAGAGAGGACAGCTGCGGATGATTCCTAAACAGGACAGAGTAAAATAAAGTAATTAAAAAATAAGTAGGCCCACGTAAAAAAAAAAAAAAAAGACTAAAAGTAAAGCCAGAGCATCTGGACCCAGTCTGCAGCCAGGGGGCGCCCTGGTGACCGGCTGCACTTCATAAAGCCCTGAACTACAGGTTCATCACTGTGTTTGGTCCCCTGGAAACATTTCTGTTGTCGTTTTCCTAATTTGCACGTTGAGTTTTCTCAGCCACCGTAACATTTACACTCGTATGAAATAATGGACTTTGGTTGAAAACAAATACAACTGTATTGAATAGTTAGGATTTCTTATTACTGAACATTTTAGTGAGAGTGAGCAGGAACAGGGTTTGTTGCATATGTTTAAAGTCAAATCCAGGTACCATGTTATAGTACTCAGTGAGTAGTACTGAGTAATATCTGAGCTTCAGTGCTGCATCACATCATAAAGTCTCTTCTCTGCACTGGACACGTCTCTCTCGAGTTAGCACAACAGAGAAGTTAGCACAACACAGGGTCGTTTAGCTAAGGGCTAGCTAGCATGCATCATTGAGGGGCAAATACATTGAGCTCACCTGATTCATGATGGATTAACAACCAGCACGTGCGCTGCGACTCACTTCCACGAGTCCCTGCATGTCCCCAGTGTGAGTGGGTGCAGGACACAGACTGCGTGGACGGGTTGTTTGTGTCTGAGGAAGCTGTGGAGGCTGTTAGCATGAGGAGCTAACCCAGGGAGAGCCAGGCGAGTGGCAGGGTTGCCAGGTTGGGGGAGAAAAATAAGGAAACCAAGCTGACACCTGCTGAGATTTAACATGATTTTTAAATCTGGATGGAGAGTTTAATGTTTTTTAGAAGATTACACGTGGATCTGTCATTGTTTTACACAACTACTAAATGTTTTTTTAACCTTAAAAACTGAAATCCTCATTTCATGCAAAGATATTTGAATAATAATTAAAGGGAATATTCATGTTATTAATTATCGCTTCAATGTGGATAGAACTATACACTAATATTTCTAAACTTATTCACATTAATGTATAGTAACAATTAACTAGATTTGTTTATATGGCTAATCTTCCACTAAAACCATTTTGATAAATTGTAAAGTTTTTTTATTTGCACATCACTGTTCCTATTACTATCACTGCTGCAATTATTATGATTGCAAAATAATTATGTGTGATAACATTAACTAATGACGCTAAATTCGTATAAATATGAGTTTTTGTCAATTTCATTTTATCCTGCAAAACAGATGCCAACATCTTTGTAAAAATTGATCTAACTTTCATAAACAAAACTACAAGCTGATGCACTATGTAGTTTGCACTCGTAGATCCTTGTTATTAAAGCTACATCCACACTGATACAAGGCTTTTTTTTTCATTCATGGAATGTGTGTAAGTGTAAAACTGCAGAGGTTTGTTTCGCAAAATTGCTTTAGATAACACTTTTAAACTGTTGTACCTTTCCTACCCTACAGCAGGAAACTGCAGTTAGATACCTCAGTTCACTCACTCACCTTGATATTTTCATGTAAAATACAACTACTGTGGAAAATGACTCATGCTAAAAAGAGACTTCTTCGAATAAGCCTGGATCTAGCGTCACAATGGGAGTTGAATGGACATTATCTGTATTAACGATGTAGACAAAGGTTAACATGAGAATCTGGGGTCAAACAGCAGATTAGACAAGATAATGGGTGAAAATCACAGATGTGATGGGGATGAATTCTGCATTAAATCACTCTGTAGAAATATGTTTTCACTTTAAAATTGTAGTATTGTAATGTAGCTCTACTGAAAGCACTTTGGTTCCAAACTGAAACATTAACCTTTTAATTTTGTACAGAGGTCGATTGTCTTCAAGGGACAAGTCCTGAGTGGAGGGACGACCATCTCCCTATTTTTTATCTAGAGCCAAAGTGATGTTAGCATTTGTGGTTAACAGTAAAATACACAAGACAGGTAATTGTTGGGTGGCTTTCCCTCATTTGACATTGCTTTAGATATTAATGGTCCCTTTGACCCTTTGTTGGTTGATCAGTGTCAAAACTCACTAAACGTGTGGTTTAATAATTATGAAACAAGACGTGGATCATTAAGAAGTCAAAGGCGGTGAATGCTTGCTGATGACTTAGTTCAGTGTGTCATGTTGTGCTTTTAATATCAACTCTCAAAGGATGATCTCTACGTGGATTGCAGAAGTTAATCCTCATATTTCAGGATGTGAGGAAACAATATTTCAAATGTGGCAAAAATTAACAGATGCATTTCTGAAAACATGGATTTTAAAATAAAGGATATTGTGCATAATTTTTTTTAACATCAAATATTGATATTTGGCATGCAGGATACAAAGGCACTGAAATTGTACAGATGGGCTACTAGTGTTATGCATAAAAACATGAATACTGGAAAGACAACACAGAAAGCTTCCAAATTGTTTTTCACACAGACTGTACATTTGCTAGGAACAGTAACTGTTTACACTGTAGGTGGGAGGAATGGAAGGAATTTTTACTGCAATGTTTTCAAACACATAAATGGATAGAGCATCTGTTAGATGTCCAGTCTGGCCTGTTGCTTGGGTCTGCCGAGCTGTCGGGTCGGCCCGATGCGTTTTCCAGCATGTGTGCGCTGATGCTGCCGCAGACCCTGTCGGTAAATGAAGCTCTTCCCACATTCTCCGCACTCGTAGGGTCTCTCTCCGGTGTGAAGCCTGTGGTGCACCTTCAGCTCCTCAGCTCGAGAGTAGCCTTTCCCACACACGCTACAAATGAAGGGCCTGTCCTTAATGTGGGTCTGGTAGTGTGCTGTCAGGTAAGAGTTTATCCGGAACGTCTTCCCGCAAATGGAACATGCGAACGGCCTTTCCTCGGAGTGCTGCATCTCATGCAGCTTGAGAGAAGAAGCCGTGTGGAAGCCTCTGCCGCACTGAGAGCAGAGGAACGGTCTCTCCCCGGTGTGGATGCGCTGGTGGATTTGAATGTAGCTCTCATTGATGAACCTCTTGCCACAGTCAGGACACGAGTAGGGCTTCTCCTTGATGTGCGATTTCATGTGTTCTTCCAGCTTTTCTTTTTCGTTGAACTGAACACCACAGCGGCGGCAGAAGAGAAGCTGCGATGTGCTGTGCTCAACAGTGTCCGACTCAGCAGCTGTCGGTGTGTGTGCGGTAATGTGGTGAGCTTGTAAAGCAGACTGACTCTCAAAGTCTTTCCCACAGTCCAGGCAATGGAGGGACGATCTGATCCTGGACTCCCCCGGCAGAGACTTCAAGTATTCAGAGAGTTCTGACGCGATGGGATTCACCTCATCGTCAAAGTCCATGACGCCTTTACTCCCTTCAGAGAGACGAGGTGGAGACAAAGTGTGTTTTAATATTTGTCCTCTTCAGGAATAACAACATTTGCATTAATTATGATTACCTTTGTTTAGCTATGCTATAGTTAAGTTTTACTTTAACTTAAATATAGTTTCAAATGATGGGGCTTGACCCAGTATAGTCATTCATAACATTAGTATTCAATCTCTGGTATTATCTTTATCACTTTATTGATGTGTTGATTGAATGCTATTATTAGCGACAGTCAGTTTTTATCATGTTTTATAGATAGCGTATGAATGGTCTCTAGAAAAACCACTTCCTGTAAACCACTCTGAGTGGTCAATAGGACTGGAAAAGCACGATATAAATACAATCCATCCATTAACCACCACACAGTGGTGTAACTTCTTGTCCATCCTATTTTTCCAAGAAATGTTCATCTGTTTAATTTGACCTAAAATAATGGATTAGCGTCTGGTATAATGTATAAGGTTTGGTTGTACCCGTTTGACCCTGTACGCCAAACTCTTGGTCAAATGGTTTAAGTATTATCCAGTCATTCTTTAACAGATCTCACCTAAGTGGACTTTGTAGTGTGTTTTGAGATTTCCCTTCTGGTTAAAGCCCCGGCCACAGATGGAGCAGCTGTACGGTTTCTCTCCTGTGTGCACCAGCTCGTGTCTCTCCAGTTTGTAGGCGTGAGGAAATTCTTTGCCACACACGGAGCAGTGGTACTCGATCTTTTCTTTGGGCGTCTTCAGGAGCTCCGGTGGTATTTCCACTGGCACACGAACCATCTTTCTGCCGGGGTTCTTCTTCCCTAAGTGGGCGAAACAATAATGTGAAATTAGAAGGTTAGGCTGCAAATGCAAAGATTCAAAAATGACTTTGCAGACTAATTCAAACCCAATCCCAGAAAGTGAAAGTCTGATCCATATTCCATCTATTAACATGGAGGAGTCAGTACCTATTCCAAAGCCAGCCACAAGGGTGCGATCAATATATTAGAGTCAGGCCACAAAAATAATAACTGCTGCAACTTAACACCTGCAGGCAGCGAGTGTTACTGCCTGTGTTGACATTTTACTTGCTCTTACCAGAGGAAACACCAGTTTTTCCACCTCCTTCAGCAGAGTGTTTATCTTTCCTTCTTCTGTAAGGCCGCTTTGCTGTCAAACAGAAAACATTTTTAAAACCTCTAATGAACACTGGTTGGGTTTCAGGAGCCATTTTGGAATGTGTAAAAAAAAAAAAAAAAAAAAATATATATATATATATATATATATATATATATGTATATATATATATATATATATATATATATATATATATATACATATTTTGTTGTACCTGTGGCACGACGGACAGTTTTGGGGCTTAACTCTTCTGATTCCACTCCGGTGGGGAAATTGATCTTTCTTCGGGTACGCCTTGATACTATAATTAAAAACAAAAATTATTATAACAAACACTCTCAGTTAAACAAACACACAATCTCCATACACATCCAGAGGAACACTCACTTCCAGGCTCTGCCTCCAAATCTTCAGACAACAGGGGTGTTTCTGAAACCTTTCTTCTGCCTCTTCTCTTTACTTGGTGACATAAAAAGAACAGCAGAAGATATTTCAGAATGGAAAGCAACACAGTTTATGATTATGTTGAACTCTGAGTAAAGTCATCTTGAACCTGCACAGTGAAGGTGCTCAGCCCACTCACCAGGATTTGCAGGAACCGGTTTATCCGAGACGCCCCGTGATTTTATTTCTGAAACCTTTTTCTTTCTTCTGTGTCTCTTTCCTGCAAACATCATGTGGCAAAAATATCACATCAGAACTGAAACAACTATTGTACACAACCTGGACAGTTTTTATTATTCCTTCTGGTTTATGTTTACCACGGTAAAAAGGGGAAACGGTTGCCATCTTTACTACTCTCTCTTTTTCCTCCCCTTCCTCCCTTTCTTCATCGTCTCCCACAGACACAACTTCCATGATGAGCGTTGGACTACTGTTGTCTCTCTGGTTTTGGCTTTGCAGCTGAGACTCGGACAAGCTGACACCCTGTGATCATAATCATTAAAAATCATCAGAATTATACGGCCTCCCTGAGTAACAGCACTTGAGCACTGCAAACACAGCAGATATTTACATTTCTATGACGGATAGCTCCACTGAAAATGCAACTGAGAAAGGATAATTATTAATCCTTTTAGTTAATCTAACCGTCACTGAGACTGAAGACTGGCTGTACAAAGTACATTTTGGTCTAGTCAGGTCTAGACGTCCCCGTTGACAAACGAGAAGCTGCATAGCAAAATTCACTTTTTTGTTTTTTACTGACTCTATTTATTCATTTTTATTGTGGTACCAATAAATTATCTTTAAAAAAAATTACCTTGCTCTGCTGAGGACTTTCTGTGCAATCAGAGCGTCGGTCAGGACCTGCAAAAAATCAAAATGATTGGCTCAGGTTCAAATCTGCCTACAAGGTTGAAGAATAAAGTCAACGTAGACCACATGCATAAATATAAATAAATGTGTATGAATAACTTACTGGCATCCCATTCAACCACTTCTCCATCAGAGTTGATTAAACCTCCGATTTCGTCATCTTGCTCCTCCTCTTCCCCCGCCTGCAAACGAACAGTCAGGTGGAGGGTTTGTCCTTCCAAGTTTGCAGATGCTCTTTTGAGTCCATGTGATACTAGGGGCTTATGTTCAGGTGAATCCTAAATACAGAACACAAAGAGACATGGCAATTAATTTAAATGATCTTTTAGGCGTATTCACTTAACAAGTCAATCAGACAGGAAGTGGAGACACCTGACATCTTAATTGTTTAGGATCCAAAGAGAAAAAAGCTTTTTTATTTGATACTAATTTAGAAAAGCCTTTTAAACAGAAAGTAGTCCAAAATCTAAAGTCTAAAATCTATCTTACTGTTTCTGTTATGCTTGCTAGTGCAAGCATTATAAATTGGATTAAACAAACTCTCTTAACTTCACAAACCACTAGTGTGAGGCTGATGAATGCCACCGGTTCATAAGGAGAAGCATGTCTGTGAGATTTGATCATTAGCCTGATCAATGCCACTAAAACTGCCACAGGGAAATCCTACTGACGGGCAGAAACAAGCGTTTCGCAACGCAAATCCTCTTATCAGTGGACAAACACATTTAGCTATGTCAAAGGTGGCTGTACAGCTGAGGACCACTTTGTCACTTATAAAATATATTATTACAAAAAATAAATAGTTTGAAAATTAGTTTGCGGCTACTGATTTGTACTCAGTTAAACACGTTATATTTTATGTGACTGAAAGTTGTTTTACAAAATCAGTGAAGGATACAGAGGACATAGACATACACAAGATAGAATTTGCTAAAGAAAAAAACTAAAACTAAAAGAAAGAAGACTCCAATCACCAAAGACTAAAAACAGAAGGATGTCTTATAGTGGTCACATAGATGTAGGACATAGGTCACAGGGGATGGGCAGCAGTTTCTAAAACACTTCCCAGGAGGTGAAACAAGGCAAAGCTAATAAATACCAACAATTAACAGTGGATGAAAAAAAACCCTATTTACTGCTTAATCCAGGTTTGAGATTCATGGCAGTGACAGAAGGGTTCATGTAAGGAGACAAACAGGAGAGACGATTAGTGTGTCTAAGACTGGGGTGCTTTGAATGCATATGCGAAAAACACTCTGACTTGCATGTCTGCAGAGAAGGAATCATATTCCAGCGGGATGTTAAATACAAATACACCTCCAAGCAGTGTGAGAACTACTGGAAAACCAAAGAACATCAATGAGTCCTGAGCAACGTGGTCTTATCCTCCACAGTCACCTGACCTCAATCACACTGAACATTTATGGTGACACTTGAAGGCAACTACTAGATGAGTACAAAACACACAAGAGAAATGAGATTATGAATAATATTTGCATGTTGTTAATATATATATATATATAGGTAAATCTGTACATACTGTTTGGCAAAGTGCTGGTGTTTTGGTCTCATGTAGTTCTGCCTCTGTTGGCAAAGATGTGCTTTGTTTTACGTCAACGTTCTGGTCTGGGACATTACAGCCGTCCTCAGCATGTGTCCCCTGGCGGGAGCTCATGGTCCTTTTATGACTGAGGGTCGTCTCACGGACCGGGAAGGAGAAAGGTTTCTCTCCTGTGTTACAACCCTCATCTGCTGTCTCGTGTTCCGGCACCTTCCAGTAAACACAGGAAATCTCAGGTTTGGCATCAGAGTCAATGAGTATGTGTCTTTTCCGCCCGCATCTGGTAGAGGAGCTCTGGTCATAGAGAGCAGGGCCGCTGGACTCCTCTGAGCATTTCTCCACTGAATTAACTCTCTGCTGTCTCTTGGATGAACTGGAGCTGTCTTTCCCACATGATTTGAGTTGGGGATGACAAGCGGGTGCAGAAGTTTCCTCTTTGTCTCCCCCTGAACAGTAGCTCTCATCTGCATTAAACATAAAGCAAAACAAAAAGTGACAAATGATGACTGAGTAACTGTGTGTATGTGGTCTAATGAGGTGATATTGAAGATTTTCCACTCACGATTATCACTCACGGTCCAGCCGTCCTCTTCCTCTTTGATGATGACATGAATCTCTGGTGTCTCACAGTCATAGTCAGGACTTGCTTGTGCTTTTTTCGGATCAGGATGTGGCAAGTTCGGCTCGTCATAATTTTCACTTAGACTCAGCGGATCTTGGAGTTCAGGATCCTATGAAGACATTTAAGACACCGACGCTCACACTCAGTAATCGGAGCATACAGACGACGGGGCAAAACACTGCATGGTGCAAACATGTGAGGCACATCGCATCTTTACAACTCTGGTGTGTTCAATAAACTGTTTCAAGAATACATGACCCACATTGCCAGTCCTGTGGTCTCACGCTAAAAGTCTGTTTAAACGTTGATAAAGTCAATCTGCTCCAGGTCTGATGGTGATGACACATCTCACACCATCCTCTGCTTTTTTTGGGACCTGCTGCACCTTGCTGGCCAGTAATGAATTCCTACTCGTTCTCATATACAGTGTATTACTGTGGCACTACTAATGCAACTTAATAAAACATTCTCCCTTCATTAATGCATGTATCTTATATTTACTATTCAAGGCTAATACCTGTCCATCTCAAAGTTAATATTTGCTGTATTGACACATGCATGGCAGCAATAACATGCCAGAGGGCTGCAGCCTTCAATGAACCAAGTTTAATGTCATTTTGCAGCTCACGTTGTTCTCGACAGCCTGTGTTTGACATGTTCTTAACATTTAGCAGCTAAACCAAGTTTGTCCTCCTCAGCCAGGAGCAGAGAACGAACTGATTGCATCGCTAGTTAAGTTTCAGAACGAACGCCATCGGCTAACTAGCTAGCTGTCGAGCTATTCACTCAATCGCATTCGGAGCTAGTGCTAAATGCAGGTGCTAGCGGGGGTTCGGGGACGTGTAGAGCGGCGTTAGGCCGGAGGACCGACGGCTAACAGGCTACTTCTTTATAACCATCTGCGGGTAAATGATCCAGAATCCAGACAGCGACGAGCGGCTCACATTAGCCCGAGCAGCTGCAACGTTACCTCGAACATAGTGCGACGTGACCGCCGGGTGTGATGGCTGTCATAAGAAGAGCAGGACGGACAGACAGGGAGGAAGAGTTGTGGACGGATCAGCTGTCATGAACTATAGCTCCTGTCTGTCTGTGTCTCTGTCTGTCTGTCTGTGTCTCTGTCTGTGTCTCTGTCTGTCTGTCTGTGTCTCTGTCTGTCTGTCTGTCTGTGTCTCTGTCTGTCTGTCTGTCTGTGTCTCTGTCTGTGGTCTTTTAGCTAAACTATGATGCGACACCACTTCTTCTTCTGCTCATCGTTTTTTTTTTTGTGGCTACCAGCTGGAGGGCTCACATCGCCCCCTGCTGGACAGCACAGGGAAACAGATAGATATGCATATAGTGTACGTACTGTATGTATGTACTGTATGTACATTATGTACAGTATGTATAGTATGCATGTGTATACAGTGTGTATGGGTGGATGTATAGATAGTATGTACATAAACACATACACTGTGATATAAAATAAGAATTATAACATGTGACTGTTGTGTACAGGCCGGTGGGTTGTATAAAGATGTGTTCATGTAGAAAAATAGAATGAACAACATATGTGCATATACAAGACGATCATTCACTGAAGATGTCACCATTATAAGAGACAGGATCAGAGACAGGATGAGACAGGATCAGGGACAGGATCAGAGACAGGATCAGGGACAGGATCAGAGACAGGATCAGAGACAGGATCAGGGACAGGATCAGAGACAAGTTTAAGAGTCAGGATCAGGGACAGGATCAGGGACAGGATCAGAGTCAGGATCAGGGACAGGATCAGAGACAGGTTTAAGAGACAGGTTTCAGAGACAGGTTCCAGAGCCAGGATCAGTGATCGGATCAGTAACAGTATCAGAGACATGATTAGAGACAGGATCAGGGACAGGATCAGAGACAAGTTTAAGAGTCAGCATCATGGACAGGATCAGGGACAGGATCAGAGACAGGATCAGGGACAGGATCAGAGACAGGATCAGAGACAGGATCAGGGACAGGATCAGAGACAAGTTTAAGAGTCAGGATCAGGGACAGGATCAGGGACAGGATCAGAGTCAGGATCAGGGACAGGATCAGAGTCAGGATCAGGGACAGGATCAGAGACAGGTTTAAGAGACAGGTTTCAGAGACAGGTTCCAGAGCCAGGATCAGTGATCGGATCAGTAACAGTATCAGAGACATGATTAGAGACAGGATCAGGGACAGGATCAGGGACAGGATCAGGGACAGGACGTGGTCTCGTGCTCTGAACTTTGAACTGGAGCAGCTGTCAAAGGCCACATGTATGAAATCAGCTGTGTCTGCATCACTGAGGAGGAGACAGAAGAGGAGGAGGAGACAGACAGACAGACAGACAACACTGGATCAGGAAACACTGGACTCAAACCCTCCTCCTCTGACCCACATGTCTCCTGCAGGGACCCTCACGTGACCAGAACTGGTGAGCGACATCAGGTGTGTGCGCGTGAGGCAGCAGCAGCAGCAGCGGAGCCATGGAGACGGAAGCAGGATGTTTACATGCTCAATGTTAAGTTTCATTTAAATTTGGATTTAGTCGCTGGTCCACCACACAGAGATGCTCCCCCGCTGCTGGTCACCTGCTCCGACACGCTCCTGAGGAGAGGTGAGACTCAACCGCGTCGCTTTAGCTTCTTTTTTTTTTATGAACTTAGCGAAGGTAACCTAGCTGTCGCTGTTAGCTTTCACCCGGTTACTGGTTAACCAGCTCTATCCGTCTCAACCCCAACCATGGTTCACTCCCTGCGGCGACTGTCAGTCTTTGCTTCTGGGTTTTTAGTGGCAGAGTCGTGAGGTAACGTGTAAACACTGAAGTAGCTTGTAGCTAACAGCTAGCTAGCCGGTCGCAGCTAACAGTGATGAGTTCACATTCCGCCGGTTCTCCCAGTAAAACACATGTCAGTGATTAAACCAGCGGGAGACTAGTTGTTTTACATCCGGTTTATAGTTTGGTACTGACCGGTTTATTATTCGCTGTGTGTTGTGTGTGTGTGTGTTTGTGTTGCGTTAGCTTCTTGGTTAATGCTATCACGACACGCCTTCCTCAATTCAAAACACTGCAGCCGATGTTAAACAATGTTGATGCTGAGATTCTCGGAACTGCGTCCACGTGAAATCATGTGATGACACAAACTATTCGTAATGGTGGACTAAGTCGTTCATTCCTCACAGTGCGAGCAGCAGATCGTCAAAGCCTCACATTCATAATCCCACCGAATTAAAGTACCAGCTGAAGTAAACGACCAGCAGTGCACTATTCACCTCCTCAGGCCTGACCTCAGTTATCTGAGCAGGACAATGTCCAATGTGCGTCATCCTCCACTTTATATATAATGTTCACATTATCAGAGTGTGACAAAAACATTTTTACAGATGTGATGTAGCTCAGTCGTGTGTTTTACCTCGTCACACTTGCACAGTGCTTAAGCAATTCTATTGATTTATATTAGTGCTTTGTTATTTTGCTATTTGGAGGTTATGTTGTGATAATTATTGATATCGTTTGATTGCCCAGCACTATTGTACACGGTTTAAACAATATCCAATTGCATTTCATATGTTCTATGCGCTGTTACTTTTTTCATGAACAATACGAGTAGATATAGATAAACTGTATTTGTGGCAGGTGCAAAAGTCTGGAGGCCCTGTAAATGAGTACTTAGAGCGTTATGGTGAAATGTTTTCAGAGAGCGTGTCTTAATAAGTCTTCCTTTTTGTCCTTTTGTTACCTTGTTTCTTCTCTTTCTATGTTTTTCAGATTGAGACTCATCAGACAACAGACTGAGCATCAATGGACGACCCCCCTACCTCATCTGATTCTCCTCAGTCTAAGTCTTCCACCACCAGCAATATCTCAGAACATGAATTCTCATGTCACTGTTGCTACGACATCTTAGTGAATCCCACTACCTTGACCTGCGGCCACAACTTCTGCCGCCACTGTCTGGCTCTGTGGTGGGAATCCGCACACAAGAATGAGTGTCCAGAATGCCGGGAGAAGTGGGAAGGCTTTCCGAAAGTCAACATAATGCTACGGTATGATTGTCACGGTCACACCGAGTCAAGTCACAGTTGAACAACCCTGCAGAGTGATCTTAATTTGAAATTGGATACAGGAATACCAGCGGAGTACAGACTTAACCGCATGTTAAGATTTGTAGTTGGGCCACTCAAGAAAAGATTTGAGGAGGAGAAACTTTATCAGAACTTCTACAAACTGAGGACAGAACAGTTTGTAGAAGTTCGCTTTAATCTGCATCAACTATACCTACGCTACCAACTCCGTTTGTTATTTTTTTATCATATATATTTATTGTGATTCCATCTCTAATTCCACGTTTTTGCATAATCCTCCTCTTCTTAGGGATGCAACGGACAAACTGTTCAGTGACGTCGTTCAGCAGAGGAGAGCTACCATCCAGGCAAACCCCCAAATCTCCCGGAGCCTGTTGGCCTTCCAGAGGTAGTACAGTATACTAACGTGATACAAGCTGTTTTGGTGTAAACCCAGGATACATTAGAAATCCATCCCTTCAGAATAGCACTTCCATAACTTTATCAAGCTCGAGAGGGGCAGTTTAAAACAAGAAGGATCAAAATTGATCATATATTTTTTGTAAGAGAAGGTTAAACATCCAGATGTGTTGAATAACCCTTTGACTATGATGACGGTATGGATGTGAACTGACCTTGTGTCTCTGCTAATTTGTATTAGATCCCAAAACAAACTCTCATTAAATATCTGTCTGTTTTAAGATATGGCGACAACTTGGGTAGATCCCGGACAAACCAGCACAAAGGAGCAGGCTTCTTCTTCTCTGGTGTCTTAACTGCACTCACATGTGTGGCTGTAAGTATCCATCAGCACCAAAAACATCATGTAATTACCTTTGTTTGTAAAATGAGGTACTCGGTATTGATGCCATGGTCCCGAGCTGCGATACTGAGCTTTTTTTACTGCAACGCTGCTTTTAACTACCCGTGAAAAAAGAGCCACAAATACCCATAATGTTAAAGAGACAACATTTGGTGAATAATTAATTAAATAAGTTGCTATTGCTTGATTTACAGATTCTCATTATCAGGATCCAGTATATGTGACTTTAAGATTTTGCCAAATGTACTTTTGGAGTGAGTTATCGTAAACTCAAACTATTATTATAACTATACGTTTTTGCTTTTTCAATATATCCAAATTGATTTCAACAGTATCTAATATTTCAAAGTTCCCACAGCAGTGGACGAAGGGGTTGGTCGTTCATTTGATGTAGACAGTACATGTTTATTTAGTCCATGTGGCACTTGGGAGCAACGTCAATGTGTGTTTTGCCACATGGCAGTACATTTGTGCATTGTGTAATCATGTGACAGCACGACCCCAGTTCTTTGATGAACATTGTGATTGAATCAGGTTGTTTTAGGAAAAACTGAGAGGAGGCCTGAGCCTGTGTGTAAAACATCTGTTGATGTCGAGGCTTTGTGTTTTACGTGTCAAGCTAAATAAGATTTAAGAGCAGATGTGTGAGTAAAGTGTAAATGTTCAGTCATACTTCAATAAACCAGGTGCTGCTGTAGGTTTAAATGTGCTAAATGTAATTACATGCTATTGGCACATAGCTAAGGTTTTTCAATAACAGCAGTTTATATCACAGTATAGAAAAAGCATATTAAGTAGACTTCTCCCAACCATCAACAGCTTTGTGAACCAAGTCTTTTCTTTGTGAACGAGGTATCACTGGACCTTGTCTATTAAACTCTGTGTTTTTCTGTGTCAGTTGATGGTGATGGTGTATCACTGGAGCAGTAGTGTGGTGGAGCAGCACAACATACTGATCAGTAAACCGGTGTCTCACTGGACATCAGAGGAAGTGGTATCCTGGCTGGAACATCTGGGGCCCTGGGCGCAGCTTTACAGAGATCCCTTCCTACAGGAAAGCGTCAATGGAAGGTAAAACCCGTGAAACTCAATCAGTGAAGTTATTTTCCCTGATTTTCAGATAAACTTCAAGCTCATTTTTTTTTAATTTGCAGTTTTTCAGTGTGAGGATTTGTTGTTGTTAGAAAAGATGTTGTTAGTTGTTGCAACATTTTAATTTAAATCATCTTTCACTATTTTCAAAAATGTTATTTACAAAAATTATAGATTAATCAAATGCTGATTACTCAATAATAATTAGCATGAAAAGTTCTTTCTCTTACTAGACGATGCAAAGTAAAATATGGAAGTTTGAATTTTATGCTGATCCAATGTGGTGTTGATTTCTTTGCTTCAGGCTGCTGTTGATGCTCGATGATGAAGATTTGCTAAAGCCGCCTTACAGCATCGAGAATCAGGCTCACCGTCGGGCTATTTTGGCCGAACTGGACAGAGTCAAAGCTCTGGGAGTCAAACCTCCTCAGAACCTCTGGGAATACAAAGTAAGTTCGGAAAAAATCTTTGAGCAGTATTCCATCATGATTAGATTCTCTGGCAAGTGCCTCCAGCCCTGATATCGTGACAAATGTGTTATTTAAGAAAATCCCAGATTGTAATCTGTTAGTCTTGAATCAGAACGTTTGTGATTTCTCTTTCACTTTCTTCAGGCGGCTAACACTGGGAAGTCCCTGTTCCTGCTGTACGCTCTGAAGAGCTCGCCTCGTCTCACACTCTTCTACTTGTATCTATTCGACTACACGGAAACCTTCCTGCCCTTCCTGCACACCTGCTGTCCGGCCGTCACACTCGTCGACCAATCACTGGAGAGCAGCTTCTACAAGACACAGGTGAGTCATTGAATAAGCAAACGTCGTCTCTGAGAACTTACTCAGCTACTGCTACATTTACACGCACACTGTATGTAAAAGAATCTCATACATTTGTCGATGATGTTCTTCGGTTTGTCAGCTGGAGCCCAACTGGCAACAGTGGGCGGAGTTTCTGGTGAAGTACCTCCTGCTTCCATACCAGCTCATAGCTGAGTTTGCTTGGGACTGGTTGGCCGTCCACTACTGGACATCTCGCTTCATCATCGTGAACGCCACGCTCCTGTCTGTGCTGGAAGCCTGTGCCCTGTGGAGACTCTGCATGACAGCCAGGATCAGGTACACGCAGTGGGAGGGCTGGGTGTTCATGAATTTTTCTTTCTTGTCAAAACCTGACACCTAAAATCACCCACAATGCCACACTGTGATGACGACTACATGTGATGCTATGGCTACATGTTGCTGTGAAGCAGTGTTTCTGTGTGTGGGTCCCCATTGTGTTTGTTTTCTTGCACGTGCATGCAATTTACTTCTCAAGCTGCTCTGGTGATTGGCTGTTGGTGGCAATAATACTCTCAGCTGACCATCGTGACATTTCACCTTGTTTTTATAGCATCAAATAACTAATTCAACTGAACTCCAGAGGGCTGCTTTAAACAATCAGTCGTTACTCGTTTAACTCAGATCTTCCTCTCTCTTTAGGTTTCTGCCACAGATGATGTGGAATCACACATGGACGATGTTATCTCAGGGGTTTGTCTTTGCCCTCCTGTGGCCTTTAGTCCCTCAGTTTGTGTGCAACTGCTTCTTCTACTGGGCGCTGTACTTCAGTCCCATCGTCAACATAGACCTGGTGGTGCAGCAGCTGATGCACCCAGAAACACAGGTGCCATAACAAAGCTGCATGAATTCAGCGCCCTGTCAGTGCCACACAGCTCAAAGCAATTAAAGTGAATAGCCTGTTGCTGAAAAGTGTTTATGTTCAGCGTTGAAGTCACAAGACAGACATTGCTTGCGGTCGGAAAGGACGTTTTCTCGCTTCCTGTCTCATCTCTGCTGGATGGTTGCCTTGTGGAACAAGAGAGGCTTTGAGCCACTGTGGGGAAAGCAAAACCAACCCAGTAAGAAACTGTGAAATATCTGCGATCTTATTGATTTGGAGAGACGACGGCAGTGGACTCATTCACAAACCACATTGCCTGAATGTTTCAGGGGGCATTTATGCAAACGATGAGTTCAAGCATTGGTGGCAATGAAGACTGGTGTAGTGACTCTCCTGTAGAGTCACTTAGGCAGCAGGGAATGTTCTCTGCGCATAGTTTTTACAGAGAAAATGATATTATGTCCAAGTTTGTCCTTTTGGGTGATGTTATTGCTAAAATCATAAATTTACATTGAATTGGTGTCTGTTAGATGAAGCTACGGCAAGAACTGCGTGCTCCCCACCACCTACTGCTCAAAACTGAACTGACTGATATACGCCCGGGGCTCCATTAAAATAACGTACATATCACCTAGTGGTCAAAATAAAACATTACACAATGGCTCCTACAACTGGCCCCATAAGGAGTTGACAGCTCTGTAGCACTGTAGTCCAGAAAAACCTGAGCTTTTTTTTTTATTCCTATACAGACCTGCAAACTGTCAGTGGAACAAAACAAGTATAAATACATTTTTGTTTAAATTTTAATCTAATCCACCGTCACTGAAATGAACACACGCTGCTTTATAACAGTCTGTGAGTATTATTCTGTATTATGAGTCATTCTGCAGATTTTTTAGTAACTCTTTGAGGGTCGTTGGCCGCGACTGCGATCCTGGTGCTACAGAGCTGTCTGAAAATTCACGCCACAATATTCAGTAACATGACTATGAAGCTTTCCAAGTGACTTGTTGAGGTTTGTGGTTCCGTCCCAGCCCGTCAGGGGCCTCAAGCTTTACTGTCATCTCAAAAGAAAGGCAGTCAGGACGTTTAGAAGAAGTATATTTCAGAAGTTCCTTTTCATAAGGTTTGAGGCACTTAGATTTAAAATAAAATGTATGATCTTAAAAAAATTTTTCGAGATGCTAGTTCAGATCTTTTCAGTTTTTATGACTTTTTAAGGAGACACACTTTGAGGCAGATTTTATTTGCTTGTACCGCTGACAAAGATTGAGTTGCACTTTTTTTTTTTTTTTTTTTTTTTTTTTAAATCATTCAGAAGAGTTTTGTTTGCAGTATACAATTCCATGTGGTGGGGGGAGGGGTAGAACTATTCAAAGACATGTTATTTTTTTTACCTGTTCATTTGCACTTAAAGGTTCTACACTGTGATTTTGTTCTTAAATGTTCTCTGATGACAAAGGAAAAATAAAGTCTTAAATGTTATCCTGTTGGATTTTTTTCTCATTATGTAGTAATTGCTGGAGAAATTGAAGTCTATCAGTTGTCTTTTTAATTTATGTAAATTCTTATAGCATTTTTCTATAAAAAATTCAATTTTATTTGTACGACTCCAAATCATAATATACATTATGTCAAGGCACGTTAGGTACGAGAACATTCATATTTTGTATAAAAATAAATATGTTATGTATAATGTATAAAATATATATGTTTGTAACTGAGCCTTTATCTACTTAACTTTATACGAGTGCAGTAACATTTGAGGATCATATTTTTATTTCCAGGTTTGTAACCAGGTATCTTAATTAAATCAAATTTACAATTGTAAATAAAGTTTAATTGATTGAAGCTCTATGAAAGACCGCCCTCTAGCGTTGGACGGTCGTCATGGCAGCAGAGGTAACGACGTTAGAGGCTGTCTGTAAAGATCAAGTAGCACCGGAAACGGAAAAAAAAGAAGACATTTCCAGGCCAAATCTAAATATGATGATTATTATTAACGTGTGTTTAATCTCTTTAGCGTCAACACGAGTCACAGTGAGTTTATGTTTTTTTTTTTCAGATTACGTAGAAACTGTCGATGTAAAATGCACCGTGCCGTTTGAACGGACAACATTTTCGCGGACGGGCCCTTCGGCGTGGTTGTTGCGGAAGTGAGAAGTCGACGTGGGGACGAAAGGTTGGTCCGCGTTCGAGACCCGAGACCCAGCAGCGGCGCGTCCAATCCGGGTCAGCGGTGTGTCCCGTGGAATCGGTCCGCCTGCCTCCGCCCTCCTCCCCCTCGGCGATGGACGCGCTGAGCCGGGCCGTATAAATGGGACCGGGAGCCGACGACGGGCTGTAATGCTGCGCCGGGTGCGGCAGTCTCTCCGGCAGGTGCTGTTCCTGATGGCCCGGAGACCGGATCTCCTCTGCGGGGCTATCGTGCTCAGCGTCCTGCTCGTCCTGGCTCTCAAGCTCACGTGCAGGTAGTGGCGCGACGGGGTTTGTTTTCGCCGAACAGACCGTGTTGGTGTGAATGAGCTGCTGGTTATCACGAGCTGGTGGAAAAAGTCCCGGCTCTGGTGTTGGATAAGAGGATTCACTGATGATTACCTCCCCGAGGACATATGGTGGAGTCCCGTAGAGGGACACTGCACTGTGACTGTGGGGCTCTGACAGTAAATGACCCAGAACACAGTTTAACCAGCAGCTCAGATCCACCACCACCATCATCAGGTTCGACAAATTACAATGTACAGTGCAGGAGGAGGCAGGAGATCCAGTGGTTTTATGATGCTAATTAAATGATTCGATAATTAAAAGTCAACAAATCAACAATTTATATAGTTTACTACAAAACAAACACAAAACAAACAGCAACACTTCTGTTATGTGGGGTTATACACAGGCCTGGTCAATAGTTAGGAACAAACTGAATCTCCAAAAACAACAATACACGAAGAAGAGCAGCTGTTGACTTGTCTTTTGTAATGCAACATGTATTATGTCAGATTAGTGTTGTTAATATCCATGTATATTGTAATCAAGTGTGTTTTTGACTGTAGACAAATGTGTATTGTCTCAGAATATATATTGTCACATCGATTTTCTCATTTAGACTGAAATCTATTTTGTCTGTCTGCAGCCGTGCTAAGAATGTGGTGGCAGCAGCCCGGCCTCCGGTGCGGTTCTTCTCTGCCGAGGCCCCGATAGTCGACCTCTACTTGGGTCAGCTGGACCAGGTGAGACTCTGGATACTTAACATTTAGTTGAGTTCGGAATCACTGGGATGTTATGAGATCTGCATGAGAACTGGATTCAGTTCTGGCTCTAACAGATACGCTTTAATCCTTCGCTTAAATGTTCTGTCATTTCTCTAATCATCTCACCGACAAATCCAGGACAGCGTTTACATCTCTGACGTGCCAGTAACGTCAATACTTTCTCTACAGGTGGAGCGTCTGAGGAGTGTGGCAGAGGTGTCGCTCATTTTCTTCTATGCGCCGTGGTGCGCTCACTCCATGGCTGCCCGACAGGAAGTGCAGCAGGTTGCTAAGAAGCTGGCCAAACAGGTAGAGGACACCTGCGGCTGCAACACACTTAAATTTCACAAATTGAAAGTTGTTGACTAGTGTGTCTGACTGTTGGGATGTACCGCAGAAGATGTTGTTACATCCTCACACGTGGCTGAGAATGATAACACAACACATCCTGTCTGTGGTCTGGAAGAAGGTTTGTTTGTTTCACTCTCATTCTCTCACACTCAGGTGCAGTTTGTGGCTGTTAACTGTTGGTACAGTCAGGGGAAATGCAGGAGGCAAAACCGCCTCTACCATTATCCCATCATCCATCTGTTTTATCGAAGGTGAGACGGAGAGGACGTCATGATGATTAATAACATGTACAAATGATGCATCACATCCTTTAATTGTTTTTTTAATCTCCTCTTTGCTGCAGGTTTGGACCCATCGAGTACAAAGGTCCATTCGTGGCTCTGTATGTGGAGAATTTTATCCTCAGAGTCATCACGCCGCTCACTTACCTCCCGTCCAGAGCCACACTAAAAGAGTTCCTCTCGTACCACGAGGTATTCGTTGGCCTCAGGCCCACAAAGTTTATCCCTGACTGTGTGCACTGGTCGATAATGTGCTGTTATGTGTGAGACATATCCTGACTGGCTGTGTCTTTTGTACTTCCAGCCTCGTGTGGTGGGTTTCTTCCAGTTTAACTCGTCTCCTCAGCCGCCAGGGTACATCACGTATTTGTCTTCGGCCCTGCAGGCTCTCAAAAGAGGTAAGAAACGGTCGTACAGCAGAGAGACTGGTTCCAACGAATCCTTCGAAGTTTGTCATCATTTCTAGAGCTGGAGTGTCTTCTGGATTAGTTGAGTGGATTGAGATAAAATAAATCAGCAGCTGCTGATTCAAGAATCTTTAATGTTCTTCTCTTTATCGTATATAACATAATACCAAGAAATATAAGCAACAATTATTTCCATTATCCATTAATTTAATTGGTTGTCTTAATTTTTCTGACGTAGATTTCCACGGAGTCATACGTTTCGGGGTCGTGACAAACAAACAGGTGGCCGAGGCCATCTCACTAAAAGAAGATCAAAGTGTTTATCTCCACAGAAGATTTAACTCCTCTTTGGTGAGAAAGTCCTGATATACCACAAACCACGGCCGAAGAATATATTGAAATACTGAATGAACGGTACTGTCATTTAAGATGTCGCAAATGTTTTCCTATGCCTTCAGATTTTCCCTCGACTGGAACGTAACTTCACGTCACAGGCCATCTGCAGCTGGGTGTTCGAACACCGTGAGACCGTCCTCCAGTGGCTGCAGCCGCCGGGAACAAAGTCCCGCCTCCTGGAACAGGAGCTGACTAAAGGTCCGGCGCTGCTGCTCTTCCTGCCGCACGATCCGCTCTGCTCCAAACCCAATCCCATCCTACACCAGGTGAGCAGTGATAGAGTGAAAATAGCTTTCTTGTTTTTATCTTATTTTAAATATCTAATTTTGCTGGGGTTTTTTTTTTTTGGTTTCAGATTGCTGACATTGCTCTGCGTTACCATTCCTGTGACATTAATAACAACTCCGGCTCGGACGGGAGATCCCACTTGCTGTGCTGCCAGTCGGTTCTCCTCCCAGAGTCCAGGACAAGTGTGTGTGAGGTGTGTCTCAGCTTGTCAGGACAGAGTCGGAGCAGCTCCTCCGTACGCTGCTCGTTCCCCTCCACAGCTCAGGGGGGAGACGTGTTGCGGCCTCATCTCCAACACTGCTGCCTCCACCGACTTCCTGCTCCTGTGTCCAGAACAACCGCCTCCTCAGTCGGCTGTAGCAACTTTCTGAACAGCTACAGCCCGTTCAGTCAATACAGTGCCTGCTGCAGAAAAGTAGAACCTCAACTCAATGACTCACAAGCCAAAGAGGGGCCGGACATGCCAAGACTCTCCCTCACGCCCCCTCTGTCCATCCCTCCGTCGTCTGTCACTCAGCAGAGAGGAGACGGCATCACAGGGCTCCGGTGTCAGACCAACAGGACGCTCAGGTTTTATCTGCTGGACGTTGCTCTGAACTGGCCTCTGGCCGTGAGGCTCGGAGCGACAGGCAACAGAACCGCTGCCCTTCACCAGGAGGCTGGTAACCCAGGTGACGGGAGCAGCGACCGGTCGTTCGCAGCGATCGTGAACCTGAAGGACGAGGTTCACTACGTTCTCCATCGCAGCCCGGCAGCCACACTAACGGAGGCTCTGGGTAAGACGAGGACATAATTACACTCAGTGGCCACTTTATTAGGTACACCTGTTGGGTCTAATGCAACAGCTGTGTCATGAATTCTACCTTTTTAAAAAGATGGTAATGTTTTTAATTTATACTGTGAGCCGGTATTCAATTAACAAGCTGTTTAGTATGGTGGTTATATTTTGAAATTGTGGTGAATGTTACTTGTGGCATATGACAATGTCACCGGGGTCTCACCCCAACAGGAGTGAGAGTGTCTCACCTTGTGTGTGTGTCTCTCACCGCATCTGTGCCAATCACCTCCCTGCTCCCCCTGGAGCTGCTCTCTGAGCCTCCTCCACTCTACGACATTTACAAACATGTGGAGATGGAATATTAGAAACTCAACAGCCATTCAGATGAGTTCATAGTGAAGACACAGAATATGACTAATGAATAATGAAGACATGGCTCGTCTGATGTTTTTGTTGTTGAATTTATGGTTAAAATAAAAAAATAGTTTAGAGATGCCAACAGTGGCGGCAGCAGTTCAGAGTATCACAGTTAATCACTCATTTAATTGTATTTGAACTTGATTCTCTGTTTTCATTGTGTGTGTGTTAAAGAGGCCTTCATCAGGAACTTCAGTGCTCCGCACAGTGTCTTGCAGAGGCACTTGGTGGGAGAGGAGAACAGGAAGGGAGGTGAAGAGGAAGCCAGGCGTCTCCAGCAGACGTCTCCTCGCCCCCTCATCACAGAACTGACCACCTCCTCCTTCCTGCCCTCCATCATGGATCTTGAAAAGGTGACGCAAGTGACGCTACTTAAAAATCTCTCTCCTCTCCGTGTATTTGTGTGAGAGGGTCGGCATTTCAGGCACCGTCCTTAAAAAGTTAGAGGTTGTTTAAAAACACTAACGGTGACTCAATCCTAACAAATGATTCTCCGATGTTTGTGCCGGAGAAGTAAAATCTTTTGTTTGTGGGATGATTTCTCAACAACACATACATACAAATAAAACCATATATGTTTGTGTGTGTGTAGGATGTGCTGCTGTTCTACTACACTCAGTGGTGTGGATTCTGCTCCGTTCTCAACCACATCATCATCCACCTCGCCAGATTATTACAGGGAAACAGCACCATCACCGTGGCCAGGTAACGCCGGTCTTCCGTGTTTTCACTGTTTCTGAACCCACTGAGACCGTTTACCCATAATTATACCCACAATCCTCTCTGTGTAGGGTGAATGTAGCTCGCAATGATCTTCCCTGGGAGTTCATGGTGGATCATGTTCCCTCTATTCTGCTCTTTCCCAGATACAGGTGAGAACTAGAATTGCACTTTCATTGCAAACAGAGCGAACACCGAATACACAGTTCCCTTAAATAAATTCAATCCAGCTGCATCGATTTACACGCACTCATAGATATCAGTTCCCTAAATATGCTGATTTTTGAAACAGGATTCATGAATTATTCTCTGAGAAATCTGTGAGTTATTTTTGGTCCATTTCCCATCATTCCACCAAGTTTCATGGAAATCCAGTCTGCGTTTTTCAGTTTCATAATCCTCCTGTCAAACAAACCAACAAACCAGCGGCCAGGGGTGAAAACATAATCCCCTTGGTGGAAATATTGACCAGTCTGATAGACACACAAATATTTTTAAATGTGCATTTTCCAGTTATATCTGTTCACTGTTTTTTTTTTGTATAGAAAGATGAACGTTGGAATGAAAAACCTCACAGCTCTCGTATGGAATATAGATTTACAGGAGAAAAAAGCCTCCTCAATGAATTACAGTGGCGTTCACCCTTGTTCTCTTGTTTCTTCTTGTCTTTAAGAAAACATCAGAGTGTAAAGTTTCCAGAAGATCTTCCCATCACGTTACCCAACCTCCTGCACTTCATCCTGCAACACTCTGGCTCTGCACACGATGCAGACAAACCAGTGACAGCCTCTGACAAGGCCGACGGTTCAGGTCCCACCTCCATCCTCCGTGCAGAGTTCCTGGCACTGCAGCGGGAAGTCCAAGCGCTGCATCACGCCCGGGAACGTCTCTCCCAACAGCTGGCGCAGCTGTGGCGCTACAACCGGCGCCTGACATTTGACACTCGCAGCTTAGAATCCCAGAACTCTGAGCTGCAGCGGGAGAGGCAAAGCCTGGAGGAGCAGCATCATGAGAAAAGCCGGCTGCTCGGGAAAGCGGTGAGACGCCTGCAGGAGCTGGCAGACACCTCTGAGAACCTGCTGAACGAGAACACGCTGCTCAGGATCCTGCTGAGGGCGCTGAGGGACAGGACGGAGGCTCAGGAGCAGGAGGAGGAGGAGGAGGAGAGTAAAGAGACAGAACAGAAAAGAAGTTATATGGCCTCCTAAACACACGTCTGCAGGGAATCCTGAGGAGGAGACAGCAAGGGAGGACTGGGAGGGACGAGAAAGAAAGCTGTGATTAGACCTGAGCGGATAAAATGAAACTGAGATGAGGAGCTGATGTAAAACCTGAGGGGCAACAACCCACAGTAGTAAATCTCATCACAGCAGCAAACGAGGATGAGACGCCGGTTACGATCTGTCGTGAGGAGAAACGTAGCGAGTTGTGATGATGGAGGGAATTATCCACTCACACTGTAGTGCGGGAATTCAGTGCCAAGTCACATGACTCAGTTCTGATGCTGCGCTTTGAAATAACCTAATGTAAAAAAACACTCTGCAGCCAAACTGTCTGTCGTCCCCGAATCACTGTCCTCGTCTGAGAGACGCTTTTCAAAGAACGAGCAACAATGACTTTACTAAATATTTAATTATTATGACTACGACAGTTCAGATGATAAGTTTTAATTTCCTCAACACTAACTCCATCAGTGCAACAACAGAGTCATGGTAAAGTCGTCACCGCTGCTCAGCTTCTATTTTCAACAGAAATTATTTTTTCAAACTCGTAATTTATTCCGGCCGTTTCCTTTTTTGCCGTCTCCCGATCAGCTACTGTTAGCACTTCCTGATGTCCTTCAAAATAAAAGCCAAGCTATGAAAGAAAGCCTGTCCAAAAGTCCTGGAGGTGCAGGAGTGATGGTTTTTATACCGGTGCGTAAATTCCTGTTTTATGTATTTCCAGATAATTTTCTTCGGATGAATTGTATATTTTTGTAAAATTTAAATTGAAAATAGTGACTTCTTAGTTTCTTAATTTCCAAATGCAGCGTCGGCACAACCCTGGTTGGTGAAAATACAACGTGATAGAAACAAACACTTGAAGGATTAAGTTTCCATTAATAAACGGATGAGAAATAAATATTAACTGAGGTTTTACGTGGGGCAGACTCTGTCGTATCTGGAAGTTTGTTATAACACCAGTCGTGTTTAGAATTTAAACATCCGTCTCACAGCTGTCTCTGTTTTAATGAAGTTTCTATCTAGCTACATGTTTCTGTCCCGAAGAAGGAAACAGGGGACCTATTAAATTAAGTGTCAACCAATGTTGTGTTTAAATCATTGTTGCTTTAAAGCAGCGCTATGCAACTTTTTTGCCTTAAAATAGCAGCTTCATTAAATGAGTTTGATGTTTCAGTGAGTGTGAATGTGGAGAATGTTTCCTCTTCACCCTGAACGTCTGTTCTATGTAACTCTGGTGAGTGGGTTCGCTCTCCTGTGAGAACAACTGACTGAGAGTCACAGCTTCAACCGTCGGAATCAGTTCCAGCAGGTTCAAGAGTGAAGCTGAACTGTTGATCTGTTAAAAAAGACTTAGAAGTTATTTAAAAACCAGAGTTTATCTGGAATATTCAGTTTGGTTGATTTCAGCTCTTCTGGTTCAGGAAGCCGGGGATCATGGGTAATGTCCAGCGTTCAGTTGTGTTTCAGTTCAGTGGAAATACGCAGTTACATTACATGCTGCTTTAAAACAAGTCGCAGAGGAACGTCTGCGTAACAGTGAAGTTAACAGGTTTGGAGAATATTGGAAAATAAAAACTTCCCTGAGGTCATTTGAATGTGACTGTGTGAGGATTTACAGGAAACTCTCACCTGCTGCTCTGCAATCCTTGAATTTAATGCACAGCTGCAGGTGAGAGTCGGAGAGTTTGGCTGCAGAGTAAAAGGGCTACTAATGAAGCTGAGGTTTATTTAAGAGCACTTGAAATAATCAGCTGTTTCTGTTTGTGTCTTCTTTTTTTTTTTTTTTTAAACGGGGAATAATTGTTTTGTTAAACTGATCTATTTTTCCAGGAATCTTTCATCTTTAAGTCACTAAAATATTATTTCTGTGTAACTATTCAGGTATTAAGAACAAGATGCTGCAATTGTTTACATGTGAAATATTGCACCAGTTTTTACTGATTAAAAATCAATTCTTCTTATTGGCTTCCTGTTTATTTATTATTGTGGTTGATGTGTGACACTGCCCAGTCAGATCAACTCACCACTGCCATAATAAATGCCATATCTACATCTTTAATTATTAGGTAAAGTCTTTGACACCTCTTATTATTATATGTATAAGTTATATATTAATTGCATATGGCTGACAGTCCTCTTTTCCGGTTTTACACTAATATACATTTTAAAACGAACATATCTGACCTCATCCGGTAACTTGACGATAAAAGAGCTTAATCTAAAAATGTTGAATTTAAAAAAAGTCTAAGAGTCAAAGATGATCTTAATGTTTAATGTTTCACCTCATTTAGCAAAGTTTTAACTGAATGTTCTGAAATCTAATAAAATATTACAGGGGATAAAAAATGGGCCTGCACATATTTTTACTTTAACCACCAGTAGGAGGCGCTGCAGCCCCTTCAGTATCACTATCCCTGAGTGTCCTTGAAACAAAAGCCCCCTGACCATCATGTGATCAGGGACATTGTGTTGAAATGATGTCATGACACCAGAATAATTGACCACCTGACGAATGTGTCATTTATTTTCATTTCTCTTCCCGTCACGTCAGATTTTCTACTTCTGACCCACAAACTCTGTTTTGGTGCCAACGACCCTCACGGTCGAGTTTATGATCACAAAATATTGAGAATAAAAGAATCTTAAAAGTCAAGAAGGCAAATCCACTGTTTTCATGTGTTGAACAGAAAGTGCGTGACCCTGAATCTTCTGCCTCCATGTTCAGCAGGGACGTAAATACCAGCTTTAATTTGAAGCAGCGGAAACATGTGCCGCTCATTTCTCCCTGAATCAAAGTCTCATGCTCTGAAGACAAAGAGATGTTTGATGTCTTTCAACAGATCTCATGTTTTATACATATATATGTTTGATCCAGTTCCTGGAAATACTCAAAGCTGCACTCACTGTTTGTCCTTACTCCTTATTTTTATATTATCTATGATTTTTTACAGTGTTAGCTTCCTCTAAACTGATGTTAAAATAAAATGACTTTTGTTTAAAACATATTGAGGGTTATTGTAACTAGAGTATTTAAAGGTTGTAAGTTTTCTGTCCCTGCGTTTGTGTAAATGAAAAGATGTTTGCTTCACGCTGTAAAACAGAATCTTCTTCCATCGTCGGTGACAGAAGAAAAACACCATTAAAGTTTGGAATGAGGAGCAACTTTAACGCACTCATGTGGAAAACAGGAACTTTACGGATGGTGGAGGTTGTTGTTGTGAAACTGGGGATGAGTCGGGGTTGGGTCAGAGAAATTCACACAGAAAACTTCTGCGGAAACAAACAAGGTTAGAAGAGAAGGTGAAGCTCATCCTGCAGGAAACTGTCCGACCTGCAGCCACACACTCGTCCACAGAACCTGTGAGTATCTGTTTGAAGTAAAGCTGTTGAACAGATTGTGTATTTATATGATCTCAGTGTTTTGTTACAACTTATTTTCATGTTGATAAGTAGCATATTTTTTTTATTGAATGCAATATTACTAATATATTATTTATAAATCTGTTTTATAAATCTTTTTTTAGTTAGTGAATCATGTAATTTGCATTAGTCATTAATTTGCACAACCTGTATTTACGTTCACCTTTGATATGAATTGTTTCCAGGGACAATGGCAAATGCACAAGTTCCTGTTGGTGAGTGTCCTCGTATGAGCAGCGGAGCTCAAATTTACTTTACTGATTAACTCTGGACAAAACCAGGAGCTCGTCTCCATTTTCTCTCTCCCTCTCTGTCCTCGTGCAGCGACAGTGGGTCCTTTGGGAGACAGTCCGGTTCAGGTTGTCTGTCCTTCATGTCATCAGGCCGTCCTCACCAAGGTGGACCACACCTCTGGTTTGCTCACCTACCTCTTCTGCAGTGGTCTCTTCTTCTGTGGGTAAGAAGCACTGAGGTCTCTGTTACTTTCTAATTTAAACGTCTTTCTGAAAAAGTTCTGTAGAAAGCTGATGAGTAGTTTTTGCCTGATTCTGCTGACAAACAATCCAACCAACCAGTGGACAGATATTTCCTCCCTAAATGGAGTTAAATTGATAAATGGTAAAACAATATCATGTGTTTTACATATTGTCCTCTCAGCTTTGTTTTAGGTTGCTGTCTCATTCCGTTCTGTGTGGACCGGCTGAAGGACGCCAGACACTCCTGTCCGACATGCAAGACGGTTCTCGGGGTTTATAAACGCTTATAGCTGAGCAGCAACAATCGCTTCATCCTTTAAATAGTTGATCAACAGCAAATTAATCAGCAACAGCAGTTGTTAGTTTCAGCCCCAGGTGATGAAGTGGCCGGTCAGGGGTTAAACTTGCAGCACATTCCTCAGTTCACCACCTTCTCAATGAAACTGTTGAATTCAGAAAATCGAATTATGCAGAATGTAACTGTAATAAAATGATCCACTGACACAGTTTTATGTCAACTCATGCTTTTTATTCACTTGTGAACTGCTGCCTTGTTACTTGTCGTCAGATTTACTTATACATCCATGTTGCGTGTAACTATTGGTTCTAAGCGTTTGTTTTAAAATGACCGGACAACGTTTACTCTTTTCTCCCTCAGTTAACTGTGACAGAGCTCAGAATGAGTCCTGAAGACTGTGCATTGACAAAACATTATGTATTTTATTATTAATCTCATAAAGCTCACAGGAAAGAAAGTGCTGTCTCAAAATTAATACACAACAGTGAAGATTAAGGCAAAAGAAATGCAGCAGAAACGGTCACCTTCATTTGTTTTAGTTTATCCTTCTTTTCAATAATTAAAAAATATAAAGCTTCAGGGGAAGAGCTCGTAAAATTATTCATGTGAAAGGTTTGAGAGAATATATATTCTTCCCACAGAGAACAGAATATATTATTTACATCTAATTTGTAATAATCGTAATGTAATATGCAGCCGTTATATAACCTCAGCGGCCTCATCTTTTATTTCTATTAGAGATAAATAAAAACATTATTTCATATTTTCCACTCAACCAATCTGGACTTTCATATAATCAGCTGCTTCGGTCGAGGTTCCTCACATCACAACGTGCTCAGAAGCAAAGAAAAGCACGAGGAGGAGAAAGAAGGAGAAGCCAACGTCTGCTCCGATGCGGGAACCGTGACCTGAAACAGAAAACACAAGAGAGCGGTAGTCAGTAAAATATTTCTGATTATACATCTAATTTAGAATGATATAATTTAAGATAAGAGGGAAGTAAAAAATGCAGAGTATGTACATTATATACATCTTTCACTTCACAAATCTCATTTATGCTCAACATTAGATTTGTCTACAGACGGAACGTTCTGATCGTTCTCTGCTCTCTGAAAAAAATCCTCATTTATTGACGTCTTCGGGAAAGTTTAAGGACAAAAGTGTAGAAACGGAGCAGTACCACCAGAAACTGTGGTGTTTTTGTGTGTTTTTAATGCTGCTGGGGTTTTTAACAGTTTTCTGAACTTCATCCAACTGATTCACTTCTCACCTGTGGTGGTAGAAGAAGTCGAAGTGGAGCTGGTGGATCCAGACACAGTAGTGGTTGACGATGAGGAGGATGTTGGCGATGGGGAGGATGTTGGTGATGAGGAGGATGTTGGCGATGGGGAGGATGTTGGCGATGGGGAGGATGATGGCGATGGGGAGGATGTTGGCGATGGGGAGGATGATGATGACACACTGCTTGAGTCCGTGATGGCTGTAGCAGGGTTGGCGGTTGTGGTGCTGGTGCCAGCCTTCCCACCCGTGAGTCCAACTGACAGAGTATCAAGCTCTGATTGGGGCTGACTCCTGATCCAGGTCTGAACCACTGTTTGGTTTTCATAGGACTTCAAATCTCCCAGGTTGCTGCCAAGAAGATTTTGAACGTCACTAACGGTCAGATTCTGTGGAGAGAAGAACAGGAAATGTTCATCTTGAGTCCAGACTACAACTGGTAAGAAACTTGAAGAAATTCTCAAAAGGCAGACTTGAGATCAGACACATGTTCTGTGAGGCCACTTTGATCTTTGACCGTCCAAATCAAAGGCCTTCTTGAGATATTGTGTTCACAAGGGGAAAAAAAAAATGTTTTCGTCACAGCGATCTTAGTGAAATTCTGCTTCAGAATCAGTTTTGCTCAGAGACGTGTGATAATCAGTCTCTTGTAAATGAATGGTGCTGAACAACTGCGTCTGTTCTGACTGTGAAACCACGGTTGGAGACCTGGAACACTCGCTTAACATTTCAACTTTCTTCTTGAAGATGCTTGATAAAATATTTTGACTTTGTTCCGCACATTTTATATTAATTCTCCAAACTTTGTTCTTGGCATTGAGACTTGATTCACAAAAAACAAAAAGAATCTTCCTCTGCTAATTTAGCAGTATTTTGTCCAGCTGTAGTGTGTAACTGCAGGAACAGAGTATTAGAGTACAACAACCCCTCAACAAAAACCTCACAAAGATTCACAACACTGAAAAATAAAAGAAATACAATAACCGACACACACACACACACACACACAGCTGACCATTATAACGCTGTCATCCAGACTGGTGAAGGTGGCCAGGTCCATGCTGACATTGGAGCTCACCAAACTTTGGATAAATGATAAATCAGCGCCCCCTGCAGGATGGAAAAGAAATGTCACTCTCTATTTTTTTCCGCAGGCATTATGAATATGTGTGTGTCGGTGTGTGTGTGTGTGTCTTCCTACCAAGATAAGCAGAAATAAGCTGGTAGTTGGATAAGGAGATGAGGTTTGTGCGGGTCACGTCTGTAAACGCTTGTCTGGCGATGGTGAACAGTTCCTTCTTGTTCTCTCTGGTGCAGGCGGACACATTGAGGGCGTCGGCGTCTCTGCAAGACACAAACATGCAGAGTAGGAGATGAGAGATGTGTGAGAGCAGCCGTGTTCAGGACTGTGTGGCAGGGGCTAGAAAAACCCCTGACAATAAATGGAATGTTCATAACATGTTCGTAATGATTTAGTGACGTCAAAGGCTGAGGAGCGAGTATGACCGGACCTTTTCTGTCAGGACGTCCAGTCTATTGAACAAACTTTTCTGAAATCCCTTTTCGGAGTCACACGCCTGTGACTTCTTACCTGAGGCTTTGTATGGAAATGTTCTTCAAAACGTCAACATCCAGCACGCACAGGTTGACTCCTCCGATGGTGTTGAGCTCCGCACTGCCGAGTTCATTCCCTGCATTACTCAGATAGTTGGAGATGACGGCCTTGGCCTGGGCGAGAAGGAACGAGCACTCATGAGGACACAAGCATGTGCGCACACAGGATGCACGACACTGTTCACTTTGTTAACGGGTTCGCTCACCAGGCTCGGGTCCCAGTCCCCGTTAGACGAGTCCATCAGAGCAGACAGCGTGTCCACCTGAGTGATGCTCCACTTGTTTATGTCGCTGACATTGGCCACACGAGACGCTGGACCCAAGAGCTGAACCTGGTCCTCTGGGATGGTGGTGTTGTGAGCATACGCCTGTAAAAGTGTGAGAATCAAGAAGTAGACTTCGTCACTTAATGGAGAATCAGCCATGAGGACTTGTGTTCAGGGCCCTGGAGCCAACGGGAACCCTACACCTACTAACTCCATCTAGAAGGTTGTTATGTTTTCATAGACGTTGGTTTGTTTGTTTGCAGGATTACGCAAAACTAGTTTCCAGAGCAGTTTTGGTGCAGATCCAAGAATTTGATTTTACTTTCCTCAACATTTTCCTTGATTTCTCAGAGAATAATTCAGAAGAAATATATTTTTCACTGCAGGTTTTTGTGATCGTATGCGGCTCTGTACTAGACTTGATGTTAATTCATGCGAACTCATGTAAACTTGATATCCAAACATCAAAATATATTAATCCCTCACATTTGGTGTTTCGCTCACTTTAAAAAGGCTTTTAAAATAAAGCAATCACACCCTCCTACCTCATGCAGCTTTTGGAGAATGATAGCGAGGTATGCCTCATCATCCACCTTCTGCGTGATGGCGTCCAGGTTGTCTTTAACAGTCTCCGCGCTGAGGCAGCAGTTGAACTGGGTCACGTCGTCATAATCGAAGGGGAACGTCGCATCGCTAATGGTCACATGAGTGATTGTTCCCACAGTGCACTCCGATGCTGTAAACACAGAAAGATCACAACTAAAATAATAAAATCATGATGAGAAACAGAAATCCAGAGACAATAAGCAAGAGGCTGACCTATGGATCGCTTTGACTTCTTTCGATTGGACTTTCTTATTTGTTTCCTCATCCTCCTCCTCTTCTGTCTGCCCACTCTGTTACGCGTCAGGAGTTTCAGGAAGTCCCTTAAGAACTTGCGCTTTGTTTTCTGCTCGCAGGAATGAAACAGACGTCTCAAAAAACCAAACACCATCAACTTCAGTCCATCACTGAACCTTTAAGTCAACTCATTCTCCGACGTTAATGTGTTCACGTGACACTTACTTTGTCAAATTCATCGTAGAAAGCTGAGGTCATATACAGCGGTAACATGCCGAGGTCCTCCAGAGTCTGTTGATCCCATGTTGACGTCGCTCTGTAAAAGAAAGTGTAAAAAGAGGCTATCACAAGCAACAGAAGAAAATCTGTGGACAAGGACCAACAATAACCATCTTTTAAAAAACGTAACGAGCTGTGTCGTTGCTGTTGACGTACCCGTACTGTGTTTTCCCGCTCAGCAGCAGGGTCTGAGCTGCAGAGGCCTGAGCTTCAGTGAGGTCTGGGCAGTTCTTGAGTTTTTCCAGAATGTATGAGTCCGAGTTCTCGATGTAGGATCCATCCAGAGTGCAGCACATGTTTCCCAACACCATTATATTATCCTTAGTCAAACTTGTGGTTGTGATACCCTGAGAAAATAAAGAACAGGATTAAGACCTCATATGTTTATTTGGAAAGTTGTGCTGCACATGTAGAAATACTGATATTTTATTCTTAAATTACTTATTAATAATTTTATTTAGTCCTGAGGCAACTTTAATCTCCCTTCAGTAAATTTAACAGCATAGCTGACATGCGGAGGTCCGGAGGCGCTGCAGAACAGAAATGTCCGTTGTCAGTAGCTAAGGACATTTTCGAGAACTTTTCCTTCCTTCCTTATAAAATGTCTGGAAACAGTCAGAGTGAGGCCATGTGAGAATACAGAAGGAAACTAACGGCGAGCAACTGGGTGTGTTTGTCACGTTTCCAACACGCGACAGAAGCAAAACTGTAAGAATCCAAATATCTCAGGATGAAAAAGAGAGAACGAAGATATTTCAAAGTACGATGTCTGTACTTTTGTTGGAACTCACCAGGCAGCTCCTGGCGTTAGCAAACAGAGCCGTACGTTTGTAGCTGAGGTCGGAGGAGAAGACTTCGAAGTCCGCGTCCGCCAGCTCTTGAAAATACGACCTGCAGCTGGCCTGAGGCACCAGAGAGTAACTGTAGGGAGAGAGGGAAGAAACAGTGACTAACATGAACTGCAGCTAAACCTGTTTTTAGCTTTAGTCTAAAACAAAACTCACCTATAGTACAGAAGCAGGTCAGGAGGATAGAGGTCGAAGCTAGCGACGTCTGAGTCTCCTTTAATGTAGTTGTACATGCACGTCAGCTGTGGTGAGATAGAGACAGAGTCAGTTTCACCTTTACTGAAGCAGCAAGCAGCGATTTCAAGGTTCAGGGATTGTTATCGTCGTCTCTCACCTGAGTCTCCACCAGTTTGACCTTCTTGTTGCCTTTTCTCCGACAGGCTTTAACCAGCTTCTTGATCTGCACCTTTTGAATGGTCCTCACTCCAGTGCAGGTGAACCCTTGTAGCACAGACGAGGACAAACTACACACACACACACACACACACACACACACACACACACACACACACACACACACACACACACACGTTGTAATCGTATGCACATACTGAAAATCATACAGGACATTTATTTTCCGACTGAAACTTCTTCCTAACTCACTTGTTCACACCTCCCAGCTGCGCAGTTGAAGTTTCCGTAGCTATTACACTGAAGAATAACTCCACCTAATGGAAAACACGTGACATGTAATGACCGACAGCAGGCGTGTTGCATGATACAAACGTGTATTTCATGGGTGCGTCGCTCTACCTGCTGCCGCTTCCATTTCTTCTTGTTGACCTTTTTGATAACGTTGCCATTGTTGGAGAGGCCCAGCAGCAGAGCTCGAGGGATCTCAGTGGCCAGTTCATCCGGAACATTCTCTATGATCACCTCACTGTTGGTGTTCACCGCCACGATCTGAAAAAGCCGTTCAAATGTGACCTCAATGTGTCTCAAGTGCAAATGCAAAAATAAACACGTATGTAATTGAATCTGTTCCTCCAAATTGTTTTTTCTGTCTGATCTGCTTTCACATAATTCCTGAATTGAGAGTCTCGAGATGTGAGATGTTGTGTGACTGTTGTACCTGAGTCACAAAGATCTGCTGGACGATCTGTGGAGCGGACATCAGGTTCACCAGGAAAGCAGAATCTTTAGACGTAGTGATAAGCTGGGAGCCGTTGATGCTGGTGAACACTTTGGTGGGAACACCCACAACAAGAGAGCCCAGCATGAGCAACGACAATGAGTCCTTGATCTGGTGAGAGGAAGACGAGGGGAACGTGATGATGATGGGAAACATTTCAAATCAAACCACAGTTGGTGAAGCAAACAGTGACAGACGGACAGTTTACCTCTAGCTTCCCTGACGACATAATGGACTGGATAATGGCCTTGGCCTGACCCTCGTTCCAGCCCATCACTGTGCTGAGGATGCTCAGCGAAGCAACCAGGGCCTCGGGACTTATCATCTTGATCTGGCCTGTGGACAGGCTGCTGCTTTCATTGCCGAGGGCAGCGATATTCGTGGAATCAATGTTGTCACCGAAGTTACTCGCCAAAGCTGCAGAAATCTACCATCAAAGAAATGAATATTCAGAGTGTATTCTCTGTACAGGTGAAACATGGAAGCTTCAGTACACCTACACCTTTTGGACATTTTTGTCTTTCTTGATAGGACAGCGTAAGTGTGAAATGGGGAGAGACAGTGGGGAAGACCAATCAGATCAATCTCAGTGAGCTCCTCGCTCCCTGTATAGAAGTACCTGCTTTAATTCTATCTGTACTTTTTTATTTTCCACTGCTAATAATGTGTGTTTTCTACCTGTGGATCCAGGTCCGTACAGACATTGGTCAGGTTGCTCAGTACTGCGACACTTTGCGCTTCAGTCAGCTGACTAAACGCTCCACCAGGAGCGACGCAGCGAAACACCAGAGGCAGACTGCAGAGAGAGAGAGAAGAGGGGATTTAGGTGTAAAAGACATTTGGAGGGTAAAACACGTTCCACAGGTTGAGACTCACTGGATGGGATTGAAGTTGCTGTCCTGCTGATACACAAGCTCAGTGTAGTAGTTGGTGAAGTTGAGCGGTAACACGGAGTGGTTGAAGAGGGCGATGTTCTGCAGATTCACTGTGAACACCTGGATAACCTGAGGGGAGGAGGGAGGGAGCGATGAACTGACGAACCAAACTACAGATCATCAACATATCCTCATTTATTTATTTACTACTCAGCCTGTGTTGTAGTTTAGAAACGAGTTCAGTACCTGCGATGATCCAAAGGCCAGGAGATAGTCCAGAGTGAGGAAAGGAGTGAAGGAGCCGATGTAGTCGGCAAACCAGGCTGTAGAGTTTAGCTCTGGGTTGCTGGAGTTGTAACATCTGGGCACCGTCGCTACAACCAAACATTATAAACATTTTAATAAAGAAACTTTACTCATAGAAATAAAACTAACTTTACAAATAGAAGAAGCAGAGCAGAAATATAATTCATTTTCTGTTGTTTATCCAGGTATGGGCGAAATAAGTCAAAATGTGGAGTTTATTTATTGACTTTCTTTAACCTACTGCTAGTAAGTTCTGAAATTCAATAATTCTGGGCAATATGTTTTTTTTTGTCAATCATTTTCTGGTATGACCATGAAAATATGATTCATTCAAACCTATGTAATACTAAATGTAAGACTAAAAATGGTTGTAGGTAGTGTTTGTTCATTGATCTTTTTTATTTCATTTCATTGTAAGAATACATTTTTTACCATATCTCATCTCGTCGGATCTGCAGACTGACCTGAGTTGAGGTAGTCCCTGATGCTGGTGAACACATCTCGCCTCATAAAGTCCGCAGCAGTGTAGTTGTAGTCACCAAGAACTGAGACGCTGAAATAAAACAAAATGAAATCTGACACATTTTATTTTAAAATCACAATTTACTAGATCGCAGATGGTAAGTGCTTATAAATCTGACAAAAGTAAAAACAAAGCATCACCATGATGGTATCTAGCTTTTACTAGATAGATTTAAGTGCCACAAAACATGTAATAGGAACATGCAGGAAATACATGTAATATACATGTAAATGTATACTATGTGTGTTTTTTTATGCACTATATTGTCTTCATGTATTTTTTAAAACGTGCATACACATCATACGTACAGCTTTTGGAAGGCCACACAGGTGGCGTTGTGTGTGATGTTGGGGCTGATCAGAGTCTTTGTGAGGAAGACCAAGTAGTTCTTGAGGCTTCGGTCAAACCAGGCGTTGACCTCTGACCTCTTGGAGCTGCTGAGAGCCATCGGCCAGACGCAAGGCAGCGTGGGTCGCCTCACCACCTCCGGGAGAGACTCCTGTGGCGAATACACACATGCATGAGGTTACATCATAAACTCACTGTGGTTTCATTGTGTTTTTTGTTTTTGTGGTACAAACTTTCTCCAGGAACTCTGGTGTCTGGGTGTAGCTGTTGAAGACGACACAGAGCTGCGCGTCACTGTCGACGATGTCAGGACGACGGAGGTAATCTCCAAGAGCCGATGGAGGCATGGAGTTCACCAACTAGAACAACAGGAGACATGACATGAGACATTCTCCTCATTTGTTTTCTGCTTCACACAGCCTTCTTTCATTTCTGGACATCAACCTGTGGCATCTTGTTGTGAGGCATGAGCGACAGGAAGGTGGTCAGGTTGGGGAACTGGAATCCCATGAACCTGCTCTGCAGGAAGCTGTAGTAACTGCGGTTGTAGTTGTCGCCGTAGCATTGGAGAGGTTTTGGTCCTTGAATAAGAGACAGAGTGAAAGAGGTGAGCCGAGTTAAAACCAGGAGGGAAAGTTTCAGAGATGGAAAATCTAAGGTTTTTAAATTTTAGACTGCATAAATACAGAGAAACACACAGACAGCACAGAGGAAGTTGTAATGAAATAACTAAATAGAATTAAAATTAAAACTTTGAAATCCCGTCATAAATGGAGGCTGGTGTGTAAAAAGATATTAAAAGGCAATATAGTCAAATAGCCAAAATAAATTCAATGATGTAAACCGGAGAAGCAAGAATCGATAAAAAATATAAATAGAATAATGAAATAAATACTTTCCATGGATGAACACTTAAAATATGTTCACAACTACATCATAGTGTAGTGTTACGCATTTAAATCAACTCCTCTCTGAGTCATTAACAAAAACAGTCATGCATTACAATTACTGTAAATGAAATAATTATGCTGATCACTTATTTTACCTGTTGTGATAATATATATTCATTGTTACCTCTGACGAGGAGATCATGTTTTCATCAGCGTTTGTTTGATAGTTTGCATGATTGGATAAGTACTGAAAGCGGTTTCATGAATTTTGTGGCGAGGTGGGATACGAATCAAGAATATGAACTCATAACATTTTTGACTGGATCTAGATAAATGGGGCGCGTCCAGGATTTTGCAACTGCAAATAATTTTCTTCCAGTGTGATTCCTTTACCTCTGAGCATCTGAATGATGTGGCTGTGGATTTCTCCCTTCGTCTCATTGCTCAGAGATGACATCTCTGAATTTAGGTTCATGACTCTGAAATTAAACAAGAAAAAAGAATAATGTTTCTGATATAATTGGCTCTGAATGTCTGAGATCACTTCAATGCTTTGAACAAATCACTTCAAGTAAAAACAATAATTATTTCAGTCACGGTGACGTCACACATACCCCTGCTCCTCGACGCTGCAGTTCCTTCCTGTCAGTATTTTGAAGAACGGTGCAATGTGGCGCAGCGACAGCCCGACCAGCAGCGGCGGCAGCCGAACGTTGAGCCACGTCATCACAACTGAGTCACCCACCGAGTCATTGGAGAGGTTTGCACGATCAAACACAACCTGTAACATGGCCGACCTCACCGGAGAGGGGATCTTGTCCACATGGGCCTAAAGAGAACAGATACAGAGAGGAAAGATTATAGATTTCCCTGGGATTCATGGATCTGGTGACTGCCGATCTCATGACGATTTGACTCTGATTTGGGGCTTTTGTCTGTGAGTTCCAAAATGTGTCAGCGATCAGAAATCCAGCAAAAAAAAAAGGAGTGACGTGAACTAAGCATTGGATGACTGATATTTAATGAGTGTGAGCAATTTGGTTCAGATCCAAATAAAAATTTCATACGGGGGCTTGGTGAGTGCCATTCTAGTTTTACTGATGCCATTCAAAGTTATTATCTCAGAGGATTGAAAGTATGACGCTCACTCACCATGATAGCAGGAGAGAACCTATCAAAGAAGGCAGGGAGCTCTTGGCTGGGGACGTATTTCATCACCATGTCGACCTCGGCAGCAGATTTGAGCTGACCAGGGGTGGAGGACATCTGAGCCAGCTGTACGACTGTCAGCGCTGGCAACGCTTGCAACTGCATGAACACAGACATATATCACATAGACTCCAAAAAACATGTTGTATGGAAAATATTCAGGAGACCCAATGCAGCAAAAGGTACCGCTGAGAAGTTGGCATAGAGCATCTGAAGTTCAGAGAAGGAGAGGAAGTCAGAGAAACCTCCCAAGTTCTTCTGCAGCCATTCTCCAGAGTTTTTGGTGTTGAAACTGCAGCTCGGGTCTGAAACACAAATTTCGAATAAGGATCAATTTCCAAAACCAGAAGTTTATTTAAAAAGCTTTTAACCTATGAAAGTCAAAGGTACATTGAACATATGCAGCTGAGATCCAAACATGTCTCATTCATCACTTTAACTTGAACTTATGTTGCTTTCAAACATTCATTTTAACTCAAAGACTTTGTCTTTATGTTGATATTGAGATGACGTACCTTCAGTGTTGTTCCTGGTCAGGAAAACCTTGATGAAGTACACGTAGATGGACTTCTGCTTGGCTAAAGTCATGTTTGGCCGGAGTTGACTCAAAATCTGCAGACTGAGTTAAAAACAACAAGATTCATGCAGAGGGGGACAATATTCTGACATCAGGAGTGAGAGACTCAGATTCTTGTTTTCAGAGCAAAGAGGTTAAAGGTCACAGGAAACATGTCGGAGGCTTCTGGTAAATGCAGAGCTGCTCACATGTGTTGGTAGGTGGTGCAGTTCAATCCCTCAATGGCGAGACATGACAGGAAGTCCGGGGAAACCGCTGACAGGAGCGGGCGTAGTCGGCGGTTGAACCACAGCTGGATGACGTTAGGGTGGTTGATACTGACTATGTCTAAGACGTCCAATCGGATTTCACGTATGGAATCCAGAACCACTGACAATGCAGGATTTCTGGGGTCCAGAGTCTAAAAGAAAGGATTTTAAAAATAATCTCAGTATGATGAAGGTATATAAATATGGAGGACATGATGATCTATTGGTATTAAGCCCATCTTGGTCCACGTTAGTGGATGGTTCCAAATTATGGAAAAAAGCAAGATGGCGGCACCCATATCCAAATTTTAGCTTCAGTTTTGGAGGAAGTGGAGATACTGTATGTTGTCCATTAACGTAACTGACAGTTTATGGTCGATACCAATAACAAATCCAAAAACACACATTCTTGGACACAGAGTTTGATATTTGGGAAACGTTTGTGCATGGTTACAATGGGAATGATTCTAAATGGTCAAAGTTGTTTTAACCAGAGAGAATTGTTGATTTGTACCTTGTTGGCGAGAAGATCCAGAGCTTCATCGAGCACATGAGAGGCTTTGGAGAGCAGAAGCTTCCAGATGGGTCTGGATCCACTGGAGTTTGACGAGCGGTTACACATTAGCAACGCAGCCAGATGTTCTGTGGTTAGCGCTGACAGCTGTGTGATGAAAGAGCAGGAACGACAATAGGTGAAAATCAATACACTGACAAACATTAAGTTGGTTGTTTTAAGTTCAGCTTTTAGGATATCAGATGTATTGTAATCTTACCGAGGCACAAGCAAATTGCTCAACGGCAAAGTCACACAAACGTCCGTCCATCTGGCCGCTGGAGAGAAGCAGCTGCAGCTCCGTGCTGTGGTTCAAAAAAATTGAAAGAAGCTCAAAATGTTGTCGCCATTATTACATTGACATTATAAACATGATCATATTTTGTGTTCACCTGTTCACTCCGACACAAATTTCGGTTTCTGTGGAGAAAACAGACAAATAACAGTTTAAATTATCATGAAAATAAACATTGAAATATTTAATTATTTTAATGTTTATTTCATAAGCAGAGGACCTTACCATTTGTTATAGTAACGCTGCACTGTGGGGAGAAGGTTAAGATGGTTATGTGTCTTTTATCATTAGACCAATAAAGAACATTTAAACCAAAAAATACCAAAAACACATTTACTTACATTTCCACCATATATGATGCAACCTATGAAGACACAGGTCAATGAAAATTACTTGATGGTATAGTTACAATATACATTTCCATTATGTCAACAGGGAATGTTGTAAAAGTAAAAGTTTGAGGCTTAAGGATTAAAAAGATGAATTGTTATTTACACCTGTGTGTTAATGTGATTTTACAGATTGTGTCTCTCACCTGGTGGAAGGTGCTTGGACAAGAAGATCTTGCTGTAAGTGATGTTTGAAGCTATGTCAGGAGAAACTTCAATCGAGGCCATGTCCAGTCTGGTAAACCTGGAAAACCAAAACATGTGGAATTAACATCACAGTGTTATATTTATTTATCTGGAAACCCAAAATACTGTAATGAGACATGAGCTTACAGTGTTTTGTACGATGAGCAGGAAAGATTTCCCTTGAAAAACAGAAAACAAAGATGATTATTTCAAGAAGTGGTGCAAAGATTCTGAATGCAAAGATCTGTGCTCTTTTTACCGTTTGGAGGAACATGCCGAGGAAAAACATGAACTCTGGAATTTTGTTTTGCTCAGGAGCCTCTGTCAGGAAATCAAACAGCCTATTGATGATAATGTCTTTGTCTGGAAGTGAAGGATGAGTGGACACCAGCAGCTCCGCACTCTGCTTTGGAGTCAGGAGTCGCAGGGCCTCCATCTAACAAAAATAAAGGACGGAAGAAAAGTTATAACAAAGTAATAAAGGGATTGATCTTTTAATTCTTTGTGTTCTGCCCTTACAGGTTTGAAGAGTGGGTTGAGATGCAGAAGCTCAGTGAGAGACAAAAATGCTGAAAATGGACCGAGGTTCTTCTTCAGCCACTCTGTGCTGTTTCCAGAGCCGTTCACACAACCTGGACCTGGAGCAACATGGAGATAAAGAGGTGCATGTAAAGTCAGTAACACATTTCTGAACAGAATATCTGAAAACAGTGGCAGCTTCATGGTGATTCAGTGCAGCGAGTACCTGACTGTGGTTGTGACAGGAGAGGGAGGATGAAATTCTTCAAGACCACGTGCTTCTGTTTTAAGGCCATGTGATCAAAATGGTGGATAAACACCTGCAGTCTGATGATAAAATCACACACAGAGAGGAATTCAGGAGGATTTAATCACTGGGATCGTCACCAGGGTCAAACATCACACATCAAAACACAGAATCGTTGGATGGAAGAAACCATTGAGACGCATCCCTGTTATTCTTCCATCCTTACCAAGATAAATTACCACGCTGCCTCTGCCAACCAAACACGTTTTGTGAGGCCACTGTGACCTTAACTTTGATCTTTGACCTTTGATCAACTAAATCACGTAGACAGACTTCTGCTTGGCTAAAGTCATGTTTGGCCGGAGTTGACTCAAAATCTGCAGACTGAGTTAAAAACAACAAGATTCATGCAGAGGGGGACAATATTCTGACATCAGGAGTGAGAGACTCAGATTCTTGTTTTCAGAGCAAAGAGGTTAAAGGTCACAGGAAACATGTCGGAGGCTCCTGGTAAATGCAGAGCTGCTCACATGTGTTGGTAGGTGGTGCAGTTCAATCCCCTTGTGACAAAACATGACAGGAAGTCCGGGGAAACCGCCGACAGGAGCGGGCGTAGTCGGCGGTTGAACCACAGCTGGATGAAGTCAGGCTGGTTGATACTGACTATGTCTAAGAGGTCCAATCGGATTTCACGTATGGAATCCAGAACCACTGACAATGCAGGATTTCTGGGGTCCAGAGTCTAAAAGAAAGGATTTTAAAAATTATCTCAGTATGATGAAGGTATATATATATGAACGACATGATGATCTATTGGAATTAAGCCCAGACTGGTCCATGTTAGTGGATGGGACATAGGCATGACTCTAAATGGTACAAATTAGGAGAATTGTTGATTTGTACCTTGTTGGCGAGAAGATCCAGAGCTTCATCGAGCACACGAGAGGCTTTGGAGAGCAGAAGCTTCCAGATGGGTCTGGATCCACTGGAGTTTGACGAGCGGTTACACATTAGCAACGCAGCCAGATGTTCTGCGGTTAGCGCTGACAGCTGTGTGATGAAAGAGCAGGACATCGACAGGTGAAAATCAATACACTGACAAACATTAAGTTGGTTGTTTTAAGTTCAGCTTTTAGGATCTCAGATGTATTGTAATCTTACTGGGGCACAAGCAAATTCCTCAACGGCAAAGTCACACAAACGTCCGTCCATCTGGCCGCTGGAGACAAGCAGCTGCAGCTCCGTGCTGTGGTTCAAAAAATTTGAGAGAAGCTCAAAATGTTGTCGCCATTATTACATTGACATTATAAACATGATCATATTTTGTGTTCACCTGTTCACTCCGACACAAATTTCGGTTTCTGTGGAAAAAACAAACAAATAACAGTTTAAATGATCATGAAAATAAACATTGAAATATTTAATTATTTTGATGTTTATTTCATAAGCAGAGGACCTTACCATTTGTTATAGTAACGCTGCACTGTGGGGAGAAGGTTAAGATGGTTATGTGTCTTTTATCATTAGACCAATAAAGAACATTTAAACCAAAAAATACCAAAAACACATTTACTTACATTTCCACCATATATGATGCAACCTATAAAGACACAGGTCAATGAAAATTACTTGATGGTATAGATACAATATACATTTCCATTATGTCAACAGGGAATGTTGTAAAAGTAAAAGTTTGAGGCTTAAGGATTAAAAAGATGAATTGTTATTTACACCTGTGTGTTAATGTGATTTTACAGACTGTGTCTCTCACCTGGTGGAAGGTGCTTGGACAAGAAGATCTTGCTGTAAGTGATGTTTGAAGCTATGTCAGGAGAAACTTCAATCGAGGCCATGTCCAGTCTGGTAAACCTGGAAAACCAAAACATGTGGAATTAACATCACAATGTTATAATTATTTATCTGGAAACCCAACATACTGTAATGAGACATGAGCTTACAGTGTTTTGTACGATGAGCAGGAAAGATTTCCCTTGAAAAACAGAAAACAAAGATGATTATTTCAAGAAGTGGTGCAAAGATTCTGAATGCAAAGATCTGTGCTCTTTTTACCGTTTGGAGGAACATGCCGAGGAAGAACATGAACTCTGGAATTTTGTTTTGCTCAGGAGCCTCTGTCAGGAAATCAAACAGCCTATTGATGATAATGTCTTTGTCTGGAAGTGAAGGATGAGTGGACACCAGCAGCTCCGCACTCTGCTTTGGAGTCAGGAGTCGCAGGGCCTCCATCTAAAAGAAATAAAGGACGGAAGAAAAGTTATAACAAAGTAATAAAGGGATTGATCTTTTATTTCTTTGTGTTCTGCCCTTACAGGTTTGAAGAGTGGGTTGAGATGCAGAAGCTCAGTGAGAGACAAAAATGCTGAAAATGGACCGAGGTTCTTCTTCAGCCACTCTGTGCTGTTTCCAGAGCCGTTCACACAACCTGGACCTGGAGCAACATGGAGATAAAGAGGTGCATGTAAAGTCAGTAACACATTTCTGAACAGAATATCTGAAAACAGTGGCAGCTTCATGGTGATTCAGTGCAGCGAGTACCTGACTGTGGTTGTGACAGGAGAGGGAGGATGAAATTCTTCAAGACCACGTGCTTCTGTTTTAAGGCCATGTGATCAAAATGGTGGATAAACACCTGCAGTCTGATGATAAAATCACACACAGAGGGGAATTCAGGAGGATTTAATCACTGAGATCGTCACCAGGGTCAAACATCACACATCAAAACACAGAATCGTTGGATGGAAGAAACCATTGAGACGCATCCCTGTTATTCTTCCATCCTTACCAAGATAAATTACCACGCTGCCTCTGCCAACCAAACACGTTTTGTGAGGCCACTGTGACCTTAACTTTGATCTTTGACCTTTGATCAACTAAATCATGTAGATGGACTTCTGCTTGGCTAAAGTCATGTTTGGCCGGAGTTGACTCAAAATCTGCAGACTGAGTTAAAAACAACAAGATTCATGCAGAGGGGGACAATATTCTGACATCAGGAGTGAGAGACTCAGATTCTTGTTTTCAGAGCAAAGAGGTTAAAGGTCACAGGAAACATGTCGGAGGCTCCTGGTAAATGCAGAGCTGCTCACATGTGTTGGTAGGTGGTGCAGTTCAATCCCCTTGTGACAAAACATGACAGGAAGTCCGGGGAAACCGCCGACAGGAGCGGGCGTAGTCGGCGGTTGAACCACAGCTGGATGAAGTCAGGCTGGTTGATACTGACTATGTCTAAGAGGTCCAATCGGATTTCACGTATGGAATCCAGAACCACTGACAATGCAGGATTTCTGGGGTCCAGAGTCTAAAAGAAAGGATTTTAAAAATTATCTCAGTATGATGAAGGTATATATATATGAACGACATGATGATCTATTGGAATTAAGCCCAGACTGGTCCATGTTAGTGGATGGGACATAGGCATGACTCTAAATGGTACAAATTAGGAGAATTGTTGATTTGTACCTTGTTGGCGAGAAGATCCAGAGCTTCATCGAGCACACGAGAGGCTTTGGAGAGCAGAAGCTTCCAGATGGGTCTGGATCCACTGGAGTTTGACGAGCGGTTACACATTAGCAACGCAGCCAGATGTTCTGCGGTTAGCGCTGACAGCTGTGTGATGAAAGAGCAGGACAACGACAGGTGAAAATCAATACACTGACAAACATTAAGTTGGTTGTTTTAAGTTCAGCTTTTAGGATCTCAGATGTATTGTAATCTTACTGGGGCACAAGCAAATTCCTCAACGGCAAAGTCACACAAACGTCCGTCCATCTGGCCGCTGGAGACAAGCAGCTGCAGCTCCGTGCTGTGGTTCAAAAAATTTGAGAGAAGCTCAAAATGTTGTCGCCATTATTACATTGACATTATAAACATGATCATATTTTGTGTTCACCTGTTCACTCCGACACAAATTTCGGTTTCTGTGGAAAAAACAAACAAATAACAGTTTAAATGATCATGAAAATAAACATTGAAATATTTAATTATTTTAATGTTTATTTCATAAGCAGAGGAACTTACCATTTGTTATAGTAACGCTGCACTGTGGGGAGAAGGTTAAGATGGTTATGTGTCTTTTATCATTAGACCAATAAAGAACATTTAAACCAAAAAATACCAAAAACACATTTACTTACATTTCCACCATATATGATGCAGCCTATAAAGACACAGGTCAATGAAAATTACTTGATGGTATAGTTACAATATACATTTCCATTATGTCAACAGGGAATGTTGTAAAAGTAAAAGTTTGAGGCTTAAGGATTAAAAAGATGAATTGTTATTTACACCTGTGTGTTAATGTGATTTTACAGACTGTGTCTCTCACCTGGTGGAAGGTGCTTGGACAAGAAGATCTTGCTGTAAGTGATGTTTGAAGCTATGTCAGGAGAAACTTCAATCGAGGCCATGTCCAGTCTGGTAAACCTGGAAAACCAAAACATGTGGAATTAACATCACAATGTTATAATTATTTATCTGGAAACCCAACATACTGTAATGAGACATGAGCTTACAGTGTTTTGTACGATGAGCAGGAAAGATTTCCCTTGAAAAACAGAAAACAAAGATGATTATTTCAAGAAGTGGTGCAAAGATTCTGAATGCAAAGATCTGTGCTCTTTTTACCGTTTGGAGGAACATCCCGAGGAAAAACATGAACTCTGGAATTTTGTTTTGCTCAGGAGCCTCTGTCAGGAAATCAAACAGCCTATTGATGATAATGTCTTTGTCTGGAAGTGAAGGATGAGTGGACACCAGCAGCTCCGCACTCTGCTTTGGAGTCAGGAGTCGCAGGGCCTCCATCTAACAAAAATAAAGGACGGAAGAAATGTTATAACAAAGTAATAAAGGGATTGATCTTGTATTTCTTTGTGTTCTGCCCTTACAGGTTTGAAGAGTGGGTTGAGATGCAGAAGCTCAGTGAGAGACAAAAATGCTGAAAATGGACCGAGGTTCTTCTTCAGCCACTCTGTGCTGTTTCCAGAGCCGTTCACACAACCTGGACCTGGAGCAACATGGAGATAAAGAGGTGCATCTAAAGTCTGTAACACATTTCTGAACAGAATATCTGAAAACAGTGGCAGCTTCATGGTGATTCAGTGCAGCGAGTACCTGACTGTGGTTGTGACAGGAGAGGGAGGATGAAATTCTTCAGGACAACGTGCTTCTGTTTTAAGGCCATGTGATCAAAATGGTGGATAAACACCTGCAGTCTGATGATAAAATCACACACAGAGAGGAATTCAGGAGGATTTAATCACTGAGATCGTCACCAGGGTCAAACATCACACATCAAAACACAGAATCGTTGGATGGAAGAAACCATTGAGATGCATCCCTGTTATTCTTCCATCCTTACCAAGATAAATTACCACGCTGCCTCTGCCAACCAAACACGTTTTGTGAGGCCACTGTGACCTTAACTTTGATCTTTGACCTTTGATCAACGAAATCATGTAGACAGACTTCTGCTTGGCTAAAGTCATGTTTGGCCGGAGTTGACTCAAAATCTGCAGACTGAGTTAAAAACAACAAGATTCATGCAGAGGGGGACAATATTCTGACATCAGGAGTGAGAGACTCAGATTCTTGTTTTCAGAGCAAAGAGGTTAAAGGTCACAGGAAACATGTCGGAGGCTTCCGGTAAATGCAGAGCTGCTCACATGTGTTGGTAGGTGGTGCAGTTCAATCCCTTTGTGACAAAACATGACAGGAAGTCCGGGGAAACCGCCGACAGGAGCGGGCGTAGTCGGCGGTTGAACCACAGCTGGATGAAGTCAGGCTGGTTGATACTGACTATGTCTAAGACGTCCAATCGGATTTCACGTATGGAATCCAGAACCACTGACAATGCAGGATTTCTGGGGTCCAGAGTCTAAAAGAAAGGATTTTTAAAATGATCTCAGTATGATGAAGGTATATATATATGGATGACATGATGATCTACTGAAATTAAGCCCAGAATGGTCCAAGTTAGTGGATGGGACATGGGCATGACTCTAAATGGTACAAATTAGGAGAATTGTTGATTTGTACCTTGTTGGCGAGAAGATCCAGAGCTTCATCGAGCACACGAGAGGCTTTTGAGAGGAGAAGCTTCCAGATGGGTCTGGATGTGCTGGAGTTTGACGAGCGGTTACACATTAGCAACGCAGCCAGATGTTCTGTGGTTAGCGCTGACAGCTGTGTGATGAAAGAGCAGGACAACGACAGGTGAAAATCAATACACTGACAAACATTAAGTTGGTTGTTTTAAGTTCAGCTTTTAGGATCTCAGATGTATTGTAATCTTACTGGGGCACAAGCAAATTCCTCAACGGCAAAGTCACACAAACGTCCGTCCATCTGGCCGCTGGAGAGAAGCAGCTGCAGCTCCGTGCTGTGGTTCAAAAAAATTTGAGAGAAGCTCAAAATGTTGTCGCCATTATTACATTGACATTATAAACATGATCATATTTTGAGTTCACCTGTTCACTCCGACACAAATTTCGGTTTCTGTGGAGAAAATAGACAAATAACAGTTTAAATTATCATGAAAATAAACATTGAAATATTTAATTATTTTAATGTTTATTTCATAAGCAGAGGAACTCACCATTTGTTATAGTAACGCTGCACTGTGGGGAGAAGGTTAAGATGGTTATGTGTCTTTTATCATTAGACCAATAAAGAACATTTAAACCAAAAAATACCAAAACAATATTTACTTACATTTCCACCATATATGATGCAACCTATGAAGACACAGGTCAATGAAAATTACTTGATCGTATAGTTACAATATACATTTCCATTATGTCAACAGGGAATGTTGTAAAAGTAAAAGTTTGAGGCTTAAGGATTAAAAAGATGAATTGTTATTTACACCTGTATGTTAATGTGATTTTACAGACTGTGTCTCTCACCTTGTGGAAGGTGCTTGGACAAGAAGATCTTGCTGTAAGTGATGTTTGAAGCTATGTCAGGAGAAACTTCAATCGAGGCCATGTCCAGTCTGGTAAACCTGGAAAACAAAAACATGTGGAATTAACATCACAATGTTATAATTATTTATCTGGAAACCCAAAATACTGTAATGAGACATGAGCTTACAGTGTTTTGTACGATGAGCAGGAAAGATTTCCCTTGAAAAACAGAAAACAAAGATGATTATTTCAAGAAGAGGTGCAAAGATTCTGAATGCAAAGATCTGTGCTCTTTTTACCGTTTGGAGGAACATGCCGAGGAAGAACATGAACTCTGGAATTTTGTTTTGCTCAGGAGCCTCTGTCAGGAAATCAAACAGCCTATTGATGATAATGTCTTTGTCTGGAAGTGAAGGATGAGTGGACACCAGCAGCTCCGCACTCTGCTTTGGAGTCAGGAGTCGCAGGGCCTCCATCTAAAAGAAATAAAGGACGGAAGAAATGTTATAACAAAGTAATAAAGGGATTGATCTTTTATTTCTTTGTGTTCTGCCCTTACAGGTTTGAAGAGTGGGTTGAGATGCAGAAGCTCAGTGAGAGACAAAAACGCTGAAAATGGACCGAGGTTCTTCTTCAGCCACTCTGTGCTGTTTCCAGAGCCATTCACACAACCTGGACCTGGAGCAACATGGAGATTAAGAGGTGCATCTAAAGTCTGTAACACATTTCTGAACAGAATATCTGAAAACAGTGGCAGCTTCATGGTGATTCAGTGCAGCGAGTACCTGACTGTGGTTGTGACAGGAGAGGGAGGATGAAATTCTTCAAGACCACGTGCTTCTGTTTTAAGGCCATGTGATCAAAATGGTGGATAAACACCTGCAGTCTGATGATAAAATCACACACAGAGAGGAATTCAGGAGGATTTAATCACTGAGATCGTCACCAGGGTCAAACATCACACATCAAAACACAGAATCGTTGGATGGAAGAAACCATTGAGACGCATCCCTGTTATTCTTCCATCCTTACCAAGATAAATACCACGCTGCCTCTGCCAACCAAACACGTTTTGTGAGGCCACTGTGACCTTAACTTTGATCTTTGACCTTTGATCAACCAAATCACGTAACAGACTTCTGCTTGGCTAAAGTCATGTTTGGCCGGAGTTGACTCAAAATCTGCAGACTGAGTTAAAAACAACAAGATTCATGCAGAGGGGGACAATATTCTGACATCAGGAGTGAGAGACTCAGATTCTTGTTTTCAGAGCAAAGAGGTTAAAGGTCACAGGAAACATGTCGGAGGCTTCCGGTAAATGCAGAGCTGCTCACATGTGTTGGTAGGTGGTGCAGTTCAATCCCTTTGTGACAAAACATGACAGGAAGTCCGGGGAAACCGCCGACAGGAGCGGGCGTAGTCGGCGGTTGAACCACAGCTGGATGAAGTCAGGCTGGTTGATACTGACTATGTCTAAGACGTCCAATCGGATTTCACGTATGGAATCCAGAACCACTGACAATGCAGGATTTCTGGGGTCCAGAGTCTAAAAGAAAGGATTTTAAAAATGATCTCAGTGTGATGAAGGTATATATATATATGGACGACATGATGATCTATTGAAATTAAGCCCAGACTGGTCCATGTTAGTGGATGGGACATGGGCATGACTCTAAATGGTACAAATTAGGAGAATTGTTGATTTGTACCTTGTTGGCGAGAAGATCCAGAGCTTGATCGAGCACACGAGAGGCTTTGGAGAGGAGAAGCTTCCAGATGGGTCTGGATGTGCTGGAGTTTGACGAGCGGTTACACATTAGCAACGCAGCCAGATGTTCTGCGGTTAGCGCTGACAGCTGTGTGATGAAAGAGCAGGACAACGACAGGTGAAAATCAATACACTGACAAACATTAAGTTGGTTGTTTTAAGTTCAGCTTTTAGGATCTCAGATGTATTGTAATCTTACTGGGGCACAAGCAAATTCCTCAACGGCAAAGTCACACAAACGTCCGTCCATCTGGCCGCTGGAGAGAAGCAGCTGCAGCTCCGTGCTGTGGTTCAAAGGATTTGAGAGAAGCTCAAAATGTTGTCGCCATTATTACATTGACATTATAAACATGATCATATTTTGTGTTCACCTGTTCACTCCGACACAAATTTCGGTTTCTGTGGAGAAAACAGACAAATAACAGTTTAAATGATCATGAAAATAAACATTGAAATATTTCATTATTTTAATGTTTATTTCATAAGCAGAGGACCTTACCATTTGTTATAGTAACGCTGCACTGTGGGGAGAAGGTTAAGATGGTTATGTGTCTTTTATCATTAAACTAATAAAGAACATTTAAACCAAAAAATACCAAAACAATATTTACTTACATTTCCACCATATATGATGCAACCTATGAAGAAACAGGTCAATGAAAATTACTTGATGGTATAGTTACAATATACATTTCCATTATGTCAACAGGGAATGTTGTAAAAGTAAAAGTTTGAGGCTTAAGGATTAAAAAGATGAATTGTTATTTACACCTTTGTGTTAATGTGATTTTACAGACTGTGTCTCTCACCTGGTGGAAGGTGCTTGGACAAGAAGATCTTGCTGTAAGTGATGTTTGAAGCTATGTCAGGAGAAACTTCAGTCAAGGCCATGTCCAGTCTGGTAAACCTGGAAAACCAAAACATGTGGAATTAACATCACAGTGTTATATTTATTTATCTGGAAACCCAAAATACTGTAATGAGACATGAGCTTACAGTGTTTTGTACGATGAGCAGGAAAGATTTCCCTTGAAAAACAGAAAACAAAGATGATTATTTCAAGAAGTGGTGCAAAGATTCTGAATGCAAAGATCTGTGCTCTTTTTACCGTTTGGAGGAACATGCCGAGGAAAAACATGAACTCTGGAATTTTGTTTTGCTCAGGAGCCTCTGTCAGGAAATCAAACAGCCTATTGATGATAATGTCTTTGTCTGGAAGTGAAGGATGAGTGGACACCAGCAGCTCCGCACTCTGCTTTGGAGTCAGGAGTCGCAGGGCCTCCATCTAACAAAAATAAAGGACGGAAGAAAAGTTATAACAAAGTAATAAAGGGATTGATCTTTTAATTCTTTGTGTTCTGCCCTTACAGGTTTGAAGAGTGGGTTGAGATGCAGAAGCTCAGTGAGAGACAAAAACGCTGAAAATGGACCGAGGTTCTTCTTCAGCCACTCTGTGCTGTTTCCAGAGCCGTTCACACAACCTGGACCTGGAGCAACATGGAGATTAAGAGGTGCATGTAAAGTCTATAACACATTTCTGAACAGAATATCTGAAAACAGTGGCAGCTTCATGGTGATTCAGTGCAGCGAGTACCTGACTGTGGTTGTGACAGGAGAGGGAGGATGAAATTCTTCAAGACCACGTGCTTCTGTTTTAAGGCCATGTGATCAAAATGGTGGATAAACACCTGCAGTCTGATGATAAAATCACACACAGAGGGGAATTCAGGAGGATTTAATCACTGGGATCGTCACCAGGGTCAAACATTACACATCAAAACACAGAATCGTTGGATGGAAGAAACCATTGAGACGCTTCCCTGTTATTCTTCCATCCTTACCAAGATAAATTACCACGCTGCCTCTGCCAACCAAACACGTTTTGTGAGGCCACTGTGACCTTAACTTTGATCTTTGACCTTTGATCAACTAAATCACGTAACAGACTTCTGCTTGGCTAAAGTCATGTTTGGCCGGAGTTGACTCAAAATCTGCAGACTGAGTTAAAAACAACAAGATTCATGCAGAGGGGGACAATATTCTGACATCAGGAGTGAGAGACTCAGATTCTTGTTTTCAGAGCAAAGAGGTTAAAGGTCACAGGAAACATGTCGGAGGCTCCTGGTAAATGCAGAGCTGCTCACATGTGTTGGTAGGTGGTGCAGTTCAATCCCTTTGTGACAAAACATGACAGGAAGTCCGGGGAAACCGCCGACAGGAGCGGGCGTAGTCGGCGGTTGAACCACAGCTGGATGAAGTCAGGCTGGTTGATACTGACTATGTCTAAGACGTCCAATCGGATTTCACGTATGGAATCCAGAACCACTGACAATGCAGGATTTCTGGGGTCCAGAGTCTAAAAGAAAGGATTTTAAAAATGATCTCAGTATGATGAAGGTATATATATATATGGACGACATGATGATCTATTGAAATTAAGCCCAGACTGGTCCATGTTAGTGGATGGGACATAGGCATGACTCTAAATGGTACAAATTAGGAGAATTGTTGATTTGTACCTTGTTGGCGAGAAGATCCAGAGCTTCATCGAGCACACGAGAGGCTTTTGAGAGGAGAAGCTTCCAGATGGGTCTGGATGTGCTGGAGTTTGACGAGCGGTTACACATTAGCAACGCAGCCAGATGTTCTGCGGTTAGCACTGACAGCTGTGTGATGAAAGAGCAGGACAACGACAGGTGAAAATCAATACACTGACAAACAGTGGTTGTTTTAAGTTCAGCTTTTAGGATCTCAGATGTATTGTAATCTTACTGGGGCACAAGCAAATTCCTCAACGGCAAAGTCACACAAACGTCCGTCCATCTGGCCGCTGGAGAGAAGCAGCTGCAGCTCCGTGCTGTGGTTCAAAAAATTTGAGAGAAGCTCAAAATGTTGTCGCCATTATTACATTGACATTATAAACATGATCATATTTTGTATTCACCTGTTCACTCCGACACAAATTTCGGTTTCTGTGGAGAAAATAGACAAATAACAGTTTAAATTGTCATGAAAATAAACATTGAAATATGTCATTATTTTAATGTTTATTTCATAAGCAGAGGACCTTACCATTTGTTATAGTAACGCTGCACTGTGGGGAGAAGGTTAAGATGGTTATGTGTCTTTTATCATTAGACCAATAAAGAACATTTAAACCAAAAAATACCAAAAACACATTTACTTACATTTCCACCATATATGATGCAACCTATGAAGACACAGGTCAATGAAAATTACTTGATGGTATAGTTACAATATACATTTCCATTATGTCAACAGGGAATGTTGTAAAAGTAAAAGTTTGAGGCTTAAGGATTAAAAAGATGAATTGTTATTTACACCTTTGTGTTAATGTGATTTTACAGACTGTGTCTCTCACCTGGTGGAAGGTGCTTGGACAAGAAGATCTTGCTGTAAGTGATGTTTGAAGCTATGTCAGGAGAAACTTCAGTCAAGGCCATGTCCAGTCTGGTAAACCTGGAAAACCAAAACATGTGGAATTAACATCACAATGTTATAATTATTTATCTGGAAACCCAAAATACTGTAATGAGACATGAGCTTACAGTGTTTTGTACGATGAGCAGGAAAGATTTCCCTTGAAAAACAGAAAACAAAGATGATTATTTCAAGAAGCAGTGCAAATATTCTGAATGCAAAGATCTGTGCTCTTTTTACCTTTTGGAGGAACATGCCGAGGAAGAACATGAACTCTGGAATTTTGTTTTGCTCAGGAGCCTCTGTCAGGAAATCAAACAGCCTATTGATGATAATGTCTTTGTCTGGAAGTGAAGGATGAGTGGACACCAGCAGCTCCGCACTCTGCTTTGGAGTCAGGAGTCGCAGGGCCTCCATCTAACAAAAATAAAGGACGGAAGAAATGTTATAACAAAGTAATAATGGGATTGATCTTTTATTTCTTTGTGTTCTGCCCTTACAGGTTTGAAGAGTGGGTTGAGATGCAGAAGCTCAGTGAGAGACAAAAACGCTGAAAATGGACCGAGGTTCTTCTTCAGCCACTCTGTGCTGTTTCCAGAGCCGTTCACACAACCTGGACCTGGAGCAACATGGAGATTAAGAGGTGCATGTAAAGTCTATAACACATTTCTGAACAGAATATCTGAAAACAGTGGCAGCTTCATGGTGATTCAGTGCAGCGAGTACCTGACTGTGGTTGTGACAGGAGAGGGAGGATGAAATTCTTCAAGACCATGTGCTTCTGTTTTAAGGCCATGTGATCAAAATGGTGGATAAACACCTGCAGTCTGATGATAAAATCACACACAGAGAGGAATTCAGGAGGATTTAATCACTGGGATCGTCACCAGGGTCAAACATCACACATCAAAACACAGAATCGTTGGATGGAAGAAACCATTGAGACGCATCCCTGTTATTCTTCCATCCTTACTAAGATAAATTACCACGCTGCCTCTGCCAACCAAACACGTTTTGTGAGGCCACTGATACCTTAACTTTGATCTTTGACCTTTGATCAACTAAATCATGTAGATGGACTTCTGCTTGGCTAAAGTCATGTTTGGCCGGAGTTGACTCAAAATCTGCAGACTGAGTTAAAAACAACAAGATTCATGCAGAGGGGGACAATATTCTGACATCAGGAGTGAGAGACTCAGATTCTTGTTTTCAGAGCAAAGAGGTTAAAGGTCACAGGAAACATGTCGGAGGCTCCTGGTAAATGCAGAGCTGCTCACATGTGTTGGTAGGTGGTGCAGTTCAATCCCCTTGTGACAAAACATGACAGGAAGTCCGGGGAAACCGCCGACAGGAGCGGGCGTAGTCGGCGGTTGAACCACAGCTGGATGAAGTCAGGCTGGTTGATACTGACTATGTCTAAGACGTCCAATCGGATTTCACGTATGGAATCCAGAACCACTGACAATGCAGGATTTCTGGGGTCCAGAGTCTAAAAGAAAGGATTTTAAAAATGATCTCAGTATGATGAAGGTATATATATATATGGACGACATGATGATCTATTGAAATTAAGCCCAGACTGGTCCATGTTAGTGGATGGGACATGGGCATGACTCTAAATGGTACAAATTAGGAGAATTGTTGATTTGTACCTTGTTGGCGAGAAGATCCAGAGCTTGATCGAGCACACGAGAGGCTTTGGAGAGGAGAAGCTTCCAGATGGGTCTGGATGTGCTGGAGTTTGACGAGCGGTTACACATTAGCAACGCAGCCAGATGTTCTGCGGTTAGCGCTGACAGCTGTGTGATGAAAGAGCAGGACAACGACAGGTGAAAATCAATACACTGACAAACATTAAGTTGGTTGTTTTAAGTTCAGCTTTTAGGATCTCAGATGTATTGTAATCTTACTGGGGCACAAGCAAATTCCTCAACGGCAAAGTCACACAAACGTCCGTCCATCTGGCCTCTGGAGAGAAGCAGCTGCAGCTCCGTGCTGTGGTTCAAAGGATTTGAGAGAAGCTCAAAATGTTGTCGCCATTATTACATTGACATTATAAACATGATCATATTTTGTGTTCACCTGTTCACTCCGACACAAATTTCGGTTTCTGTGGAGAAAACAGACAAATAACAGTTTAAATTATCATGAAAATAAACATTGAAATATTTCATTATTTTAATGTTTATTTCATAAGCAGAGGACCTTACCATTTGTTATAGTAACGCTGCACTGTGGGGAGAAGGTTAAGATGGTTATGTGCCTTTTATCATTAAACTAATAAAGAACATTTAAACCAAAAAATACCAAAACAATATTTACTTACATTTCCACCATATATGATGCAACCTATGAAGAAACAGGTCAATGAAAATTACTTGATGGTATAGTTACAATATACATTTCCATTATGTCAACAGGGAATGTTGTAAAAGTAAAAGTTTGAGGCTTAAGGATTAAAAAGATGAATTGTTATTTACACCTTTGTGTTAATGTGATTTTACAGACTGTGTCTCTCACCTGGTGGAAGGTGCTTGGACAAGAAGATCTTGCTGTAAGTGATGTTTGAAGCTATGTCAGGAGAAACTTCAGTCAAGGCCATGTCCAGTCTGGTAAACCTGGAAAACCAAAACATGTGGAATTAACATCACAGTGTTATATTTATTTATCTGGAAACCCAAAATACTGTAATGAGACATGAGCTTACAGTGTTTTGTACGATGAGCAGGAAAGATTTCCCTTGAAAAACAGAAAACAAAGATGATTATTTCAAGAAGTGGTGCAAAGATTCTGAATGCAAAGATCTGTGCTCTTTTTACCGTTTGGAGGAACATGCCGAGGAAAAACATGAACTCTGGAATTTTGTTTTGCTCAGGAGCCTCTGTCAGGAAATCAAACAGCCTATTGATGATAATGTCTTTGTCTGGAAGTGAAGGATGAGTGGACACCAGCAGCTCCGCACTCTGCTTTGGAGTCAGGAGTCGCAGGGCCTCCATCTAACAAAAATAAAGGACGGAAGAAAAGTTATAACAAAGTAATAAAGGGATTGATCTTTTAATTCTTTGTGTTCTGCCCTTACAGGTTTGAAGAGTGGGTTGAGATGCAGAAGCTCAGTGAGAGACAAAAATGCTGAAAATGGACCGAGGTTCTTCTTCAGCCACTCTGTGCTGTTTCCAGAGCCGTTCACACAACCTGGACCTGGAGCAACATGGAGATAAAGAGGTGCATGTAAAGTCAGTAACACATTTCTGAACAGAATATCTGAAAACAGTGGCAGCTTCATGGTGATTCAGTGCAGCGAGTACCTGACTGTGGTTGTGACAGGAGAGGGAGGATGAAATTCTTCAAGACCACGTGCTTCTGTTTTAAGGCCATGTGATCAAAATGGTGGATAAACACCTGCAGTCTGATGATAAAATCACACACAGAGAGGAATTCAGGAGGATTTAATCACTTAGATCGTCACCAGGGTCAAACATCACACATCAAAACACAGAATCGTTGGATGGAAGAAACCATTGAGACGCATCCCTGTTATTCTTCCATCCTTACTAAGATAAATTACCACGCTGCCTCTGCCAACCAAACATGCTTTGTGAGGCCACTGTGACCTTAACTTTGATCTTTGACCTTTGATCAACCAAATCCAATCAGTTCAGATATAAATCCAACTGAACATTTGGGCCAAATTTAAAATGATTATCTCATCATTGGCACTATCACCAATCTCTGCACCTTCGCACAGCACGTGCCCATAACCCTGTTAATCTGTGTATGTATATATGTATATTCTTTATTTTATTTTATTTTATTCAATTTCTTACATATTGTTGTTTTTTTATATTGTTGTTTTATGTACATAAGTAGTGCACCAATGACACCAAGGCAATTTCCTGTATGTGCAAACATACTTGGCAAATAAAAGAATTCTGATTCTGATTCTGATTCAGGGCGTTCTTAAGATAACGTGTTCAAAAGGCAAAAAAGGCTTTGATCTCTAAATTCTCATCAGTTCATCTTTGAGTTCGATTGAATGTTTTTGCCTGATGTAATGAAATACCCTTAAATTGCTCCTGGTATATCAGGTCACAAGAACGCAACATCACCTTGACCTTTGACCTTCGACCACCAAAATCCGATCAGTTCATGTTTGAGTTTAAGTAAAAGTTTTTATTCAATTTAAAGAAATTCCCTCAAAGTGTTCTTGAAATGTTGTGTTCACAAGGATAGGAAGCACAGATGGAACGATGACCCTACAACATCGCCGGCATGGAGGCATAACAACACGTTGTATCCATGGTTGCTTACATTTGCTGGTACGACTGACAGCTGAGGTTTCTGTTGTTCAGACAGCGCAGGAACCGTACAGACGCAGACGGCAGGAACCCGCTCAGGCGTCTGGAAAACCACTTCCTGATCTCACTGCTGTTCATCAGCTGCTCGTCAGTCAGCAGCGACACTCTGATCTCACCAATCACATCCAACACCTCCACCGCTGATGGACCCACCATGGTCATGGACTGTGAGCGAGATCAGTTTGTTAAATCACGAGAAACATCCTTCAGACTGATTTCAGGTGTTTGAATTATTCACTTTAATAAACTAGGATGTTCATCATTAGGTTTATAAAGCGACTCACTGCGTTAGCCAGCATGTCCAGAGCCTGGTCCAGGACGTTGGACAGTTTCGTGAGCAGCATCTTCCACAGCATTTTAGAGTGGCTGCTGTTTCCAGACAGGTCGCACTTCAGCAGAGACACCAGCTGATTGGCTGTGAAGTTCTCCAGCTGCACGAGTGACAGAGTAATTTAGTTTATTCAGCCACAAGCAGCAAGTTGCATAAATACCATATATTCTTTATTCCAAATTGTGACTCACCTTTGCACATGCATATTTCTCCAGGGTAAAATTACAGGAGACAGACAGAGAGGTCGAAGTGTTCAAGTGAAGCTCCAGGTCAGAGCTGAGAAAACATGTAATTTAACAAATACACATCAGTACAGAGACGGTTACAACAGTTCTGGTATAAATATATAATGATATACTATGAATACCTGTTGACTCCTCTGCAGACGTGTGAGGCTGTGCAAAGACAAACATCAATTTAAACTCTAAAAGCAATTAAAATGATGTCATGAGTGACAAAATTATAGAAAAACTGAGTTCTTACCATTGAAGTGAGTAAGTGGGCACTGTGGATAAAAGATGTTACACATTTAAAGGAGAATACTGCAATAATATATCAATACAAAATAATTCAGAGCGACGAAATACAGGTAAAATGTATTAATTGGAAATATAAGTTGAGTTAATGTAATAAGAAATCTCACCGTGATGTTCACTGGTACACATTCTGCTCAAACAGACACAGAAAACGTTCAGTTAACACTACACAATAAAAATATGATTTCTAAAAATAGAAATAAAAGCTTGAACTGTATTTGTGAGTTAATTGTATGACTCAGTGATTTTCGTGGTAAGTATATATATGTATTAGAAAGTGAGACTGACCGTCTGGTGCAACTTTTATCAGTCGGTCTATTCCAGCCCAGACGTCCGGCTCCACGTCTGGAGGTAGAGACGGAACGGCCTCGTACAGTCGCACAAAACTGACGAATAGCAAACACGAACATTTAACTCAAATCCCGAGAGCTCATGTCATCATCACAAATTCAGAACTTTTTGAATTTGTTATTTAAGAAATAAAAAAAGGTCCATTATGAGAAAAATGCCACTTAGTCTTCAACGCTTCACCAACTTTCTGCTAACTTTTATTGAAATCTTATCGAAACTTTCTGAGATATTGCTAAAACACACAAATAGTTTATATCAATAAGTATAACTCCACTAATCCATAATAAGTACATTTATACAGCGGTTGCCAAGCTTTTGATTTGTCAAAAACAAATATTCCCATGTCTCTATTTCCACATAATTTATCTTGTAATGTCAATTAAATTAGTTCATAATTAATAATCAAACTCAATGTTGTGACATGTGTGTATGTTGATATATGACAGGAGATGGCTCACATGATAAAAATCTATTTTTAACAATATCACCCATTGTCGTAAACTTGGCTAATTTGAAGGATAATATCATGTAAATTATAAAACTGAAAGTACTCACATGTGTTTGTAGACACCACAGGATGTATTGACCTGAGAAATGAATTTTAAACACATGATGTTTTAAACATACAGCACAGCTACAGTTTATGATGCAGGCTGGTGAGATCTGTTGTATAAGAGTTTACCATCATGGCGAGCTGAGGCAGGTGGTGCAAGACCTCTGCAAACTTTTCAGGAGTCTCCGTCAGGAAGTCAAACACTCGGTCGATGACGACATCTTTCCCCGGAGGAGCCCTGAGCGGCACCACCAGCATCTCTGCTATTTGTTTTGGAGTGAGGAGGTGAAGAACCTCCAGCTGATGACACACAGGAGACAGTATTTCAAGTTTACTACACAGCTTCACTTCAGGAGTACTTCAGTAGAAGTATTTCTGCAGGTTTCTTACTCCATTGAAGTTTGGGTTCAGCTTGTAGAAGTCAGTGATGAAGGCGAATCTGGAGAAGTAGCCAAAGGTGTTCTTCAGCCACTCAACGCTGTTATTGGCTGTGAGACATTGGGGATCTGAAACACGTGCACACAAATGAGTTCATATATTTTAAATGAACCAGATTACATTATTATTTCATTCTTGATAGAGAGGAAGAAAAATTCAGGACATTTACTTGAGTTCTGCACTTAAGTAATTTGAAATACTCATTCTGAACTTGCATATTTCCATTTCATTCAACATTCTAATTTCTAATTTATCAGATACTATATGTAGAAAACATAATCCATTTTTAAAATGCTATTTAATATTACAAATTAAACTGCATCATTATCATATATCGGCCAATTGTTATAATCACTGCTAACTCAAACAGTGATATTCTGCTTGAAATAGTACTAATAGCACTAAAATGTTACATATTAATGTGTCAGTGATCAAATTAATACAATATACTAATGTTTATGTTATTGATACTTAAACATTTTGCTAAGTAAAAGTATTTTTATACTGTGTTTTCACTATATTTGCTCAGGGAAGGTGCAGATACATCCATCTACCACAGAAAGAGAAGAGGAAGTGAGGAAGGTATTTGTTGTAATGTTTGCATCATTAGAAATATGAAATATGTCTTTAACTCTATACAAGGATCATCAGCTTTCTTACCAGAGGTGCGTTTGTTCAGCAGGGAGGGGTAGATGAAGTTGTGATAGATTGTGTGGCTGTTCTTTGGATCAGCATCCATGACACTCATGTGTTTGCTGAGAGCTGCGACACTGGACATAGAAACAAAACACAAAGTGACAATTAATACACTACAGAACGTCCCTGAAATAAAAAGCTCGGACCTGTGAACTCACATGGTTTGAAAGACGGGGCAGGAGAAGTTCTTGGTGCTGAGGCAGGCGAGGAGGGCCGGGGGCACGTCCGGCAGGAGGGGCATCATCTTGACCTTGAACCAGAGCTTGATGAACTCCGGGTCCTGCAGGTGTTCCAGGGTCAGAGACGGAGACTCGGCCTCGGAGAAGATCTCCTTAATGTCCGACCCCAACTGGTTGAAGTTCTAGACGGGAAATGCAGGAACATTTTAATTTTTTATTTAAAAATAACATGACAAAAAAAAAGACACACACTCGCAAAAAGTAGTTTACTCTGCCGAATGGATTCCCTGTAGGATTCAAGAAAGATAAGTCTGCAGACATTTTACCCAAAACGTTGTAGACAAGTGAGGTTCTTTATTGGCAAAGTTTTAAATGTTGGAGATGGTTTTGTGTGTCTGTGATTGCAGCTTTGAAAAACTGATTCTTATACTTAATTCAAATGTTAAACTTGAGCTGAGAGTATAAATGCACAGTTTGAAAGACATAAGACTGGAATCTATCATTACAGTGATATAGGCTGCATTTAAAATCATTATTAATATAATAATAGCGGCAGTTTGTATTCATAAAATGTGTGTTAACATCAACACTACCTGTGAACAGGAAAAAAGGCTTTTATTTTGAAATATACAGCTGAAAATGTTTGATTATAAATGTGATCATAACATATATAAGAAATATACAGATAGATACTCACGGTTGTAGATAACTCCTTCATCAGTGAGTTCAGTCGTTTTGTCAGCTCTATGATCAGCCGCATGATCGTCTCCTCCGTCATCGTCAGGTTGGAACGAGCAGCACAGTGTAAAACGTAGGCCATGTGCTCCACTGCATCCGTCAGCTGGTGACAAACAAACAAAATATATATATATATATATATATATATATATATATGTAAAAGTACAGAAGAGTGTCCACATACATGTAATAATAACCATTCATTCTTGATTAAAGTTAAAATAAATAACTTATAAAATAAAGCCTCACCCCACAAGGGCTCTTATCAAGGGTGAGGCTACAAACATCCAGGATCTCCGAGGTTTCATTGTCCTTCTCATGGTCCAGGTAGCTGCAGAGAAACAAGACACACACTTGAATTTATAAGACATAATAATATGTCACGTTACTACACAGGGACACAGACTGACCTGGGGTTGATTGAGTGTCTTTAATTAAAGGTGCATGTATAAGATTTTGACCACCAGAGGGCATAAAAACTCCTAAATGAGTCAATAACACAATCACCTGACATATTCTCAGCTAATCAGGTGTTTATAGCTAACATGTGAGGAAGCTAAGGCATTTTATCACATCAACAGACACATTTGTGTAGATTTTATATCATGTTTTCTGATTGTATATCTGTGGTGCAGGGAATACAGGGTACACTGTTTTTAATCAAGGTCTTTCATGAGAACATGTCTGCTGCTGCTACTGAACCGTAGATTAAAACCAAAACAATTAGCTTCAGAGGATAAAAGGGTCAATCAAATAACCCAGCTGGACTTACAACAATTGGTGGAATGCAAGTTTGATGTTTTGATGCATCGGGGCCCCAGTGTTTGGCAAGAACCTCCGTAACACCGGCATCACGACCTGCTTGTACCAGTCCTCCACGTTCGTCACATCAAACTTTGGCGGCTCTGGGACGACGGACGTGTTGCGCGGCCGATACATGTCTGCGAGCTCAGCCAGAGTCCAGTTGAGCAGGAACTGGGTCAGAGTGGTGCTTCTGATCTCTGACACGTTTCTCTGGGGAAACACAGCAGATCAGGAGTCAGGGCCGATGGCAGGTTAACATCTGTACGTCAGTATGTGTGAACGTGTGAATGCACAGAGTGAGCGACCGTACCTCACGTGTGAAGGACACAAAGTCATGAACGAAGCTCCCGATGGGTTTGAAAGCCATCATGAACCCGTTTACGACCTGTAGGTGGGACACAAGTGGTGAGTTAAATTAGAAGTCTTCACAGGACAAACCAGTGGTGTAGGTGAGATTTGTTTTTGTGGCCATCGAACTTAGCCTGCAATTATCCGATCAAATTGTTGATATCAAGATATTTATATATATATATATACAAAATGTAATAACTCAAATATAATCATGTGGAAGTATTATTAAAATAGTAATACTTTAACATGATATCATATAATATCAGGATATAAATAGGGTAAATACAATGTAAAATAAATTGAATGGTGAGAATCATATAGGAATTTGGAGACACGTAGAATTAAGATTGTTTTTTATCTGTTTTTGTTTTTTTTACATTTGAGCTTTCCAGACCTAGAAGAATGAATTCATCCACACAACATCACCGTACCTCTCTGATGCCGTGTTGTGGAGACATAGGGTTATATGTAGGTTGTGGAGAATAGCTGGGTGGATAATATCCAGGGTTCATCCAGTTGTTGCCAGGGTTCGTCCAGTTGTTGCCAGGGCTCATTGTGGGAGGAGGGTGAGAGGGGTGAGTGGGAGAAGGGCCCCCAGTCAGCAAACTGTGGAAGATCAGCGTTAAGGTGCCATTGTCCAAACCTGCGACCCCAGGCATCAGCAGCAGCTCTGCCTTTTGTGCTGGGGACAGCAGATGAAGGACCTCCAGCTGTGGATGAGAACAGAGGAGGAGGAGGTTGGAAATGCGATTGCATTGGTTTGAATGTAAATAAAGAAGAATAACAAAACGTTGTTCTCCGGTCGTTACAGGGTGAACATTTCTTCTGAATGTCTCTGGAGAGCAACAGCTGTTAAACTTCTCCTCTCTCTTATCACTTGAGGTTTTAAATCCTGTTAAGCAAGTTAACTCACTCCACTAAAGACCATGTTAAGAGTTGAAAAATCCTTCATGCGGGCCATGCCTCTGAAAGCACCAAAATTCTTCATCAGCCAGTCCTCGCTGCTCTCATTCCGACCCGCACAACCTGTACAGAGATTACACACCAATAACACACATAAACAAAACAGAAGATAAAAAATATATCGTATAATGTCGCACATCCAAAATCTCCCGTGCTGCACGCAGAGCCGCCTTGTAGCCATTTATATCGTACTCTTTTGTTTGTCTGTTTGAAGGATTACGCAAAAACTAGAATCCCATGAAATTTGTGGAGGGGCGGGGCATTCAAATTATTTTACACTTTCTTTGACATATGAGATGTTTTTTGACTTTGATTTCATAGAGAATAATGTTTTTTTTTTTGTTTTTTTAATTAGACAGATTTAGGGGACTGATATTTAGGATTTGGTGCAATTTGGTGCAGATCCAAATAAAAATTCCAGAACTCATGATGTTATGAAGTTGCACAAGGAAACTGTTGGGCCTTGGCGGAGGAACAGTATGTGCTCTTCTGATTGTTATTGCCGAAGTTAAAATCACATTTGTCACTGCTCATACCATGACCCTTTTGTACAATAGGCCACGCCCTACACATTTTGTTCTTCTTTTTTTATATATTTATTTTTTATTCTAACTGAACTTTTTATTTCACAGTGGCCTTCTCAGTCAGTGGTGATGCCAATACTAAATGAGCCTTTGAATCTGAAATAGATTTTTTTAAACAAGAACATGCAGCTTAAATGGAGGAAGATATTCAGCACTCCAAGTTAATCAGAAGTTAGATTTATGAGCACAAAAACTTTACCAGCGACTCGGTCTCCAGACAGGAAGGGATACATGAAGAACGTGTAGATCCACTTCTGTCTGACTGGTTCCATCTCAGAATAATAGTGACTGAGCTCCCTCACCCTGGAACAAAAGACAGGATGATGAGAAGCTGCCGTGGTCACTGAAGCACACCGATAGACGATTAGACGGAGATACACGTACACAGTCTGGTAGGTGGAGCAGCTGAAGTTCTTGGTGCTGAGGCAGGTCAGGAAGTGTTTGGTGATGGATTTCAGCAGCGGCTTTATCTTCACTTCCAGCCACATCTGCACCAGGGCTTCATTCTGCAGGGGGTCTGCACCGGGATTCAATTCCAGAGCCCCCTGAAGGCTGAGGAATGGCACTCCGGTCATGCTCGTCCTCTGTGGTGATGAACGGATGTAAAATAAGAAAAAGAAATCAGAAATCAGTCACTGAAGAAGATTTGGTGGATTTTTTAAAGTTAAATAACTAAAAAGTTAATAAAACAGGTTGAGAAATACATGTGACATTTGTTTTGTGACATAGTTTTTCTTTTGTCTTATTGTCAGCTAATCCAAAAATAAAGATGAATCAATCAATCGAGCTCCAACTACAGAGCAGTCACTGATCTGTGACAGTTTGGAAAGTCTGACTTTTGCTCCATGAGAAACAGCCTTACAGCACCGACTGGTCAGGTTGGAATACAAGATAACATTCCTCCAGTTGCGTGCTTACTGGCACATTCCTGCATTAACTCTGAACTTTACCACGAAGGTGTACACATCCATCGTTGCCTCGAGCACGTCTTTCAGTCTGCGCACATGATCTCTGCCCGTGTCGTTCGACGGCAGCCCCACACAGTGGAGGAAGCGCGAGGTGGAATCATGACCCTGGGAATGAATGATGAGAGGAAATCTTGAGAAATAAGAAACTACAGCAATGAAAGTTTTTATTTGAATGTTAAAGTAAAAGTACAGATCGGCGGGCTGATATACTTTGTGACGGCAGCACGTTACTGTTACAGCTGCCAGCGGTGGAGACTGATTCACTAATTGTTGGAGCTGTCAACTCGTAGACATTTTAAACTTAAAACCAGACAATAGACGTTTCTTTAAAGACATCAGAGGCCTAAAAAAGTTTGGAATCCACAAGTTTAAAGTTCAGCAGTGTGTTTTCTTGTTAGAAGGTTGTTATATCATCCACTGGGTGAAACAAACATCTTAACAGTAACTAGAAACACCATATTCTGGTTATTTACACATTTTTTAAAAGAGTAAACTGATTCAGATCATTTGTTCCATTTTCCCAGTGGTGACTGACAGAGCTGCAGCTGTTTCTGGACGTATAACCCTTCTTATATACAGACAACATCCATGAGCATGTAGAAACCTGCTCCACAAAGAGAACTATAGCTAAATAAGCTGTGTGAGTAATTTGCAACAACATACTTGAAGGCTTTATTGTAATGATGGATTCAAATGTCTGCTGTGAAAACAACGTCTTCATGATATTTCACGTCTTTACAAGTTCACATTGCAGCTGCTGACCAGGAGAGTCTGAAATGCTGACTGTCAATTGCTGCTAGACATAAAAACTGTGATGTTGTTGTACACAGCAGGAACAAAACGTCTCACAGTCACAACATCATGTTCGACATTCTCCACATGATAGAGTACAGTGCCCTGGTATTTGTCACAGGCACATCCAGGCCATTGTTCTGGTATCTGTGTTGTGTCGTCCACACCTTAAAAACTACCAGATGTATTGATAAAATCTGTGAAGGTAACGTTTGACCAATCTCACAGCGATAACTGATGCAATCAATGTGCAAACTGATCTTGAAGCCACTGATATGTGATCTGAGCAGTTTTGCTGCAGTGCAGTCGAGTCATTACTAGAATCCCAGGGCCGTGACAACGGATCTGTTGGAGAAACATTTTCAGACATTCACTGAACTCTGGACATTTTCTGTATGTGAGGACACAAATGTCTGAGTCAGTTGCTCCGGAACATGAAGAGTGACTGAGTGAGGCCATGTGAGAATAAAACAGGAAAATGTTTGGAAAATTCACAACGAGCGAGTACTCGGCCTATAACCCCTTTATTATTTCAGCTTAAAATAACAAAAATACACCAAATCCACATTAAATCACAACTTGTAACGTCTTTACAGTCACTGTCTCATAAATTCTTCTTCGGAAACAATCTGAGTAATAATCCTCGATATACAGATTAAATCTTTGGGAGTGAATCGAATATAAACACAGATAAGTGGAAAAAAAAACAAAATGTTCTGGTGCAGTTGTGAATGTGTTGTTGTTGATTTAAACCGTAATTACAATAAGAAAAGCTTCACTCACCTGAACACAGGTTTCTCCTGAAGTGCAGGATTCATTTCTGTAGATTTACAACCGAGAAGGATCAAGGTGAGAATTTAAAAGATAAAAGTAAGTCATCATCGAATGACAAACAACATTTGCTGCACCACTGTGATGATTAAATATCTTGTTTCAACTTCCTGGTCTTACCTTTGTGCACTTGATTGCCCTGTTGGAAAAAGACAAAGTTCATTTTTAGAGCTGAGACGTAGGTTCTGAGAGACGTAGGACACTTTCACACTATTATTCCATTCTTCACATGTGATCCTGTAAGTTTGGGTCTTACTCAGTTATTAAAGGGAGCGGACTGAAGAATTTAGAACGTAAGAATTCGTACATCCTGTCCTGCGTTGGCAGCAAATGTGACATTGTTTGTGGTTTGGCCCAAAAGTCCAAACTAATCAAAGCTTAATTTTGGTCCGTTGGTGCAGATCATGGTCTGAGGCATCGCTCACACCGGTTATTTTGGTTATTTTGAGAGAAAATGAGTTTACAAATCCACATCCGAGCTAAATGAGAAGTTATACAGATATAGAATTAAAGGCTGCAGTGCATCACGGACAATTAAGGCTGTTGATGATGGAGAAAATGTCCAAAAGACATTTCTGTCTGCTGCGTGAAGCTGGGACCGGTCTGCTTTCTGAACCCAGAGAAACTAACCTTGGAGATGCATTATGTTGCTTTTACATTTAGTTGGGATCTTTTGTAAAACACTGAATTTCCTCCCCACATACACTATTAACTGTTATATCTTGTTCCATATACTGTAGGATGTTAAATAAGAGGTAGAGAAGTCCAACAGGTTTGAGAAAAAGGTAAACCACAGTCACTGTGTTCTCTTCTTTTGTCAATACTCTCTTTAACCTTCGAACAATGTGGCTGCCGCGATTGCGTAGTGTTGCTTTTGTACTCATATACAGTGAATAGAGCAAAACCAACAGATCACTAGACTTCCCTCCCCTTTCTGAGGCAATCGCAAGTCCATTCCTCCTGTTGAAGGTGATGTCCAGTTTGTAATAGAAATGTTTTACAACATCTGGACACTGAGGTTTATAGGTAAGGGGACTATTTTCTGAAGTACGTGGGATTAAGTGAAAAGTTGAGGCCGGTTTATATAAATAGTTTTATGGTTTTTGTACAATCGAGCTCTGGGGCACTGAGCTACAACAGAACAGATAAAATCAGGATCAAATGTGACTTTAGACTTTGGACAAGCTGACAATAAGAGAACATATAGAATATCATCAGGCGTATATCCTTTGTGTCTGGAAAAGAAAAGACTTCAAACCGGATCTTACCAAAGCAGCTTCCCAGAAGGTAAATGAGTAGGAAGAGGCAGCGTGAGCTCATGATGTGACCACTCTCATGGGATCAAGGGCCTTTGTGCTGAAAATCACTGGGGAGGGAATCAGAGAAAGCAGGTGACACACACACCAACAAGTTCTACGAGGAGGATCAGAGTGTGAATTCTGTTAAGTTAAAACATAAAGCTTCAGCAACGAGAGGAAAAACATCACATCACCAAACATCTCTGCACGAGAACGAGTACAGTGCGGAACAGACTGATAGTTAGCAGGATTGGATTGGTTCAGGGAAGAAGCTGTTAAACTTTGGTACTGATTCCGGATCAGCGCGCAGATCAAAGATTTGTTTTCCTCTTTGTGAGATTGTTTCAACATTGATCTCTGTGGCGCAGATCCAGATAAAAATCTGGATCTATTCAATTTCAATGTGGATTAATAAGGGGACTGTTTGGCTACAGGACCGATCCCTTGAAATAATGACAAAGGTCAATAAATCACAGGCTTTCCCTTTTATACAAAACTAATTTTTTTGCTTAGTCACTGTCCTCCTTGTATAACGTCTTCACTTGGTGAATAACTGTTTCAACCTGTTTCAGTGGCGGCAGATAAAAATCTGGGAGTGGCTGTTGGATATTTTGCAGTCACAAATTTACCAAGTACAAAGGTGATGAGACAATAGATGTTCCAGAGGAAAGAATGCTGCAACACCGAACATCCACCTCCACACAACGAGACACGAGCATGTGACAGTGATGGAAAAATTCTTCAATCAAGCCACAAATAGCGGCTCTGCACAATGTGCCAGAGTGAACACATTTATTTCTTTAATGTCAGATTTAGATTTTTTTTAAGTATAAAAAACAAAAGTTAGATTCTCTTTAGTGGTAAATCAAATAATCCGAGCAACACGAAACACTCAACATAGCAAAAACACACACATTCAAGTCTGCACAAGTAATCAGGACACTGCACAGACTTCCATTCATTGACTGTCAAACCAAAACCTTACTCCCAACTTTAACCAGGACTAATTCATGCTTAACCCCGACCTTAACCTAACCAGCATTCACATCTCTAACCTTAACCAGAAACTCAGAAATGATGTGTAGCCTCATTAGTTGGAACTGATCGTGGGAACGTTTGGGTTTCTCTATAATTGTTAAAGTCTTGACCTTCTGTGTAAAGGGCCTTGAGATAATGTATATTGTATATAAGTGCTGTATAAATAAAATTGATTGGAACTGAATGAGCAGATGATTCCAGTCTTATGAGGATTTTTAGGTTTCTTAACAGATTTATTGCACAGCAGAGAAAAGGTGTTTCTACGTGGATAAGATTTATTTTAATAAGAACAATTGAAGATCACATTCGTCATCATTAAGACGTGAACGTTTAACGTTGTCCTGGAGGAGAAAATATTAGTTTATCTTCTTGAAAATTAGAAGACGTGTATTAGAAAGTGAATTTTAATCAAAAACGTTTGTAGACAAAGTTAATTCTTATAGGAAGCGACACTGATGTCTTTCAAATGTTTTACTATTACACAGAAATGTTTTGTGTAATTATCAACTACACACACACACACACACACACACACACTCAGGAGTTCCCTCTCTACACTTTCACCCTGTTAAATCCAGATTGCGACACACGTCCCTTTTGTGAAACAAATATTTGGTTGAGGGGAAAAGAGTGAGGTGTTTGCTCAGGATTATTCATTTCACATCGATTTGTAACTGTGGCAGGTGAAAGACAAACACCTTCAGATTCTTCGTGTCGCTCTGTCCGAAGCTGGAGTGGTTTGAAGATATTTGTCCAATGAGGCTGGTTAAGTGACGACGGCCACTTCCACACGCGTGTTCACAGAATAAACATGTTTCCTTCTCTCTATCATTAAAAGGACCGTGCACTGTAAATAAAGATGGACGACATGTCTCCGCTTCCTCCCACCATCCAGAAATTATATAAAATAGTCGTCCCAATACTCACAACCAATTATGAATCATCTGTCAATCATGACGCTTTGCCCTGTTTTTATAGCATCAAAAAACTAATTAAAACTATGAATTATCAGAAAAATAACATTTGGACACATTAGTTTGAGAAGAACTACTTAAAATGACAGAAAGCGTATTTGAAGGAAATGTATTCAACGTGTACTTTGACTCGTCTTGACCTTTTCCCAACATTTAACATGGAGGAGGAGTTTACGATAATTCAGCCCATGATTGGGACATTAAATCACACATCTAGAATTTCAACACTTTTGTAAAAAGATAACTGGTTTATATTACATATAATCATATTTATGTCAAAGTGATATTTAATTTGAGCATCTTTATAAATACGTGTTGGTTTTTTTGTGTGTTTTTTAATTTCTAACTTGATATAAACAAAAGAAGATAATCATTTACTTCTCATGCTCGTTGTTGATCACATTCGTTTCATGAGCTCGAAACAAAAGTAAAATAATTAGACGCTCAAGCCACAAATTTAAAACTTAATATATAGTTTCTGCTACTTCTGTACTTTCACTTGAGTAACATATTTGAATATAATACTTGTAATTAATGTATTTTGCATCTTACTAAAGTGAAATATATAATTTTTTGTGGGAATGAGCAGTGATTTAATTCATTATTCTTTATTCAAAGGGTGATTTTAAAGTTAACCTCTTTCTTACTTTATATTATAATAAGGATATAAGCACTTCTATGTAACCCAGTTTAATGAAGCAGAACGTGTTGTTCCCTCTGCTGGAATCCCCAAACGGCAGCTTGTTGCTAGACACAAACAGACACACACTTGCACAACAACAAGGAGCAGACTCTAGTACCTTAAGTGATCATACAAGTGATTTTCAGCCTTATCTGTGTACGTCACAGTAAAACCTGGTCCTGTGCTGCATTTATTTAACCAAGGTCCCATTGTTCTTCATATAAAGTAATATCACAAACCAGTCGCTGTGAGCAGACATGTACGCACGGAGATACATTTAAAAGCTGCTGCTCCGGTGGCAGAAACAAATCTAACATGGAAGTAAAACCAGACAGTGACATGAAATCAAAGCTGAGTCTCTTACCAAATCTTGTGTGTAGCTGGAGTCTGTCAGGTGCTGTAAGTGCTGGTGTGAGTCTCTCTCTCTCTCTCTCTCTCTCTCTATCCTGACACCTGAGACACAGGTGCAGGTGAAGTGTCGGAGGGCGTGTTGTCCTGTGATGACAGCACAGGGGACGATGGCGGACGAGGCCTGCACGCCTACTTCTGGCCTGGACCTCTCTGCAACTGCTGCGTTTATGTGTTCACGAGTGTTGCTTTTTAAATTCATGTTGTTGAATATACCTGTATGTTCGCTCGGCTCGTGTGTGTGTGTGTGTACGAACACCTGTGGGAAAGAAAAAGCAAGAAAGAGCCACGAGGTGTAAAGTTACATCCGATTCACGTCGAGCAGGTTACACCTCTCTGGTGTTTGTTTCTGATGTAAAAGCCTTTATGAAACAATTTCAACTCTGAGTTTGAGACGAACAATCATGTTGTGTTTAACTCACGTCCGTGTGAGATGCTTCATTGAGTGAATGTGTGTTTTTATGTGATGCATTAACCTAATTATTATTATTATTTTATCTAGTTTATTGTTTTATTTATTTCTCTGTGTATTTCAGGAATTTAAAAAATGTAAGTTAATTGTCAAAGTCAGTGTGATGAAAGAGTCCGAGAACAAGCCATTCCCAACTCTGACACTTTGGTATTTATGTGCATGTACGTGCACACACACACACACACACACACACACACACACACACACACACACACACACACACACACACAGTCGTGTCTCTGTGACTTCACGTGACAGTACAATGACTCACACTGATTTCCTGGAGATTTCCCCTATAATCTTAAACATGGTTACTACTTGACTAACCTTCACCAAGACCAAACCTTAAAACATGTCTTCTCCTTGAAATGTAATGATTCAAGTTAGGAAGACTTGTCTTTTGTCCCTTTAAGGAAGACAAGTTCCCATAACTTGACTAGACAGATTTAGGCCCCCACAATATGAGCAATACCTGAACCACACACTCACAAACGCAAACACACAACACCATGGCCTTCACACGCACATCAGGTTCGACTGGTTTGTTGAACTGAGACAAAGTGAATTCAGTATTTTAGAGTTTGACTCTTCCAGTTTAAAGGTTCACTGACAAAGAACTGAACCGCAAAATGATACGACAGGAACGTGTGAACTTGTTTATTCACGGTTTGATAAAGAAGAGATGGTTGTTCCACGGGTGCTGCTCGACTCAGATGACTCAGAGGTTACTGTGTGTCACAGTGATACATGCACTTCAGAGATCATGGGATCAATTACAAGTCTGAAATCATTCTCACAGGAGATTTGATCTTAAAAATGAGGTATGGTTATAATTCTTTAACAGTCGCTTCAGTTACACATGCAGAAATATTATATTTGGAACGATATTGAGCAAATGTACAGAAACCTGTGTTTAACCTTTGTGTGAGTAGCTGTGATGTAACTTAAAGAATTTACTTTGTGTGAACAATATGTGAAATATGATGTGAAATGAAGAGAAACATTATATTCTTTCCCTTTGACAGAAAACCAAAGCTGACATGTCCCCAGCGTGTAAGTATTTATTTATTTTCATAAACATTCTAATGAATCATGTAGCAGAGGTTTAATTGCTTATAGAGGAAATGACTCATGGGATGTGAAAACATGACTTGGCGAGAGGTTGATCCATGTTTTCACAGTTCTCAACATCACATGATATTTTCCCTCGACAACCTCGGCTACACTTCCTTGAGCTAATTCTCTGTCTGCTTCCCAGCAGGGACTCAAATTACAGAGCTATCACCTTTCAGACATTTCTTTTCTCTTCTGTTAGTGTAAACTTCTACATTTCCTGCAGGTTTTATTAAGTCTGTCGGACTGTGAATCATCAGTTTCATCACAAACACAAGACCTGTGGTCCACCATCTTTCAGCCCAAAGCCTGAAGCCACCTCCCAGTCTTCACCAGGGCTTAGGTCGTCATTGCTGTCTCCTCATGAGGGACACTCGACAAAATTCTCCAGAGCCACAGAAAATATTATGCAGACTGAATGGTATTGTTTGTGACATATATAAACGTATATATATTTTAATTGTTTTGCTCTTGATTAAATTTGTATGATTATTTCTATCATTTTTCTCTTGATTTAATTTATTTAGATATTATTAATTGTATTATTTTTCTATTGATAAAATGTATATTGCTTTGATTATTCATATTGTGTTGTTATTCATTACATTCATATTGTTTTAATATTGATTACATTTTTATGGCTGTGATTATTTACAGTGTGTTTCTGCTGCTCGAAGGAAATCAGAAGTTAGTAATAATAATGTCCGCTGGGTGGCAGTGTGGGCTTTTCGCTCGCTCACTTCTTCTTCCGGTCTTCTTCCGGGTTCGAGGAAGAGTCAGGTCCTCAATGAACTGAAACGTGTTTGAGTCCAAACATTCAGACACGTGTTGAAAACTTTCTCCTTCTTCTTTTCCCGGAGAAGTTTCGTCCTCGTGTTTCTCTCCGGGGACATGAGGAGCCGCTAGCCGTCCTCAGGCTCGTGTCCTGTGACCGCAGCGTGTTGTCATCATGTCGGTTCTGCTGCGGAGGTCGTGTCGGTGGTGTCACCTGAGCCGGACGGAGGTGGTGGGGCTGAGTCAGGTGGACGCCCCCGGTAGAAGATGCTGCTCCTCGGTTCAGGTTCAGGGGGAGGTGAGGGTCCGCTTCGCCCCCAGTCCCACAGGTACGACCCCCCAGCTCCTGTCTCTGAGTTTTATTTTCCAAGATAATTCTTTGTTCGTCCCACAATGGACAAAAGTTTGCAGATATTAAAGTTTCATTTTTAATCAGACAGAAGTTTTCATCATTCTCACCTCAAATCAAACACAGCCTCTCATAGCCCCCCCCCCCCCCAACATGAAGTCAGCCACTAACATTTCATCTATTATTTAATTTACAGTAACTTGAGCCTGTAACTTCACAGAATCAAATAAACCACCTGAGGAATATTTCCAAAGTAACATCAGTCCTGTCTTGTTTTGTTTTTTTTGACCATATGTTCATATGCGTGTTTGATTTCATCCATGTTTTGGATTATTTACACCTCTTGTTGTAACGCTGCGAAGGTTTTGTGTTGATCTATTAATGTTCCCAGGTTTTATTTCGACCTTGGAAAACCGTATTATTACTCTCAGCATGTTAGGAAGGGACCAAAAGTTCTCCTGACCTCGTGGGCCGACGTGTAAAGTGTTGATGATTGTTGAAAGGGAAAGAGCTCTGTCAAGAGACACAAGTTGACCACAAAGACACTTGTCAACCACAGAGACACTCATAATGTCAACTGAAGATGCAAAACTACCACAGAGACGTTCAAAACCACTTCAAACTAGAACGGTACATCTGCCTCCAACACTCATAGATATCAGTTCCCTGAATTTGCCTCGTATTCTTTCAAACTGTGAAAGTGATGTAAAATCCTGCAATATTAAAGAAAGTGAGGAAAAAATCCTGGATCTGGACCGAAGTCGAATAGAAATAATATGGATGAAGACAGCTGAAGGGAGAGTGCGATTATAAAGAGATGGAAAATCCCAACAAAGTGACAAACAACCTTAAACTGATCACGAAGATGCAAACGAACTGCAAAACGAGCACAAAGATTCACAAAGAAGCGACAAAGAGACACAGACACACCATTTTTGTGTCTTTCCTCCGCCTCCTCATAAACACTAACCGTCTAAAATGCTGCTTTAGCTTTAACCATGCAGAACCAGCAACAAACCAGCAGTGCATGAATGTTTTTTTATGTTTGTTTCAAGTGAGATTAGCCAATATTGTCTTTTTTAGATATTCTTTATTCAGCAGTGTGATGTTCCAATGACCATGATGCTCTGTGCTGCAGGCTTCTTACACCTCGGAGGCCTCCGCACTGCTCTCTACAACTACATCTTTGCAAAGAAGTACGCAGGTGCGTTCATTCTGCGACTGGAGGACACGGATCAGAGCCGACTGGTCCTGGGAGCAGCTGAATCCATAGAGGACATGCTGGAGTGGGCTGGTAGGAGACACTGTGATTAAGAATCATCGCTATAAAGTTTATTAGGAGATGGATTATCACTGTGAGGATCATCAGTGTTAGAAAGGTTTGTTCATTTCACGTGTCACCGTGTCCACGTCTGCCAGGTGTTCCTCCAGATGAGAGTCCTCGTCGAGGCGGGCCGCTCGGTCCATATCTGCAGTCTCACAGATTAGACCTGTACAGTCAAACGGCCCAGCAGCTCGTCCGGAGCGGTCACGCCTACTACTGCTTCTGCAGCCCGCAGAGACTGGAGCTACTGAGAAAAGAGGCTTTGAGGAGTGGACAGACTCCACGGTGACTAATTCCATCTGAATGAATCGCCCTGTGTGGCTGCAGGGGGCACTGGTGCTCAGTGAAACTTATATAGTGTTGCTTTAAGATCTTCATTCTGTCTTGTGCAGGTATGACAACAGGTGTCGTCACCTTCGGGCCGACCAGGTCCAGGAGAAGCTGGATCAGGGAACATCACATGTGATCAGGTTTCGTCTGGAAGCCGGCGTCGAGTCTTTTCAGGATCTGGTCTTTGGATGGAATCGTCACGAAGTGGCTCAGGTCAGGTTTCTGGTGATAGCACAGTTTTGAATATGCAGCATCTAAATGTGTATTGTCTCTTTAATTTAGTGGCAGTCACACTTACTGATGTAGGGTTAGCGTCTCCCATCAGGTTAGTAGAAAAGACTATTGATTCCCTAGTTTCTCAGATAACTGCAAGTGCTTTAAATGAATTTTTGCCTTTCACAATTACTCATTTAATTTTATTTTGATATTGCAATCATGGCTTTTTCTGTTCTAGAAAAAGATGAAACTCAAAAAATGCGTCCGCTAACCCTCTGTCCTCTGTCGCAGGTGGAGGGGGACCCTGTGGTGATGAAAGCAGACGGTTTCCCCACCTATCACCTGGCGAACATAGTAGATGATCATCACATGAAAATCAGCCACGTTCTGCGAGGCTCCGAGTGGCTCATCTCCACCTCCAAACATCTCCTCATGTACCGAGCTCTTGGATGGAAACCTCCCACCTTTGGACATCTGCCGCTGCTGATGAACAAAGACGGTAGCAAACTGTCCAAGAGGCAGGGGGACATATTCATCCAGAGCTTCCAGAGGGACGGGGTCCTGCCAGAAGCTCTGCTGGATATCACCACCAACTGTGGCTCAGGATTCAACAGTGAGTGACGAGGAAGTTATCAGAGAGGGAAAGTTAAAACATAGATAATATATATATAGTTGCTTAAACTGCATTCAAGGTTTCACCTGGAGATCTTCTGAAATCAGCTCTGCACGTTTTGCTGTCATCAGATTTGCGTGCATTTAAAGTTGTCATATTTCCTTTCAGCCAATCAAATGGGGAGGAGGATAGACGAGCTGATCTCCCAGTTTAATCCCTCAAAGATCACAACTCATTCTGCTTTGTTAGACCTGGAAAATCTACCAGAGTTCAACAGGCAAGTCAGAAACCGTCTGTCCCTCAATGTACTCTTGTCTGTTTTAAATCTATATATCTGTCTAATGCCTTTTAAGATGGTTTTTCTGTGACAGATGAGTTTTAATTCACATCAGCGATGTCTCCAATTGCGACAGAATCCACTTGCAGCAGCGTATTGAAGACGAGGATCAGTGCGTGTTGCTGATAAAAGATCTGCAGCGGCAAGTCCGGGAGGCGCACAGGGCAGAGATCCAGGAGGAGGAAGTCCTGCATGAGGATTATATCAGGCGGGTGCTGCATCTCCGTAAGGTAACCTGAAGAGGAATGACTTCAAATCCTCTGCTCATAAAAGTTTTTAGTGACATATAAAAGTCAGCAAGTTGTTGCTCTGGACATTTTATATGTTGTTGTTAATAAATGTTTATTTCAAATAGTCTGAATTTGCAGAACATCTTCTGTGTTTCCCTCCAAAGATTTAGATTTAATCTTTTCCTCTTTCTGGTGATCAGATGTGGTCACATATTTTCTGTCCTCAGTACTGTCCCCTCGTCCGTCTGTCTGTCCTGTAATACTGAAACTATTCTCTCCCTCCTCTGCAGGGTCACATAACCTCCCTGAAGGAGCTTGTAAGTCCTAATTATTCCTACCTGTGGGTTCGTCCTTCCTTCACCAGCCAGCAGGTCGCAGCACTCACAGCAGAAGCTCCGCACATCGCCTTGTTAATGCTGAAGTACGCGCCATCATCAGCTCATGACCGTGCTTCACTATTCTTCTGTAACGACAGTGTTTGAGCTGGATTGTGAACGTTGACTTGTGTCTGTGCTTTCAGATTAATAGAAGAGCGAGGGCAGCAGCTGACTCTGGATCAGCTCAGCACAGATCTGAAGCGTTTGTCCAAACAGACCAAAGCCACAAAGTACAGAGAAGTGATGAAGCTGCTACGTCTGGCTCTCAGCGGACTGCAGGTACCTGAGGAATCATTCTCATACTGATAGTAATTAAGATTTTTGGTGACATCTGGTTTAGGTTTTTTTAGACGTTTCTCTTTTTTTTCATGGGATTTGTCTTTCATATAAATAAATGGACTGTCTAATCTAAAAGTGACCAAAAGTGAAATCACACCACAAAAAAAGTTTCCGCCTCTGTGTCTCACTGAGATTTACTAACGTTCTCCTGAACAAACAAACCAAAGCAAGATTACCATGTTTGTTTTTCTCACGTTTGCTTAGTTCTCGTTTATCTGACTTAAAGGTACAGTGTGTAGAATTTAGTGACATCTAGAGGTGAAGATGCACGTTGCAGCTGGAATCCTTCACCTCACCCTCCCCTTCCCAACATGAAAGATAACCTGTGGTGAACTTCAGTTGTCATAAAAACTTAAAAAAGTTTTAGTTTGTCCAGTCTGGACTAATGTAAAAAAACATGGCTGCCTCAACAGAAAGGACCCCCCCCCCCCCCCCCCCATGTAAATATAAAGTTTTTAAATATAAAGATCCATTCCACCGTGAAGAAAACCACAATTAATAACTTAGATGAAACTAAATCTTACACACCTGCACTTTTTGATTCGTGTCAGAGGAACTAATAACATCCTCTCATTATTTTTACAGCTCACTTGGAAACTTTCATTTCTGCTTTTCATTTGAATTTTTCAAACTCAACCAACTGACTTTTTTTTTTCTTTTGCAAGTTTCTGCTGGACTTTTAAAATTACACATGTCCCATTTTATGTGCACCCATGACCTGAGAAGTTTAATCTCTACCTCTAATCTCTTATCTATCTTTAAAATGTTAGTAACGACTCCAGTGCCTCGGTCACCACAGTAACTCTGCAGCACTGTGGAAAGAGGAAGTAGTTTGTGATTGCGTTTCATAGACGTTACAGTCTGTTGCGTCGCGGCCTGTCGTGGCGAGCGTTACTTCACTGACCCCCGATCTCCGGTTCCCCTCTGTCCTGCAGCAAGGTCCCAGCGTGGCGGAGATGATGGTGTCTTTGGGGCCTGCGGAGATCAGCCATCGCTTCCAGAAACTGCTGCTGCTTTCAGAGACGAGTTAAAAGGCTGCACAGCTGTCACCTCACGGCCCGACGTGAACCAGATGACAAGAACTTCTGTTTAAACCTCACACTGATTCCACCAAAGCCCCATTCAGAATGAACTGCACCCAGCTGGAATCAGTGGGAAAAAAATACTTGAATTATTATAAATATTTTATAAAAGAGTTGAAAACTGATATTAAACACTCAGTCTGTTTGTTTTCTTGGCTGCTGGGAAACTTCTAACAGGTCCAGGTGACACCAGTCACTCTGGGATGGGAAGTACCTCGGTGTTTTTGTATGCAAATCATCTTGCGGTGTAATATTCTTAACGGACTCCAGTTTACAGATGTATTGACTCATTTTCTTGTCGTGAGGCAGGTCAATACTTGTCTTTGCGAATCGTCTGCTGATGGTATTCATAGGATTTTCGTCGGACTCTTCAAACCTTGTGGTTTTCCTGAAACCACGGTCCTCCCCTCACGGAAGCAAGTACACAACAAGAATATAGCCACAATTTAGAGACGCAAAATTACTACAAAGAAATCCATACAACAAGATGCAGAACAAGATACACAAAACTACCTCAGTTAGACACAAGACGACCAGAGACACAAAAAAACGTGACACAAACTGGCAGTAAAGACACAAAACATCCAGAAGGACGTGAACACGGAGAAAAACAGAATGATCCTGAAGAGTCTAATAATTACCACGAGACACAAAACCACCAAGTAGAAACAAAATGATAATGGAGAGAGATGCAAAGCTGCACTAAAGACACACAAGAAACAAAATGATCATAAAAAGAGAGAGAGAGAGATGCAAAGACGGCTTAATCAAACATTTCCATGAGGAGAGATGCAAAGCGGCCTCAAAGAGACAAGAAACAACCACAAAGAAGCACGATGACTGTGGAGAGAGAGGCAAAGCTGCAGTACAGACACACACAAGAAACAAAACGACAGACAGAGAGAGAGTAGATGCAGAGTGGCTGTTGGGGGTTGTGTTGATGTATATCAGAGGTCACCAACCTTTTTGAAACTGAGAGCTACTTCATTGTTACTGAGTCATAGGAAGGGCTACCTATTAATCTCAGCAATTGTTTTAACTTTTCTTTATCACTTCTACGACGCTTCATACGAAAAGTGAAGCCACCGACCAACCCTGTTAACAAATCATAGTCAACAGTCAACTTCAATATGAGAATAGAATTTGACAGTATAAAAAAATAAATAATTGAATGTAATTAGAAACGCATATCAACTTTTAGAAGGAGCTCACTGGTGAGTTGATATTGATATTGTAGATGTAGTGTGTCTGTGGGTGTTGGGGGTTGTGTTGATATATATATTGTAGTATTAGTGTGTCTGTGGATGTTGGGGGTTGTGTTGATATATATATTGTAGATGTAGTGTGTCTGTGGCTGTTGGGGGTTGTGTTGTTATATATATTGTGGATGTAGTGTGTCTGTGGCTGTTGGGGGTTGTGTTGTTATATATATTGTAGATGTAGTGTGTCTGTGGCTGTTGGGGGTTGTGTTGTTATATATATTGTGGATGTAGTGTGTCTGTGACTGTTGGGGGTTGTGTTGTTATATATATTGTAGTATTAGTGTGTCTGTGGATGTTGGGGGTTGTGTTGATATATATATTGTGGATGTAGTGTGTCTGTGACTGTTGGGGGTTGTGTTGTCGTGTCAGGAGTGTGACGGGGCGTGAGTGTCACATGTCTCCGCAGTGACAGCGGCAGTTTGACACCTCCGCTTCCCGGAGAGACGCAGTGTGAGCGGCGGAGCAGCTCGGGACGGGACGGTGATGGCGACCGGAGCCGGATCAGAAACTTTGGACTCTTTTCTCAGTGAGTGAAACTGGAACCTGAGAAAAGTTCACGTGTTGTTTATGATGATTTTTAACCTTTTAGCGACACGTGATCATCCGGACGTCCACCGGTCAGAGTGACGTTATAACGAGGAGCTTCACGTTGTCTTTGACGACTTTATCACGCACGTGCGGATAAAGTTTTAAAAAATCATTTTCACTTGATGCAAAAAAGTTTAAACTGGAACAGGAAGTTTGCTTCTTTTTTTTTTTTTTACCCGCGCGCGTGCCCGAGCCGTGTGCTGCGTCTGCGCTCCTGCAGGGCGCGTTCACGATGGCAGATATATTTCAAAAATGATGAATCGAAGAAGTTTGTACTTTTTTAACTTGAGTAGAAAAACACGATGTATCTCTCAAAATACACAGTTGACCCATTTGCCATGTTTGTTTTTACTTTGTCTTTAATCTCACTCGAGGTTCTGTTTGGTTCTGTCCGATCTTGAGTTTGACACGAGATTCTTTTGTGGACCTGTTTGTTCCAGACCAGGCCACAGACCAGGAAAACCAGGGGGACAGGTGGGACTGCATCCAGGGCTTCTACCAGCTCGTCAACCAGGAGGCTGATGGGTAAGAAGACATCAGACACAGTTCAGACCTGGTTCTAACATGTTTACAGATGGGATGACTCTGTGTGTGTGTGTAGAAATAGAGACAGTGAGCAGTGCTTTCCTATGAAATTAGTTGAAATGAAAAGTGTTGGTCAGTTTGATTCTGTGTCACATGATTAAACCAGTGTATGGGAAGAAGTGGGTCTGAGACGTTGAGCAGGACGTCCCTCATACTTGACCCAGGACACTGTTGCGTTCACACCGATGAAAGAATGTGTCCTCGTGCTTCTCAGAACACGTCGAGCGATCAGAGCTCAGTCAGAGTTTCTGCAGCGTCTAAAAATTCAATCAACAGAGTTTCAGGCCTTAGAAAGTTTTAAATATGTTAAAATATTTCATACTAGTAGATAAAAATGTTTAGGTAGTTCTTAATTATGTTGACATTCATTCAACACTACTTTAACTGTGCCTAAAAACTTTTTTATTTTAAAGAGAAATGTTTGGGATCTGTCTCTGCCTGTAGATTTTGAGATAGCGTTGCGTCTCTGCTCTGCTGTTTCACCTTCTCTTTGATTAAAGGGAAGTGTGAGTGATTCTGGGACCTTGATGTTCCTTCATACCTGACGACATAGATCTTAAATTCGATTCAGTCGTAAATTGAACTTGTTGAAACTTGAAGAAACTCTGTCAGTGCATCCCTGCCTGAACTTCAGACCTGGTGTTAACACCCACTAAAAACCAGATGTGTCTTTATTTTCACTCACGCAGTCCTGCATGTGTTTCCACATAGATTTTGATTGTGAATGAAAGTTTCAGCAGCAGCTTGCTCCTCTAACTCTCATTTGCACAAGTGTGGTGTTTGAGAAAGAGTTGCTTCACATCCACAGCTTCTCAGTGACAACATTGTGCAACAGTCAGGGGAGACTCCAGCACCTTTTACCCCTTTGACCCATTTCCTCTGCTCAGTAAAGCTTCACATTGTCTAAAATTACTTACTCTCTTTGCTCCGGCTTGTGAAAAGTTCGTCTTTTGCTGTTGACATAAAATCATCTCAGGTTTTAGACGTTTTCAGACATTTTAACGGGATTTTTTAATTTGATTTCCAGGCCTCAGGTAGCCATCAGTCTTCTCGCTCATAAGATCCAGTCCCCACAGGAGAGAGAGGCTCTGCAGGCGCTCACTGTAAGTAATCACCCTGAAATACCTGTGATCTACAGTACTCTGTGTATTTTTATCTGTTAACTAATCTTATCGTCCTTTGTCAGCTTCACAGTTTACGACAGTTATTATTTCGTGCTCTTTGTCACGACTCAGATTCACCGCGAAAAACAAACAAACAATGTCTTTGTTTGAGCTCCGGTAGAAAGAGATCGTGTGAGTGCGTCTGTGACCAACCGTTGTCACATGGAGACATGAGGAGTTTTTATCTGCATTTAAATCTGCCGTGACACCTCGTTTTCTGTGCATCGAAGAGAGCTGCAGTGTTACACTTAGAAACGCCCCTCAGAAGAAGCGTCTTGATGTTCATGTGCCTCGCGTCATGTGAAGTTCAGAGGTGGAGAACCACACTCGTGCAGCCACAGAATCCGTTCTCTCTCTCTTGCTCTTTGTGTTTTTGTTTATTTCCTCCCCTTGTTAAAGCTGGTGATCTGTTCTGTTTGCCAGGTTCTTGAGGCGTGCATGAACAATTGTGGGAAGAGGTTCCACAGCGAGGCGGCCAAGTTTCGGTTTCTCAATGAGCTCATCAAAGTCCTAACCCCAAAGGTACCGTTAGTCACTGAGAGACAGATGTTCTGAGCAGCTGGAAGCAAAAGGAAACATGTAATATGTGGATTTTTTTAAGTTGTTCCTAATTTAATCCAAACAGTCTCTTTGCAGTTAAAGTTAAAATTAAAGGATTTATCGTTTTGATTTTGTGAATTTATCTGACAATGTTTTAAAAAAGGGAAGTCTGGATATTAATATCAACTCCAGGGCCCAAAACACACATTACACACATGAACTGAAATGTCTGTTTTATCATATTATAATCAATCATTGTATTAAAGTTACAAAGTGCGTCACACAGAGAATTAGACCCCGAACAATGAATCCATAAAAATCAGCCGATGTGAGCCTTTAACAGATGTGGTGGTATCAGCTTTCATGTTTGAAAACGTCTTTCTGAGGAATAACACGGGTGTGACTGACCCGATGATCTCGTCCGAGCAGTACTTTGGTGCGTGGACTCCTCAGAAAGTAAAAGACCGAGTGACGGAGGTTCTCTACGGCTGGACGCTGTGGCTCAAAGACGAACCTAAGATTCAGGAAGCGTACAACATGCTGAAGACACAAGGTCAGAGACAGAAACACCTTTTCAAAATCTGCGCATGAGAATTTTTTATACACATTGAGGGTTTTGTCCTTTTTCTAAAATCATCTTAACTTTCTTTTGTTGTTTCAGGTATCGTGAAGGAAGATCCCAAACTACCAGACACACTGATCATGGCTCCTCCACCACAAAGATCCACAGAGTCTGTTTTCGACCAGGAGGACAAGGCCAAGGTGTGTGTGCGTGTGTGTGCGTATGTGTGTGTGTGTGTGAGACGTCTGCTCATGTAAAGTTTCATCACGTGTGTGTCTGTGTCATCAGCTCTTAGCCAGATTACTGAAAAGTGCTCGTCCTGAAGACCTGGAAACTGCAAACAGACTCATTAAAAGCACCATAAAGGAGGTGAGGAGCTGCCGTGCCGACGGACATGTTTGCTGTAATAATTGTGTGTGTTGATTATAATTGTGTGTGTGTGTGCGCGTGTGTTGTAGGAACAGGAAAAGGCAGAGAAAGCCCTGAAGCGTGAATCTACTCTGAAGGAGGTGGAGAGCAGCACCAGGCAGCTCAGGGAGCTCCTGAAGCAGAACATTACAGGAACCTCGTTACCGCCCAGTGACGACATGAAGGTTGGTCCACCGAGCCGGCGTCAGTCAGGCTCTGATTTACTGCGCGGCGCTAAATAATCAAATGAGTCAAACAGTTCTTCTGCTCCAGTGCTGCATTTTCATCCTGCACTTTCTTTTGTTGCTATCGATGCTTTTACACTTTTAGTATCAAACCTGCAGCTGAAAATAACACGAAGTCACTGAGATGAGTTAAAAACCTAACCCCCCCCCCCCTGAAAAATAATTCACACTCAAATATTTGATTATCAAAGCAGCATCGACTCCATCTGACATGAACTTCCTGTCTGCTCCGCCCTGCTTCATCAGCAGAAACAGTCGGAAACTCTGTTTTGTGCATCACACATTTATAATGAATACGTTAAGATATCAAATCTTCTCTAACATATAAATAAATATTATAAATTAAAAATATAAATAAAATACTCTCATTATACTTATTTTATTCTATGTTTATTCTATTTATTCATCTTTATTTTATTTGATTCTATTTCGACCAATGAAATAACTTGTTCTACTTTCACAGGAACCTGTTATTGTTTCTCATATCAGAATAAATACTTCACTCAAGGTTTCGACAAAGTCTCCTCTCGTAGATCTAACTTCTAACCAGATCAGTAACAGATTCAACATTAAACCAGCTTCAGGCTCAATGTTTTTTCGGGTGAACCCAGCAGCGACCTCACGCTGTGTCCGTCCCTCTCTCCACCGCAGGCCTTGTACGAGCGCTGTGACCGGCTGAGGCCCAGCCTGTTCCGTCTGGCCAGCGACACGACGGACGACGACGCTGCTCTGGCGCAGGTCCTGGCGGCCAACGACGATCTTACGCTCGTAGTTAACGCCTACAAAGACCAGGTGGGGAAAAGAGAGTCCAACGGTGGAAGAGAGAGAAGAAGCGAAGAAGAAGCGAGGAGTAAAAACAGCGGTAGGTCTCGTCCAGGAAAAGACTTTGACCTTGTGTTTGTTTGTTCGTCTCCTTCGTTCTGCTGGTATTTGATGCTTCTTCTTCTTCTTCTTCTTCTTCTTCTTCTTCTTGCTCCTCCAGCTCCTCCGAGTCCCAGAGAGATTAAATGTTACCACCTCATCGACCTGTCGGCTCTGGATTCTCCTCAGACTCACAGAAAATCTGATTCACCTCCGTCCTTTGACTCTTCTCCTCTGTATCTCTCCTCTCACCTGGACAACACCTCACACCCTGTACCCGACTCCTCGGACTCAGGTAACGCTCCAGTCGAGCCTCCTTCTCGTTTGTTCTCAGGGAGACTTTTGAAAATGATTCCTGACGTTTTGTCTCCTGATTACAGAGTTTGATAAAAAGGCCTCGAAACAGGAGACCACGAAGTCGTATTATGAGGAAGTGATGCAGGTGAGCTTTAAGTTGACAGTTTATGAATGAAGATTTTATCTGGAGGAGACGATAACACAGTTTATCGTCCGTCAGCTTAATGAAGATGTTCAGAAGAGGAACGCCGAGCAGAGCGGAGGGAGAGGACCTCTGCTGAGAGCTCGAGGATGTGGAGGCAGCAGCATCGGATCGAACGGGACAAACACTTGGTGAGGATGTAGACTGGAGAGTTCTGACGTCCTCATAGACGTGAGGGGAATTAGTTTTAGATCAGGACGTTCACCATCACAAACACACACACTCTGCTTCTGCTTGATTTTCCTGTAAATAAAACATTTGGCATTTTTAGAACGTGTCTCTTCTCTCCTTGATTTATTTTCCATCAGAGAATTGACTCTTTCTCTTTCCCCGTCAGGTCTTTCTCTCAAAATCAACAGTTCAGTGGCTCAGGATCAAATTACAAGACACCAACTGAAGTGTCCGCAGAGACAGTTTGTCCTCCACTGCTACTGAAACACGTCTTCGTGCCAATGGACACCATCAAATCCAGTTCGTCTACGAACATCATCAAATTATAACTCATATGGATTTTTGCGTTTATTTGTAACATAGTGTTCCTAATCATCTGCGGTGATGTAATCTCGTCTCAGGTCAGCTGGAGCCGATCACTTTATTCGATCAGGGCGGCGTCCACATCTCTCTTCATTTTGCCAGAAACTCTCCGGTGGGTCATCCGGGTGTCGCTGTGGTCGTCATCTCCGCCGTGAACACGTCCACCCTCGACGTTAGAGACTTCCTGTTTCAAGCTGCTGTTCCCAAGGTAACACACTCTGGTCACAGTGGTGTGGTTTCACATTAAAGTTTCACATCAGCAGGTTTAAGACTGTGATGACTGTGATGTGTATATATACACACATATATATACTTCTCAATGTGTATGGACAGTTTATCGACATCATTTCATCTTGATGTGATACTGGTGCTCTCTGCTGGAGACCGGCCTCCACTTCGGACTTTACAGAGAAGGTGCAGCACGACGGGTGAGAAGAACAGAGACTCTGTGAGTTATTAACACTTGTGCTGTGTCTGTGTCCTGCAGACCATGTTGGTGAAACTTCAACCTGCCTCTGGGACGCACCTCCCTCCATACAACCCCCTCCTGCCTCCGCCTGCCACCTCCCAGGTCCTCCTGCTGGCCAATCCTCAGAAGGTACCAGACTGTTAGTCCCACAGTGGCGGAATTTTCCCTGATACAAAGGGGACTGTAAAAACAAAAAGTAATAAATGAGTAAACATGGAATATCAATATAAGAAAATAGATTTAATATGCAGTATGTGAACAGGAGATTTCTTTATTTCTTTACATGATTGTGACTTATTTCAATCTGCAGAGAAGTAGAATCATGTTAGTTTTTGTTTTATATATGAATCATTACGTTTCTGCAAGATTAAATTTGATTTACGAGGAAACAAATTTCCCAGAAACTGCTGCAACTCGGTAACACGTGAAGCTTAAACCCTCAAAATGTTTTCAGTCTTTGGTTTTTATGTTTGATTCAGATTTTAGATTTTATTGAAATCTGTATTCATAAGAAATTCGCGCTTTTGTTTCCCACGATAACGACGTCTTTTCTTTTTCTTCCTTTCTTCAGCGTCGGGTGCGTCTGCGCTACAAGCTGACACTGACACACGGAGACCAGCTGCTGAACGAGACCGGAGACATCGACAACTTCCCAGACTGGAACTCTCTGATCGACCACTGAAAGCTTCACGCTGGAATTTATTAAAAAAAAAAAACTTTGTAGAGGAACTTAAACCTAGATTTTGAAAGAAAAGATGAACTCAAAGGTGGGAAACAAGTGACCACATCTGGAGTCGATCATCACGAGGTAAACGACCACCACAACAAGCAAATATTCATATTTACTGAAATATGACATTTTGTTGGGGGCCAGGACCAGGAGCTGATCTTAAAAAAGACACGTTGCTCTAAAAAGGTTTTTCACATGTGGGAAGTTACAGATGTTAATGTCCATCCCTGATTGTACCTGATTCTGGTTTTCAGTATTATGCGATGGTGTGTTTTCTGTTTTTGCGATTGCTGCCTGATGTTAGATTCTGCACACGAGCCCAGTTTGACGGAACAGTATTTTTTTCACATGTGGAATTGTTGGCATGTTGCTGGTTACATCTGCAGATTGAATTTTGTATTTATTTGCTGTTATTTTCATGTGACATTCCAAATTCTTAAATAGTCTTAAGATGGAAATGTTTTGTGTGTGTGTGAGAGAGAAACTCACGTGTTAGGTGTTAAGTTAATTGAACATGTGATGTTACCATTAGATTTCCTACAACGTGCTGGTTGTAATCTTGAATCTTGAATCTTATTTTTTCAAAAGGTGACATCACCTTATCGTTTCTACGGAAGCAGTGAAACTTCAAACTAAATATATTGGTAGTATTTTTAAAAAAAAAGAAGAAAACTGAAGTGCTGCCAATAAATAAAACACAAGAAAAAAAGAAAGAACAATTTTAAGATTTCTGAAGCAAATAAAGGTTTTGGTATTTTACTGTTAAAACTGTTATTTTGTTTTTTATGCAGCTTCAGCTTCTGTATTTCTCTGAAGCATCTAACAAATCTAAGATTTTAGTGATTAAAATCCTGTAATATGAGCAGAGAACCAGGAAAAGTTGACACTTGATATTTTTGAGTAGATAATTGATGAGTAACTGAAATTGTTGCCAATTGAGTTTTTGTTTCAGCTCAACTTTTTAGGAAATTATGAAATCAGAGAGATTATTAGATTAATCCCACTACAGCAAATGCAACTAGACACTGCAGAGCTCCATCGGTCCCCTCGTATAGAGCACATTCAAATTCTGCAGATCCACGTTTTTATTTTGCCCCGCACCAAACTTCCCATAAATCTCATAAATTCCGTTCTTTAAACATGGTAGGATTTTTTTTTCCCGTCAAGATTAATTTATTATTTCTGAATCGAAAAGTTGCAGACGCTTTATCTCGCCATGGTAAAGGAAGTCAGAAACATTTCCTGGTTCTGCTGGCAATCTAAGATCCTGCAAACTAACACAGGAACGCAGATGAAAACATCTGTCAGAGGTGATAAAAGCTTCCTTCATGAAGGTGGTAACGTTCAGTGCGGAGGCAGCTGCTCTGTACAACACGGCTTCAGTTGTTTTGGTTCATTTAAAATGATACAGCATAGAAACTGCATCCTCCACAGGATCATGGATCTTGGTTTTATCTGCGCGTCCCTAATAAACTGCCCAGTCGTCAATCAACTTTGTTGATCATATTTATTATATGACATCAGCAGGTTAAAATACATGTTTATTATGTACATATATGTAACACGGGTGTTAGATAAAGTGCCAAATACAATTTTACAAAAAACAAACAAACAAAAATAAGAAAAACAGAGATGGGACTTGTGGAAGACCATCACAACCGTTAGCCTGGTCCAACAGTTCATTGCTGGGTGGACGAGTCGCCGCCCTGTTTCGCAGGACGGCCGGATTGCTCAGTGCTGCTGGTCGTGGGACAGTTTGGCACGATTCACCCGAGGAACCAAAGTCACGCGGTCAGGGAGACATGATGAATATTGTTGTTTTGTTGTTTTTTCTTTGAACATGAACCGACATCGACACGTACAACGAGTCCGCGAAATCCGGCGTCGTCGCTTCGAGGTTATTTATCTGAGCCGCTCGGTGGAGAACTCCAGGAAAGTTTCTGTGGTAAATATAAGACGACAGACGACACTTTCCAGACGTTGTTTTGCTTTTTTTTTCTGACAAACAAGAGGAAGTTGACGTTCTTGAAACAGAGTTTTTTTTTTAGAGTTTGGTGCTCGATGGGTAATAATCCACGAGGTCGGGAGAACACACACGCAATCTCCTGCATGTTTTTTTATTTTCCAGGAGCTACAAAAGTTGAGAAAACTGCTTCCACGATTTGAATCCCCCGTTTATCGCCCGCGGCAGTGATGGATGTACGGATGCTCGGCGATGAAGACTCTGGTCTTTCTGTCTCAACCGGCTGATTCAGACACTTGTTCGCTCCAGAGAGTTTTTCTTTCTCCGCTGTCGGAATTAAACGTTTCTCTGTGAGCTCTGAAGTTCGTGTTGACGTCTGTATCTGAGAGGATCGTGTGAGAATCTCCCTCCTCTTCATCCTCTTCATCCTCTTCCTCAGTCACACAGACTGTCGAAGCCGGATTTCTTTACGCACGTCTTCATCTCTTCTCAACCTTTTTCCTCACTGACTCTTTCAATTTGTGATTTTATTCCCAACTAACTTTCCTCTTCTTCTTCCTCAACTGGCGTCTCCTCTTCTTCCTCTTCCTCTCCTTTCTCCGTCTCCTCTTCTTCCTCTTCCTCTCCTTTCTCCTCCTCCTCCTCTGCCTCCTCCTCCTCTGCTTTCTCCTCTTCATTCTCTACATTCTCTTCTGTCTCTCCCTCCTCTTCTTCCACTTTCTCCTCATTCTCACCCTCCTCTTCCTCAACACTTTCCGCTGCCTCCTCCTCTACGTTCTCCTCCATCTCTCCCTCCTCTTTTTCCTCCACTTCTGCCTCCTCATTTACATTTTCCTCCTCCCCTTCACCATCTTTCTCTGTCTCTTCTACCTCCTCCTTTTCTACAACTTCTTCCCCATCCTCCACTTCTGCCTCTTCATTTTCATTTTCCTCCTCCCCTTCCCCATCTTTCTCTGTCTCTTCTACCTCCTCCTTTTCTATGATTTCTTCCTCATCTTCCACTTCTGCCTCCTCATTTTCCTCCTCCCCCTCACCATCTTTCTCTGTCTCTTCTACCTCCTCCTTTTCTATGATTTCTTCCTCATCTTCCACTTCTGCCTCCTCATTTTCCTCCTCCCCCTCACCATCTTTCTCACTCTCTTCTACCTCCTCCTTTTCTACGATTTCTTCCTCGTCCTCCTCCTCCTGTTGATCCTCCTGACTTTTGTCCATCTCCTCCTCTTCCTCTTTAGTCTCCTCCGCCTCCTCTCCATGATCTTCTTCTTTTTCCATTTCATCCATCTGCTCTGCTCCATCCTCTTCTAATTGCTCCTCTCCATTTTCCTGTTCCGTGTTTTCCTGCGCTTCCGTCTCTTCTCTGGCCTCCTCCTCTTCCTCTTCCTCCTCCTCCTCCTCCTCCTCCTCCTCCTCCTCCTCGTCTCCATCCGGGACTCCATTCTGTTTACTGTTGTGATTCTCCTCGTCTTCTTCCTTCTCAGCTTCTACGTGGTTCTGTCCCTCACCATTGGGCTCCTCCTCGTCCTCCTGCGTGCTGTCTACGTCGCAGATTGCTCCCCCCTCGCCGTTGCTGTTCCTCAGGTGCACGTGGTTGTGGTTGTTGTGCTCCACGTCCTCCAGGGTGATTTCGAACTGGAAGCGGTCTTGTTGAAGGTGTCTGTCTGGGGGAGGCGAAGGAGACTGGGGCATGGTGTTCAGGTACCACTCCCTGTTCTCCTCCAGCGTGTCAAGGAGTTCCTGGGCGTCTGGGTGCACCAGGTCGGCCCACGTCTCCCACAGCGGATGGACGATATAGTCGATGAAACCCACCTGGACAAACAAGGAGAATCACGCAGAGTTAATACCTTGGATGTCTCTGAGGCTTGAGGTGGTGATGGAGGAATCATTTAGAGTAAAGTCTGACTTCAGGGAATTTCTTCAAACCAGATGTAACTTCTTCTGGAGTGACGGAAACTGCACAGGTTTCCTGTTCATCTATTCAGATTAAACGTATTAACAAAGATTGAAGGAGGTTGAGATCCATCGTTACCTGACTCTTCTCCACAGACGCCGTGTGTTTGTCACACATGGCGCTGATCTCCATCCCTCTCTCTCGCTCTTTGTCCCCCTGTCGAAAAAACTCCTCCATGATTCTCTCCGTCCACTGTCGGTACAGCGGTAGCGCCTTGGTGGGGTTGCTCAGGTCAGCACAGTGCACCATGTTCCTCAACACCTACACAAGAATATTGAGGAGCTGATGTTACAATGAACGCTGTTGACGTGCGTCCAGATTTCTGTTTGATGTGAGACGAGCAGGACAGTCTACCTGTATTCGTTCTGTGTAGTGGTCGAGCAGCAGAACTCCAGAACTCGTCACCTTCTTCGTCTCCACCATGGTCTTCAGATCAGCCAGCAGGGTCATGTGTTTGGACATGTCTGTGGCCAACACCTGCAGAAAGAGATAAAACTCACCAGAATAAATTTCATCAAGATCCATGAAATATTTCCTGCAGGGAAATCTGTGAAAATGTAAAAAAAAAAGAAAAGAAGAAGTAGGAACAACATGCGATGGGGATTCAGAAAGTTTAAAAAAAAGTTTTGAAATGGTAAAAGTTATTCAGTGACATTTTGGAAGCAATGAGAAGAAGCCGCAGAGTAACTGGAACTAAGGATAATTAGAGTCTGTGTGTTTGGTAAACATCCTCCTCACCATGTCGATGACGAGCTTGCGAAGGCTCTGGCGCTGTCTCTTGGTGAGGTTTTGGAAAATGTCACAGTTTTCCTGGTGCAGAAGCTTGAAGCCGACAGCGAGATGATGGTTCTCCAGCACTGACTCATCGTTGTACATGAGGGCCAGTTCAGAGTCTGAGCAGAGACAGAGAGAGACAGAGAGAGAGAGAGAGAGAGAGAGAGAGAACACGATGGAGGCGTGAAAACGGTTTGTTCAAACATCCAGACACGTCTCACCGGTTGCGTTTGTGCTCACTGGTGTTGATGAGGAACTGATTGGAGACTCCAGGGTGGTCGACGTCATGGATAGCTGCAGCGAACAGAGCGGCGAGGACCTCCAGGTCAGTGAAGACGGCCTGAACGGGACAGGGACGAGGGAACAGAGGTGCACAAAGTCCGAACAACAGAGACGAGGTCAGAGAGAAGAAAAGAGAAACGATGCGATTGAGCTTCAAACGCACAACACTGTTACTTTTATCTCACGTCAGCTCTTTACCATCAGCTGTAAAGATAAAACTGCCCCAAAAATGATAAAAAAGTAAATCTGGGGATTTATCCATTTTTATTTAATACAGTATTTAAAGTACAATATAATGAAGTGTGTGTGTGTGTGTGTGCATCTGTGTGTGTGTGTATACTGTCTACATACATCAAGAGCAGGTGTGGACAGCAGGACGTGTGTGGACTGGGTGACATCCGCAGCATGGAGGCTGTTGTGGTACGCTACGTTTCCATGGTAATGGTCCTCCAGGGTCATCACGTAGGTGACAAAGGTGTCGACTGGGATTCGAAACGTCTTCAACAGCTCGCGCTCCTGAGGAGGAGGAGGGAGGAGACCAGAGGAGTTCACTAACACTCCACCAGGAGTACATCATGTACAACACACACACACACACAAACACAAACACACACTCTGGTTGTGTTTACCTGGAAGATTGTGTACATGATGCAGCCGAGGGGTCTGTTGCTGGAGAATTCTGCGACTCTGAATATGTTGAAGCTCCACTTGTCCAGATCCTCCAACTCCTGATTGAAGAGCACAGACATGGACACGTGTGAAGAAATCAGAACACAGATTCATTAAGAGCTTCATTAAAAAAGATTCATTAAAAGTCTTCTAAACAACAGTGCAGATTAAATCTGACTCCACTGAGAAATGTCTGAATCCCGTATGATCAAGCTGAAATAAACAACAACCAATGAAACGTGTCCAAAAGTTGAACCAGCCAATCAGAAGTAAAATGATTTCAAATAAAAAGTCACAGTTCAAACTTCTCAAATAAGAATATTTTCTTTGATGCGTGTAAATTTAACAGCTTCAGGTTTCGTGGTCGTAGGATCAATGAACGTAAGTGAGTCACGTTGGCCTTCAACAAATTGTTCCATGATTTCCTTTTACAGTTGAGTGAGAAACTAAAAGTCGTATTATTCCATTATGAAAACGATCGTGAGTCGCAGCCCTGAATAAGCACAAACATTGGAAGCAGTGAAGCTAAAATCATTTTACAGTTTTAGGTTTTATCGTCAAGAATGTTAGAATTAAAGAGAATCCCGGTAAAAGCTTCTTTCATTCAGGTGCTGGTGTCTTTTTAAACAATGATCGCACGGCAGACGTCACTTTCACGTCACGATAAATAACCTCGATCGTTCCATCGAAGCAGCGGGTTGTCCACAGATATCTGCAGCCTCTCCCACTTCTAGAAAACCACAAACAGTAAATAATTTATATTCACATCGAGAATAGTCTCTGATTCTGAGTCATGTGCTGCTACATGAAAGAATGAGGCAGAAAGCTGCAGGATGAATAGAAGTGAGCGTTTCCTTCTGTGCGTGATGCAGACGGGAACCTGACAAATGTCTCAGCCAACATTTTTTGTTTTTTGTGCAGGGAATGAAGTGTTTGAATAAAACTATTTACTGGGAGAAGAATCCCATCATTCAATGTTCAAAGAGCTGCGATTGTGTAACTCTTCTACGTGCGTCACAGAAAAACCCGACAGACGACCAGACCTTGGCGAGCTCATCCTCGTGGTCTGTGTTGACACCGAAGCGAGGCATTGAGGAGCTGGAGAGGCTGGAGCTGTGAGACAGTTTCCTCACGCCGCTAATGTGACTCATAGGTTTGTCCTTCAGGGTGGGAGACGGGATTTCCTCCTCGTTCTGCTTGTCTGCAGATTGATGGACAAACAGCAACAAACACACACAGACAGAGAGGGCGAGAGACAGAGAGAGAGAGAGAGAGAGAGAGAGAGAGGGAAGGATTTATTGCTTTTGTTTGAGAAAGTCGTAAATGCTGTTGTGCACGGGGATCAGATCCTGGTCCCACTCACCCAGGAAGGTGCTGGAGATGTATTCAGACACCTGGTTACCAGAGCGACTCATCTCTGACAGATGGGACAGCTCTCTGTTCAGCATCCTCTTAAACTGTCAACGACACGACGAGAAGTAAACAGAAAGTCAATCTCTCGGTTTGTTAGCGGGAGAAACACGGAGGTAATTTCAGACAATAGGAAACAGTCAACTCATGTTATTCATTTAAATGTGGGAATTACAAAACTACAGTATGTGATCCAATACCTTAATATGCTCCACGCTCTAATGTCGGCAGAAATTAGCTGTAATTATACTTATACCTAAGTTTTTTGTAATGTTGTCAAATGAGTCATTTTTGTGTATTTTACAATAATAGAAGCAGGACAAACATTTGAGTCGTTTATTTTCTGTTCTCTTCAACTAAAGTTTTCCAAACTGTTTTGCAGGACAAGTTACAAGAATAATGATTTGAGCCTTTTACTGGCAGAGACCGTCTACTGGACCGATTCCTAAAGTTTGGTAAGTACCATCATTAACCACCCACATATAAACTATATATATTCAATATACAAATATATAAGGATCTATAACAATGGACGCTGGTCACTATGTCCAACTCTACAAAGTTTTGAACGTATCAGTCTGAACACAAGACGTCTGTGACAGTGATGCACTGGTGATCTGCACTGACCTTGTTGGAGGCCATTTCACTGACGGAGCGGTGAGTCTGAATCGTCTCCAGCTGGTCCAGGCACCAGTCCAGTTCCTCCAGAGTGTCCAGGGCGAGCTGCTGGTACTGCTGGTCTGATAGTGTCGCCCTGGGACTGACGCACACTCCACCCAGAGGGGACCTCCTAAAAAACACGGTGGTTAGTTAAACCAGCCGGCAGCTGCAGAATAAGTTAGCAACATGTTTACAGCAGCATCGTTAGCCTTGTGTATGTGCTCCTCTACTGTATTCACCGTGTTGATACCAGTTCACAACATGTTTTTATTATTTTAAAGTTTTGAGACAGTATTTTTTACTCAGTACTGACTTGATTGTTGGCGTGGAGACGTTGGCGAGGATGGTGAAGTTGCTCCGTACTGATCGAAGACTGGCCAGAACCTAAATCATCGCAGAGCATCATGGGATGTCAGATTTAATGCCACACACTGGTTTCCAACACTTTACATTTAAATATCACAAATGCCTGAGAAGCTATTTGTGTCCGTTGGAACCAGCAGGGAACATTTAAACAATTCATATGTTTCTACCAAGCTCAGTGAAACACCTCACCTGAGCGAAAGGTGTGACAATGAAGTCCTCTGCTGTGTGCCTGAGAGGAGCAACAGATGGAAGAGATGGAAAAGAGAGAGAGAAGGAGAAGAGCTGATTGAAATATCAACATTTAAAGGTACACGCTCTCCCCTCCCACTCGTTATTTGAGTCGGGGCCTCACCCTTCACTGGCGAGGGAGGAGTTCCGAGAGACCGTCTTGGGTGACATGTCGTAGTCCGAGTCAGAGCGGTAGAGGAAGGACTCTCTTCTCTGACCCTGGGGGAAGGAGGTGTGCAGGGTGAGGCCTGGACTGTGCGAGCCCAGAGGGCTGTGACCCGGTGACACGCCATTTTCTGCTTCGTAGCTGGAACACGAGAGTGAGGGTCAGCGAGGAGGACAGAGGTGGAACATCCTGCACAGAGTTCTGCAAGGGGAAGTCATGCAGCGGCTGGGAAAAGAGTTAAACTGTGTGTGAACCTGTCGGCGTCTGCATGTGTGATGGAGATGCGTGGAGGGATTCGGAGGGGGAGGGTTGTGGGACGGGACACGTTGCTCAGGACCTCTGGTGAACGGGTGCGATCTCGTGGCCGGAGCCAGCAGGGCACCTGTTGGGTTAGAAGGTAGAGTTTGAGTGACAGGGGACGGAAGACAGAGGACAGGGGACAGAGGACATCAGTCAGTTTACAGGTGAACTTGGTTAAAACCAAAGAAAGCAGCTGCTCCAAGGCCACACAAGAGGCAGAATCACCATCAACTAGTTTAAGGTTGTTATAGAAATTAAAATAAACTCATGATGTGCAGCTACAAATACACATTTAATTACTTTCAAGTAAGTTTTTTTAATGTGTTTTTGTTGTAGTTACAGAAAGGCATCGCTTTCCATTATTTTACATCCAGTATGAAAATAAAAGGACACGACATATTATCGCATAATTAAGTCGCATGTGAGCAAACAGCTGCAGATTTAAAGGGGTAGTTCACCCAAAAATGATGCGCATTAACAGCCTTGTTACTAAAAACACGACGCCGTTTCCAGTTGAATTTGAATGTCGGGGCTTCCGGACTCTTCCATTGAAACTCCAATTGTGTTTTGTGAACCCAACCCTCCATCGGCCGAGTGGTGAGTAGATTTTTGGATGAACTATCTCTTTAAAATGAGATAGAAGAACATTATCATTCATGTTAATGTTGTGTTTTCATTGAGATTGTTTTTCAGTTCAACCAATTTACATAAAATTTTGTGGAGGAAACAAATGGGCGGATCCAGGATTGAGTTTTTTCCACTTTCCTCAACATGGCGAAACGGGTCGTTAGCCGTGGGCGGGGTATGCACTCTCCAGGCGCCCTCCTATCTTAGTGTTGTTGCAGGCACAGGTTACATGTGCAGCTCATGTGTGGCACATGTGGCTCATGTTTGCCCCCCCCCCCCCCCCCCCAGCACGTTAACAGGCCCCCAGTTTCCTCTCAATACCTGGAGACTTGATGAGAGTCTCCTGCTCCGCCCTCTGCGTAGCTCGGCCCCAAGAGTGGCCCCAGATGTATAAGATCTGCTGTAGCGCGATGACTCCGCCTTCTCCCCAGCACCTGTTACATCAGTGTCATTACCCTGTGAGGACGGAGGGCAGATGAGGGAAGCAGGGAAGTGGAGCGAGAGAAAGACATCCACGTCTCTTTATACACACTCACATTTTACATCTAACAATAACACATCTCTGATAAAAGAAAGTCAAGAGTCGTTCAATTCTAAAACGTCCACGAAAACACATTTGACTATAAACGATCACGGTGTGTTTTCACGTGACGCCGCGTGTGTGTGGCTCCGTGCACGTGAGCATGTGTGTCTGGGATAAGGCCTCTACAGACCGAGCTCTTGGAGGCTGATCTGCACTGCAGCACCGTAGCAACAAAACACTGGGGGAATGGCAGCAGTTGCTAGGCAACAGTGCCGTGTTGCTTCCATGCTGCGTTTGATGTCGTCCAGACCCAGATGTGGAAGGATGCTCACATTCTCACGCGCATACACACACACACATACACACACACACACAACTGTATGGGCACTCAGTCAGCATAATCAATTAAAGAGGTGTTGAATAATGCATCGTATCATGTCCTCCAACCAAGACTTCACCTTTAAAAGAAGAGGACTGAGACAGACGGTGGAGGCTGGAGGAGACAAACCGTCCACTCTGACTTCGCAGTGTGTTCACAACACGAACAAAGGGATCTTGATTGTGTGAGGTTTGTATGTCATGGTGCACATTCAAGGAGACACACACACACTCCGCCTGGTATCGACCGACAAACAGCAGGTTTCTCACTCTTGTTTACACTCTCACCTCTTCTCCAGTCACCGACAGCACGCTGCGGCTCTTCTTCATTCTGATTGGCTCGTTCTGGGCCCCAGGGCGGAGCGTTCCCGAACCCAGGCAGCAGAGCAGGTGGAGAGCCAGGACCGGAGAGGTCAGAGGTCACTGCAAGGTCAAACCGGGGTCAGACCGGGTCACAACCGGCCCCCATTGGAGCTGAATCGAAGCCAGCCGACCGCCTCGCTCGCGCTCCGTCCGCTCCTCAGTCGGCTGAAACCCGATGTCCTCCTGCTGCAAAGTGAAGGTGCATGTATTCGCCCCACAGAGGGTCCAGGTCTCGTGTGAGGTTTATGTCCTTTGCTCTGATTTGTTGTTTTTTCCCCCAAAACCAAATGTGGAAGAATTAAAAAAAGTTCTCACTCCATTTTAAGCGTAAGCTACAAGTTTCTGTGCGTCTCCATGTCGTCCTCCTCTGGGTACACAAGCCAACGAGATATCCTGGTCAGAGTTCACGATGTCGCTGCTGAAGAAAACATTTCCCCATGTTTTCTGGAATAATTATCCAACCTGGAGTTTTGTTCGCTGGACGTTTCCCCAAATGTAAACCTGATCCAACATGAATCCAGTTTACAGAATGATTGAGAATCCAAAAAAGAATCTACGCCAGGTCTCTATTGTCTCAGATCAGGTTTCCATCCGTCCGACCGGTCACACGGATCCAAACTCTGCTGAGGGAGAAGAGTTAAACACGCTCGTCTCTTCTGAGAAATCCAGAGGTCAGAACTTCGGGTTTGATTTCCCTGGATCCATCTTTGATGTGGTCTCAGTGTCTCCTCTCCTATGAAGATTCCCTTTAAGAAAACAGACATTAAAGAGTTTAAATCTCCCTCAGGATCAATTAAGTGTCTAATCTATACGATCTGAGAAAGTAGGAGCGGGAGAATCGTCAGCTGATTTTTCCTCTTGAATTCACCTTCCTCCCTCGTTTCAGAACTAACTGTCCTGCTTTAATCTCATTCATTTTATGCATCATTCAACATGAGAAAATCCTCCACCACACACACAGTAGTCACTTGGAAACATAAACCACCTCACAGACACTGTGTGTGAAGGAACAGATGCCAACTTCTCCGAATTACTTGTTGAAATTATGAATAAAAATCTAAATTTGTTCGCTAATTCCCGAACAAATGTTTGCTGGGCTATTAAAAGAATCCGAGAGAGGGCAGACCTGACAACAGGTTTTGTCTGTCGTGGCCTTGCAGGAGCTGTTGTACCTTCAGTTTGGCTAATTCTGAGCAGATACTGCAACGCCAAAGCTGTGTGATGTTATATAATTACTCTGAGCAGTCTGGGCTGACCTAATTCCATTGGATAGGAAGGCTCCAGCATATTGGAATGTTTATGATTGAGCTGGTGCACAGACACAGCGGTGGGAGACGACTTTCCCAGGGTCACTAAGAACACACCCGCTCACCGGGAAGGACTTTCACACTGGAGTCTGAAAATAATAATAAAATCAGGTGTGTGTGTGGAGAAATCAACAAATGCACAGTGACACAGTGACATATATATATATATATATGCACACACAATGAGACATAGGAGCACATACACACATACACACACACACACACACACACACAAAAACACACACCATGACTGTGGCAGTACAACAGATAAAGCAGCTTACAAAACCAAGCAGCAATGCATCAATATGCAGCCGGCTCTTCTACAGAACACCCCAATATGTACCCACACAAATAAAACACACATGTAAGAGGACTGTCCTGCCATCATGCCTGTGTCTGACAGACACACACACACACACACAGACACACACACAGGGAGGCTGCAGCATGGAAGAATAAAAACACACTCACCTTGGTCGCCTCAAGATCAATGGGAAGATGGGCTGGGCCTCGTCTTTCTTTTCACTTGTCTCCATCTTCCTCCCTCTGTCTCTCTGCAGACTCACAGTGTGTCACCATGGCGAGAGGAGAGAGAGAAAGAGAGAGAGAGAGAGAGAGAAAACACTTGGCGTCTTCATGAATATCCGCGGCTTCACCAGCATCCCTCCCTCCCTCCCTGACTCTCCTCTCCCTCTCCCCTGCCACAGTGGTCTCCCCCAGCCAGCCCCCCCCCCCCTTCACCACCACAACCTCCATGGAGAAGCCCATCTCCCGCTCCCCCATCCCTTCTTCACATCCTCCTCCTCCTCCTCCTCCTCCTGCACATTATCCATTAATCCCATATAGCAGCCTCCACTCCTCCCTTCTCTCTCTCCATCGGTACCCCCCCTGCCTTTTTTTTTTTTCTCGTCCTCTGGCAATGTCTTTTATTTTTCTCGCTCTTATTGGCAGCCACTCGCCAATTCTCTGCTTCAGTAGTCAGGCGTCATTGCGCTCCACGTCTCACACACACAGACAAACACTCACACACTCACACACTCACACACTCACACACACACACAGCAGATTTTCATTGGAACACACTGCTCATATTAAGAAAATCACAATAAGGATCCATGTCTCCTGTTACTCGCTCTGCTTTTTTTCCCCTTCCACTCATTTTGACTGTGTCCTTTTACAGTCATTCAAGGACATGCAGCACATTTATTCATTTAAAGCCCAGAGACAGAAATCAGGCGGCTCCTCCTTTAAATACTGGACAGTTTGGAAAAAGATGGAAGGCCACAGTTTTTCACAGTTTGTTTTTTGCAATTAAACTGGATAAAATGACTGTACTTTACAGTTAATCGTGAACTATTTCGGTGAAAACAACACCCTGAATTAAAGTACGGCTGCGATAACATCATCGATTAATCAGTGGATTATTTTCACAATTCGACGATTCATCGTTTGGTCTTAAAACGTCAGAATAGAGTGAAAAATGCACAAAGTCAGTCAAACTGCATGTTTCGTGATTGATCAAGGGTCTCAGGTAAAAGATATTCAGTTCATTGTGATGTAAGACAAGTAGAATAAAGCAAATCTTTGCATCTGAGAGGCTGCAACAAAAGAATATTTGAAAATTCAGTTACGAGAAACAACTTTGGTCGATCAACTAATTGATCTTCTGATTTTCTCAGTTTTCATTGTGATGGCAAATAAACTTTCTGAGGGACAGTGTCTGATGATCATTCAAAAACCTTTGTTTGCTCATTTCATTTCAATTGATGTCATATTCACACATCACAGGAAAACCTGAACTGTCGACAGATGAACGAACACAGAAGCAGTTCTCTATGATGACGCCGGTCCGTTACTCGCCCATCGACTTTTACAAGCATTATCTAGATTTGATTTATGTCCCGCGCCTGCGCTGATTGTTTCCCATTTACAAAAGTGACCGCACAAAGAAGCTTTGCCTCAAACAATCCTGCACAGGACACTAAATCAACCCCACCGATTAATTATGAAGGAGAGAGAGAGAGAGAGGGAGAGAGAGAGGGAGAGATGGAGCGAGAGATTAATTATGCAGGCGAAAGAGAGAGAGAGATGGAAGAGAGAGAGAATATGGCAGACAATCAGTCATGATTCACAGAAACAAGAGGAAAAGTTCATAAACTGAAAATAAACTCCAGCTTCTACAACACAACTTAGAAAATGTCTCACAACTAAATACAGAATAAAACACATTGTGGGTAAAACCACAAAAAAATATCAAATTACAATAGAAACATTTTATATTTTAACGATAATTGATCAAACCATTGATTCAAAATTACACAGCAGCTGTTATTTTTTTATAAATAATCATAACATATCTTTGGGTTTTGGCCTTTTGGTTCGACACTGATTAAGAAATCTGAAATTGTAATGGTCATTTTCGTTAATCAAAACAATCATTTTCAGATGAATACGTGAAGACATTTATAATCAGCTGCATCTTTAACTGTTAAGAATCTGCAGATCTAGTTTGGCATTGAGATTTTTAATTAAAAACAAGTTTACTCCGAGATGCCTGAAGTTGGAGCGACAGTGGATTTATGAGGCTGGTGCCAGTATTGATCTGAGAGTTGTTGTTTTCATACAGTTTGTGTCTCAAACTTGTCTTTGGCATCTGAAACGTGTTTTTATCTCCTGACAGATTCGACTGATGACTTTTATCCTGATGATTTAAAAGCCGTCAGCTCCATTTTCCACCTCATCAACGAGACAATATGAAGTCAAATATGAAATAACAAAAATAAAATGTTCTGATCACTGTTCATCTTTCAGGCTGCTCATGTGGTTTATGAGTTTTCCCCAGAACAGACAACAGATGGCGCCATTGTGCCAGAAGAACAGTGGACAGGTTGCTCAACCTGTAAGATCCTGTGACATAATTAGATTTAATTATTCAACTGTGGTTCTCATCAGGTTTATCCACCTCCGTTAATATCATTATGGATGGATTTTAACTGATTTAGACTAAGTGGGTTTAAAGTTTCTGCGTATTCATAATATGTGGCATCTTTTGAAAAGTTTTAAAAGGACTAGAAAGAGTAAATTTAGGAATAAATCAGTCGTTTCAATGAGATCTTCTGTTTCTAATAACATTTATTCAGCAACACAACTGTTACAAGATACATTCCTCTTTTTCTCTGTTGCACAAAGTAGCTTCAAATTGAGAAAAGAGAAGTGTGATTGTCTAAACTGCTCCAGGATGTCAGGTTTTTAAATAACATCATATTTTACTCCACGTGATTATAAAATATTGACATATCTATAATATATAAATGATACATTCTGACATTGCGGTGTACAAACATGTAAAATACTATGTTCTACAATGTATAACATGTTTTATGTATGACACATTACAGAGACGTTGACAGAGCTGCAGAACACAAATTACACAAAGTGATCCTAATGTGATGTCAGTCAAAAAGGAGGGAACGTGTATCGTCCCTGCCTTCTCCCGTTTGTTTAATTTCTTTCTTTTATTTTTAGCTCTCCTCCTCATCCTCTTCGTCCTCTTCATCCTCCTCTTCCTCATCATCACCCTCTCCTGAGTCCGGCACCCACAATCCAGAGTCAATGCATCTCTTCAGGTGGTATTTTCCTTCCTGTAGAGAGACACACAGCGACAGAGAGACGGTGTGAATGGACAGATAGATTTTCGTGTTGTCTCGTCTTGGTCCTCCTAAAGTGTCCGTTACAAACACACTCACATCTGGGTGCAGTTGGTTCATCGCCTCCTGCAGCATCTGGATGTTCTTCTCATCAAAGCTCCTTTGTATTTCCTGTACGATGAAACACAATCATTAATCAAAGCACTGATATGATGAACTGAGCTCTGGCTGGTGGGTCTATCTGCAGTTCATTAAGCTTGAACTTCATTCTGCTGTTCTTGAATTGAAACCAAACGACTTTGTTCTTGTGTGTAAACTTAGGGAGGGTCGATGCTGCTGTTTACTTTGTACTGAGAACAGTCCATTCCGCTGAGCTGTGTATTGACTTTCTCTCATTTTCCAAACACAATCAATTGACTGAAAAAACACTGACTTCAAAATCTACAAACGACAAACTGAAACCATCTCTCTCACCGAGTAAAGCAACTTAAATTATACTTCAAATTATATAAGATAAAGAACAGATATCCCAAATATTACGACACCTGGAGATTTATTTTATGCATCAACAGTTGGAGCTGTGAGCTGTGTGTGTGTGTGTGTGTGTGTGTGTGTGTGTGTGCGTGTACGTGTGCGTGTGCGTGTGCGTGTGCGTGTCGCTACCTCAGGCAGTGATTCGTAGACCTCTACAGGGTCTAAACCACCGGGGCCCAGTCTCTTCTGCTTCTCCTCCTCCTCCAGCTCCTTCATGGCGTCCTCCATACGGATCCGTGCACAGCTGCGGACCCGCTCCTTCAGCATCTCCAGCTCGTGGTGAAATGCATCGTGGTACGGCTGGTCTGCAGTCTGACATATGAACAAGGCCGTTAACGTCTTCTAAAGTTACTTTATAATTTTGACGCATTTTTTTCTACCTTTAGTTTTTTTTTCTGAGCACAACGACAGAGAACATGTCAGGTCACCGTTTTAATTCACTTCCCTGTTCTCAAGCGTTTGTTCTCAAATATTTCACGTGGACTGTAAATTGTCCAGATCGACTTTTATGCACAAAAGAAATTACACCCTTTTCCTGTTTACATGAAATGAGATTTGTATTTCCACTGTCTTTTTTTTTTTAATGGAACTTAATTTCTTGGTTTACTTCCTGGAAACTAAGTGAGGAAATTCCTCGACTCAACACTTTGCTCTTTCCTCTGGGAAATTGTTTCTCCCCATGTTGAACCATTAACTTCTTGATAAGCGACTCTTCGTTCAGCACCAGGATGAGAGATATCTGCCCTTATGTAACCCTGTGGTACAGAGAGATCCTCCACACCCTCCCACATCAAATCCTGTCGGATTTTCTAAAGAGGAATTTCTGGTTGTTGAGGTTTAGCAACTTAATGCAGAATCACTTCGCTGCAGATATGAATCACCTTGGCTGCTTGTTTGTGTATAAATGCTCATAGCAACAAGCTCATGGCTACTGAAGTCTGATCAGCTCTAAACTCATATATACAGAAGGCTGGAGTCCACATTTGATTTCATTTGTTCTATTTATATATGATTTCATTTCATTTGTTCTATTTATATATTTGTTTATTTTATATTTGTGTTCAATATCTTTTGCTTTTGCTTTGTTTTTTATGTTTTCGTTTCTGCTCTGTTGTGTTGCAATCAAACTTACCAAGATAAGTGACTTCACAGAAAAAGACTATATTTACACATCGTGTGAACATGCATCTTGAGAAACCTGAACACAAGATGTCTGGGTTCACATCCGTGTCTATAGTGTGTCTCCAAAGCGTCCTGCTGACCACATTAGCTTTAGTGTCATTAGTGTTTTTGCTCCACCAGAGATATGGGTCTGAGTCTCCTGACGTCAGGCAGGAGATCAACTTCAGAAACAGACCTTGATCTTTGAGAAGAATTGTCTGAAGCAGCCTCTTGGGTCGACCTTCAGCGTCCGAGCCAAATCCAAGATGAACTGCATCACGATGGCCTGGTGGGCCACCTGCTCCATCACTGCATGTTTCTAAAAGCACGGGGGCAATTCACAAAACTTGAATCTCACTGAGTTCATTGTTTTGAACCGGAGGACGCACACAGAGTTTGCTCACAGGACTCACCTCGTCTATCTCAAAGTCAATGCAAGTGACGACAAGGCGGTTGGCCGTCTCTTCACACACCAGATATGGGTTGTCTGACAGAAACCTCTGACTGTCGTCCCAACGCCTCAACATCCCTGTTGCACAAACACATGAACACATGAAATGCTGCCTTCAGCTTTTGTTTATATGTTCAGAGTTCAAACTGCCTCAGTCATTAAAACACTGTTGCTAAGTGACTCGCTGAAGCAACCTTGTTCCCTTTTTTAAAATGTTTTGTGTCGTACTGGAAACAAAAAAGAAGAATTAATGTTGTAAGTAAAAAAAAAAAAAAATCCATTGATTCAACATTTTCCAAGGAACTTGTGTCAGTATATCCGTCACTGGAAGCATGACTCAGCTCTATAAACTGTGTTTCTCAGTAAGCTTTGTTAAGTCTGACAATGTCTTGTGGGTGTGTTTGTAAAATACTGATTTTAGAAACTGGGGCCGCTGACTGAAAGAGGTAAATAAAGAAAAATAAAGAAATAAAAGGAAGTTAGGTCCAAACAATCGCTTCCCATTCAACAAACCATTCAACTTCAGAGGAGGGGGAATTTATATTTTCAGTAAATGTCGATTGTTCTTAATGTTGTTTATGTTGCACCCAGTGAAATAGTGCGCGTGAGGACACGTGAGAGATGTTCACCACAAATGCAGCAGTTGCCTGCTGGGCATGTCGGCCCTCGCGGTTAAAGTTTACTACACCACAATAAATATTTCTGCTCTGTCTGCTTTTTCCATGCAGATCAAATCCAGTATGACTCCACCTTTATGCAAAAGCACAATTGGTTGCATCATGGGAAATGTAAGATTAAGCGTAGCTCAGGACCAACTATCATTTACATTTACATTTACATTTAAGGCATTTGTGATGCTTTTGTCCAAAGCGACTTACAATAAGCACATTTGTCACAAGAGAGAAACCACAAAATATCACCGCCGACAACTGTCAAGCCCTCATCTGAGGATCCTAACTGCTATTTGCGAAAGATTCTTTAAGTGCATAAGTGCTATGATTGAAGTGCTAATCATACGAACATACAAGTGCATACATTTTTTTTTTTTTTTCCTTTGGACCATGATTCCTGTGTCAGTTGCTGTGAAAATTTAAGTTTCTTTCTTCTGTGAATAGTTTGAGGCACACAATAACACAATAACACACAATTCCAAAAGCGACACAACGTGAAAACGGAGTCAGCGTCAGGGATTAATATGGTTTAACTTCGACAGGACAGCATGGGTCATACTTGAAAGAAGAGGACAATGTGAGGAAGCAGGATTGAAAAAACTCAAGAAACATCAAATCTCATCAAGAGGGAAGCATACCAAAGTTTTCAATTTCCTTCGCATACTTCTCCACAAAGGTTTTGTGTATCTCATCCTTTTCCGCCTCGGTGTCCTCCTTGGTTGACGGCTGGATATTCACAATACTCTAGAGAACAGATAAATACGCAGGCAGAGATCAGAAATGCTGCATCTGTTACTTCTTTTGAATCCCATCTTAATAAATGTACTTTAATTGTTGTTTTATCCACTTTTATCTCGTAACTTTGTGAGAAATGTGCTACACACATACACTAATCTCGTTCCCTTTACAAGCAGGGCTTGGCATGAAGGTTTACGATTATTATTCTATTGTGAAAGTAAAAGTGTGTAAGTAAACTAACCGTGTGTGTAACAAACCAAGTGTAGAGCCTCTTAATCATCCAGGTCCAAATCTTACCTTGCTGAAACCTTCTTTGCTGATGGAGTCGACATTCCAGGGCAGTTTGTTCAGTTCTCGCTGATATTCTTTCAACATGTTCGCAAACGTCTTTTCATCCTTCTTCAGTTTTCTCAGCTCAGCCTGGACCTTCTTCAGCTCAGCCTCCCTCCCCTGATCCTCCTCCCCCTCCTCCCTTCCTTCTTCCAGCTCTCTAAGTCGTCCCTGGGCTTCCTCTAAAAGCCTCTTGCATTCAGCCAAGTTGTTCTCCAGATCTTCGCCTCTCTGTTGAAACTCAGCCATTCTCTCCAAGCGCGCCTGTGGTGGAAAAAGAGAGTGAGATGAAGAGGAGAGGATGAATGCTGAGGGAGGGAGAAGGTGCTCAATCACTATAATCTTAAACACATCAATGTGTCAACTAACAAGATTTAACTGTGACACCTGCAGATGTTGATGGGTGACAGATTTAAGTGTGACACCTGCAGATGTTTGATGGGTGACAGATTTAAGTGTGACACCTGCAGATGTTTGATGGGTGACAGATTTAAGTGTGACACCTGCAGATGTTTGACGGGTGACAGATTTAAGTGTGACACCTGCAGATGTTTGACGGGTGACAGATTTAAGTGTGACACCTGCAGATGTTTGATGGGTGACAGATTTAAGTGTGACACCTGCAGATGTTTGATGGGTGACAGATTTAAGTGTAACACCTGCAGTTGTTTGACAGGTGACAGATTTAAGTGTGACACCTGCAGATGTTTGATGGGTGACAGATTTAAGTGTAACACCTGCAGATGTTTGAAAAGTGACAGATTTAAGTGTGACACCTGCAGATGTTTGATGGGTGACAGATTTAAGTGTGACACCTGCAGATGTTTGATGGGTGACAGATTTAAGTGTAACACCTGCAGATGTTTGACAGGTGACAGATTTAAGTGTAACACCTGCAGTTGTTTGACAGGTGACAGATTTAAGTGTGACACCTGCAGATGTTTGATGGGTGACAGATTTAAGTGTAACACCTGCAGATGTTTGAAAAGTGACAGATTTAAGTGTGACACCTGCAGATGTTTGATGGGTGACAGATTTAAGTGTGACACCTGCAGTTGTTTGATGGGTGACAGATTTAAGTGTGACACCTGCAGATGTTTGATGGGTGACAGATTTAAGTGTAACACCTGCAGTTGTTTGACAGGTGACAGATTTAAGTGTAACACCTGCAGATGTTTGGTAGGTGACAGATTTCAGTGTGACACCTGCAGATGTTTGATGGGTGACAGATTTAAGTGTGACACCTGCAGCTCTCAGTGTATTAACTAGTTACTGGTTTCCGGTCACTAACTACTAGTAACTACTGGTCAGACTAACCAGGTAAGAGACTCCACACGTCACAGCTACACAAACCGCTGACCCGGTGTCTCATCCGGAACAGACTCGGTGTGTCCACGTACGGGCTGACCGCGTCCTCGTCATCGGACACGTAGATGTGGTCCCACACGCTGTAGTCGACGCCGGCTCCGGAGCTCATCCTCCCGCCTCCTCTGCCTCGACACCACCGCGGGATTCAAACACGGCACCGGGGGAACAGTGGAGGTGTTCAGCGGAGACGACACAGCTTCAGTCCGGAGAAACAGAGATTTACAATAATCCTCTTAACGAAGCGGAGGATACACGTCATCAAAGAGCGCGAAGGTTTGTGTTCATGTTTGCTGAAGCTTACAGCACCACGTGGAAGATCAACAGGGATTTCTAACTATATATATAGTAACTGTATGTTTATATGTATTAAATACAGACGATAAGATAAAGCATATTGCTCTCACTTAAAAAAAAAAAAACAGCTCTGTTTTCTGAATGAACCAGTGTGTAAGACTGAGGTGGAAGGAAGTGATGATGTCACTGGTGTGTGTGATCATCTGAATTGTTTTTGTCTTCACCATTTCTTTATATTTAAAAACTTTATATTTACATGAGGGGGGGGGGTTCCTCTCTATGGAGGCGGAGGAAGAGGAGGAAAACAGTCAAGTACTCTTGGGATGTATTTACGGGCTTCATCCTAAACAGCCTCTGCAGGGGTGTTTCCTGTCAGAGCCTCATAGATCCAAACCTCTGACATCAGCAAAAATGAGGAATCACACTAACAGGAAACCTGTAATTATATGTTTCCTTCACTTCCTTATATTCACCACAGTCACACATGATAAATTGAGTCATTTACTATTTGATCTTTTATCTCCACCTTTGTTTTCCTGCCTTGTTTACTTCAGTTCCTTTTTTTTTTTACCCAACAAGGTCATGTATTCATTGGTTGGATCAGATCTACTTTTTTTTTGTGTGACAATATTTGTGAAGTGTGAAGCAAATAAAATCTGAATAGACAGTAGCTTGTCCAGTGTAAAGTGATACCATTTATTCATGTTTACAAATACACTCAGTCAAATCATCATCATAGCATTTTTTTAGTGAAGATCTTTAGTGAAGATCTGGCTTGAAGTCAAAGTCAAAGTTAAATAGCACCACAACTACACGTGTATGTACAGGCAGGAAATGTGAGATATTGTGAGGTGTCACAAGGTTTCCGTGAGGCTTCACACCTCGCTGCAAAGTTCAGTGGGAAATTTATGCACATATAATATTCAAGGTTTTGTACACAGCACACCTCTAAATAAAGTGATAAAGTTCTCTGCAGTCACATGAGCAAAATAAAACGTGACAGGTAAAACAGCACATTCACAAATTAACAACATTTACACAATGATTTCCAAACATGTAGTTTGTCTGTTTAATATTTTACTAATTCCACATTCCACATTCTCTCACTATACAGACATGAAGCCAAAATATCCCAGGTTCAAACACCTTCCTTCACATTTGGATTCTGTGCTGAGGTCCTGTACTGTAACCAGACAGCAAGTGGCAATCAAGATGCTTTTGCTTCATTTTTTTAAACATTACTTCCACTTTTAAGTCTCATATAAATCTAGACCTGTTAATGAAACATATAATCCTCCTTAAAACTGCAGTTGAAACAGTTTTTTACAGCAGCAATAAAAACTGCACATTAATCTACATGTAAATGAGTTAACAGGAGGCAGCATGTTGCACCAGTGAGAGAATTTAGAAAAACACGATGAGGACAGTGAAAGGCAGAAGTGACAACAGAAGATACAGAAGTAGCATCAGACAAACCGACTCAACTACAGTCCCTCAAGGTTTTCCATAACTATAAAAAGTAGGAAACTATTATCCGACTCCTACAGAGCCTCACTGGTGACAAGATAAGTCGTGGCCATGAGCTATGAATCTGTTTTTTATGACCTGGTGAACTTGGAACTTGTTCGACACACACTGTCTACACTGACTCTGAGGACTCACACTGGGGTGGAAATATTTGGGATTAATAGTCAATAAAAACATTGTTCGCCAGGTCTTGTTATTAAAGAACAGATTCATAACTCATTCCCACGACTTAATGACTCATGGTGATGCAATATATTTTTTCCAGATGTCACCAGAGGGGCTCTGTAGATTCCAAGCAGGTAGGCAGCTGTCATCAGAGGTCACGGAGATCACACGTGTTCGCATGAGGCAGACACTACTCAGAAATGTGTTTGGTAAAATGCACCACGAGAGCCTGATTATACAAAAATAACCCATTTGGAAAAAACAGGCTCAATTGCTTTGAGAAAGAATTGGACATTTTGAAATATGTGCAGTATGTATATTTGTGACTTAATTTTAAAGCTGTATGTCTTCAGTAGAGATGAATGGGCTTTGAGCTGGGTGCCCCAGACAGAACATAGACTAACACACACAAGACATTATTAGTAATATAAAATAACCACATATTGTCAAACAAACGACCATCAAAAAAGTTACTTCAATGTTCAACATAACTTTAACAATTTATACAAATTGCTAACTCTAATTTGAAAGGATGTGTGTTACATTTAAGTATTTTTCAAATTGTGTCCAACAATTTACTTTTTTGTCTGTGTAGTGAAATGTGTTTGATCACGAGTTTAACTGTATGACACTTTGTTTAGCAGAGGAAGTGATTTGTTCCTTGAAGTACTCAGGTTACACAACTTGAAACTGATCTTTTTTGGGGCATTTTGTGTCATCAGATCACGTCAACATAGAGATGACAGGAAATGACAGTGAGAGAGATGCAACACAGGCCATGAGTCAGACTCCAATTCTGTAGCTTATCTCACTTTTCACACCGTCCCACTGATTTACCCTTCAGTGGGTACGGCAACGTGTCCTGAGCGAAAACAAAAAACTTTCTTCAGGTTGTACTTTCCCTTCCGGTTTTTTTTGTAAAAGTAGACTGCTGCTGCTATCAAGACGATGATGAAAAACACAACAGCAGCACCTATTATGTACTCGATGATGTAGTCTGGTAAAGAAAAAAAAAGGAACAGACAGAATTTAACGTCAGATCATCTGCAAAAAAATATCACCAGCATAGCCACAATTCACTTCCTTCTTCTTTTCACAAGGGCTACGGTGAGTTCACATTTACAATGAGAGAGCAGAACTGAAAGCAGTCATGTTGGTTTTTCCCCGTGATTCACTTCCCAGTGACAAATTCACAGACACTTTTGAACAGTAGAGAAGTAGTACCTCTAATTTTGTTGTATGCATAGCTTACGATTACAGTAAAGGTATTCTGATCATTAGTTTCACGACAAAAGCAACGAAAACCAGAAGACAAGAAATGCCTGCACACCAGAAACTTTTATTTTACCTCCCGACAGGTAATGTTTCGAGTTTTTACTACAGACAGGCCGAATAATTCCAGAGGAACATGTGAAGTGCAGTGCATGTTTGAGAGCAGCTTTAAAGAAGGAACTGGATTTGGAATGAACAACTCACCTTTGACAGCCACGCTGAACATCACAGTGCTTGTCCCCATGTCGTTGCTGGCAGAGCAGCTGTACTCCCCCCCATGCCCAGAAGCGACAGACTGGATGGTGAGGACGCTGCGGTTGGACGGGGGGACACCGGCTGGCAGGACTGTCCAGGTGTACGAGGGGCTGGGGTTCCCCACGGCCGAGCAGTTCAGCTGTAGAGAATCTCCTTTTGTGATCCAGATCACATCTGGATGGGATGGCTCCAGTTGCTGAGGCTTATCTGTGTGGGAGGAATACAAAGTCAAACAGCTAATGAATCAACAGGGAGCTGCAGATGAAAACCAAAGTGCTGATCGGGAGTTGTGTTTATGACCACCTGGCAAAGTTCTGGTTATTTTACCTTCTGGCTTCACTTTTGGTCTAATCTAAAGGATGTGAGGTGAAATGTCCAGTTGCCTGCGTACACTTACAACTTCTGAAGACGCTGATGAGTGACAGTGAGCGTGAAAACCAAATTACCAGCAGCGACATAAAGGAGAGCTGATTATTAGACTGTAACAGACCCACTTCACAAAATAGTAATCATGTGATTCACTGCAACAAGTAGAGCGCTCAGGCCCAATAGTCCCTTAAATGAAGCGCCATCATTTGCAGGTTTGTTATCGGACTCACAGTGGACAGTAGCGGTCACTTTTTTCGACGTCGCCATCGGAGGGGTCTTTGGTCCATGTGGTCCCAGCTCCAGCTTGGCTTGACACCAGTACTGAGCTCCGTCGTCTTTTGGAGTGGCGTGGATGTCCAGAGTGAAGACCTCAGTCCCTGGTTCACTCTGTGGTGCACTGCTGGACTGCGTCTGACCCAGTTCTGTGAGATCTCTGAAGAAAGTCACAGTGACGTTTGAGATCGGAGCCACGTTCTGCACCTCGCACTCCAGAGTGTAGTGACGGGACTCGAACAACGGCCCGGAGTGATTCTTAAAGCCGATGGACACCAGGTCTGGAGGCTCTGTGGAGACAGAGAAAGGCTGAGAGACGGATAGCTGGACGGACGGATAGACAGAATGGATTGATGGATGGACAAATCGATAGATAGATAGAATGGACAGACGGATGAATGGAAAGAGAAAGACAGATAGATAGATAGATAGAATGGACAGATGGATGATTGGACAGATAGATAGATAGATAGATAGAGACAGATGGATGAATGGACAGAGACAGACAGATAGATAGATATATGGATAGAATTGACGGACGGACATACAGAGAGAGTATAAATCCCACAAATAAAAGTGAACTTACTGTACACGATTACATCCAGTTCAGTGCAACACTGGTGGTTCGTAGCGTTAGCATAGAAACACAGGAGAGTAGTCCCCCACTCCCTCAAGCTGTCCACCGTCCATGTAATCGTGGTTCCGTTGAGGACGTTTTTTCCGATCGATTTTTCCAAATTGAAAATGTTGCTTGGGCAAGACGGGCACAGAGTGCAGTGGGCAGAGGCCGGGTCCCCGTGCTTCACCACCAGTGTGGACGGAGTGAACTCAGTGTTGTTCACACAGTTTTTATCTGTAACAAAAAGGTTTTCACAGTCACTTTCTGTTTGAGCTGCTGGAACACACACATTGACCTCACGGGGAGCCATTAAGGATTATCTATCTATCTATTATCTAAATGTTAGTGTTGAGCATCGGTACTCAACATTTCAAGTATGTCCCACAACACTACTATCTTTAATTATGTTAGCTAATCAATCATTTAGGTTATAGATTATACGTCACTGGCTATTTATACATGTATACACATATTGTCACATGGGATGAAAATCTGACAGAGTCAGACACAGACAGGAACGTGTTCTGGACGACATGTTTGTCTGTAGATCTCAAAGTAAAACTCACCACAGCCGGACACGTGGAAGTCAGTCAGGAAACCCAGCAGCGACACGATCACCAACGTGTAAGAGGAAAAGGAAAACATGGCTTATCTGGAAAGATCGGCTCAGTTTGACGCTGAAAGCAAAAGCTTCAATCACTGAACTAGTCGTGTTTCTCTAAAGGGCGAGACTGTGAGCAGGAGGAGACGGAGGAGGAGGAGGAGGAGGAGGAGGAGGAGACAGTGCTGATAACGAAACTGAAAATAGTCAAAGTGACGTGTCTGGTTTCTCCCTGGAAAACCCGGTGTTGTTCCACGGTGATGTCAGCAGAGCTGGACTTATAATAAAGAGAATCATCATCATCATCACAAAATAACTGAAAAATAATGATAATAATCACCATCATCATCATAACAAGAATAATAATGAGAATCATCATCATCATCACTAGAAGCAAGAAGAAGAAGAAGAAATTGTATAGTCCTGATGATAATGATAGTAATAACAACAGCACATTCATCATCATCAAAGAACAAATTAAGAATAAAATAATAATAATCATTAGAAGAAAAAGAATTTGATAATAACAATAACAACAAAATAATCATTAGAATAATAATTCAATTTATTTCACAGCTCCTTTCTAGACCCCTGAGGAGATCTTACAATTTATCACAGTTAAAGTGAAAGTGAAATATATTGACATTGTCTTGGAAGTATTGTACAGTTTGAATTACTTTAATTGTGCCAAACACAATTTCCCCCTGGGATCAACAAAGTATTTCTGATTTCTGATTTAGTCTCAATATTCCCATTATAGCATCACAAGCAAGTTCAGCAAACAGAAACAGAAAGAGAGAGCGAGAGTGAGAGGAGGTTTGGAGCTTGTGTCAGAAGAAATGAAAAGATGGAAGATCTATTCTAGTGGGAATCTTTGAACAGATTTTCAGACGAGACAGAGATACAATCCAGAACCAACACCAGCAGGACGAATGAATAGAAAACAATGAAAAAGTAAAAAGAAAGAAATTTAACAGGTTTGTTTAATGAATAATAAAACACCAAAGATTACTTTCTGTGTGTTTGTCGCTGATATTAAATCATAAAAGCAGAAATGTCTGTTGTAAAATGTCGATGACAAACAAATCCACAGTTTTCTTTATAGTCATGAAATACTCTGTTCGTGTTCAGGACTTTATTTAAAGTTTTAATCTCAGGTCTCAAGAATGTGATCATCATTTTTACAGTAGGGGGCAGCGTTGATCAGCTCATTGAGAGAAAATGTCTGTATGATAATATGTTTAATATGTCAAAGTGTTGCTTCCCGACAATTACAAATGAACACATTCTCGTGTATTTTTAATTTTATGCCCCCAACCTCAAAGTTAGTGCTTGAGAAAACTTACCAAGTTGATTTTCCACTTTGCTTCCTCACACGAGCAGAAGACACTTGTTATTTTCTTCTTGATAAAGTTTTATGTGGTTCTTTCTTAACACTTGTTGATTAATGACTCCAGTGGCTCTGGTGATTTTTACTAATACACAACATGTGTTACAATAATAGAAGGGCTCTGCAGAGTGAATAATTACTAACACATTAACTGGTTGTTTAAGCATTAACTTATTGCTGTGTTGAAAAGCTTCAGGCGATGATGCAGCACTTCTGGTTTTCTTGTGGCCCGAACCAATTCGATCTTAGCCTAAAGTTTCCCTCCGGTAAAATAACGAATTTACCAAAAACAATCGTGGACTGTTTATTGTAATCATGTGGTGCCCCAGACAGGGTGTCATCCGGATGTGAACCTGAAGTGGCCCAAGTAGCACAAAACAATTCCAGGCCACCTTTGGCACCTCTGGTTGACTTGCGGTATTGTAATGGTTTACTCATGGCCCAGATCTGGCAAACAGGAGCGCCATCATTCCGCCGGATGAGTGTGAACCTGAAACACTTGTGGGTAAAGAGAGCTTCCTCTTCTGTTCGGATTACTACCACGTCTCTGTTTGATCTTGATGGCTTTGTAATTAACCTCACATCAAAACTATGCGTGATCACAAAATTAGACACGTTTGAGAGGAAAAGAGAGGAAGAGGAGGAGGAGGAGGAGAGGAGGAGGAGGAGGAGGAGGAGGAGGAGGAGAGGCCCGAGAGTCGAGTACATTTGCTTTCATGCTCCCTGATGTGAAATTACCCACAAACTGCTGCTGGTCAGTGTTTGTCAGTGTTTGAGGAGCAGATGGTGGCGATGGAGACGCCCTGACGTCACACACATCATCATTAATCACACACACGTGTACATGGACAGGGGACGAAGTGTAAAAGCTCAAGATGAACAAAAGGCTCTGGTGCAGCAAAGTAGATGACTGACAATAATACATTTCGTGTGTTTAAGATGAAAATCCACATTTAGCTCAGAAAGCTAATATGAGTCTTTAGCAGCGCTTCAGACAATTGGATTAAAAAAGACGTACAAAGCAAATAAAAGCAAATAACTATGAATATAAAATACACATCATGATCGAACAGTAAAATAACATTTCCCTGTTGAGCTGCAAACACAAAAGGGATTTTTATTCCTTAAATCTATTAACTTTGGAAAAATTAAACTGACTCTCGTCTAACTTGTAGAGCTGAGGTCTCTTATTGGCTCTAGATGAAACTCTGAATATATTTTTTGTGACATATCAAACAAGGATTATAGATTTTATCAACCCACTGCTGGCAAAATGACCAGCGGGAAGGAATTAATATATATATCTTAATATTCAAATGGGCTTTTTGACAATTGTTTAGTTTAGTTTTTAAAAGATAAAACAAAATCTGTTAAAAACAAAATCACAAAATAGGTGTTGGCAAAAAAAAAACTACATAACAAGATGCATTTTCATAGATTAAAAGCATTTTTTATTTTCCATCCATTTTAAAACATACTTTAGAATATCAAGTCTTTATCTTATGAGTTAAAATGAATTCTCTGTTAAATCTGCCCTTTTCCCAGCCCCCTGCTCGAAAATGAGTCTTTCTCTGCAACTACAAGCTCCACATGAATAATCCTGCTATCATGCAGTTGTAACTCAAACCCTCAAGCTCCAGTTGTGTTCGTGGATTCATTTATTTGGTGCAAACTTGGTAATTGCTTCCTAAAAGTTAGTGACTGAAACTGTTTATCTGTCACACTTTCACTGACCCTCCACAGCACTTACCAGCAGATGTGTTGAGACGCTAATGATTATAAACGTGTCAGCGCCAATGATTGACCATCTGTGTGTGTGTGTGTGTGTGTGTGTGCCTCATCATGGACTCTGGTCCACGCAAACATCTGCTGTACTCCACTCACCTCCACCCGCACCACACACTCCATTATCCCCCGGCACAGTGTGTGTGTCAGCGCTGCAGGTGTCACATTAAGGTGATGGGTTTAATCATCAGTTCCAGCAAAGGCCTGCCCTCCTCACACACTCACATGTGACTGTGTGTGTGTCAGGCTGCCAGTAACAGACAGGTCAGTCTGTAGTTCAGCTGGGACCGGAGCTGGAGTGTGTGTGTGTGTGTGTGTGTTTGACTGTGTGTGTCAGTGTCACACAAAGACTGTGTGGTGTTTTTAATGTGCTTGGGTTTTAAAGTGTCTCACAGAGTCCGATTGTGAGTCCGTCGTCTGATGAGACGTTGCTCAGGTGTGAGAGTTAAACTCAGCATCTCTGTGTGTGTGTGTGTGTGTGTGTGTTATTGTTTGTGCTGTATTTCTAAGTGTGTGTGTGAGTGTATTTCTGTGAACCCTTGAGGATGTCTAACTCCACCATCAACTTCTACGCCCTGTCTCAGTCCTTCAGCTCCTCTGATATTATTGTCATAGCAACCTACTTTCTTCTCAACCTCGCAGTCGGCATCTGGGTAAGTGTCAGAGATGTGTGTGTGTGTGTGTGAGTGTGAGAGAGAGTGTGTGAGTGTGTGAGAGATTGTAACACTGTTCTCTGTCAGTCATCATGCAGGGTGAGCAGGAACACCCTGAGTGGATATTTCCTGGCCGGACGGGACATGGCCTGGTGGCCGGTGAGTGTGTGTTTGTATCTGCTCATCTGTGAACTTGTGTTGGTGAATGAACCAAAAATGACTTGTATGCTGAAATAAATGGCTTTTTAAACACTAAAAAATCATTTACCAATATTTGTAGACAAATATGAATCAGTTAATAAGGAGAACTTGTTGTTGCCAGGTTGTAGGAAGTTTGTTTGTTCACTAGAGAACAATAAAAGTTATATGTGAAATATTTACTCATGAAGGTCATAAAATGCTGAGGAGGATTTTCTGCTTGGATGAAACTGACAAAATACTGGGACCTGACTGCAAATATCATAAAGGAGATGAATATATGTAGTAATGATTCTGATTAACAATACTGGGAGAAAAGTTGAGCATAACAACAGACAGACTGCTGGAGTCAAACTCCGAGTAACACAATCTAAAATGAGTCTTTCATACTGTTTACATGTAGTTTTTGGTTTCTGTTTAATTCTACTTTACGATGGAAATATTTGATATTTTTACTCCACTGCATTTACCTGATGGAATTTTAAAAATAATCTTTTGTCACGATCCCTCGTCACGGCTCAGATGTCTGAGTATTTCCACTAAAAATGATTTTCCCTCTAAATTTCTCAGATAATTTCATTTGAATTTCAGTCCCAACGAGATTTTTAAAAATCCAATAATTCATCAAATGAAAACACAAAAAAAACTCAGTGACTCTTTGAAGGGACACAAACTATGAGTTGAGAACCACTGGACCAAACTATCAGTGGATGAAGTCATTGAAAGTAACTTCACCTCCAACAGCTACGACGATAAACACTTGATGCATCGGAATTAAAAAGTACTACAAGCCTAAGATACATTTGTCCTCCGACCATGTACTTTAGTTTTTGCTTCTGATACTTTAACTTGTAAGAAAGTATTTAATCGATGTCATATATGGCACTTGAAGTAAAGTACATGGATGCTGTCCATCCCTGCTGTGCTCAGATTGGAGCGTCTCTGTTCGCCAGCTCAGAGGGCTCAGGTCTGTTCATCGGTCTGGCCGGGACTGGAGCTGCTGGAGGCATCGCTGTCACCGGCTTTGAATGGAACGTGAGTTAAACAACACACACACACACGAGACGTTATGAAATCTATCTATGAATAGTAACTGAAAACACTTAAATCCAATGGAATGAAGCAGATCTGGTCTGATAATCCATCTAATCCACCTTTTGTGCTGAGAAAACAAAAACACGCAGCTTCAATGACTAATTTAATTTGAAACATGAGGAGGAAATTAATGATGAGAGCATTGCAATCGATATTTTACCCAACGAGCAAAGAGACAACTACTTAGTGTTTGTACAGCTGTAACACACAACCACCAGCAGGGGGCAGCAGCAGAACTCCTTGAAAGACATCCAGATGTTTTAGGTGAAGTGAAGAATGAGTCAGCACCAGTGTGAGAGTTCATTCATTCAGAATAAAGAGTTGAATGTTTTTCCTTAAGTTGAACAGAGAGAGGATTTATAATTGATTGATTGATTGATTGATTGATTGATTGATTGACTGACTGATCATTCTTCTTTTCCTCCATCAGGCCACCTATGTGTTGTTGGCTCTGGCCTGGGTGTTTGTGCCTGTCTACATCTCCTCAGGGGTTAGATTGCACACACACACACACACACACACACACACACACACACACACACACACACACACACACACACACATTGGTGCATGTCTGCTTGTTAAGGCTGGTTCAGCAGACAAGAATTACCCGCCTTGAAAATTCCCCAACAGGGTGTTACACTTCAGTGCACATGCACACACACAATGTAGTCTTCTAATAAAAATGGCCATAAATGGATTTTCCCTCTTTGTTGTATTAAGTGTGAACACATCACACGTATCCACTGTCACCTCCCTCTCACTGCTGCATCCTTCTGATCATGTGTCTGATCTTTGGTTCTCATGTTCAGATCGTGACGATGCCGGAGTATCTGGGTCGTCGATTCGGAGGAGAGAGGATCAGAACCTACCTGGCTGTCCTCTCCCTGCTGCTGTCCGTCTTCACAAAGATATCAGTGCGACAATCTCTCACACACACACACACACACACAATGAAACAGCACAACATTTAGCAACCCTGTCTGACACGTTGTGTTTCCATCACCAGACGGACCTGTACTCTGGAGCCTTGTTTGTCCAGGTGTGTCTGGGATGGAACCTCTATCTGTCCACTGTCCTCATGCTGGTGGTCACTGCACTCTATACTATAGCAGGTACACACAAACCACGACGACATTTTGTTTGTGTCTCGGTTTTGATCACATCACAGAACTTTTTCAGCTCAGAGAAAGACTTTCTTACACTTGCATAACTTATATTTTATAGATAAATCCCTGTCAAGCAAATAAGAATCTGTTCTGTGCACAGCACACTGATGTATCTGTATTCTTACTGTCCATCCATGCACTCAGTAACCTCACTCACTCAGTTTTACTCTATCGTTCTTTGTCGAATTCACAGTTTTATGAATTTAAAACAATGGACGCTTTGTTCTTCATTTTTATATTTTTCCACACGGTCACATTTTCCTGCACGCTTGCTCAACCTTCTCTCTCCGATCCAGTGAGTAGTAGGATCAGTGTTCACGGGAGAAACAATTAGTTGTTGGCGACGCTTTTTATTTTCTTAAATAAATCGTAAATAATAATTTCTGCACAAAACCTTCTTTATGTGCTTTTGCTTTATCTTTCCCTTTGCATGTAAGGTTTCATCAACAGTATCACATGCTATTGTGTCCAGGTGGTCTCGCTGCTGTCATCTACACAGACACTCTGCAGACAGTTATCATGATCGTAGGAGCAATAATCCTGACAGTCACTGGTATGTACACTTGAATCCTTCAAAAGCAAACTGAGCATGCACATCTGCAGTTTTTAGTATCATAAGGAATGTATAGTTGGGAGTTGTACCTTGATCCACAGCCTTTAACAAGATCGGAGGGTACAGTAACCTGGAGCGTGTGTACAGCATGGCGGTGCCCAGTAAGATCATTCCCAACAGCACCTGCCACCTGCCACGTCAGGACGCCATGCACCTGTTCAGGGACGCCGTCACCGGAGACCTGCCCTGGCCGGGCATGACGCTGGGCCTCACCATACTGGCCACCTGGTACTGGTGCACTGACCAGGTACATCTGCAAAATACACATCAGTGACAATACACACGTGCCTCGAGGTGCAGCTTCCTCCAGGGGCCGTAATGGACCACAAAGCTGGAACTCCATTAAAGTGAAGTTAAAAACCTTCTCTCTCAAAACACGTAAAACTAGAACTACAGCCCAGAGGTCGTTTGTCTCCACCGACCAGATTAGTTTCAGTCTTAATACGTTTTTCTTTAGACTCACATGGGTTCACCTTTGTCCACTGAATCAAATCAGTTCCTTTTTGAGTCACGTTCAAGAGGCAAAAATAAGTGTTTGTGAGGTAACTGTGACCTCTTTTCTCTTCTGTAGTCTTTGTTGTTTATTAGTTTTTGACTCAACTTCTAAAATCTAGGGTTGTTGTACTTGTTTTACCGAACTAGATTTACTCAAGTACTGTGTCTTTGTACAGGAAATAGTCAACATGCCACAAGAATACTTTTAAAAAACCATGAAAGCTCTTTTTTATTTAGCGAATTTGTAAAAGAAAAGTAAAATGAGGTCATCAAAGTTTTCTCTCAACCGACTGTGGCCTCAGAAAAACTGTGAACCTGCTCAACTTCAGTAAATATGGCAGATCCATATTGAACCAGAGGTTTATGAGTTTTAACACATTTTAATGAATAATCTTGGTTTGTCCTTATTAATCATTTCTCTAAAATCTGAAAACAGCTCCTTGATCACAGGGTGGAGATTTCTTTTTAGCTACATTTTCCAATTTCAAGAAAAATCTTTCAATGTAATCTTGGACTTTCTTTGGTTTTGCTCCTGCTGCTAAATATCCCAACAGACTCCATTCTGTTAAAGTTGACTGCTCCAAGTCTCAGGTCAGTCTCCATCTCTGGCCAAACCCAAACACCAGGCTTTAAAAAATCCTTTAAGAAACCTAAGACTAGAATTATATATTTTCTATGAGGCAAAAGCAGACATACTTAAAATACCTCACTGCACTCAAACACATTCATTAACCGCTCTGGATGATTTCCAGATCAGATGCCGTTAGCTTGAGTTATAGACTTTCACTGTCAGACATGAGGATTTTCCTGGTACTGATGCTGACTCATCTTTAACTGGTGTTTAATCTGATCTGTTTGAAGCAACAACAGAGAAACAGTCTGACTTTTTATTTACAACATTCACTTTTAGTCACATCAGTGTTAAACATCGAATACACCTGGTCTCCACATCTGTAATCAACAACATCTGCCTCACCCGCAAAGCAAGCAACACGGTGGCTTAACCCTCGCACCATCAGTTACCACAGTGGTATCAACACCCAGAGCCTGACGCGTATATCAGCGGGAAAACATCTTCAGCTGATTGTCACATCTGTGTGTGTTTAATATAGAAAAATATTACGGAATGAAATTCTAAAAAACAGAAGCTGATTTAAACTGGAAGTGTTCAAAGGATTCATTACAAGACTGAAGTGCTTTATTTGATCAAATCTAGTATGTTGTTGTTTATCAACTACTAAATACCTCTGCTTCTGTTCAATCTTAAACTGTGTTCAGACCTGGCATCAACATCTGACCTGAAAGATCGGAGTCAAGGCCCGGACGCACTGTAACGTGTCCTGAGATCCGATCGCTCGGACCATATTGGGAGCTGGTCCGAGACGCATCATTTTTGCTGTCGGAATGCAAAAGCATCACTTGTGAAGAACCACATACTCAGCTGACGTCACAATATCAACACTGATCGCCACATCACAATCTTTTTCTTAATTCTTAAACTGATAAAAATAATTCTGCACAGCAGCTGCACAAGATTCACTCAGCCCCTCCTGACTCGTCTCTGCGTCCCGCTCGCTCGTGCCGACACACAGACACACATTGGACACGTCTCTAAACTCAGACTGTGTAAAAACAACACATCACTTTGTCTTCACAAATACAAATGACTTACATGATTATTTGCATATAGAGCAGGGAAGTCAAATCACAATGGACTCAACACTGTCTCATTGTGATTGGATCTCTCAGGACAGACGTTTATATCAGGTCTGAACAGGGGCTTAGAAACAAGATGACTGAATCACTTGTTTACTAATTATGACAGATGTAAGATAAAAAGTGTCGCTCTCAGATCAGTAACGCTACTGAAAGCATCCAGTCTGAAACTTTAACCAGGAGGAAAAAGTTTGGAAGGACAAACAATTCATTTACAGACAAAACCTCTAACAACACATCATCATATCAGATTCATATCACTTCATAATTAAATAGTTGGTGTAAGCTGAGCCTTAGGGTTTAAAACAGGAAGTGACATGCATGCCTGAGATAGAAAGGATTCCACAGTGAACAGTCACCAGTTTCGTAGCAGGAAGTCTTTATAAACAAACGTCCGTGCGTCCACAGGTCCTCTGTTCTAGCTAGCAGCCTGTTTATTATGAGTCGCTTTCTTCTGCGACCCTCCTCCTCGTGCCCTCAAGTGTCTAAAATTGGTCAGTTTTGAGAAAGAAACTCCAAGTAGCCCTGATGGGCTGGTTGGCTGCTGTGCCGAGGTGTTGTCCGTCTTCCTGTAACCCGGGCTGTGGCGTCGTGGCGACCGGCTGGACCGAATCTCTGCGTGCGGCCGGGTCGAACTGGTTTGCAGCCCTTGACCCTTCCAGTATTGGTGTCCTCCTATCACAGGGCCAGCTGCTCGGGTAGGGCGGTGGTAACTTCCCGGTTTGGCGATGACGACTTTATTTCCTCGCAGTCTTGCATCTCTACCTGGAGATCTAGAGGTCTGGAACAACTAGAAATTCAGAAAAGATACATCACGTTAATCATAGAGTGTTAATAAAGATGGACGACGTGACAGCTCTCAAATCTGAAGCCAAAACATCCGGATAGCCCCCTGTTGGCTGGAGTGTTAGTTTACGTGACCAAATTAAATCAGCATACATGCTTAATAAATGTTTTTGGTCAGGTAATTTTTTTGAATTTTTCAGGTACGTTTGGTTTGAATTTGTTATTTGATGCTTTAAAAACAGGGTGAGATTTTAGCACAGTGGGACATTTGGTTCTATAATTCTTTTGAAAGGTGCTGCATGGATAAAGTTAATAGTTATTACTGTTTCTCTGTGTTTAGGTTATTGTACAACGCTCCCTGTCGGCTAAGAGCATGAGTCACGTGAAAGGAGCATCGATCCTGGCTGCCTATCTGAAGATGCTGCCCTTCATCTTCATCATCCTCCCCGGCATGATCAGCCGAGCGCTCTATCCAGGTGCGTGCACAAACGCTTCAGCGAATAATCAGACACAATTTGATTCGGGGGAAAAAGTAGCGTTTCCTTTGATGCTGTTGGTTTAACACACCTTTTTTCAGACGAGTTTGAATAAATGTTTGTGACACATTTTCCTGTTAAAGGAGTGTCAGTGAACATGTTGTAACTGCAACTGACAATGAACACATCGTCTGGTGATTGTTATCTTTTTATCATTTAGTTTATCAAATGTGGAAAACAGTGGAAAATCTTTAATTCCTTGTACATTGCAGCTCACGTTTTGACTAAACATTTTGGTTCAACAATTAAAAAGTATTCTTCAGCAGAGCTTTGACTATTGTAATGTAACTTCCTGTTTAATTGTTTAGTCTGTGCAATGTGAGAAAGTCGGGGAAAAAAAGATCCAAAGACAGAAAAAGAAGCAAACATAAAATTTCTTATCGTCGGCCATTGCTCACTTCTCCAATGTGCCTGTGTGGTGAGGGGTGACCTTGTCTGCGGAGCTGCTGGGATTGGCGGATGAGGGCAGCGCTGTCCTCTGATTGGCTGGGCTCTCGAAGGTCCAGCATACTCTGGGAGAGGCGGGCCATCATGTTGACCCCATCTCCGTACCGATGTCCGCGACCCGAACCTGTGGAAGTTCTGCTTGTCAGCGGGTCAATTGGCTCCTGCTGGATATCGTAAAACTCCTCCTCCGACACAGTGGAGGCACTTGAAGGATCATCGTTGGCCGCTCGGTCACAGATGACCTTGGTGCTGTCTTGGCTGCCCTCGTCATTGCTGCCGGAGTCCCTGTCGTTGTCCTTAGATGTCATGCGGCCACGGCCTAACGTCAGCTGCGGCTGGGTTCTCTGTTCGCTCAAAGAGTCATCCTGACTTTCCAGTTGGTCCATTTTAACGAGAGTCACCTGCGGTTGGCCGGGCTGGTCTGAAGGGGTTGGGTCAAGGACCAGCTGCAGTGTGCGGCGTTTAGGAACAGGAGGTGCTGGGGTTTGTGTGTCTGGAGTTTGTTTAGCGTCATGTGTTGTTTGTGGATCAGCAGTGATACCAGATGGTGATTCAGCAGTGTGTTGATTTAGGTTGTGTTTGTCCTGTGTGCGGGGCTGCTGAGGGGCCACACTGGAATCTGTTGTATCGGTTTGGGCTTGGTTCTGAGAAGCATTTGTTTTCTCTTTGACCTGTTTGCTGGTTGTGGTCACAGGAGAAGCGGCTTCTGGACTTGTATTCCCAGAGGGCTTTTTGGTTCCTTCTGCCATGTTTGCATCATGACCCGGTGCAGGTTCCTCAGACTTGGGTGGCAGCGTCAGCGGTGCTTTGAAGCGTATAGCCTGGCTGACCTCAAACCTCTCTGACCTCTGTAGGTGAACCTGATTGGCCCGCTTTTCATCCCTGATATTGATAAAGCCTATCACGTCGCTTGGTGGGTCAGGCTCTGGCCAGGTGGGCAGGTAAGGAATCAGGTATGCTTTCTCCAGATAGGCTAATCCTGGGTGTAGGGGCGGTTCTTCCATTACCTTCTTAGGACGCCCTGTCATTATTTTTAGCCCTGTGGGGTTTTGAGGGTTGGAATTCTGGTCAGAGGGGGCTGGACTGTGGGCTCCCGTGGTAACCAGGGAGTATTTGGGATTGATGAGCTTCCTAGCAATAGCAGCTGACACAGGTGTAGGAGCCGCCTGGGGCAGCGGGTCGGGGACTGGTTCGTCCACCATGGGAACCTTGCTAAGAGACACCCCTCTGGACATGAGATAAAGGTCACGAAACTGTAGGTCCAACGTCTCCACCGCCTGTCCTGTGATCACAGTGATGAGGTTACGGTCCAAACGAGAGGACGACCAGGTGAAGCTGCAATAACACAGAGAAGGAAACATAAGTTCACAGCAGTGATTCAACCATTATGATGTCACAGTTCCAGAGATTAATCATTACACCAGACATTTGTGCGGTGAAGTCATGCAGCATATCGTGCCCTTTGGACACATCACAAGTTTGTTTGTCCTTGGAAGAACAGGTCACACAGTCAATGAGAACGTGCAGAAATATTGATTAATAGATAACAAAGTTACCTTTTAGGTAAACATTCATGCTCCGTGCTAACTAAGTGGTAATTTGGTGGTGTAAATTTTCTTTGAAGCATTGTCTAAAACTATTTAAATCAAACACACTCAGCACGTTTTATTCAGTGTTTCTGGGCTGGTTGTGGGTGGGGGGGTTATTGGTGTTACAATAGCTACAAAGAGCATTTGCATATCTCCTTGCAGCTCAGTGTTAGTCTCGACCAATTCCTGAGGGAAATATCTGGGTCATAATCTGCTCCACATTGTTTCACAAGCATTTGCTTTCTGCTGTTTTGTGCTTGATCGACTCTGCAAAAATAGTTTATCTTCGATGCTTCCAGCTGTCTGCTGGTAGAAACTGTGCGAGACTTGTTGAGAACAATGAACCTGAACCTAAACTGTGACTCTGTGGGCTAGAGAACCAAAACAATGAGCTAAAAGACAACAAAATGCTCAGAAGAGTGAGAGGCAACTCTCGAGTCGGGTGATTATTTTCTCGGGGCGCAAAGTGACCTCCTTTTGACAAATAATCACTTTTAATATGTTGCCAATGATAAAATATTGATAAGTGCAACTTTAGATGCTCAAATAGACAATTCACTGATTCACAACATTCTGTTCAGTAGACTTCTTACCTGTATGAACCAGAGACGGCTCTGTCTCCATCGACCAGGAGAAACTTCTGGCTCAGCGACCCACGCACCCTCTGTGCCGACCGGGTGAAGAACTCCACACCTCCGCAGCAGCGCACACGCAGATTCTACACACGCACACATTCATGCAAAGTTAATGCTGTGCAAACAAAGGCATACTAAGGGATTTGTTACCGACAGGAGGAGATATTTTACTGAACAAAAGGGAAATGAAGGCAACAAGAAAGTGGGGGGGCAGAAAAGAATTAGTTTTGTTGTTGCTCAAGAGCGGCTCATCTCTATCAATACCCCGACAACTTCATATTTACTGACTCTACAGGTTGGAGCATGGTCTGTATCTGTGTATGTGCATGCTTGCATGACACACCCTACTCAGTGTTTGTCTTCAGCCCTGTGATAAGGGTGTGGCTCCAGGCCGAGCGTTACCTCGCAAGTAAATGTTCTGCGCGAAATCTCACAGGAGACATGAACTGTGGGGGTCGTAAATTCTCCTAATAAGGGAGATGGCAGATAAGAAATAAGCTGAATGAGTGGGAGATCTCTATGGGTAAAGAGGAAGGAGGAAAGGGAAATGAAAGAGAAACAGAAACAGTATTATTTTTTATTTTCTGTTACTGCCTCAACCAGTTCAACTCAGACGCTCCGCCAACGGAGAACAATTTATTGGTGTTCGCACCTCACCGAGGCCTGCAGGCAAAAACCTGTTACACCTACGTAAGCCCTGTGCCCTACTTCCAAATATTTCACTTGTATTCAAATATATATCACAGGAAATTGGAGTTGGAGCTGAAGCTTTTACAGATAACAAGAGAAGCTGTACGACAAGCTCATCCCTCGCTTATGAAAACATCATCTGGGCGTGTATGTGTGTGTTTGTGTCTGTGTGTCTGTACCTTTAGATGTCCACGGTGCATATCAGCTCTGCCACACATGGAAAGAAAGCAGGGGACTGCAGCCATGTCAATGATTATGTATACAGGAACTTTGCGTTTATATGCAGCATCAAGCAGGTCACGAAAGATATCCACGTCTGTAAACACATCCATCACCACGGCTATTACCTACACACACACACACACACACACACACACACACACACAAAGAAAACCACAAATGGTGTTACACATTTCCTTCTCTGTGAGGGTGGGTTTGATTTGAGCTTCATTTATCAACAATATTATATCACATTATATCCTCAACAGGAAACTGGCCACTTGTGGGAACTGCATTTGAACAATAAGTCAAATCCTCGGGGACAGAGAATGTTCTCGCAGTCCTGCAACTAACTGGCTCGTAAAGAGACTTCTAGAAACAAACTGTTTTTTCGCAGAGTGGTGATAAATTGTTAAGCGTCTGGACGGTGCGTGTTCAACAACACCGCAGCACTGGTGAAAGCCTGGGACGTTTCACACAGCGCTGCCTGCTCGCTCTTCACATGACCCAGTTTGAAGATTAAAACTGCAGAAACTGATTTGAAGATGAGGCCAAAACTGAACAAGTTAATTGCTTGTTCATTAGCTGTAGATAAAAAAGATATTTTGGTGAGCCTCGATGTTATTGCATTCTACCGCAGCTTTCTTTTTTGAATCAATAAACCTGTTCACATGGACACCAGTAACAGAGTACTAACAGATTATGAAGCTTTTGCTAAATTAAAAAGGAGAACACTCAAAATGGTGCACGGCAGCATCATGCATTTAACTGTTTCAGGTTAGGATTTTAAAATTCTGGAGGGACCTTCCAACATATGAGGTAGTGAAAGTAATGTTGACATGAATAATAATCAGACTTTGCTCTTTAACATGGATACGGGAGTAAGATTTGAATAAATCTGTTAGCAACTCATGTAAATGTCACAATCATGTAAAAATCTTAATCAAAATAATGTCAACAGTTGAAATATTGGTGCCGTTGATGTGCATGCAGTGAACAGTGCTTTTGTAAATCACAATAAAGTTAGGGTGGTAAAGTAAAGGTTAAAGAAGATGATTTGCAATAATTTAACAGTAAATAATCTTTAAAGAGTGAGTGTCGTGCACAGGGCGCTGGCATGTAACATGTTCAGTGACGTTGGAGAATTCTTTCCCACTGGCGTGGCAAGATCAGACTTGTGATAACTTGGCACATGTGAGAGAAGTAGAGGAAGGGAAGTAGGTTCATGAGACAAGACAGAGGCAAATAATGAGGTGTAAATGGTTTGTAAATGTAAATCTGACGCAGACACAGGATTAAATTCAGTCAAAGGAGGTTCATGTCAGGTTTTTTTGTCCTCCTACAAACCTTAATAGGAGAATCTGCCAAAGGCAGTGATTCGTCAGCGATTTCAAATAAGATCATGTAAACTATGACCGTTACTAAAAGAGTGTTGAAAAGAAAACATTTCATTGTGTGATGCAACTCGACACTAAGTTCCGCAAGTAACGATTTTTTTTATGCCAAAACTTTCACTACAAATTATCATTTAGTAAAAGCTTTTAAAAACTCTTGATTCAAACTGATTGTCTATTTATAGGCTCTTATTTATTTGATCACTCTGTTTTCCTCCACTCATGCTCCTTTGTTTTTATAATTATTTCTGAGTTCCAGCAGTGAAATGTTCTCAGAGACACTTGTCACATCTTCGCATACCAGTTTAAACAGTTAAAAATCCACATGTATGCAGTTGATGATCATGTAAAACAGAGACTGATACTGGAGAAGCTAGAACCAGAGAGAATTTAGTTTTTTGGACTAAAAACGACCATAAAACCCTGAACTCGTGATCAAACAGCTAATCTCTTTATTCCTGTGTATTGTGCCATAAAAAACGCAGCTCGGCATTTTGTGTTTTTATGGTATTGAACTTCAATATAAACTGAGCACCCAGGAAAACCATGGTGTTGTTGTGCATTCAGCAGCAGTGCAATAAGTTTTAGATGAGATTTTCACTGTGGTTTCTTTTGTGCTGACTCAATGCAGTAGTACATTTTGGGTGAATATAGTGTTTCTGTTTCGGACTAGATCACATTAGAATGTGTACTGTCCAAAATAACAATATTAGATTGTTAATAATATTTTATAGGATTATTGTATCTTTTTAAACTAAAATCTCATTCTCTACTTTTTAATATTAGCTTTTTTGTTCAATAACTTAGTCATTAGATGATTAGATATTAGATCGATAACTATAGTTAAGTTATAGTTGTTAGATAAATGTAGTGGAGTAAACACTTTCATTCCCCCTCTGGAATTTAATACAATAAGGAAAATGGTGTAAAATTAAAGTACAGGTTATTTAAAGTTGAACTTAAAGATCCAGTGTGTCAAATTTAGGTGAAAGGGATCGAAATACAATATAAAGAATCCTAGTGATGTTTTTACTAGTGCATTTCATCTAAATTGTACAAATTGTAGTTTTCTTGACCCTAGTATACCTCATATTAAATACTTTATATTCAAATACTTTATATTAGCATCAGGAGCAGGTCCTCTCTACGGAGGCGGCCATGTTTTTAACAGTCGTCTAAACTAGACAAACAAAACATCTTTGAGTTTTTAAGACAACTGAAGGTTTGGAAGGGGAGGGGGGGGAGGGGTATTCAGCTGCAACATGACACTTCACCACTAGATGTCACTACATTCTACACCCTGAACCTTTAAGTACAGAACTTGAGGAACTTTAACTTTCCACGTGGCTTCAGTTTTTCTTCCTCTGAACTAACTTCACCTCCACATTAAACCTTCTTCCTCCTCTTCTCACCTTCTGCGCGCCCGCAATGGTCTTCCTCACCACCTCCTTGATGTGCGTGTGTCCGTCGGTCGGAGGTTGCGTGTACACGGTCACCCGCGTCACCCCGCGGTAAGAGATGGCATCGGGCCAGCCCAGGTCCAGCTCCACCACGGAGGCCTCGGACCGGTCCGGCCAGTACTGGAGCGACACCTCGCCGTCCCCGGCTTCTTCTCCGGAGCCCGGGGTGATGTTCCCCGGGCCGGGAGTGTCTGGTTTCGGATGGTGCTCGTGCCCGGGCCGGTAAGCCTCCGCCGTGCGCTCGATCCTCTCCAGCTCCGGCTCGGAGAGGAACTCCCGGACCGAGTTCCGCTGGAGGCAGTCCACGAAGGCGTCCCGGCCCTTGGTGACCAGCGCCTCCACAGCCAGCCGCTGGTCCTCGCTGTAGAAAAACTCCGGTTTGCCCTCACTCACCCGCCAGTTGACGTGGTGGTCGTCCAGACACTGGACCTGAGACAGAGCCATGTTTCCCCCCGCTGTCCCCCCACCGTCTGTCAGCAGTTAACCCTGGATCCTCTCTGACCCGGTGTCCACTCGTCCGTCCGCTGGGTCAAACCTCGAGAAGGCGCCGTGTGTCATTACCGTGTCCCGGTGACCTGGGAACCAAATCTTCTCTACCACCCGCTGGATCGGTTCCTCGGCCCGGGCTGCTGCTCAGTGCTCCTCGGCTCACGCACACTCGATCACCCAGGTGCCGTCGGAAGCCGCCCCCGCCCAGCGCCACGCCTCTCACCTGACAGCCCGGGGCCGGGTCCCTGCAGCCTCGACCCGGTTCAGCGCAGCTGCTGCAGCCGCGGGGCCCGGCAGACGCGCGGGGAGGCGGGGAGCGAGTGTGTCTGCCGGTGAGTCAGCACAACGAAGAACACGAGGGTGAAAACGACGCTGATCCTCATTTCGAAGTGTTGAAATTCGGCGAGTGACTCAAACTTCTGCGCTGACGAGTCACTTCCCCCCGGTTCCTTTGTTGGCTGCTCCAACGTGGCTGAGTTCCCCCGAAAGACGAGAGAAAAAGTGGGAGGAAATCTCCCCGTCCCCCTGGTCCGAGTTCACAGCGGGTTTCCTCCACTTATCTCCCGTTAGAACGTCTCCTCCTGCGGTCACTGGGCGGTGGGGGCTGCCGGTGTGTGTGTGTGACCCTGGAATGCGGCTACGGAAGCTGATTCCCGGCGACAGACAGGCGGAGTGTCCGGTGGTTGGTTTTGGAGAAAGGGAGGAATCTAACTCCACCCTCCTGCCCGGACAGAGAGGAACCGTGTTATTCACCCAAAAACATAAAAACACACACGAGCTTCTCATGTCCTCGGGTAAACTGCTGTGTCACATGTGCTCACAGCTACTGTGGATTTTCTATAATGATAATAATGAGAGGAGGATCAGTTCAGGCTATTTGTGGTAATTAAAATGGAAGTAACACTGAGAACGAATGTCTGGATCACTTCATTATGACACAAGCATAAAACGAGAACAGAGAAAAGTGGATTACATTTCAATATCATGGATCTAACGTTCCAAATGAAATCAACTTTTCCTTGTGACGAGTCTAACATCCCATGATGACATTACGTACTTTATTTTCTTCACTATCATATCATATTGTTTTGCAGCATTTATTACCACAGGTTATTATTATTATCATTATTACAGCCTGAATATTTCACATGTACAGTGTCGCTCAAAGTCCTTCTCATCATAAGTTTATGGTAAGTTTACACACGATAAGATCAAATTCAGGTTTCAAGTGCTGCAGTAAAATATAAAATAAAGATAACGGACTTAAATAGAAACAATTAATGATAATCAAAAGTGGATTATTAAATAACTACACGTACAGGTCACATTTATTCATTTAAATTCACTTGCTATGAACTCATGTAATGTCCTATATTAGAATGAATGTACAGGGAAACTGCCAAAGGAATAGAACAATATTCTAGAATTAAATATCTAGTTTTACTGCAAAATAACTTGGATTATCTTTGTCTCCCGTTATGTTGAACATACTGAGAATAGTTTCAATGACCTATACGTTCAAAACAAGGTTGAATTCCCCCCCCAGTTCCTTCTCAGGCAGAAATTGGAGCCAACATGAATTGTGCATGAGTAAAATATTCAGTTTCTCGTGTGTAAATGATATTTGACTTTGTCCTCCGTGTTTCAGACACGGTGGGATGTGTGGACCCTGAGGAGTGTGTTCGGGTGTGTGGGGCTGAGGTGGGATGCTCCAACATCGCCTTCCCCAAACTGGTCATTGAACTGATGCCAAGTGGTGAGAACACAGCATCGTTTCTTTTATTTTTTAAATGTGTCAGTGCTTCAATGGTTTATTTCCCACCTGCGTGTATCTGTGCATCATTGTGTGTGCGACAGGCCTGCGGGGGCTCATGATAGCGGTGATGATGGCGGCTCTGATGAGTTCATTGACCTCCATCTTCAACAGCAGCTCCACGCTCTTCACCATGGACATCTGGAAGAAATATCGGTCCCGGGCCTCAGAGAAAGAGCTGCTACTGGTCGGCAGGTATTTTACACGTGTGTGTGTGTGTGTGTGTGTGGTGCAACTGATCTGAGAACATCTGTTGTGCTTTAGTGACCTTGAGTTTTAACCCTCTCCGTGCTGTGGAGGGTCAACCTTGACCACCAGGCTAACTATAGAAAATCCAGTGTGTGGACAAAGTGAAGCAGAAGTTGTGTGCATGTTGTTGCAGGATTGTGACGGTGATCTTGGTGGTGGTGAGCGTGGTGTGGATCCCCATCCTGCAGTCGGCCAACAGCGGCCAGCTGTATGTTTACATCCAGTCTGTGACGAGCTACCTGGCTCCGCCCGTCACTGCTGTGTTCACTCTGGCTGTCTTCTGGAAAAGGACCAATGAGCAGGTACGCAACAAACACAAAAACTCATGCGTGCATTCTTTTCAATGACTTTTCATGGTCTAGAGAAAAAAGAGAAAGAAGCAGCAGATCCTCATATTTATGAAGCTGCCCTGTCACTGAGTTATGCATTTCTATTTAATGAATGACTCAAAAAGCATCAGCAGATGTTGACAATCAATTATAAAATCAAACAGATACTTGCACCAGGTTTTTTTTAAAGAAAACAAATAGAACTCAATTGTATTCCAAAGACACAAGGTTTTACTTTTCAACGCACAAAGGAAAAACACCAGTGAACATCCAAAGTTCATTAAAAGTTTTCTTGGCACTAAAACTCCTCAGCAGAAGATTCTGGAGTTTTTCGGTTTTCCTCTGCACAGCGTTTTGTCCTTTCTCCGACACTGTACTGGAGTGAAGTTTTATCAGCCTCACATGGGATCCAGCTAAGTGCAAACATCCCTCACTGCTGGGTGTGAAGTCCACATGTGTGTGGATGTTTGTCTGCACTTTTTAAGTTTGTGTGTTATAACGTGCATTGTTTTGATTTCCTCTTCTGGGACCGGCATGAATGTGATGCACTTTCGCTGCAGTGGATGAAAGATGCCGCTGGTAGCAGAGTGCAAGCGAGGAAAAGTGTGATTAGAAAGACAAAGATAACACAGTGGTGTTGAATAGATAACAATGTTGTAGTGTGAGTGTGTCAGAGCAAGTAAAGACCAGTCTGCTGCATTGTCAAGATTCGTTCCCTGTTTTATAACAAGGGTGTGCCTGCTGTGTGCTGGCACGCCGCCTAACCCACTGAAATCAAGAGGCTTTTCTCAGGTTTTTCAGATTGAAAGTGTTTCCCTCTTTCCTGTAATGTAAATATCACGTCTGTCCAACTCTGGATGAAGCTTCAGTATCTGCTTGGTTTTACTTTTACCTTTTGTTTTTACGACAGTGGGTTTACAATGGACTTGGCTGTGAATGCACTGTGGTTTTGCAATAGCCCAGAAAATACGGATTTGCTGATAATGCTGGTCAAATAAGGACGTCCCTGTTGTTATATATATAAAAAAAAAAATCCTTTTTAGCTAGTGGAAAGAAATGTTGGTGGTTCCACCACTTAAGTGAAATATATCAACAACTTGGAATGGATTGAGACATTTGATATGGACATTCGTGGTCCCCAGAGGATAAATCCTACTGGCTTTGATGATCCCCTCACTTTGAATTTGGCTGGCAGGGCTTTAGCATCAGCATAACACCATTAATTTACTGAAATGGGTCTGATTTCCTAAAATATTTACCAAATTTAAGCCCAGTTGAAATCAATATTGGCTACTTCCTTTACTCCTGCAAACACCAAACATGTTCACTGGAGAAGTTGTAAAATGTCACAACTCTCTGTTCATTTTCACTTTAATCCATAAAAATGTTATTGAGCAGGGTCAACATAACTTCTACTGAAAAGGCGTGGGCGCTTTGTTTGTGCAGATAAACAGGAGTTAAAGCACAGAGCTTGAATAATCTAAATGGTGTTGACTCAAGGGGTCAAAGATCTCATGTTACTGCCCAGGATGTGTCATATGCGGACGCTGCAGAGAGCAAACAGTTCAGATCTATTTACCTGGGAATACGGTGTTCTCTTTGAACCAGAGCAGCAAGTGCAGCTCATAAAGTCATCTGTAAACCCTGTAACTAGAGTCATCATAAGTTTAGCTCATATCTAACATGTGTCTGGTGATCATCTGTTAATCCTAGAAATCACCTTTTGGGATTTAATTCCAAAAAACTATACATATCTTAAAATCTATGTAGATGTATATTTATATATTTTTTTAAAAAGGCCATTCCACAATAGTTATCTTAAATAATTTAATTTATTTTGAATAGTTTTTTAGGGATAAATAGGTCAAATAGAGAAATGCTTTAGAGGAAAGTGTAGAAAGGAAAAAGAACATAAGAGGAAAAGTGAAAAAACATGACGAGCAGTGAAGCAGGGGTGTTTTCTTTGAGTGCTCCGACAGGCTGATTGTTTTGTGCTAAGTCAAACCGCTCGGATGACATTCTTTGATGAAGGCTGGAAACAGAATGAGACAGAGAGTTATTTGTGACACTGCACGTGTGTGTAAATATGCATAGAGACAAAGACAACAGATCATGGTGGGAAAGTGAGAGTTTTATGATTTGAACACGCCCAACGCTGCTCAGACTGAAGCCAAAAAGATCAGTATCACTGAATAAGGCATGCAATGTTGTCTGTGTGTGTTAATAAGTGTGTGTTTGTGTGTTTTCAGGGTGCATTCTGGGGCCTGATGGTGGGATTGGTGGTGGGTGTGTGCAGGATGGTGCTGGAGTTTGCTTTCCCTCCTCCTAGATGTGGCGTCGTGGATTCTGCCCCTGCAGTGCTGCGCAGCGTCCACTACCTCCACTTCGCCATCCTGCTCTGTGGCCTCACCGCTATCGTGGTTACTATAGTATCGCTGCTCACACCGCCGCCAACCCCGGAACAGGTGTGTACACATAGATACGGTAAATAACAGAACTGTGAAGCAGGTGAGCTCAGCAGGTTTTCTGTTGATACACCTATAATGTTATCTACTTCAAAATAAAACAGAAGAATATGAGGTAAAGAAACAGGCAGCTGAAGGTTTCAGAGCAGATTAAGTGATGGTTGGTTTCTACGCTAGAAACCAGTCGCAGGCCGTGCCCATATAAATCCAGTACACTACACAAACCAGGCTCTAAGTATAGTGGATGTATTGTTGTGCACAATTGAATGACACATCAAATGTCCCAGCCTCATTTCTTTAGGTGACCTATTTGTCACACCTGACATGACACTGGCCTGCGTTTGAACTCTGAATGCAAGCATCAGCGTCTCTGATAGAAAACCATGTCAACCCTGACAATAGATAAAAACACTATAGCATAAATGGAACAGTTCATTATTTTGGGAAACATGCTTATTTGGTTAAATGAGAGGAAGTCTGTCTGATAAATATGAGGCTACATCCAGCACTGGGTTCTCTTAGCATTATATAGACCATAAACACAGCTGCAGCTCTCTGATCAACATGAGATATCTCATTCTGTCTAATGTCAGGTGGGCGTAGTCAGAGTCGATTTTCCTAAATAACCCAGGCGTGCTGTTTCCCTCATCCAATGTTTGAGCTAAATAAAGTCAACAGACGAATGGCTCCTGCTTCACAATCCTTGTACATACATGAGAGAGGCATGTTCTCCTCTAACTTTCCATTAGAAGACAAATAACTGAATTCCCACTGTGTCGAGTTCAGGATGTCAAAAAAAGTCCCACCAATGACCGTGTGTAAAGATGGATGACACGTCATCCCAGATACCAAACTCATTAGAGACAATAACACTTGAACAAACATCGGTGTGATAAGAACGATCTAAACCGACCGAGAAACCATCTTTGATAGCAATTATTTAACGCTAACCTTGACTTTATATCTCGGTCCATGTCCTGTCTGCTAACATGGAGGAGGCAGGGGTTAATGACCTGCACTGCAGCCAGCCACCAGGGGGCAATCAGGGTGTTTTGGCTTCACTTTTGTGAATCATCATGTCATCGAATCTTTATACACAGTGAACGGGACACACGTCCAGCCTCTCTTTACTTGACACAGGTTCTATTTAAGGCAAAATATAATAATTGGCAAATTAAATTGTGTTGCTTTTCCTGCCACTTCTCTCTCAGTTGTGTAACCTGACCTGGTGGACGATAACTGAGGAGCCACAAAGAGAAATTCCTCTTCAGAAGGTTTCTTCTGTCAGCCACCGTAGCTCCCAGGGTAAGAGTCTGGATATCCACACTACTCAGAATAAAACCAGCTATCATGTGATGAAGAGTCAACTGTGAGTAACTTCCTGTATCCGCTCTCTCTGTGTGTGTGTGTGTGTGTTGCTGCAGGCTCCGAGTCAGCTCTGCGGGTGACGTGCGGTCAGAGGGTGCAGAGATTGTGCATCTCAGCAGTGCGGCGGTCGGAGGAGGCTCCAGCCCCCAGAGTTCCCACTCTTAGGGAGAGTGTGTTCTGGTCGAGGTTCTGCTGTGCTAACGCGCTGCTGCTGATCAGCATTAACATCTTTCTCTATGCGTACTTTGCCTGAGTGGATAATTTCCCATCTAACATCCTGCAGGTCCGTCCAACACAAACTTAAAAACTCTGCTCGTCTGCCAAAAACAACTGAATTCTCCAGATACAAGAAAGTGGAGAAACAAACAGGTTTTATTGAAGAGGTTGTAGTTTCAGGTGCTGTAAAACATCCATATTTTAAAATAGCCAATTCCTCACAAACCTGATAGCTGATAGTTTCCTGATAGCAAATATTGAGACATTCTTTTATCTACATCTGGTTCCACATCTGGTGTCAAATTACACAAAGGGATTGCCAATAATAGAAGACACATGTCAGACATTTTCTTTTAAGTAAGTGGAAAAAGTCAAAAATGCACCGTATCACAATGTTTTGAGCAGCTCAATGTTGTCTGATAATATCCTCTTATTATATATTATATATTCTGTATATTTACAGATGTGCTTTCATGTTATGGTTAATATTCAACTTCTGCCCCACTATAAAATATTTGTTCCTAAAACTTAAATCATGTTATAAACTATAAAATACTGTGAAGCTCGTGCCAAGCTAACATCACTGCACGTCCTCGACAAGGAAATATAAGCAGAATACATTTATGTGTTTTAGGTTGAATGTGACTCTCATATTTCAATTTTCCTTATTAATTCGTGTGAATATTGCTAACTATACATTTATGTTGCTGGCCCCATTTCTTTCGTGTAAGGTTTTGTGAACGTTTAGCTGTCGCACTAGTGTTCTTTCATAATATTTAACTTTTATATTAATATAAATCAGCCTTTTCTTTATCCTGTCCTCAAAAAGACCGGTGTCAATGATTTAACTGTTTTCAAAAGGGCAATTTGAATCCAGATGCAACCAAATTATATTTAAATAATTAAAGATTTTACATTTTTTATTATTACAAATCGGTTAATCAATTCTGAAAAGTGCCTAATGCCCTGGTCTTCTGACTGACACTAACCTCAAGGCTGAGAATCTCTAATATTGTGTTAATGTTGTAAATTTGTATTGGTTAAATCCTTGAAGAAGTATTAAGAAGTACAAAGTGCTGGATTGTGAAAAACTCCTGTCAATTAAAAAGACAGGAACTTGTTAATCAAATGTTTTCTTCTCGTGATATCTCTAATAAATCTGAAGATGCATCCGAGCTGCACGTGTTTGTCCACAAATGCAAATTACAGTATCAGATAATATCACTCTTTATTTGGCTTCTTTACATTTAGTGGGGAGGAGTTTGGCGGCATGAACAATATGGTAAAACCAGTCAGATTTCAGGGCAGGCTGTGTGTGAACAGGAGGAAATTAGGTCCCAGGAAAGCTGCTGAGGTTCATTCAGGGCTACAACAATTATTATTTATTTTATAATATATATTATTTTTATTTCTAAAAAAGTGTTGGATTATTTTTGAATATAAATTCAAGCCATATTATTATTTACTGGTAAGTCTGAAACATGAAAACTACAGAAACCAAGGTGACATCTTTGAATTGAGTCATTTGTAAGAATAATTGTAAACAAAACTACTCAGCTACAAAAACGTTAATCCATAACGTATTGAGGACTAAAATGATAATACGTCAAAAAAATCAAATCATAGAGTGGAAACATAAAAAATGATGGTGGCTGGCTGTGATATAGGTTAAAAAAAACCTGCCTCCTCCATGTTAATGAATGGGACAAACTAAAAAGTCAAACTACACATCAAAAACATTTTTCTCAAAGATTGCTTTAGTCATTTTAGGTACTTCTTATCACACTGATGTTTGTTCAAGTGTTCACCTTTACAGTACATTTGGTTGTTATTAGTTGTTGCTTTAAATATGCGGTGAAACTCATTAAGAGCTGAGACTGACTCTGAGTGGTCGAGTGTGTTTGGTGACGGGACCAAACACACTCGACCTGGCTGCAAGTGTGCAAGATGATGGCGTTCAAATCTGAGATAGTTTATCTTAATTTCTAAATAAGCATGTAACACATGATTTATACCACCCTATAATGTAGTGGTGTGCAGCCAGTAATCTATTTATAAAGCAGCCTCCTGGGTGTCAATAGAGCGAGTCATAGTTGCTGGCAAATACACAAATAAACAATCACAACTATATCATAGCGTGTTATAAACCATTTACCACATGTCTGCGTGCTGCTTATGAAAGCTAATTCACGGTTGATGAAATCTGAATTGATTATCTGACTAATTGTTTCAGCTGCAGTTCAAATTCATTGTCTGATAAGTGAGATATGTTCAGTGATCGTAGCCACTGCACTGAGGGCGTTCAGTTTGATTTGGGGTCAGTGGTACAGCAACTGGACGTATTGTGGTGGAAAGACGCCGACTCGGCCTCGGCAGTGTCCCTTCCAGGTCAGCGAGCCGGAGCAGTCCAGCAGGTCAATGACGTCGCCACGCAGGAAGTGGAGGTGAGTGGTTTGATGAGGGGTGTAGTCACAGAGGGCGTGAGCCACACGAGGTTTCTAGACAAAGACGGAGCAAAACAGTGATGTCAGACGAACAGGTTTGCATGTAACAGCAGTCGAAGGTGTTTATAGGAGTAACTTAACAAAGATTTGTCATACCACCGGAGCTGTTTTTCTCTCTGGGTGTGAGTAGAGATGGGGCGAGGGGAGGGATTCCTGAGAGCTGCTTTTATAAGGGTTAGGGTAGGGGTTGTGTCCAGGGTGGGACAGCAGGCGAGGGGACGAGGGAGGGTCTCTGAGACAGATGAGTTTCTCCACGGCGATGCTGTGAGTTCTGTAGAAATCCACCAAACGGTTGAGGGAGCAGAACGACTCATCCCAGATGCAGTACTGACCGCCCGCCTCCAGGACTCGGAAATGTTCCACCCTGTCGCCGTAGCTGCAGGATTAAAGAGGTGGATAAAGAGAAGTGAGGAAGTTAGGCAGGTACGTCTGCTGCGTTAAGCTCCAACACCTGCCGCTGCTTCATTCCTCGGCCTGCGTCTTTGTGCAGAGTTCACTGAGGCGTATTGTGCATACCTCTGTCTGCATGAGTGACGAAACCACGAACGTCTCTCAGGATATGAATGTGATAATCAATCTTCTCTGAGCGGAGAAGGAAACCAAGTAAGAAACTATGTGAGTGAAGATATAAATAACTAGAGTGGCACTCAATATAGCGCTTTAACTCTGCCAAGGCCCAACTCTTCCTTAAATCCAATCAAGCTGCGCCAAATTGCATACACAGAAATGAGTCACCTCAATATGCCTGAATTATCATCCATGAATTATTCCCAGGGAGATCTGTGTCTGACAGAGAAACCGAGTCTTAGGCTATGCTAGTGGCTTCGATGTAATACTTTGAATATCAGCATGCTAACATGCTAACGCTGACTTCAAACAGATGTATTGTTTTTTTTATGTTTACCATCTTAGCTTAGCATGCTAATATATCCTCATTTATTGTCGTTAGCAGTAAACACAAAGTATAACTGATGGGACTTTAACTATACTGGATTATAACTCTGACCCAGTGGTGGCGCTGTGGTAAAGTTAATGCACCAACCGAGGAGAACATAAACAACTGAACTGAATTTCCTAAGATGTTCGGACATTTCACCCAAATTAAAAGAAATGGGAACCTCGTGCTGGTGCGATAGGAACTGGAAGGAGAAAACTTAAGTCTTAAGGATTCATCTTCTGGGGACCATGAACGTCGCCATGTACGAATCTGTGACATCGGTGACTCATCCCAATTTCAAAAACAAAACCAGATATTTCAGTTTGGAACAACGTGGACTGACTGAACAACCTATGATAGTCTGTAGACAAACAATGAACTGATTCATAAAAACTAAATCAGCACATCAATCAATGATGATAATAAAATGTTGGAAGACTAATAATAACCTCGATTAAATAGCGTGTCCACCGAGATCTGTCTATTGACTGGTCTGATGAGTAATCGTTATTAACCATGTCTCCTCCCTCACGCCAACAACTTAATCACCTTATTATCCTAAGAGGAGGTGAACAGTATAATACATCCTGTGCTGCTCCTCTGACAAAGAGAAATGAATCCACCTAAAATGTTTTGGTGATTTACTGGTGTTGTAGTTAATACTGTATGACGGGGGTGGAACAGCGGTGTCCTCACAGCAAGAAGGTCCTGAGTTTGAACCCATCTCGTTACATTATAGTGTCTGTACATTGTCCTCATGTCTGCATGTGTTTAAACCAGTGTCCTCCCACAGCCTCAAGACATGTAATTAGATTTACAGGAGATATTGCCTGTGGTGATGTCCCAATTCTTTACAAGATAATTTTTAATCACATGTTTTTGTTTTTAAATATACTGTTTATGTCATAACTGAACAAGAAATCAATATACTTGACTGTTAAACAGAAAAGTAAACAACAATAGTTGAACAGAAAAGCACTAATGTTAATATCAATTAATGGCTTTGATCTATTCAAATGTCATCGATATACCAGGGCCCTGAAACTGAAGCAGCTTAAAATTCAGCCGTCTTCAATTCTATTTTCCACATCCGGGATCTTTCCTGCTGTGGCACGTCCAAAATATCTTCCATTAAAAATAATCGGCCTATTGTGGGACAGAGAAGCGAATCAACAACACGACTGTTGTGTATGATGGAAAATCACACTCTCATCGAGCGCATGCTGCAGGTGCACGTGGGTAAAATAATGAATAGGTCAAAACATCACAATTGCTGCAAACCTTTGCTGTTTAACAACTAAAAAAAAAATCTAATTCTTGAGCAGTGTCGCCCCCTATTGCTCACTTTAAGGTAGTAAACTTTGTAGTTGTACTGTACTATATCTGCTGATGTATATAAACACAAATAACTACACTTCTTACCTCCCAGTGCTCGCAGGCAGACAGATGTTGAGTTTTAATGTGTGCACATGTGGTACATGCGTGTGCTTGGCATGTGTCTGTTGCATAATGTACCTGTGTTTAATTAAGGACTGTAGTATTACATAATGCCCCAGTTATTATCGAACACATTTTAATCTCCCCTCAATCATTAATTGTGTCCCACGTCCCTTCGTTGATCCAAATTACACTTCCTGCTCTCTCACACACACACACACACACACACACACACACACACACACACACACACACACACACACACACACACACACACACACACACACACACACTATGTTGGCACGGCTGTGATATTTTTAGTGGATTTTGTGGAACATATTTAAATAGTCTGCCGCTCCCCTCCTCTGACCCTGACACATTCACAGACACGTGGTTGCTCTGACTTGCTAATGTGCTCAGTGTGATGGAAAACAAGCTGCTGCCTGCATGTTTCATACAACACGTCTGGTTCCACAGTTTATTCCATCAGCGAGGTGATAAACAATGTTATGGTTGAGAGATGTGAGCCTGGAGCAGATGTTCAGGTTGCGGTTAGGACAGTTAGAAGCTGAGTATGAGGAACTTATTAAACCAAAACATGGCGTACAGGAGCTGCATCAGGCTGCAGAATTAAATTTGACTTTGGCTCTTTCAGACAACACCTCATCCTGGATGTGGATAATGTCCGTGGTGCATTCACTGACCTGACAGAGACAGAAAACTCCCCAGGCGCTGATTCACTCTCCCTCACCAGGAACACTCCAGCGTCCTGCCAGCGCAGCCGCTGCTCAGCCTCAAGTCTCGACACCCGACCTGCAAACCATCTATTTGAACACACAAGAATTTAAATTACACAGCAGTGAGTACCGTCTGATTCACAAATCAAGTCAGTTAAGAACATGAGTGGTTCTCATGCTGTAGATCAGGACCCCAAAAAGAGGAGTCAGAATAACAGAGGGTCGCAGAATTATTACTTTTTTTATAACTATTGTGCTTAAAGGTGAAGCACTTTTATTTATAAACCATATTTCATTCACAGAAGTAGATTCAAGGTGCTGTGGCATTAAAAACAACAATTTAAGAGTAGAATGAAAGAGTTTAAGTTATAAGAGGCAAAAGAAATAAAAAAGTATAAAATCTGTATAATTGAAAAAAAAAACAAGTTGGGGTAAAACAATACAAATTAAAATAGAATGAAATATAATGATGCGAATCGAGATTTTCTAAAAAGGCATTTTTGAATAAGAATGTTTTCAGTCTAAATTTAAAAACTGCAACTGACGAGGTATTCCAGCACTCAAGAGGTCCGAGTGCTTTGCACTATATATATATATATATATATATTAGCAAATTAAGGCTTTAAAATGGTTTCAAACTTCTGAGGGGAAATTTTTATGTTTTAGGTTAAACACTGAGACATAATCTTTGGTGGAGACATCACCTCATTTTAAAGGGTTGCAAGCCAATAATGTTTTGGTCCGGTAGTTACGTACAGGCAACAACAATCAATAGTTTTGATGGGATGAGCACTAAAGATTTATATAAATCATATAAATTGATCTGTTATTTTTAGTGAGTAGAACATCTGAGGAAAACATTTTACCGATGAGGAAGGAGGGAAATGTAGTTTTCAGGGATGTAGCCACGTTTCCCCAGAATCTCGGCTGTGAACCAACAAGAATCATCCTCCATTTCTGTCACCTAGAAAAACACACACTTTTATTTTTACTCTGTCAACATGCAGCCTTTGGCAAATTTCCCATTTTAAAACGTCAACACAAACACACACACACACACATACCTTGATGATGTCCCCTTTCTGGAAACTGATCTCATCTGCTTCTGATGCTGTGAAAGAGAAAAGAGCCACCGCCTCCATGATGGACAGAGCGAGCAGTCAGCCACAAGAATGGCTTCACTTCATGAATGGAGACAGAGAGAGTAGAGCTGTGTGAAGAGGGCTCAGTGGAATGATGACACCGTTACAGGATGAGATAATCAGTGTGTGTGTGTGTGTGTGTCCAGCTCATTAGTTAATGAGGAGAGTTTTCAGTGTGCGTGTGTCCCTCTGTTCTTCCATGTGACATGAGAGTGTGAGCACGAGGAGGAAGTGACTGTCCTCCATCCACGGACACTTTCCTCTCTGAGGGTCTGATGACGCGTCTCCTACGGGGAAATAAGTGACAGTGGACGGAGGTAAAGAGAAAAGAAGAGGAGGAGGGAGGGATGAAAATAATCTGAGATGTGTGATGACCTGAGGTGTTTAAAGCATCTTGTTATAGTTATTGTCAGAAGACTCTGCAGAGGTTGAACTGAAGCCACATTAAATGTTCTGTTGGCCTCATATCACCCGTCTTTACCTTTTGGTATCATTCATATTAGAGTGATACAGTAATTGTAGACATTGCTTAAATACAATTATCGTATATTCACAGGATGACCCAAAAACTGAGGTATGTGTGTATTATTTTTCTCTGTTCTTTATCCTGATGGACGTTTCTACACAGGTTCCAACTTAATGAACCATGTCAGACGCATCTGTTCCACTTCAGTAGCACAGGAACGAAGCTACCGCTACTCGTTTGATGCCTCTGCTACGTGGTCACTGCAGACGAGGTGCAACGGTGCCAAGCTGTCGCCCCCGTCGATGTGTGGATGTCCAGAGGGTGAGTGAGCGGAAGAGACGACAGTTGATTCCGCCTGGTGAGCTGATGGCGAGCGATGGATGAAACGAAGCAAAAGAAATGTCTATTTTTGGGTTCAGGTCAAGTAAATGTTTGGGCCGGTGGAATAAAGACATATGTAACAGCATTATATTAACTTTATATTTAAAAAAAATCCACATCTTATGAAAGAAATTTCTTTATTTTCCTAATTCAATATATATATATATATATATATATATATAGTGGAAATCTGTATCAGCATCTGTCCCCAAAAAGTCCTGTGTGGCTCTAATCACAACAACAGGGAGGCACATGTAGTTCAGAGTGTGTTGTCCATCACTGATAACAAACCAATCGCAGCGTGTTTGTGTATGTGTGTCAGTAACAGTCCACTATAACTTCCTGTCCTGGTTCTGTGTCTTGATGAGTGTGTGCGGCGCTCGCAGTCAGTATGTCCTGCAGCAGAGAGAGAGGAGAGTTGTGGACGTGGTCACTGCTTTGACTCAGTATGTCCAGTTTCTCGTCCAAACCCAGAGACCTCAGCATTTCACACACACCGACACACACACTGTCGCCGCTCTCGCTCGCTCCTTCCTTCCCGACCTCACCACAACGTGCCCCATGGGCGATGTCTGCCTCTTTAACCCGATCAAACCCCTTCATTCCCGGTATTTTTCTGATCTCCCGGCCCCAGCTGCATCCTGGCAGTTCACAGGTCACCTTGGCGACGGTTGCCGGGGCAGGAGTGGCATCCAGTGGCTCTAGCGACAGAGGGCAGACAGTCTCTCTGAGCGTGATCAGCAGCTGACAGGCCTTCAGACCCACGGGTCTATCGCAGTCGACCAGACCGCTCAACAAAGCCGAGACGACTCCCTGCTCGACCAGGTTACTCAACGCACCGGCCAAACCTGACTCCACCCCCTCTCCGTGTGTCCCAGTGTGTGTGTGAAGCGCACGAGTCTGATCAGAAACCGAAGCGTAAGGGTGAAGCAGAGCGGGAGGCGTCTCTGAGCCCTTCGTGTAACCCCGGTGGCCTGAACAGGCTTTATCCATCAGCAGCTCGGCCAGCTCCAGAGTGTGAACTTTGACCTCCCAGTCCAGATCAGCGCTGCCTAGAGAGAGGACGGAGCTCACAGAGTTCATCCGCAGAGAGGAGGAGGAGGAGGGAGACGACAGAGGAGACGTGTGGGAGGCAAGTGAAGAGAACCAGGCGATGAAATATTGCACAACTGCTCTCCGGGCGAATCCCTCTGTGTCTTGTGAGAGAATTTCAAGTAGCCGGGTCACAACGTCAGTCTGCAAGAGAAATAAACAGAGAGGATTATCAGTACAGTCGAGTACATCTTAAATAAACTGGAGGAGACGGTGTTACAGTTGGCTTTGAGATTATATCAAGTTCATGAATGAGGGGCTTTGATGTGTTCCTCACAAATAAGAGTGAAACCAAGAGTTTAAACTATCTAACCACCAACTATGGCTGGGGATCAAACCACCGATTCTGCTGTACAGTGGACGGCCCCCTCGACATCTGATCTGCAGCCTCAGACGTGTCACATTCATTACATGAGCCCATGATGTAAAACCTTTTAATAAAAACCGGATAAAGCCACAAAGCACAACTGCTCACTGTCTGAAACTACAGCAAGTTCTTTCCTGTACGTTTGTGTTTTTCAGAGGAATCCCTTCTGCCTACCTGCCCCTGTGTGAACGCTGCCCCCTGGTGCCAGCTGTGTTCCAGTGTCTGTGCCAGTGCAGATATGGCACTGGCTCGCACGTAACTCTCTGGGTCCTGCAGCGCCTCCCTGAGGAGAGGAGTGCTCCAGCAGCCGGCCAGCAAAGCGTCGCACATCTCCTCGACTGGTTTCAGGACACTTGCCAGTTTTCCCAGAAACTCCACAGTTGAGTCTCTCACCTCCCAGCGCATGTCGCACGCACGTTTCTTCACAACGTTGATGACATCTAACAGGGATACACACACATAAATGCAGTATTATGTAATTAACACAACGTACAGCCACAAAAAGAGCAGTTTGAAGAGTACATTTGAGAAGGCTGCTGGTGAACTTTACCTTTTCTGAGCTTCTCTGTTAACGAGGAGAGGTCTTCACACACACTCATCCACTTTAATAAGGCCTGGTACGACTTGTGTATCACCTGAGAAACACAGATACTATAATGTGGAATAGCTTTAAATTTTTAACTTTCTAAGCAAGAGACGGAAATATAAAACTGAGGTAACTATATGTAATATGAGACAATAAGTAACAACAAAAGAAAATGTAAAAGTTGTGTTACCGGAACACAACGTACACAGACACACATACTTACAGTGGGGTCAGAGTCAGGATTGTTCAGATACTGAATCAGAACTGTGACAACCTCAGTCAGTTTGTCTTTCATTCCTGGAACACACACAAGGAAAATATAAATTATAATCTAATGTTCTAATGTTATTTAGACTAATTATTTATTGCTATATATATTAGTATCTGTCTGCCCATTACATTATCTGTAAAGGTGAAGGAAACATGATGAGAAGAGTAAGAGAACATTTTCTTCCACAGCAAGAGGCTGAGTTTTTACCTGGGCTGCTGCTGAGACCCATCAGAACCTCTAAAGCACATTTCTGAACTTTTCCAGAACCAACAAGGTTCCTGAAAACCTCAGAACAGCCAGAGGATGAGGAGGAAGAGTCGCCACTGCCGATCCTTAACAATGACAGAACTGCAGTGATGATTAAAACCGGAGGACAGGGGAGTAAGTCAGGAGGCTGAGGGGGAAAGACAGAAACAGTGATGTTAGGCGGCTACAGGTTATAAATACTGTCTGTTTCCTCCTCTGTATAATCATGTGTCCTCGTATTCTCACCATGAGTGTGATCGGTGGCGTGTTGGTCAGACACACACAGATCATAGAGATGCAGGGTGTTTTAATCTTCAGCTGTTCTGCAATTGAATACTGATGCACTTCTATAACAAGAACAGAAAATATATTAGTTACATTTAAATTGAACTTTTAACTTGTTCCCTTTTTTCTAATGTGTTAATCACAGTGTGTTACCTGCAGCGTTTGTGCCCAGGAGAGTGTGACCAGTTATAATGTGGAGGGGCAGCAGTAGTATTCTCACAGCCTGAGCTGTGTGGACCGTGTCTCTGGAGAAGAGAAACACAGAAGAACTATAATCAGTTCAAACTGAGGTCGTCCTGGTGGAGCTGAACGTGCGTGAGAGTGTGAACAGATGCTCACTGATGATGATGACCTCCGCGGAGAAAAGCAGCTGCTGCACCAATGAGGTCAGACGGTTTGCTCACGTTGAGCATGGAGGATAGAAGACGAGTGACACGTTGGTCTGGGACACAGTCATCAGTGCCGGAGCTGCTGAAAACACATATAGAGAACTTACAATTCAATCTGAACCTGCTTATTCAAATGTCTGATTGTTATAAATATTTAAGTTTACGATGCCTTGTTGTATCGTTCATACATGACTACAGTCTTCAAACCAACAAACCATTAAAGCTCTCTGTCATTATGATGGAGCTGGTCTACCTGTATGCAGCCAGAATGATGTCCATCAGAGGGAGGGTGAGTTGACTGTATCCTGCTGTCACCAGCTCCTCCAGAGAGTCTGCGACTGTCCCGAGCACCTTGTCCCGGAGGGGCTGCCTGGCCCGAGCCAGGAGCAGAGCCAGCAGTTTGAGAATCTGCTCACTCTGATGGAGCCGAGTTTTTTCTTTGGGAACCAGCGACTCCTTGAGGAACTTCGAGATCGTCACGAGCACAGCAGCGTAATCTTGGCTGGAGGGCTCTACGTCTGTGATGGAGGTTTGTGGCCTCTTGTCTTTCCTGTGATCCTCAAATGTACCGTTACATCTTGGCTGAAAGAAGAGCAGGGTGTGGGCGAGCATTTGGTTTGCAGCGGAGGCAACAAACAGACTTGAGTCTGTCTGAAGTTGTAGGAGCGGCACGATGAAATCTAGAGAATTAAAAATACAAAAAATGGTAAAATGTTCTGTTGTCTTTTTAAACAGCATAAAGTGTGAGGAGAAGGTTTCCAACATGAAGAGTCACCTGCTTGTACAAAGAAAGTGAGAGACTTCGAATGCTGCAGCATGTTCCTCAAGCCCTGGATCCAGCCAATCCGTATACAGGGATCCTCCCACAGCCCAGCATCACGCCAGTGCTGAGGGTTAAACGCAAGGTCCAGAACGGAGCCCTGCTACAGAGGGCGAAGTGTCGGGTTACACTCAGCGCCGGATGGATTTAGAATACGAAGTGATAATAGTTTGGTAAAAGTACGTGACCTCTACCTGAAGCGTTCTGAAGCCGTCCTCAGTGGCAGCTATTAAACCAGAGAGCTTGAGAGTGAAGGAGATGACACCAGGGTCTGATGATGTTTCGTTAACCACAGCGGAGATGAATTCAAGCAGACATGGGATGGTCTCCTGCACAGATCCACCTTCATCGGGAAAGGGGACAACAAGTCAAATTAAACCTTTTTTGTTAATATGCTCAGTGCATCAGGCCTAACATCAAAAGACAAGTTAAAGGCGCCGTCTCAAGAACTTTATGAATAAAGTTCACAATCAAAGCAATTAACTGAGTAATCAATTAAGAAAAAAGTTAAAGTGCAACTGTTTTAATGGCAGTTTAACAACCACTGATGCCTGTTTTTCCAGATGTGGATCTGAAAAACTAAATATCTACTACTACTTTGATAACTGATGAATAATGCCTGGTTTAAATATGTCATGTCTGAATATATAAACTGCAGATATTGATCAGGATAATGAACTTTCATGCAGGACCACACTGTCGACCAGTCTTTATTATCCAGTTAATAAAGCAAGTGTGTGTGTGTGTGTGTGTGTGTGTGTGTGTGTGTCAGGAGGAGAAGACAGAGAGTGATGGTGATTAAACATGAATGAATGAATGGATGAATGAATGAATGAATGGATGGATGGATGGTACTGACCAGCCTCGGTGAGTCCTGTGAACCAGTCCAGCAGCTTCTCCAGGCTGGTGTCATCGGGCAGAGAGGACCCTGAGCCCCGCAGCACCTCACACACCCGGGGCAGCAGCGACACACACTCCCGGTCCATGGCACCGATAACTTCCCACTAACACTCACTGGAGCATCCACGTGCAAATACAACGAGGGAGACGCGGTGTTTTTTTTTTAGCACAAGCTAGCTAAAAACACAAGCTGTAGTTTTTTTTCCCTTGTAGTTTCTCTACTCGTGCATCTCGCGGGAGGTTTCCCGGTGTCTCTTTCTTTCTTCCGGGTGAAACGTGAGCGTCACAGTTTAAAAAAAAAAAAAAAAAAAAAGCCCTAGCAACTTTCAACGATCTGTAAACAAATCCCAGAAGCTAAGCTACAACCGCCGGCGCCATATTTGCTAGTTCCATATGTTTTATAGCTCAGCTCTTTCCGCGCAGCGCCGCTTTCCTTCGATCTGGTTCCGGCACGACGTTTCCGCCGCATCGTCCATTTTCCCCGTAGCCGCACATGGTGCCACACCGGCCGGATACCGCCAGCCTCTCCGTGCTTTAGGATTTTTTTTAAAGCTAACACCTCCGTCTCCCAGGCCTGTTAAATGCAAGACACGGTGGACATGGTGGACGACCCCGAGTACGAAGAGGAGGAACCCTCCTTCAGCGACCCGGAGGACTTCGTGGATGACATCGAGGATGAGGGTGAGCAAGCGGCAGGAAAGACGCCGGCTTCGCGGCCTGGTGCTAACTGTTAGCGGTTAGCTAACGCGCTGCGGCTCAGAGGCGGCCGTGCTACGGATGCTACCGCGTTAGCTTGTCCGTTTTTATCTCCATGGTTTCAGTGAAAGACGTTAGACCTTATAAATAGATATATATATAAACATATCAGTTAAAAGTATCATAGCCAACGTTAGCTGATGATTAGCCGCCCACTGAAGCCCCATGCAAGGCTGTGGCCTCGTCGCTGTCATTCGAGAAATGTAACCAGCGCAGCGGCGAGGAGAAGCTAACAGGGAGCATTGTTCACATGTGAATGGAAAGCGGAGGCTCCACGGTGACTCTGTAATCTGGGGATCGCACGAAGCCGCTGCTCGCAACTGTCACCTCGGTGTCGAGGGGAGATATCTGCTCGATGTCCCTGAACCTGGCAGATAAAACGTAAAACCCACCCGTGCCCCGGCTCCACCGGCTCCATATGTCTGAGACGCTTTGTCAGTGCTTTTTCCAAAACTGACTCCAGGGACATCTGTCAGCCCATCACTGCAATAAGTGATAAACCTAATGATGCAGCCCAACACTTGCAGATTCACCTTTTTTTGCAGAGATAGAGCAGGTTGACTGTGGTTCATTCAGTTCAATTCATTTTTGTCCAACCAGCAGTTGAGCAGAAGATACCTCATTGATTATCACATGTCATGAGCAGCAGCAAACACTCACTGGGTTCATGTAAAATTACAGAAATCAATTAATGAATTGTTGCAGCTCTAATTGTATCCTAGCTATTTGCGTTAAAGTGCTCTTCAAAGTTAATGTGTGTGTGATTTAGGGGTTGCACATCTCAGAATATTAAAATTCACAGAGTGATATGTGTCATCTGCCAATGCTGATACCAATCTGAGGTAATAAGGACATTTAGATATTGATATTGGGCAATGATGACACCATCAAACCCCATATGACATAGAAATGTAATTGAGATTTGATTCACAATACAAGTCACAGATAAACCATGATCTGTATGGTAGAGAATAATTAGCAAAACATTTACATAATTCCTGAATTGTTTATTCTGTGAAATACAAGTTTCCATATTGTCTAATGTAAAAGCCGAAAGCGATGTGTTTGTGAAAGTCTCATTCCAACGCTGTTATTTCTATTTGCTGTCACAAGCAAACTGTGTGGTTTTTCATTCCTTTTTTTAAAGTTAGCTGATTTAGATCATGGGATTATCCAGCAGTGATGATATATCTGTTACAGACACCAATAACCCCTGGACACCTTGATATTTAAAAGCAATGTCAGTGGTTTCATGTAGTTTTGAATTGAAGAGTTTCTTGGTCGTGTGATTAGGAAGCCTGCAGGCACATCAGATGAAAGACCTATTATTACTGCTGCCCGCCCTGATCCTTCTCTCCTTCCCCTCGTAGAGCTCCTCGATGACATCCTGAAGGACAAGCCCCAGGAGGCTGACGGCATAGACTCCGTGGTGGTGGTTGACAATGTTCCGGAGGTGGGCCCAGAACGTCTGGAGAAGCTCAAGAACGTCATACACAAGATTTTCTCCAAGTTCGGCAAGATCACTAATGAGTTCTACCCAGTGATCGAAGGCACGACCAAAGGGTACAGTCCTGTCGTCTCACACGTGTGACATGAACTCTTCGTGTCTTTTGTTCGGCCTTAATGTTGAATTTCAGATTAATTTGTTTCTCGTGGTTTCTTTTGTACACGCAGTTACATCTTCCTGGAGTATTCTGCTCCCACTCAGGCCCTCGAGGCAGTGAAGAATGCCGATGGCTACAAACTGGACAAACAGCATACGTTCAGGGTCAACCTCTTCACTGACTTTGACAAGTGAGTTCACATCAGACAAAACATGTTATTAACATACGAACAAACGTGGAAGGCACAATAACGTGACTTTTCTTATTTAATCTTCTCAGGTACATGAACATCAGCGATGAGTGGGAAACTCCAGAAAAGCAGCCTTTCAAAGATTTTGTGAGTGTTTCCTTTAACAGAAAACTTGTTTTTGTCTCAATAAAACTATCGATCGTATCTCGATAAACCAATTTAATGTTTAAGCTCCACTAACTTTGTGTGTTCTTCTGTCTGTTCAGGGTAACATGCGCCACTGGATCGAGGATCAAGACTGTCGTGACCAGTACAGTGTCATCTACGAAGCTGGAGAGAGGACCGCCATTTTTGCAAATGACGCTAAGGAGCCAATCACAGCTGAAGAGAGAGCAGTAAGTAGTTCTTCACGCTTGGAAATGCACGACCAGCACATTTGTGTGAAACATACTTCAACAGAGCCGGATTAATAATGTTTCTGTGTCTTATTACAGCGCTGGACAGAGACATACGTGCGCTGGTCTCCCAAAGGCACCTACCTGGCCACATTTCACCAACGTGGCATTGCATTGTGGGGTGGCGAGAAGTTCAAACAGATCCAGAGGTTCAGCCATCAGGGCGTGTCCCTCATCGACTTCTCACCGTGTGAGAGGTAATCAACATTTCTGCTTGGCAGCTGATAAAATTCTTTTAACTGTGTACATATATACTCATTACCCTCAAGGGCTCAACAGTGATGTAATGTGTTTTAAATGACAAAGTCGATTTACTGCTTGACATCTCAGTGCTGCTGTTTCGAAGTCAAATCTTAAAGGTCCAGTGTGTAGAATCTTGTGATATCTAGTGTTGAAGTTGCATGTTGCAGCTGAACACCCCTCACCTCACCCTCTCCTTCCAAACATGAAAAAGAACCTGTGGTGAACTTTAATTGTCATAAAAACTCAATTTAGTTTGTCCAGTCTGGACTAATGTAAAAATCATGGCGGCCTCCGTAGAGAGGGTCCTCTCGATGTAAATATAAAGTATTTAAATATAAAGGATCTTTTCTGGGGTAAAGAAAACTACAATTCATACAATTTAGATGAAACGAACTAGTGAAAACATCATGAGGATTATTCTACATTAAATTTCTGCCAATAGTTCCCTTTCACCTAAATCTTACACACTGAACCTTTAAATTACAGAGATGAAATATGGCAAAGTTATTCTGCTGTCATCCAAAAAGAAATAATCAGAAACCATCTCTCCCTCACCATTTCTAAAATGCTCAATCGGGCTAAAGATCATCAGTCGTCTTATTTCCGATCTGTTAAATTAGATTTTGCTCACTTAAGAGATTGATGAAGATATTGTAACTAAATTCACACAAGTGTTTTTGCTTGTTAATGCAGAAAAGACATTGTTAGCTTCCATTGTTACTTTTATATTTAGAAGGAAAAGCAGTAGAATTTCCTCAAATATTGATGATTAAATATCCCATGGTTTCTGATGCTCCTTAAAGTATAGTAAAAGCACAGTGAGGCTGTTACCCAGTGTTGGATATTGTTCGCTGAGATGTGCAGAGTCTGAGCTTTCTCACGCTTTATGTGCGGTTGTGATGTCATCAGGTATGTGGTGACCTTCAGTCCACTGATGGACACCAAGGAGGACCCACAGGCGATCATCATCTGGGACATTCTGACCGGACAGAAGAAGAGAGGCTTCCACTGTGAGAGCTCCGCACACTGGCCCATATTCAAGTGAGTTCATTTTATAGTTCTCTTCTTCTAAACTTAGATTTTCACCATCATTGTTTTTGCACTAGTCACTGTTGTGGTGTTTGAATGTGGCCTAATGTTATTTTTTTGTTTTCAGATGGAGCCATGACGGGAAGTTCTTTGCCAGGATGACGCCAGACACGCTGAGCATCTATGAAACTCCAGTAAGTAGACTTACAACAAAATATCTAGTTGTATTTCCGTGGAAGTGTTTGTGTATCTATTTATATTTATCCGTGTATTAAATGTCCAAGTAGCATTTAACACCAAGTTTCTGCTCCTTCCAGTCTATGGGCTTGCTCGACAAGAAGAGTCTCAAGATTACTGGGATCAAGTAAGAGTCCTTGATAGTGATATCCTCATTTACTCCTTATAATTGTGTGTTTTCAGTTGTGAGAGCGTTCACTGTGGATGTTTTTTAACAAGTCTGCGTGTTTGTGTCTTCAGGGACTTCTCATGGTCTCCCGGTGACAACATCCTAGCATTCTGGGTCCCCGAGGACAAAGACATCCCAGCCAGAGTGACTCTGATGCAGATGCCCACCCGTCAGGAGATCCGGGTCCGCAATCTTTTCAATGTTGTCGACTGCAAACTGCACTGGCAGAGAAATGGAGATTACCTGTGTGTCAAAGTGGACAGGACTCCTAAAGGAACACAGGTACAGGGTACAGAGAGAGGGGGGACACAGGAGGGAGCTGACTGATAGAAAATCAAATTCTAAATCTATCGTTTTGTCTTTCAGGGTGTTGTCACCAACTTTGAAATCTTCCGCATGAGAGAGAAGCAGGTTCCTGTTGATGTGGTGGAGATGAAGGGTAAGAAAATAAACACACAAAGGAAACTTCACTCGGTGTTAGTTTCTTGTTGCAGAAGAAGCCTGATCTATTGTTGCTTGTGTTCGTCTTTCCAGAGGGCATCATAGCTTTTGCTTGGGAGCCCAACGGCAGCAAGTTCGCTGTTCTCCACGGAGAGTCTCCTAGAATCAACGTCTCCTTCTATCATGTCAAAAACAACGGCAAGATCGATCTTATAAGTGAGTAGATGGGACGCACATGTGAATCGTTCTCTTGACACTATGTTGCACATTAAAATATGTCACACAAACATCCACTGAATGTGCCACCGGGTTGTTTTTTGTCTTTTCAACAGAGATGTTTGACAAGCAGCAGGCCAACAGCATTTTCTGGAGTCCCCAGGGACAGTTTCTGGTGCTGGCTGGACTCAGGAGGTGGGTGTGTGTGTGTGTGCGTGCGTGCGTGTGTGATACAAGCAGCCACTGATGACAAACTAAACTTTTCTGACACCTCGTATGAGAGCTAAGCTCCTGATTCTAACTCTGATCTGAGGCCCAGTTTTATATATTTGAACTTGTGTTTTTGTACTGATGAGTGTGTGTTTGTGTAAACTTTATTATTTTCTTTCGTGTGCAGTATGAACGGAGCTCTTACCTTTGTGGATACATCAGACTGCACCATGATGAACATAGCAGAACACTACATGGCGTCTGACGTGGAGTGGGACCCAACCGGTCGCTATGTTGTCACCTCCGTCTCCTGGTGGAGCCACAAGGTACACGCTGCTCGCCTAGAGAGACAGCTTCACCCTCGAGTTCAAATCAGTCAAAAATATCAAGCCTCAGTTACATTTCTTTATCATAACGATTTGATAACGACAAGAAACAAAAATCCATATTGGTCGGGCCGTAGTAAAAACTCACATTGACCTGTTTCTGTGTCTAGGTGGACAATGCGTACTGGCTGTGGACATTCCAGGGTCGTCTCCTCCAGAAGAACAACAAGGATCGCTTCTGTCAGCTGCTGTGGAGACCCCGACCTACGACCCTGCTCAGTGCGGATTCGATCAAGGTACCATTTTGTCCTATTGTAATGAAATATACACTCTGTGTATGTGTGGAGCCACTGATGACAAATCTAACTTTTCTGACACCTCGTATGAGAGCTGCACTGCAGCTCCTGATTCTAACGCTGATCTGAGGCTCACAGCATTTTCTCATTTGTTTTTTCGGCACATATTTGAAATTGTGTTTATTTTGTGACAAATCTCTGGATCGGCTGCTCTTCACACAGTAAACCCCCTCTGTCTCTTGCAGACGATCAAGAAGGATCTTAAGAAATACTCAAAGATCTTTGAGCAGAAGGATCGTCTGAGCCAGTCCAAGGCCTCTAAGGTTTGACTTACTCGATTCCTCAAACTATATCTTCCCATTTTTTATGTTTTTCTATATGTTAAGTTAGTTATAAAGTTAAAAGCTGCTCACAGATAATGTGATTTGAAAGTGTTTTGACACAATGTGCTGAATATTTTCTGTGTGAGTAGGAGCTGGTGGACAAACGCAGGACCATGATGGAGGAGTACCATAGCTACAGGGAGAAGGCACAGCAGACATATCTGGAACAAAAGAGCCTCCGCCTCGAGCTCAGAGGAGGTGGGACCTCTCACTTTAATCACCCTTCACTTCCCTCAACAGTCCTCAGATCGAATTAGGAAAATCTCTTGACTGTTTTTTGTTTGTTTGTCTTTTCAAGGAGTGGACACCGATGAGCTGGACAGCAACGTAGATGACTGGGAAGAGGAGACTATTGAGTTTTTTATCAACGAAGAAATCATTCCTCTTGGAGATCTGTAGTCCCCTACGCAGGTAACACTCAAACACACTGTACGCCATGATTTATTGGAACAATATTTAATTTATATATCACGTTTTTATAGCATCAGATAATTAATTAAAACTAAACTTGGTCCATGTCACGTCTTTACATTCAGTCTCTGGAACACAAGTCTTAGTCTCTAACTTGTTCTCTCTCTGTCTCAGTCGTTCCGTTTTTGTGTGGAAGGAGGAGAGAGGAACTGCGTCATTGATTGGAGAAGGACGACGACCACGCTGTGAATCTTGAGGTTCGTCACGAGCCTCAACCTTCAACGTTAGCGACATCATCAAAGCAAGCCTTGCAGATCAGCAGCCACGTCGAGGGACAGGAGAGGATTCTTTCTAGTGAATATTTTCTCTTTGTCTCTCACCATCATCCGCCCCTTTTTCTCCGTGGAACTTGATATTTAGTAATACAGCGTCCTTTTTTCTATTCATTAATTGGAGTCACTCACTCGAATCTCGGCCCCATCTCTCATTGGACCTTCTTCTTCCTCGGGGTTGTTTCTGAACTAACCTCACCATGCTAGTGTGTTATCACAGGGCAGCACAGAGTGCCATACCGGTGTGGGGCGGAGGTGTTGTGACTAAACAAGAAGCCTTGTTAATAAAAGTGTTGATGTGGCGCTATAGTGGCCTGTATCCTCCTCCTTTCAGACTGGGCTTTCACACAGGGAGGGGTTGTGCAGTGGGAATAACTTTAAATAAACATTCAAAGTCATTACTACCTGCTCCTGTCTGAGTGTTTGATTCTTTATTACCACCGTCAAGTACGTTCCGTTTTCATTTCGGAGTCTGTGAACAGGATTCCTTTTGATTCACCTGATTTTTTTTTTTGTGAAGGGAGGCAAACTGGCAGACTCGAGGCAAAACACAATTTTATTTTATTTTCTTTAACAGATGAGATGAGTTTATAAATGGATGTTAATGTAATTATGCAGCACATGTCATCAGAATTAATGGTTAATTATTATGGAATTATCTCCTTTAAAAAGACGTACGGGAAGGCATGTTTGCATTTTGAGTGGGAAATAAAAAATACTTTGCTCATCGTTTATTTGGGGCTCTAGTTTTTTTTCAGTTGTTATCTAAACACATCTGTGATGCATTTTGATCTTATTGGATCCGTGTGGGGGCTGGTAACCCAGGTACTTAATTAAATGATCCTGCTGTGATTTAAAAGTTTGCAACACATGACAAACATAGTTTTGTATCTAAGAAACTAGAATGCAAGTGTGTGTGTGTGTGATCCAGCCACATTCAGAACAAATCAATGTCATAAACACACATTAAGTCGTCACTGCCACTAGAGGTCGCTGTATCTGAAGTTTGAGTTCCCAGACTTCTTGTCTTCCTGAGATAAAAGTTATGTTTAAGTTTTCTCAGATTTAAAAATCTAACTCCAAAAAGCATTTGCGCAGCTTCAATTAAAAAAACCAAGTGAAATGTTGTCTGTGTTGAGATGACCATACTTTTCATCAGTCAGTTCTTCATGTGTAGATTCTCCTGGTTCTCTGTGGTGTGATGGACCTTTGTTAAACAATGGTGTGGTGGTGGTGGTGGTGATGTGGCTGTAACTTTCAGCTGCCCGGTGCTTCTGATGTGGAGACAGCAGCCGCCCCATCGTTTCCCCTCCGGCTCACTGATGTTATAAATAGTCATTAAACTGCAACTCCGGAGTCTTCGTCCCATGATGGATGTTTAGGTTTCCATGACAGAGTCAGGTGAGGACATACACAGTGAGAGCTCAGAGAGAAAAACACCAGGTGTAATGTCAGGTTACAGCCCTGCACCAAAAATATGATCTTACTTCAACTTAGATTTCTGAATCCTCTGGGACCAGACTCAGTGGTTATATAACTATACAGTCACAATAATAACCACACACTTATCTCTATATTATATATCATGAAGCTCTGAGATACAGCTCTTATTATTATTGATCTGTTTTTCTTTGAATAATCCAAAACTTATCTAATTATAACATAAAGTAGATCCTTGCTCTGTATCACCAGTGAAGTGAGACTGTTCTTCACAACCCTCTTCCTCCTCCTCTTCCTAATCCTCCTCCTCTTCTTCCTCCTCCTTCTCTTCCTACTACTCCTCCTCCTCTTCTTGCTCTTCCACCACCTCCTCCTCTTCCTAATCCTCCTCCTCTTCTTCCTGCTCCTACTCTCCTTCCTCCTCCTTCTCTTCCTACTACTCCTCCTCCTCTTCTTGCTCTTCCACCTCCTCTTCCTAATCCTCCTCCTCTTCTTCCTCCTCTTGCTCTTCCTCCTCCTTCTCTTCCTACTCCTCCTCCTCTTCTCCTCTGCCTCTTCCACCTCCTCTTCTCCTCCTCCTCTTCCTCCTCCTCTTCCTCATCTTCCACCTCTGCCTCTCTCACCTCCTCTTCCTCCCCGTCATCTTCCTCCTCTGTCTTTCGCTCCTCCTCTTCCTCCCCCCCATTTTCCTCCTCTGCCTCTCTCTCCTCCTCCTCTTCCTCCCTCTCATCTTCCTCCTCTCCTCCTCCTCTCCTCCTCCTCATCTACCTCCTCTCCCTCTTCCTCCTCTGTCTTTCTCTCCTCCTCTTCCCCCTCTTCTGCTCCTCCTCCTCCTCCTCTGCGGCCGCCTGCAGGTCCCGGGCCTCAGTTTGAGAACCAGTCATGTGCGGGTTCATGTTGCAGAGTGAGAGGGGGGATCGTGCACGTGGCTCGTGCACGTGGCTCGGGCACGGTGGTGTCTGGTCCCCTGAACTCTCGCGATACTTTGCTCCTTCACGTGCGGACACCGAGCAGCTGCGGAGCTCGGTCCTGCTCGGTCGAGCTCACCGGGTCTGCTCTCATCATCATCATCATCATCATCATCATCCTCACCACCGGGCTGAGGGACACACAGACACCGGGCAGGTGGGGGACAAAGGACCGACTGACCATGGAGCTCTCCAGCCGGGTAAGAGAACCGCTCCGCTGTGTTTCCCCTGAGGGATGGGAGCCGGCGAGAGGGGCTGGAGTGTGGAGGCAGAGACAGAACAGAGCCGCTGTGTGTGCAGCTCCGGAGGAAAACACTTCGTGTGTCCACCGACTGTAACTGTGAGTCTTTACAGCAGAGCGGGACACTGTCCCATCAATGGACTCATTGTAACTCACTGGTTCTATTCGAGCTGAGCTGCTCAAACTGAACCTGCATGAAACCAGCAGGTTTATGACTGAGCTGCACACACACAGCACATGTAGGTAACAGAGGAGCATTTGTCCTGGAGATGAGAGGAGACAGACAGCGGGGGGCAGTGCAGTGATAAAGGGATGAGTCCTATGGGATGTTGCACAAGATTTTAATTAGTGCACACATGTGGTAATGTTGCGCATGAAACAAGAAAAAGCAGAATGATAAGAATAATATTGCTCCTCTATTGTATGTGTTGTTGGTGATGGTGTCTCGTTATCATCCTCCCTGCAGGGAGAGAGGAGTTCACATAATCAGATATATAATGGAATATTAGACGTTAAGAGTATTAAGTCAAAACACAAGTGAAAGTAAAAGTTTAAAGTGTATACAGAGTAATACAGAACCAGTAAAAGGAGGATAAAATAATAAACTTTATTCTTATAGCACCTTTCAAAACATCTACAAGGTTCTTTAGAAGTTACACATTAAGAATTGAAGGCCAATAATAGGAAACAGTAGAAAAACAAACAACAAGAAACGATTTAATTTGATTTAATTTTAAATAACTTCAACTTGCAGGTCGCAGGGTAATATACAGAGCAAGTTACAGATGAGAGAAAGAGTCAAAACAGGATCAAATAAAACCTGAAATCATTCAAATATACTGTGAGTGAGTGTTAGTAAAAAGTAGAGATTATAGGAGTACGTAATATTACATCTATTGCACATGAAGAGTAAAACTAATAGTAAAAGTGCATGAAAAACAGAATAATATCGTGTGTGTGTGTGTGTGTAGTACAGCTTGTGACACGAGACAGTTTATGGATGTGGATTTTGAAATGAATCCAGTTCAGTCAACGTGGAGCTGACATGTAAAAAAAACCATAGTGGAAAGAAACACCACAGACAAACCAGTAATTTTCTCTCCGAGCAGTTTGTGTTCCAGACAGAACTTTGTTATTTTTATTATCAGGACACTCACTTTTTCCACGACCCCCCCCCCCCCGGACGGCAGATGTTTTGATGGGACAATAAAGTGTTTAAAGTTTAAAGCCTCCAGCAGCAGGGCCGAAGCTGAAGCTGTTTCCTCCCCCACACACGTTTGTTCACATCTCTGTGACAGCTGAGCGCCCCCGGCCCCCGTCACAGGTTCCCACGGCCCCGGGACAAACACTCGTCCAAAATACAACCAGACGTATAAAGCAATATACACAACTACTGAAATGTTTAAGTACTTTGAAATTGTACCTGAGCAGAGTATACTTGTGTAAAAAGTAAATACATTTTTATTAACCTGAAATTAAAGTTTGTTACACATTTTGAAATTCCTTTATAAAATATTATTATACTTACTAATGTTTTCTACCAGTAGAAAATAAAGCTGATAGCACTTGTAATATGGCATTGGATAGAAACTATGTTATTTTTAACAATTATTACTGTTTAAAGTTTATATTAGGATCATTGCAGTATAATTTTACATTAGTACTATTGTAATAATACTTAGCTCAGTATACTTTTGGTGAAGCCAAGTAACTAAAGAACTGTAACTACTGATGAGTAGTTTCATATGTAGCCATGCAGCTCATATGTAAAATCTTTATTTTCAAAGTAAACAAAAGAACGCCACTCGTATTTTAAACTCTTGCACTGGATTAAGAATTTGTGAATGTAAGTATTGTAGAGGAAGAGATCTCTCAGAATAGATCTGGAAGCCTCTGTGTTTTTTAAAGCTCAGTATTCACGTCTGGAACATGAGTTACTCTTCATTCCCCTGACTCGGGCTGTAAAAGAGGAAGGGGACTGTTTTTTAACACTTCCTGTCTCCCTCAGTTGCAGCCGATAAGCAGGAAGTGTCTCATCCCGTGATAGCCGGCCACCATGGAGCTGAGATAACCTCTTCCTCTTTTCTTCACCAATCACGGCGCTGGATTTGATATAATCATGGGCATATGGCGGGGTCTACGAGTGGCGTTCGTTCTGGGGTCTTTGTTCATGATCCTGCTGATCATCGTGTACTGGGACGACGTCGGCGGCTTCAGCCTCTATCCGCTGCAGGACCCGAAACACGGGTCCCCTGATGCTCAATCTGGTCCTCGGACTACTGCAGGCCCGTCCCTCTCCCCCTCCACCGCCAGAGCCCAGGCCAGTTCTTCTGTCACCGCCCCCACCGCCGCTTTCACTACAAAACTCACCCCTGAGAAGAAGAGAGGAGAAGAACTAAGACAGGAGGACAAACGAGAGCAGGAGGTGGAAACGAGGGAGGAGGATGAGGAGAGGGGAAGGAGCCGTGCGTCTGTTGATGTTGGGGAGCAGGAGGCGAGGAAGCAGAGGATCATGGATGTTTGTTCAGGACAGGACGCTGTGGAATTCCCTGGAAGGACTCGACCATTTGAGCAGATCCCCAACAGGGAGCTGGATCACCTGATAGTGGACGACACTCACCAGATTATCTACTGCTACGTCCCCAAGGTACGGCTGAGAACACACACACACACACACACACACACACACACACACACACACGTTCACGGTGTCTCTTGTCTTTCTGAACCTTCTTGTCTTTTCTCCTTCTTTCCCTCCGTCGCTGTTCCTCTCCGTTCAGGTGGCGTGCACCAACTGGAAGAGAGTCATGGTGGTTCTGTCTCAGTCTCTGATCTCGCCCTCCTCAGGAAAACCGTACACCGACCCCGAGGCTGTTCCTCCGGACCTCGTCCACAACTCCACTCTTCACCTCACCTTCGCCAAGTATGACACACACACACACACACACACACACACACACACACAGTTGTGTCTCCATGACTTCAGAGGACATTATATTGACTTACACTGATTTTCTGGAGACTTACTCTGATCTTAGTCAATTGTTACTACTTGCCAAAATAAACTTAAACCTAAACTTAGACACATACTCACACACAGACACACACTCATTTCCTTGAGACTCTATTACAAGTAAATGTTCTCCTTTCCAAATATTACTGCAGTAAAAGTACACACATGAACATTAAAATGTACTTAAGATAAAGATTATATGTCTTTTTTTATATAAACAAGATATTAACCATAAACTGTAAATAAAGATGTCCACATGACAGCTACCATGAGTGAAGCCAAAGCATTTCGATCGCCCCCTGGTGGCTGGCTGTGTTACAGGTCATACACCCCGCCTCCTTCATGTTAGCAGATGGGACATGGACCAAACGAACATATTAGTATTTATATTTTGGCTTCATTATTGTCAGTGGGAGGAAGTGGAGAGGCGTCGTCCATCTTTATATACAGTCCTTGATATCAACTATTAAGCTGATCTAAATATTCGGGTACAGAAGGATTTAAAAACTTCTGACAATAAAAAAATATCCAGATTGACCCTTATGAACACTTAAAAGCTGCACAAGCAATCAAAGGTAAAGATGATGACCCCGACCTGCACAATTAACTCAAGAGGAGATGGTTTTCTTCTTCGTCAGTTCCACAGCAGCACTTAGACACCGAGTTACACTGGAACTGTGTTTGACGAACTGTCCATGAGCTGAAGGAGTTATTCACTGAGTTGACACAAGGAAGAGGAGAGTGGGAACGACAGGCGGAGCTTGGCGCTGCAGCACAGACGGACCTTTCTCTACCTCTCAGGAGCCCAGTATCTGAACATGTGTTTTTCTCTCTGCACCATTGTACCTGACAAATCATTTCCCCCCCGAGAGAACTGACCCTGTACTGGGTTTGCTTTTGTTATTGATCCAGGAAACTCAGGAATTTGAAGGTTTGGTTTAAAGCATTAAAAAAATATCCTCCTTGGTGTTTTGTTTTTTTTCCTTTGACCAGGTTTTGGCGTCATTATGGTTCTCTGTCCCGCCACCTGATGGCGCTAAAGCTCCAGCACTACACCAAGTTCCTGTTTGTACGAGACCCTTTTGTACGTCTCATCTCTGCCTTCAGGAACAAGTCTGGAAGGTGTGTTTCACAGTAGAGCGTGTGTGTGTGAGTGTGAGTGTGTGTGTGAGTGTGTGTGTACACATTCCACAGAGGTACACAGAGGTACGTGGTATATTCATCACAGTGTGTGTATTTGTGTGTGTTTTTAAGGCCCAACCAGGATTTCTACAAGCAGTTTGGTTCGGTCATGCTGCGTCGTTACGGTAACGTCTCCGGGAGTCTGCCGGAGACCGTGGCCGAGGCGTTTGCCGCAGGAATCAAACCGACATTTCAGCAGTTTGTCACGTACCTGCTGGATCCAGACACTGAGCAGGAGAGCGTCTTCAACGAACACTGGCGACAGGTATTTGTCTCACGCAGGTGCAGCATCACACTACACTCACAACTACAGCTGCATTTTTGTGATAGTTAGATTTTATTGAATACAATATGCCGACAAAAACATCTTCCTATCATTTCCACTTTGTTTGTGACCCACTTTATTTACTGATTTACTGAATTTTTGTCCCAGTGAGAAAAGCCTCTTTTGAGCTGCCAACATTTTGAATGTTGGACAGGAAGTTCACTTCTATTGATCTATTTCACAGATTGACTCTTCAGCTGTTTTTGTAGCTACGACAACAACTTTTCCTTTTTTCCCTCGTGGAGGCAGATCATCTGTTTGTATGTGTTGTTTTATGACTGTTGTACTTATCAGTGCATAAGAAGGAATTTTAATCTGCATGTTGGGATTCTTCACTACATCTTTAAACTTATCTATGATTACATTTTACTGCCATTAAACTTTTCAGTGAATTTGTTTTATTCACTCACATGTTTTTTTATTTTCTACTCCTGTTTCTTTTTATTCTCTTTAATTTTTTTGTGCATTTTCTCAGAATCACAGATTCATAACTACAATAACTTTATATATAGTAAATGATGCATACAATAATATTTGTGAATCCACATACAGAGTCGTGTAATTGTCTTATAAACTTGGATTTAACTGTATACATAAAAGAAGATATTAAATAAATCATATCATTGCTAATCTAGAGGGGGCACATACACACAGTGAGGTGCAGTAATATCAAATCAAATATTATTTGCGTTGCCCATATTCATAAATCAAAATCTGCTTCATAGAGTTTTAATAATCTGTACAATGAGTTAAATGTGCAAACATGGCAGAAAAAGTCACAAGCAAATTTAGAACCGTTTAAAAAGTGCCTGCGTCTTTGTGTGTTTCAGGTGTACCGTCTGTGTCATCCGTGCCAGGTCAAGTACGACTTCATCGGGCGACTGGAAACCCTGGAGCCTGACGCCGATCACCTGCTGAAGCTCCTGAAGGTGGATCATCTGCTCCGCTTCCCCTCAGGGGCCCGAAACCGAACCGCCACCAGCTGGGAACGAGACTGGTTTGCACAGATTCCCGTAACGATGAGGAGAGAGCTGTACAAGCTGTATGAACCGGACTTTGAGCTGTTTGGTTATCCCAAACCCGACAGCGTCCTCCATCAGTGATCCACACAGAGCCAAAGGCCTGGGCCCTGCACCGTGTGTCGAGCCCCCACCTCACTGACCTGCCTTTGACGACCAGTGTACGATTCTGTTTGTTTCATCTGAGTTGGACTTACCTCAAGTGACAGAAGTGCCTGCCAGGGTTTATTTTATCTTTGTCATCATTTCATATCAGGAGCACACCCACGCTTGCAAGTTCCATGATCCCAGTCCTGTCTCCCCATGTAAAGGCACTTTGAATAGTATTTTATGAATAATATTTTGGTTAGTAGTGGGGAGAGGACCGGGACTGTTACTTGACGTCTCTGAAGGGAAATATGCTGCAAAAAAATAAATGAGTTTTTTTGTAAAACTTTTTCTGATTTTTACTTTGTGTGTTTGAATCTGTGGATGAAAAAGATATTCAGACATTGTGTGGATTAAATTAAAAGTAAGATCAGTTAAGAGTTCTGCACACGACGTCCAGAACACTGTACACTGTTGAACTGTTTGAGGAGGACTCACAAATAATGAGCGTTACCAGAGAACAGGCGCTCACTTATGACAAACATTGGATATAAAATCTCCATTTCAAATAAACGTCATCAGCAAAGTCGTGAGTAGATAATGAAAAAGTAAGTCAAAGTAATAAATAAGTAAATATGTGATATAAGAGCAGGGAAGTATAGAATAGAAATACAATAGAAATTAGATATAATATATATACAATTGAAACAGAATATATACAGTGGAATACATTGCACATTAGCCATTGAATTCAACAGATAGGAGTGAGTATTAAATATATAATAAATATTGTAAAATAAAGTCTTCAATCTTTCTTTTTTATTGATGTGTGATTATTAATCCCGCCTTTAAATACGGAGGAGTAGAAGTCACGATGGCGCCTCCCTGTGGAGAGATGGCCGCACAGCAGCTGGTCAGATCTTCTAGTCTGCTCCTCTTTATTTTACAATATTATCATCGTAAGTCTTTACTTGTTGTTGTTGTTGTTGTTGTAATAAGCACCCACTCCATTTAACTGCATTTGATTTGCATAGCACTGCAACATCACATTACATTATATCAATGAACTCCTGTTGTATGTAAACACTGTATGAGTCGTACAATAATTAAAAATGGAACTTCATTCGACATTTGTCATTGCTACTGTCAAATCATGTTACAACAACAACAACAACAACAACGAGATACTAAGTCATAATAATTAGATACTAAGTCATAACAATTAGATACTAAGTCATAATATTAAGATACTAAGTCATAATAATTAAATACTAAGTCATAATAATTAGATACTAAGTCATAACAATTAAATACTAAGTCATAATAATTAGACACTAAGTCATAATAATTAGATACTAAGTCATAGCAATTAGATACTAAGTCATAACAATTAGATACTAAGTCATAATATTAAGATACTAAGTCATAATAATTAAATACTAAGTCATAACAATTAGACACTAAGTCATAATAATTAGACACTAAGTCATAATATTAAGATACTAAGTCATAATATAAGATACTAAGTCATAACAATGAGATACTTAGTCATAATAATTAAATACTAAGTCATAACAATTAGACACTAAGTCATAATAATTAGATACTAAGTCATAACAATTAGACACTAAGTCATAACAATGAGATACTAAGTCATAATATTAAGATACTAAGTCATAATAATTAGACACTAAGTCATAACAATTAGACACTAAGTCATAACAATTAGATACTAAGTCATAATATAAGATACTAAGAATGAATGAATCACAGGATCTTTATTTCCTTCATCACAGAGGCGGAAGTGGACTTCCAGAGACATCTGTCCGTTTCCTCTGAGGCGTAGTTTTTTGTACACGTGTTGTTTATCTTCCAGTGTTTCGAGTTGTGTTTGATTTCCTCACTTGTGTTAGATTCGATGAAATTAAACTGGAGCAGCATCCACTGTGATCTGACCGAATACACGAGGGAAACCAAACTAAAACAAACCACGTGTGCGGTGACATCTGCGGACCCGGTGTTGGAGACACCCTACCAGCGGGGTGGGGTCAGCGCCGAGTCAGTCTCCTCTCGCGCGGGGAGGCCTGGGTGAATAAAACGAGCCTCCTGACGCCATCATCCTTTGTTTTCATCGCCGGGCGGAGCTGCCTCCACCTCCTCCACCTCCTCCTCTGTCTCCTGGAACACAGTCTGTTTATAATCCAGAAACACAGGAGTCCTCCTCAGTGTCTCGCCTGGAGGAGAAGGAACATGTCGGCTAACGGAGCTGGACGAGCAGGAGGAGACTCCACGGACGCGGAGAGAAGCGACGAGCAGCGGTGAGCTCGTTTAGCTAGTTAGCTGTTTATCTGCTGTTAGCGGAGCGAGCTAATGTGAGACCACACGCCTCAGTTCATCACCTCCTGCCCGCTGCTGCGTGTTCGAACCCCCCGAGCTGCTTCCAGCTGCTCGTGTCAGGTGAACGGGTGTGTCGAACAGAAAACAACACTAAAGAAGTTTTCACTCGCGTGTAAACATCTGAAAAATCAACCAACTGTTTCATCTCAACCCTGAAATGAGTCTTTTACATTTCACATCAGGAGGCCGCCATGTTTGTTTTTGTTTTGTTTTTTTTAAGCCCAGACAGAATTCTGGGAGATCTGGGTCCCACACGTGACTTTGGCAGAAACTGATTGTTTAATTGAAGTTGTGTTTGTGGTCCTCCAGGTCAGACGGGTCTTCGTCCGCTCCTGTGGAAGTGGACGCCAAGGCCCAGGCCCAGTCCCACAGCTTCAGATACAGCCTGAAGTTCCCCAGCATCGGCCAGTGCATCATCATCAACAACAAGAACTTCGACAGGGGAACAGGTGAATACTGAAGTTCTGCTTATTTGGGCGGAGCTGTGGTTTGTGTATTTTCAGAGGAACGGCACATGCGTCCACCGAGGCCCTTCTGTTCCAACAAGCCTCCAAATCACACTCACTCGTAGATATCAGTCGTCTTAATGCCCCGGTGTGCTTTGACACAAAGTTCATTTCTCGTGGTTGCACAGAAAACGTTTAACATTAATGTAGAATTCATTTCTTGTATTTCTTCTTTCTGTCAATCCAGAATCAGACACACTGGGGCTTTAGGAGGTTCCATTTTGAAATGCTGAGTTGATTTAGTCAGCGGGTCAAGTGGCTCAAATGTCCACTTTTGAGCCACTTCGAGTAGCAGTTCGGTGTTAGCTGTCACTGGACGTGCTCGAGTTGTCTCTGTTGTGGTGTCTCCAGTTTCCACTATGTGTACATGAGCATCTCCCACTTGGTCTCCTAGATTTGTTGGATTAGTTTCTGTTCAGATGTTGTTCAGCGAGTTGTTGGTTGGGTTGAACTCCAGGGTTCAGTCTTTGGGCAGCAACATACACGTCTTTTATGGCCTCTATTGATAGGACCGACTTTAGGTGTGAAAGGAGGAGAGAGAGAGTCACAACTGAAGCTGTGGCCGCTGCAGGACTCAAACCTCCGTACATGAGACACCCAGGCGTCTCGCTAGGCTCCGCAACTTAATGTGAGGGAGCAGGTGAATCATCAGAAGGAGCATCAACACCTTCGTTAGATGATGATAGGTGTGCTACTGGGACCCAGTTCACACTTGTTGCTGTGGATACAGTTCCACTGTATCCTGTGCCAGTTAATTAGATGTTCAAGTTAGATCATGGTCAATTAAGTCTGCGGAGGATAAACACAAGCAGGCAGCTGCAACACAATTCTTGTGTCATTCTTCTTTCTTATAACATAAACCATAAAGAGGAATCTTAATCTTGATAAACTTTAATAACTTGACAGTATCACAAAGGAAGTTGAGGTTACTCACATGACTTGCAGTCACATACTGTATCTATGGTTTAATATGTTCCTCTTCAAAGTTTGATGTCGTTGTTTTAAGACGATGGTGAACAGAAAGAAACCCATCACGTGTTTTGTTATGTCCTGTGGGTGTTCATAATCTTTTTGTGAAGCAAGACCGTGTCTGCCTCTGCCCTCTGAGGGGCTGTAGAGGAGAGGGTTTGTATCGAGCAGCTTTCTTCTCCGAGGACATAAAGATCTGATGTCTGCAAGATACAGTGAGAAACCTTGAGTCCTCGGAAACAGGAACATTCTGCGACCTGAGCTTAAAGAGCCGCTCGGACTGAAAGAGGCTGTAATGTCTGGCTGAGAGGACCTTGGATTTCAGTGCACGTAAACACAGCTTCAGTCTGTCCTCAGTGTTTAGAGCATCAGACTCTGTTATTGTCCTGTCCTCCTGTCAGAGCGGTGTTTAACAAACTTGATTAGCAGGACTAACTGAGTACACATGACTGCTCGCTCAACAACAGTCAGATTGATGTTCTAAGAGCCAGACCATGTGAAAGGAGGAAATATCAGCCTGTCAGGTTCTTTTCATTCTTTCTTGCTGATCAACCAGAAGAGGTTCTCGTTTTAACAGAGCTGTGCATACTCAGAATTCCCCTCATCATCTTTACAAGAGCCACATAGAAAGGATGGGAATGGCCCAAGAAGAATTTGTGTGACTGGCTGGTTAGTGATTAGTTCACAGGGCAGAGGAGGATCTCAACTACTGTAGATGACATATTAGAAATGTTCAATCCCCCAAACACACAGCGGCCTGGAAGCAATGGTGTAGTTTAAAATTAAGCATGTTGACTCAAAATTTGCATTTCAGGGAAATTGTAAAATCTAAATTTTGTGCAGGCTCAAAGCAGCCAGTGTTAGCATTAAATGCAGATGATATACAATGAGTATTGACTCATAATATATCATTAGTATTCATTTTTAAGTAATTGTGTCTGTGAAGTACTGATATACCATTAGGATTAGTATGTTATAAGTATTAACTAATACATATTATATCATGTACTGTTAGCAGTAGTGTGTTATTACCAATAACTAATTACATAACAATGACTCAAGTATTCCAGTATGTCGTGACAGTGAAGAGAATGGAATTCAACCATCACTAATTTAGTTATTTACACCTGTGTTGGTGTTTTCACCTTTTCCGGCCGATTAGGTCGAAGACATGTGTTGTCACCAGAAGTTTTGTGTTTATCAGAATGAACCATCCAGCAGGTTTTCACATTTGTATTTACTTCTCTTGCTTTGCTCTCAAAGAACTTTGTAAACTCTGTTATAAATAAAGTTTATTATTATAATTCTGTGGCTTTGCAAAAACATTTTACAAGCTGTGCTCAGATGAAATATAAGTTTGTGTGTCATGTGTTTTCATTGTATGTTAACAGAACAATTTTTTTTACATTAGGCATGAATCAGCGGAATGGTACAGACGTAGATGCGGCCAACGCGATGAAAGTCTTTGACAAGTTGGGTTATAAAGTGAAGCTTTACAACGACCAGACAGTCGAGCAGCTGAAGCAGGTTTTATTAGCTGGTACGTACGTACACAAACATCATGTACCTTTTTCACATCAGCTTGTTTCAAATGAGATTGAATGCATGTTTGTATTTTCAGTGTCAAAGGAAGATCACAGCTGCTCGGCCTCGTTCGTCTGTGTCCTGTTGAGTCACGGAGACGAGGGCGTGTTCTTCGGTACCGACGGCTCAGTGGAGCTCAGGTACCTCACGTCCCTTTTCCGAGGCGATCGCTGCAAATCGCTGGTGGGAAAACCCAAACTCTTCTTCATACAGGTATTCTAATGGTTCCTGTTCCGTCTCCTCTCAGCTCACCTCAGGCTTTGCTTAAGTATTTAACCTGTAACCGGTTCTTGTTGTGTTGGTGTGCACGCGGAGTAGGCTTGCAGAGGCACTGATCTGGATGGAGGTATCGAAACAGACAGTGTAGACGATGGTATCACCAAGATCCCTGTGGAAGCTGACTTCCTCTACGCCTTCTCCACAGCCCCAGGTTAACATCCCACATTAAAACATGAATCTTTTTGCATATGTATGGTCTCTTTGTTGAATATTTATATCTTCCATCTGTCATCTATCTCCAGGCTACTACTCATGGAGGAATACCATGACCGGCTCCTGGTTCATGCAGTCACTGTGCGAAATGATCAGCAAGTACGGAAAAGAGTTGGAGCTCCAGCACATCATGACACGGGTGAACCACAAGGTGGCGGTAGAGTTTGTGTCTGTCTCCAATTCACCAGGTTTTAATGCAAAGAAACAGATCCCGTGCATCGTGTCAATGCTGACGAAGGAGATGTATTTCACCCCCTGATGTCGTCTCCACGTCTCAAATCTTCGTCAGGCTTCAGGGTTGTGTTTGTGAATTATTCTAGTTGACGCATTCTGACTGAAAATCTTTTGAAACCTCAGTTTACATAAATCTGTCAGAGCAGATGTGATGCTAAGTTGCTTTTAAGTCACAAGTTTGGGATTACAAAGTTTTATTGCACTGTCCTGACATATACACATCAGCACGTCGTTTTACACATTCAAGTTTGAAATATCATTCTTGAAACAATGCATGAAACAATCGTGTAATAATAACATATGAATTCTGTTAAAAAACGTGAAGGTTTGCAGGTTAAAAGCGGTTGACCTTGAATTCCAAGCTCACAGTCTTTTACCAGTAGATGCCTCCTTAGTTTACACTATACAACATTTCAGGGAAATAATATCTGGTGCCAGTTTGATATGAAGGCGGACCTTTTATATCTGTTTTATCATGAACACACATCAGGTCAGTCATTTGGGATCATGGGTCATTTCTGTGCCTGTTTTTCTTTTTTCTCCATTCAATTTTTCTTTTTTAAACCATTGAGTCTTGATAGACATCTGCTGTCAGTTTCAAACATGAACTCTGGAAAAGGACAACAGGAACTATTAAGCAACGTTCAGCCGAGGGGTGTGTCTGGGTAGGTGCGGGAAACAGGACATAATGTCCACTGTGGTTAAAAAAAAAAAAAAGGGTTTTCATTTACACCACGTTGAATCTGGCCTTGACCCTTAAAGTCAAAAGCTCTCGTATCTCATTGTCTTTCCAAGTTTACATCTTTGCGGCGTCTTCTACGTGTATGACTCCTCTTTTTCATACTGAGATATTTTTATTCTTCCAGTGTTACACCCACTTACTGGCTGTGAGTTTTCCAGAACTTGTCCTGCTGTATTCTATCATGGGCTCATTTAGACCTTTTCTGGACATTTTGTCACGGGGGCTTGCAGGAAAATATTTGGAGCAACTGACCCGGACATTTGCATTCTCTCCTAAAGAAAACTTCTGGGATTCCGTTCATGTCTGTCTGTGTGGAGCCTGAACGAATGCATCAGTTCCACTCAATAGGAAGATGAAATGATAAAGTTGTGTGGCACATTCAGGAGCACCCAGTAAGCTATCACGTGTGTGTTTGTTTTTAGTGTTAAGGCTGATGTTATTCATTATCTATTTTCTGAAACGTGGATTTCTTTGAAGGAACGATTGCCTGTGAATTTCCTTTAACTTGTGGGGACACAAGCTTCTTCATAGCAAACATGAGTAAAGCCAGTCAACCTCCCCGATGCTGTTATATATGATGAGTCATTCAAATTAGAATTTAATTCTTATTTGGCTGTGTAAAGGTATTTATGTTTAAATATGTGATGATACTCCTTAAAAATATTTTCTAATGGACTGCTGTAAAACTGAGTCAAACTTTTATAGGATTGAGTGATTTTATAACAAAGCTCATCGAGTTCCAGGTCATTTTTTACTGAAATAACTTAACAATCAGAAATATTCCAGTGCTATCAGTCAATCCAGTCCTTTGAATAGTTTGCTATGAATCTCACTCTTTGGCTTCTTTTTATGTAATATCACTGTTTTGTAAGCAGCTGCAGTGTGGTTGGTGTAATGTTTTTCCTGAAGAATAAAGACCACTTTTCATCAACTTTTTGTACTATAAGAAAAACTTACGTTATTTAAGTTAAAGTGGATGTCAGGGTAGTTTTGTTTGTATATTTTAACAGGGTTAACTTTCACAAACAGTGTGAAGGGTCTATTTGTGTACACAAGTGTAAACAAGCGGAATTACTCCACATTTGGCACAGAGCTGGGCCACCAGATCCTGAGGCCCAGGGCCAAATAAAACTGGGCCTCGGATTCCTTCACTGCACTGAAGCACTTTACCTCCACAACAAAGCCACCTAATACACGTTGCATGGCCTGAACACAAAGAATCCCGGCTGACACCTCTGTGGTCAACACACGTACAACCAGAGATACTTTAACATTTCCACACAGAAACAAATATGAGCGTGACATGCTTTCATATTCATGCTGAGAATTTAATCTAGATACAATCTCAATCGCACACAATCACAAGTATATCATGTGCAGCTGACACGATTGTGTGAACTGTATTGTGTGAGGGTTTTGTATGAGGAGATATAATGTTACTTTCATTGATGCATTTATCTATAGACTGCACAGCGGCAATTGATATTTACAGGAGAGTGTGTGGAGCGAACGCTGACCTGGTTTGAATAAGGAACTTTGAACCTCATGTCCAATACTTTGCTCCTTTGTCGTGAATTTTTAAAAGTGCTTTTGCTTCCTGCACATCATTTAACCAGTTTGAACAGTTTTTTCAATATTAATCACCACCATCATTTTTATTTGTATAATTATTTTGCAGTTTATGCGTTTATCTATCAGTTAGACTGAAATATTAGGAAACAGGGAAAATGCTCGTCATAATATTCCAGAATCTTTGCATTGATTTTTGTCCTGAACTTATTCGATGCACAATAATGTGAGAACCAGAAAAACTGAGACTTTTTAAATTAAATAACCTCAAACTACAAAATGATGTCATTGTTTTGGCTAAAACAGTGTTTCAGTGTGACTTTGTTAATAATTTGATAAACGAGTAATTGATGATCAAAATAGTAGATTTTCTGTCACTCGACAACTGAGTAATAGTTGCGGCTCAATATTATACAATGCTCAATATAATATTATATAATCAAGTTTAGTGTGTGGTTAATGTGTGAATGGCTTTTGAGAGTTCTTCCAGCTGGAGGCGCTAATGAGCTGACAGATCTTACTTCATATAAACACTTTGTCACTTGATTATTTCTATTTTTTTTCTATTATGAAGTTACAGCTGAAGTTGATGTTGCCTCGTGCAAGTGTTTCTACATTTATCACCAAGTTTTTTTCCTACATATTAATGTTGACACAAACCTTTGTTGAACTTATTGTTGCATTTTGATTCAGACAAAAAAAAAGGCTGACTTTGGTGGAAAGCGGGAGTTTACCAGTAACACGTGAACGCACCATTGTAGAGTGTTTTGCAGCAGCAGGTCTGGATCCTGGTTCTCTCTCTCTCCCTCCCTCCCTCCCTCTCTCTCTCTCTCGTGTCATGTTTCTCACTCCTCTCACTCCTCAGTCTTTACGCATCGCACCTGAGGCTGACCCTGGAAACGTCGAGCTGCAGAGTCTGGATCACTTTGCCTCCACCTGGGTCTCGGTGTGAAGTGGCCTCAGATCAGGTGCAGTGTTGAAATAAAATCTGTCTGCGCCCTCCTGAAGGAGCAGGATCCATGTGGCTGTAAACTTTGACGCGTTCATGGAGAAGTTCCTGCAGATCGCTCCACACTCTCTGGCTCTGGTGCTGTCTCAGGTCTGCAGGGATGATGAAGAGGAGAATAAAGATGAAGAAGACTCGCCATCCTCCTCCTCCTCCTCCTCATCACCACCACAGGCTGTGCTCTCGGTTGATTTACAGCATCGCACCGGCTACGAGGTCTTCGCCAACTTCAAGGCCGTGAACATGCAGCATTTCTGGAACAAGGCTCTGACGCGCGCCCTCTCTGAGATCCTGTTCCTCGGCTGGATGGACGAACATGTGCTGCTGGTGCAGGGCCGAGAGGTTCACCTGCAGGTGCTCAGGAACGGCTGGACCAGGAGGACGCTGAGGCCCCCACAGGGCTTCGACATCAAGTGCATAGGTGGGTACGTGTGGGAATAATAACAGCACCGCTACGACCGACTGGGGAAAAGTGTAAAGCTGCTTATTTAGGCACTGACGAAAAGTTCAAGAAGTTAGTTTTGAGACCGTGAAGCTTTTAATTCTTCTGTTCTGTTCAGTTTGGAGATTCAGGATGACTTTAAATTCATTCATTATCCACTCACCACTATGCTGATGGAGGGGTTGGGTGAACTGTTCCATCTTAATCATCAGTGAGTAATTATATTAACATTGAGAGTTGAAGAAGTATAAACTCAGTTTAAATGAGTAGATCTTTGCTTCTATTTGTGCAGGATGTTAAAAGATATGATCAGGTCACATGACTGTGGTATCTGCAGGTGATAGACGAAATAATGGAGGCAACGTTTTAACTCTGGTCACTGTCAAGCCAGAGCAGTCTCTGTATAGAAGGTCTCCAGCTGGAGGTTTGATGTATATGAGACTAGTGGTCAAATTCAAGGTGCTCTGACTTGTTTCCTAGCATCGGCCTCATCGCTGACTTTTCCTGTCATAGTTTGTGAGACTGTTGTGTTTGATCATCTCAACTTCTTTGTTTTGGACGTATTTAGTTTGTGTCTCTTGAGAGTTCTGCTGGCCACCACACCTTTTTTTTTTCCAGCCACCACACCTCTTTAATTGTTGGTTAATGATGATGATGGGAGTTCAGGCAGCATCCCACCTTTTAATTAAACTTTAACTTTGTGTCATGAACTTGTTCAGATCGAAGTTCAAGAGCTCGATCCGAGTTCCACTGCAAGTTCAACATTCCCACACTCATACTCATCCTCTCATGACAAGGCCGTAATTCATCGTATGTGCTCGTACAGGTTTGGACGACCTGAGTCTGTCAGCAGGTTTAACCGTTGCACTCATCAAGCTGCCATCACAACTTTCTCTGTGTTTGTGAAAGAGGCGTGCAGATGTCATAGATCGTCTTATTTATCTGTTTCACAAGAGGTTTCTGATGACATCATCTATTAATAAACGAGGGATGATGATGATGATGATGATGATGAAGGAGTCTTATTGTAGATACTAGAATCATAACCGGATTCTGCAGCTCCCCTGAATTCTGCATTTCAGCGTCTTCCAGCTAATCGTTTAGCTTTTCTCTTGGTTCAGTGTTGTTTCTGGAAGCAACAGGCTGAATTTTTTCTTCAGTGTCGGCTGGTAAACCCAGCAGAGAGTTCAGCAGCTGAAGTTCATTCTCATAAGAGTTGGCGCGGACCAGAACCGAGCAAAAACCAACGTGACTATTGGACTTGAATTGCTCCAGATAAATACCATAAGAACTTTATAATGAGATTGTGTGCCAGTGTTGTGTTGAACAAGAAATGCTGCCGTGTGTCTTTTGAAGTACTGTTACACAGCTATAAATAATTTAAACTGATTATCTTCAAGCAGGAATTTTGGGTTCAACAGTTTGGATTTGTGTCTCCTTCTCCAGAGGCAAAACACGGTGCATACTCTTTGAGTGTTTTGAGAAAATGGCTCTGTGTGCTTTATCATATTTCCTCTTCTGAGCTGCTAGAGTTATAGAGAAGCTGCTCTACTTCATGGTCTCTTATATTAAGAGAGATTGTGATGGTGTGAGGCAGATTTTCTCTGCGTGGATCCATCAGAGGAGGTGGTGTGGCTTCACAGACACTACAGAGGCAAACACCGATAAGCTCTGGAATGTTTGTCTTATAGCTAATAACTCACCAGACTCTAGAATGCCTAAACCAACAGAGCTTATATGCTGTTGTGTGAAATCATGATATTAGCTCAGAAGTCTGCTCGGATCAGAACCAATATTGAAAAGTCATTTTGTTGTGTTGTGTTGTGTTGTGTGTACCAGCCAGGTGGTGGTTTTCATGCTTACCTGTTGGGCAGTATAATATAAATCTTCAGTTTAATAGTAAGCTCTTTTGAGATCAGACCACTGTGGGTTTTATTCATCATCAAGAAGTTTTATATTTTCAGTTTTAAAAAATGTCCTTGAGAATTGATAGAAGAACATACGTGAAAATCAGCAGCGTGGACTTCGTAGTGCAAGTTTCATGACTCACTTTCTCAGCTGTGGTGTCGAAATTTTAAGTAATAGTTTTCAAGTATTTTGATGTCAGTGTTTCACACACATAACTACAGCTACAGTTTCACCTCGTCCAGATTATCCACCGAACTGCCAGAGAATGTTCGACCAGGGCCGAGATCCCCCCCCCAAAAAAAGTAGCGGGATTAATACATTTACACACAAGTTGTGGATTTTCAACAGTGTGTGGAAACAAACTGCGTGTTTTTAATACTGACAATTCAATCTGATTAACTGAGGGACTTTGTATCCGTTAGCGGCCTATAAACAAAGGACTGGGAGGAGTGTGTGCTCCTGAGGAAGGAAAAGTGGGACATTTGTGCAGGAAAACACGACTGCATTGCATTCCCTGCCATAGCTGACTGCTCCACTGGACGGAAAGGGAGGGCCCCGGCAGAGAATTGGGGGAAATGTTAGACACAGCGGAGAGATTTGTTGCCGTAAATCTTAATGTCAGATCAGGATGTGTTACAGTCGGCTGTTGGGCTTTTGTCTTTCCGTTCAGCGTCTGGCCTTCTGGCCCGAAGGAGTGTGTTTTCAGAAATGTTCCACTGGAGGGCAGACCACCAGCAGAAAGTGGAAGTCGGTTGAGGTTGTTACAGGTCACACATCTGTCAGTGCTGGACTGCTCATGCTGCTAAGTGAATACACAGCAGGATATCATTACCCTGATGTTGTTACGTTCAAATATTCAGCTTTATTCCAGTTTTGGGTCCACATCACTATCAAAATAGAATAAAATTAAATAAATAACAAAATACAGAATGTATATATATATAAAGAAAATCACACTTAAGAAATCAATTTTTTTCCTGTTTCCAAAAATGTGCGTGTGACTCGTCCATCTCAGAAGCTTAAACAAACAGTATAACATATAATCCATCTTAAAAAAACACATATATATGTTAAATGAAGGATTCATCATGCATTCTTACATTATTGTAATTGAAATAACATCATAAAGTCTCATGGACTCAACATTAATGCATGAGTCATAATGTTCTGTTCATCAGCATTAGATTTGACTCTTGAGCTGATTTACTGCACCTCCATGTTGAGCACAACATGACGACATCACAATGCTGTTCATGTATCATCAATGTCAACTCTGGATGCCAATTAGCAGACGTTAGCATGCTAACACACTAAATCAAGACAGTTACTGTGCTAATTAAGATTCAACACGTTGGTAAGATTGTAAGCTGGCAGAATGCTTGACTGGTCAGCCATGATTAGATGAACTCCCATTACATTTTGTGGATTCATATTCCCTTGAGGATGAATCTTACCTAAATATAATCGTCCTCTGACTCTTCCAGTGTCAAGTTTAGGATCAAAATACTTCTAAAACTACTGACATTCCCAGTAGCCTGTGTGTTGTACAAATAGTACTGACCAATTACTGTCTGTAGACGTGTGTTAATATGCATGAAACGCCGCGTAATGCATTATTATGACCTGTTCTAACAATGGCTAGCTGGGTAACGTAAACATCGTTATGGAACGCTGTCAACTCAGGATTATTCAGGTATGACCATGGGGTATGACGTCATTTCCGAGGCTCGAGCTCCAAGTGTTCCCCTGAGGATGAATCCTGCCAATAGTCGTCCTCTGACTCTTCCAGCTACGTTTTGTGTTAATTGCTATTTTAGGAAATGTTAGCATGCTTGAACCTGCTAACACATCAGCACGTGTGAGCGTGTTAGCATGCTCATGTTAGCATTTAGCTCAAATCACAGCTGCAGCCAAGTACAGAGCCGCAGCTACATACTCATTCCTAACTAGGTCATGGACTCTTAAGACCGTGACGCTTGGTAAACCGAGCACATCAATAATAAATCATATTAATCTCCTCGAGGGCTGCAGTGTACAAATTGTATTTAGCATCAGGTTAATTGCCAAATAGTTTCTCAAATGATCAATAAATGGTAAAAATGAATGAAGGATTTAAGCGATAGGTCCCGAAGAGAAGTTTTCAAACATGATAAACAGTTTAAAACTCCAACATTTCATTCACGGCCATATGTTTCAAGGAAAAGCTGCAGATTTGTTCGTTTGAAAAGGTGAAGCCAGTGAATGGAAAATGACTGAAACGCTCAATCAATTATTAAAATGCTGTCTGATTCATTTTCTGCGGATTGTTTACTCAATGAACAAACTAATCGTGTATCTCCGCTCTCAACGCCTCACATTCAACGTAACCAGGACTTTTAAAGCAGCACATTTTGAATCGTGGTCCCCGTACATCGATGGCCTACATGTACGTATAATTTTGAAAGCCTCTCCGCTATCACGATGTGATGCTGGTTCTCCCCTCCGTTGGCGTACTCGTATTTCAACAGAGCGCGTCGAGAGGAGTCGGATTTCCAGTTGGTGCCGGAGTGTGTTCTCCGTCCGTGCAGCAGACGGTCCGTCCTCGTCTGTGTGGCGTCTGTCTGCTCTCCCATCTCCGGCAGCGGGCTCTTTAAGGGAACGGGCACTCGGAGGTAATGGCTATGAGATCATCGGCTTGCGTCGTCATGGCAACAAAGGATGTTGCAGCACTACTGAGAAATAAAATGGCCGGCGCGGTGTCGCTCTCCCTCCCTCCTCCTCACCCCTCCTCCCCCTCTCTTTCTCTTTGGTATCAGTGAACTGGAGCAGATTGGTTGTGACACCGTCCCCCTCACCCCCCTCCTCCGCCCGTGCCCCCGTCCTGCCCTCTCACATTGCCCCCTTATTCAGTCCCCGCGACCGTCCATTCACACTCCACACATGTGAGTCAGCAGGAGTCTGCGGCGGCTGCCACGATAGAGGGGATTTCTTTTTGGGGGTCTTTTCTCTCTCTTCTCCTATTGGGAGTTCAGCCGCCGTCCACACAGTGAAGTTAGAGGGAATCAACCGGTGGAAAGGCACTGACGATGAAGAAAAGCACAGTTTCGTAGCGGATGTGGCTTTAGATTGGGTCAGGTGAGACACAAAGGAGGAAGGCTGCTGGTTTGAGGGGCCCCCTCGTCCTTTCTGGAGCAGTGTAGTGCACAGAGGGTGAGGGTGGGTGAGGAGGGTGAGGATGGAGATTTGGCCACAGATTCAGACCATGACCATGAACAATCCATTCAGGGCTGGATTTTTTATTTATCCAAATGTGAGTGTGTGTGTGTGTGTGTGTGTGAGCTGATATCTGCTCTCCTCTCTGCCTTATGCATGTCCTCGATCTCTCTCACTCTCACCCCCCCAACACACACCCCCCCTCCCCCAGCCTCAATCACCCAGACACAGACGCATGCATGCTCACGCAGGATCGCGCGCAGCAGGCGGATGCGCGCATACACAGTCTCTCTCTCCCCCCCCCACCCCCCTACTCCCCTCTCCCTCTCTCTCTTACACACACTCACACACACACACACACACACCCTTCCTGGAGGTGCTGGGAGCAGCTGCAGCATTAGCGTTGAAAAGAGGAGTTTGCATCCCCACCGCCAAGCCCCCTCAGCCCCCCTCCCTCCCTCCGTGTTAATGAATGGATGCTACGGCGATCGGCGCGGGAGCTGCGTCCGTCGGATCGCGGGAAACGGTGGATATCTATTCTTGAATTTATTTATTTATTTATTTTCTACGCTCTCTCCATTTTTTTCTCCTCCTCCTCCTCCTCCTCCCTCTCCTCCTCCTCCTCCCCACCCCTCTCCTGGCGTGCTGTTGTCGAAAAGGACGATGGGGTCTTGCGCTTGAAATCGGATAAAGATGGAGGTGAACGTGGCGTCTCCGGTGCTCGGCGTACTACGGAGGTTCCTCTGCACATGAGGGCGGATGGAGCTGTGATTTCTGGGGTTTTTCCAAGCGGGATCTTTTGTTTTTTGTTTTTTTTCCCGGGGATCGGGCCGAGCTCTCCCGTGGTGAATTGAGCTATTGTCGAGGACTGGGCCTCTGAAGCTTTTTTACATCTTTGACCATCCATCCATCCCCCTCCCTTCCTCCATTCCTCCCTCCCTTCCTCCCCCACCCCCTGCTGCTTTCCACTCAAAAAGGAACAAGTGGATCCCTAAACTGAAATCTCCCCTCGCCGTCCTCCTTCACTCCCAATGCCCCATTTCCCTCATCTCTACCCCTGCTGCCCCCCCACCTCCTCCTCCTCCTCCACCAACACCACCACTCTCCTGCTCCCTCCTCCCACATCAGAGCGGCTACGTAATGTGCCTCCCTGCGCATGCAAATGGGGATGCTACAAATGGTGGCTGGGACTGATGCCGATGAAAGGGTGATGCCTCGCGCAATCACCTGCACCTCCACCTCCTCCTCCACCTCCTCCACCGCAGACCAGCCTGGGAGAAGAGCCCAGCAGCCGAGGACCACCGCCCGCAGTGTGAACACGCTCGTTTGCAGCTCGCCCGTGGATGTGGATGAGACGCGTGTGTGAAGGTGCACACTGGTTCCTGCCATGTCCGGTGTGTGATCGCTCTACCGGGACGTTCTTACTGATGCGGGGGAGGCACTGAGCCTGAGGTGGGTCGACCTCCCCCTGCACACCCCCCTTCCCTTCCCTTTCCCCCCCCTCCCCACCTCCCACCTTCCTCTCCACCTTACCCCCAGAAGCCCCCCCAGGGTATAAAGGGGTCACGATGAAGAAGAACCGCAGCAGCAATGTGCGGCGGGCCTGGCCCAGCTCGGAGCTCGCCGAGCGGCCGCTGGAGCACAACCTCTCCCGGAGCGAGAAAGACATCCGTGTGCAGAAGCAGCATCTTCCTCCCCCTCCTCCTCCTCACTTCTCTCCGTCCCCGCCGAGCTATCGTGTGCCAGGTGAGTCAGACACGCCCACCAGGCCAAGCTCCACCCTCGCCACGCAGCACAGCTCAGGTTGCGGTGACACGCTGTGATGTGCGGGGTCAAAGGGCAGAGTTCAGAGTGGACGACAGTCTCAAGTCTGTCTGATCTCAGGACACATTTGTCCATTGACCCGTATCACCCACTTGTTCGTGCATGTAGATTTGCAGTGTTTAAATGTTTTTTTTTTTTTTTTTAAATGATTTATAATATATTTTCCCGAATTCCCTGAAAGGCCAGTAGTATTTCATTTTTCACATTTGTGTTTGTTGAGATTGCAAAAGGGCTCTGGGGCCATCTCACATCACGAATGCCTGTAAATGAAATACGGTTTTATTATACATACCCAGTCTTTCTTGCTTCATTATAGCACTGCAACCCCATTCCTACACTCCATGGAGATTTGTACACTCCAGAAAAAAAAAAAAAACATAGTACGGGCAGTATTATTTTCTTTTCTACTGATGCGCTGGCAGATTTAGCTTTTTTTCATGTTTACCAGGAACCAAGCAAAGCCTTGTAAAGCCACATAAAGCTTAAACGGCTGTGATACTAAGCAGAGATAACGTCATCGTGTTGCTTAACCGACCATTCAGCTGAGAGCGGTGAGGAGGCAGGGCCCTGCACACGCAGCACAGGTGAAAGGGCCGACAGCACTAATGGACAAGGCAACTTTCAAATGAATTCTGTCAGCTGCTCCAATCTAAGAAAACATGATTAGATTGTGAGAATTTAGAATTACTGACAGATACAAGTCAAAAATGGAAGGTAGGTAGTCAGAGTTTGTACTTGGTGTTGTGTGTGATTCTCTGCCGATCACCAGATTTAGGTCAAAGGAGAGGGTGACTACGGCACAGATGCTGCAGCGGTGGATTCAGTGCGTTGCTTCACAACCTTTCAGTGGGGCAGATGTTTTCTCTCAGAGGGGCTTGAAGCTGGGCCGGCTGGTTGTAGGATGATCTCACTTCTCACTACTGCTGACAGTAAAGCCAGCTTAATTCCACAAAGGCTACAGAGCATTTCTGCGTGTAAGCTCTGAACATGGAGCCAAAGTCGCTCATATTCTGTTTCATTTCAAACACTTGGACTCGTGTGAGCGTCCTTTCTCCCGTTTGTCAGATCAGATCACGTGAGTGGGGACGAAGATTCAGGTGATCTCACTCGGCTGCTGCAGCAGCAGCTGCCTTGTTTTGCTAACCTACGAGAAACGGGAGGAACGAGAGGCTAAGGAAGCAGGGGGAGGAGGGGTGGAGCCGTTCCAGGCGGCGTGCAAACTGCTGCTGTTTGACCATTACATCATAGCTTCACACGCTGCACCTGCTGTTCATTCATGATCTAACAGTTATCCTCCCCCTCCTCCTCTTCCTCCTCCTCCTCCTGCAGGTGACGTGTCTCCGATCAGTATGTCACCCATCAGCCAGTCACAGTTCATCCCGCTGGGGGAGATCTTGTGCCTGGCCATCTCTGCTATGAACTCTGCCCACAAGCCCGTCAACCAGGAGGCTCTGGTGGAGCACCTCACTGCCAGCTTCCCAGGTACAACCCTCTCACCCTCTTCCTCACACGGGACAAAACAGGAACATGCAGAAATGTGTGGTTGGAAAATTAGCAGCTTCAATAAAGTTCATACAAGCTGCTGTTGTGTATCTTAACTTGTTTTTTTTTTTACCAGCTTTTTAATAATCACACCTTTACTAAACACAATTATGTTTTATGTTTTAAACACATCTACTGTAGAGACCAGCTCCAAAGACCAAAGTCAAGATCTATCTCATCAGTTCCTGTTGCAGAGATTAATCAGAACTTGAGATATATCAGTGCGTAAATCTTACAAACAACAGTAGAATGTTTAGTCAGGAAAAGATCTGAGACGATTAAAAATAATCAATGAATTGATCATCAACTATTTTGATAAGCAGCGCTGCTTCCTGCTTTCTTCTCTCATCGTGTGTTAGACTGTTGAATAAAACAATCTCTATTCTTTGACATTTGCAAGACAAACGATGAATCGGTTGCAGCCCTGAATGATGGGATGTTGAATCCTAAAAACAATGTTGGTCAAACAAATGAAAATGTACTAAAACACAGTGAACATCTTTGACTCACTGTCCGATCGTCCTCTACAATTTTAACTAACATTACATTTTATTCTGTTGTTATTTCTGTGACTTTGTCTTTGATAGAAATATTTATGACTCTATGTGAATGATCTTTGACAGTTTTTTAAACAAAAACAACCAGAGCAGCATTCATTGGTTAAATTATCCAAACTGTACTTAAAGGTGCAGTGTGTAGAATTTCGTGATATCTAGTGTTGAAGTTGCATGTTGCAGCTGAACACCCCTCACCTCACCCTCTCCTTCCAAACATGAAAAAGAAACTGTGGTAGCATTTAATTGTCATAAAAACTCATAAGGTGTTTATTTTGTCCAGACTGGACTAATGTAAAAAACATGGCGGCCTCCGTAGAGAGGGGCCCCTCGATGTAAATATAAAGTATTTAAATATAAAGGAGCTTTTCTGAGGTAAAGAAAACTACAACTCTTAATTTAGATGAAACGAACTAGTGAAAACATCATGAGAATTATTCTACATTCAATATCTGCCAATTGTTCCCTTTCACCTAAATCTTACACACTGGACCTTTAAGTAATTATTACATTATCTCTCATAGAGAAGCTGAGAGGTTTTTAAGACCTCACCAGACCTTTCTGATCACAGTTCTCACAATAACAAGAAAAATATAATAATCTCTTTTTTTCATTTGCTTTCATGATCAGTTTTTTTTTATCGTCTCCAAATTGTTGCTATTTAAACAAAATGGTCACAATGTGAACTTATAGGTTGCATCATTCCTGTGTAAAAAAAAAAAAAAAAACCTTACACAGGGGTGATGTAATGTCAGGCAACACATGGCTTCACCAGACTGGCTATGATTTGTGTTGAGTTAATTTACTGTACATAAACTACGTCTGAAGCTGGACTGATTAGGTTATTAAATCCAACGTGGATGAAATCCTAGCTCATGTTGTAATGTCAGTAAAACAGTAGATACACAAAAACACATGGTCATATGGATGCGTGTGAGCGGAGGTAGAGGCCAATCAGAGAAAAGAAAAAGCTTTTGATGGTGTAAAATATGCACAAAATACATCTTTGATCATACATTTTGATAAACAGCTATTAATAAGCTCCCCACCGATGTGTTTTATCTGTGCCATGGTTGCACAGCCGAGCTGTGTTTAAACAAACTGAAGTTTATGTTAAATTATGTTATTAGTGAGAAAGAAGGCCCTGAAACATGTTTCAGAAAGGAGGTAGCTTGAGATATCTAGAATATTTCAATGCTGGAATGGTGCATCAAATAAAATCTGGCAGCTTTGGTTTGAACATTTAATTCAGGGTTGGCATCATTTGGCTTCAATTAAATTATGGGAATAAAAGATATGTTTGAACAGTTTGTGATACCATCATACAATTGAGACTTTTTCTTTCTTTGTTATTCAGAGGAAATGTGAATATACAGGGAAATTGTTTTTGATGTTAAACAACTGATGAGCTGCTCATCAGAAGAATTTTACCTTATTTTCCGTGAATGATCTGATATTTTGTCAGGTTATTTATACTCTGATCTTTATAAATCCTCTGATGATCTTTTAATAATCTGACAAAAGCTTCTTGTTACTCTTTATATTCACATTACAGTAAATGTATTCGTATAATAACCTGAAAGATTTCCTTACTTCACCCTCTCTCACCCTTGCTCTAACTAATGTGATTTAAATATTCTCCACCAGGTCTTATTTACTTAAAATATAAAATATAACCACAGTCATTCATTATTGAATTAAGATGAGTGACAAATACATTTTCATATTTGAACCAATAAAGATTGTTCATGACTTTTTCTTAAAATCTTTTCAAAATGTTTTTTTGAGGCTCAGGAATCCCTTCTTTTAATTCTCCAAATGCTTCCAAGGCTGCAACAAATAGGTCACAACTGCATTTATATAAAACTATTATAAATGAGAATGTCTTAAGATAAGTTTATAAAACTCTGCATGAATGTGTGTTTCCTGCAGGCGTGCCTACACCCAGCTCTGAGGTTCTGCGACATACCCTGAACATGCTGGTGCGAGAGCGGAAGATCTACCCAACTCCAGAGGGCTACTTCATCGTCACTCCCCAGACCTACTTTATCACCCCCTCCCTCATCAGAACCAACAACAAGTGGTATCACCTGGACGATCGGCTGCAGGAGCGCCAACCGCAAGAGCGCCAACCGCAACAGCAGCAGCAGCAGCAGCAGCAGCAGCAACCTCAGCAGTGCACTTCGCCTCCGTCTGGCAACGTTACGCCATCCACACCCGGCTGCCTGAGAGAGAGGCCTCCTCGGAAGAACCACGGTGACTCATACAACTCCTACCGTGAAGACACCTCCAGACTTCACGCCTCTGCGCTCCAGAGTAAGTCACCAAAGGAGCACAGGGGAGATTCCTATCAAAGTAAGCCACCCAAGGACCACAATGGCGGGGAACCTCCACCGAGCACGACGGCCAAGGAGCACCGAGGAGAACCGCCATCGTACCCCCACCCCCCTCTCCCCTCCCCTCCTGTCCAGCAGAAATCGCCACCTCAAGAGCCAGCCGACAAGAGCAAAAGCATCACTTCTTTCCCTTATAAAACTGACACTCTGACCAAAAAGAAAGAAGGAAGTGGTGGCGGCAGCGGAAGTGGCGAGAAGCAATCCAAGAGGTTTGGACTCAGACTCTTTAGACTGAGTTTCAAGAAGGACAAAATGCGGCAGCTGGCCACCTTCTCAGCTCAGTTCCCCCCCGAGGAGTGGCCTCTTCGTGACGAGGACGTGCCAACCACGCCCATTCCCCGCGAGGTGGAGATGGAGATTATCCGCCGAATCAATCCCGACCTAACAGTGGAGAATGTGGCAAGGCACACGGCCGTGATGAAGAGGCTGGAGGAACAGCGTACGCAGAAGAACAAGGTGGGGTCTTCGGCCCAGCACAGTGCGCGCAGCAGGAGAGGGAGGGGCCACCGGAGGGCTCTACACGGTAAGTCCCGCTCTCATAGCAAACCCCGGACCTCTAGGGGGGATCCTTCTGAGGGTTCAAACTGGGACCTTGTGTTCATGGAAAGAGATTACCGCTTCTTTAGCCACTCGCTAGTCCGCTCGCCTCGGGAGGCCATGTACACGTTGGAGCGCAGGCGGAGTGGTGGCGCGACGTATCTGGTCCACAGCAACCCCAACATTACTGAATCGTACTGCCCTGTTACCCCTGAGTGGGACGTGTCTGGGGAGCTGGCCAAGAGACGGACGGAGATGCCCTTCCCCGAACCGTCACGCGGGACGTGCCAGTCCAGAGTGCAGAGAAGTCACAGTCACAATCAGGACAGGAAGTCGCGTCACGAGAGGTCTGATCAAGCTAAAGAGCGATCTCGGTCAATGGACAACTCCCTCAAGGGCCTGTCGCTGGGTGCGCCAGAAGACTTTGAACCCAGTCTGGAGGAGCGTAGTCACTACTACACTGATGATGGCACCCTGCGAGCCACACAGAAGTCCTCCCACTACTCAAGGATCATGTTCTCTGCTGCTAAGTTCCACTCTGACTTTAATGTGCCTGATATGGGGAAGGGGAGTTTGGACGAGTCAAGGATTCGGAGTACAATAGAAAGGAACAAAAGCAGAGACAGCTTGCCTACGTACAATGAGCTAATGGGACTTTCTCCTAAGCCCTCAACAGATGAGTACTTCCAGTGCAATACGTCAAACGAAACAATCCTAACTGCCCCTTCGCCTCAGGCAAAATCAGAATATGACACATTAACCTCATCAGGGGGACTCCGCAAGGGCTCTCCGGCTGACCGCCAAACGCCTCACCTCACCTCTCCTCACACAATGGAGTACAAAGAGGACTTGTCGGCAGCGAAAGGACAGAACGGCTCGGTGCGACTGACGCCGAGCCAGACGCCGGAGCCCGTGCAAAATGCCCGTTTGACGCCACACCAACACAACGTGGATCCCGGAGGGGGAGGAGGCAGCATGGTAATCAAGAGGAAAGAGATCTTCAGCAAGGACACTTTGTTCAAACCTCCACACAATGCCTTGTCCACAGGCTACGTGGACAGCAGCTACACCAAGTCCGGCACATTGCGGAAAGCCTCACATGCCAAATCAACAGAGGCCCTAGACAATCCTGAGCCCCAGCAGCCTTCCAATTCAGCCACTTCCTCCGCGTCACCTGCAGTTTTACAGGGCTGCTTAGAGCCAACCGTCCCCTCCGCCTCCTTTGACTATTATAATGTATCGGACGATGAGGAAGAGGCAGAGGAGGACTCGCACAAAGAGTTGGCGACGACGGAGGACAACAAGGACCACGGGGAAGTGGGTGGTAACGGAGGAGGCGGCGGCGGCGGTGGGGAGGGAACCATGCAGTGGCTCCTGGAGCGTGAGAAGGATCATGACCTGCAGCGGAAACTGGAGACCAATCTGACCTTACTCAGCCCCAAGGAGACGGAGAACAGCAGCAGTCAGAAGTCGGCCCACTCTGCCCGTCTGGACAGCATGGACAGCAGCAGCGTCACGGTGGACAGTGGATTCAACTCCCCCAGGTATGAACACAAAGATGTGTACCACATAAACCTGCAACCTGTAGTGTGTTTTAAATAAATAAGTAATACATGTTGCTGCAGACCAGATATTTACACACATGTATCAAGGCCAAATAATCAATTTAATATTATATCCACCTATTGAGCCGAAGTGTCCACTGCAGCTGCTGATGCTCCCAAAGTGCCACAATAGATAGTCTTTCACAAAGGAGGATAAAGAGGCAGCTTTGTGTATTTCAGGTCACGATTACATAAATTAATTCATCGGTCATTTTAAATCCATGATCACAAATCATAAAACTTCTGTTTGTACCTGTTTTTGTTTCACTTGTCTTTCGTATCTGCCTCATCGATCTTCAATTAACTGTATTTATGTAGTTGTTTCTTTTACCCTGTATCTTATATATCTTATAGAATATATCTTTTCATTTTCTTTTGTATTTAAGTGTAGGAGCCAGCCCACAATGATTTTTTGAGTTTTATTATTATTATTATTATTAACCAGTATTGATTAAAGGCTTGTTTCAGTTGTACTAGCAGCTGAATCTAAGGCAGCCTAGTGCTTAGAAAACATGTCCTGCAATAACAAAATCCAAATGTCCATGGTCCAACTCCACCCAGGGTCTATTTTACATGTCACCACCACCACCACCTCTTCCCATGTTTCCTGTCCACTCTTTTTTTTCTATAGAGGTACGAGTTTCATGCTTAAACCACAGTCCAATAATAGTTCTGACCTCATGTCTCCAACTTTCTCTTAGTTTTTTGTTTTCAGTAAATGCTATGAAGCAGATTTACGCTCACACTCCACTGCACCACTTTATAAGAACACAACTAAGACTGTAAATGTAATTTTGCCAACCGTCACAATCCGATTCACATATTCTACTTTTATTACAAAGATTAAAACCTTAAAATATCTTGCATCAACATCGACAACAACGACTCATGATGCAAAACAGTAAATCTGCAGCCAAACAATGAAATAACCGGAGTAGAGTGCAGACCTGGAGTCACAACAGTCCTTATGAAGCCACATTTAAACTCAAATCGCAAAAATTCATAAATATCAGTCCACTAAACATGCAGGATTTTTTTAAATTAAGATTCATGAATTCAGGAAAAGTTTGAGAAATCAAGGAAAAGTTTGGAAAAAAACAGCTTCCTAATGTCCCAGAGTTAAAGAAGAAGAGATTCTGGATCCGTTCTGTAGTTTTTGCTTAATCCTGCCAACAAACAAACAAACAAACAAACAAACAAACAAACAAACAGACAGATGGGGGTGAAAACATTACTTCCTTGGTGGAGGTAACAGTATCATTTCTGTTGGTCGCTCTAGAACAGAAAGTCCAGATGTTACTTGAGTTCTGACAAATGAATGAAAATGTTGCTCTGTAGCTGCTGGATGTGTAAATATGTCCCCATTTGTGTTCATATGCTGTTTATGCTGCCCCCACGTGACAATTTCCTGGTATTGAAACTTTATCTAGTCTTTCTTTTAAAAGTGTTTTTACTATTCCAAGTAAAAGTTCTTTCCTTTGTCAAAATAGGCTTTAACATCATTTTAATGCATTTTTTGAGTTTTCGTCTTTCCTGCCAAGCTCCACTTTTCTGCACTTGATTTCAGAACTTCAGAGGGGATTGATAATTCATGGTGTGTTTTTTAAAAAACCTTTATTTCATCTCTGTCGTGCAGGACACGCGAAAGCCTTGCATCCAACACATCCAGCATAGTGGAAAGCAATAGACGGCAGAATCCGGCACTGAGCCCCGGCCACATCGGCACCAGTGGTATCGGACTGCCATTCAGCTTTCGCGCCATCCCAGAGCCCCCCACCACGCAGCCTGAGAAACTCCAGAAGTCGTCGAACTGCCTGGCCTCCATCACCAGCGTCTGACGGGCAGCGCAGACTGAGACCGTGGAGGTGGCGGAGGAGAGAGGAAGCGAGGGCGGGGTTTTCACCATTTTGACCCTCGTTGTCCTCAACCGACAAACACACACACACACACACGAGCATACACATTTAAAAAAACAAAAAACACGCACTCATGCTCACACACACACACATCTTCAGACTCCTGAGAATCCATTTACTGGGACTGTTACAAAAACAGGCATGGCTTCAAGAGACTGTTCCCACAGCTTCAAGAACTTTAACTGCAAAAAAAGAGAAGAAAAACGACAGAATATCCAGAACACAGTGGGTGAGGACACCTACCTGAAGTACTCTGAGTTTGGTGACATGGACTCTAGTTTGGCTTATATCAAGATTCTTGATTATTGGTATTGGAAAGTAGTAGACTATAGGATTCAAGTTACATTTGGAAATATCAAAAAAACTTTTTATATTACTTAACAATACATGTCCAATTAAATGTTCTCCTTCCTGAAATAGCGTCGAGTTCTTCAGGACGATTCAATGTATCAGCACAAATGTCGAGACAATAAAAGTTGATCCTGAGAACAACGAATGACAGATATAAAAACATAAATCAGCTCAGATTTGTGTACCGCAATGCAAATGATGTATGTATACTCGATACTTTTGATATCCTAATTATTATAATGGTGGTATTAAAGATGCTATGTGACCAAAAATGATGTTTGGACAGAATGAGCTGCACCTCACATCTGCACTCTGGAGCTTTTCATCAAATCCAGTGATCTTCCTCCGCAGGTTGAGTTTTTTCTCCGTTGTCATGGTGATGCGGGTGTTTTACTGAGATTCTTATGTCAAATCGAAAATCTACAGCTTCCAAGGAACTTTTCACTATCATCACATTTAGTCTCAAGCGTCGTATCAATAGAAAAATGTTGGTTTTAAATTGGTAATTCCGAGTTTTTTGCCTCTCTGTAGTGTAGACGTGGTGAATTATGGGAACTGTCGGCTGAATGAGTGCATCCAGTTGTTACAGCTGCAGTCAGCTCTGCAGTTATCAAGGTTTCCGTTTCTATTTTCATTAGTTAATGTTTCCCAAAGAAAATTGCAAAATTAATTTTAGATTCAGCCCCTCGGAATCCGAAAAATAAGACGTTTTATGGAAACACCATTGGCTTATTTTTTGTTAGTTTCAGCCATGGTGCACTATGGGTATTGAAGGCGGATGAGTGAACTCTACAGTTGCTGCAACAGCAGTTTAAAAGCTCTGTTTGATTTAAAGTTATTTCGATTTCATTTGATATATTAGTGGAAATAGTTCATGATGAACTCTTGACACTGGGGTTTGTGCATTATCCAGAGCGACCAGGATATTGTTTGAAAACATATATGTCTGAGAACGATTGCGTTATTCAACAGAAGATTCATCTTTCACACTGAAAAGCCAGAAATGTCCTGGATCTTGGTTCTCAGTGTGAAGATTTGCTGCTTTTATATGTCGTCACATAAATGACATATATTTGCTTTTTGAACTGTTGGTTAAATACACCAAGAAATTATGATTCACACTTAAACTATTCTCTTCTACTATTCTAATCTATTGTCTAATATGACTAAAACACTGAGTTAAAAATGTAGCTGCAATCATTTGGTAAATATTAATAACTGAAGGCCTCTAACAAAAGAGCAAACGTATGCACTTGTGGATTAGAGCGGGAACAATACGAAGTTTCCAATGAAAGGTTTTTATTGAACATATTTCAAGCAGATTAACAACTGTTTTCATACTTCATCAGGTTTCATTTAGTTTGAAATGGTGAAATTAGATTTTTTTTAGTAGTTTGGGTGAAGTGTCCCTTTACTGAGTGCAGTTCTCTTGATGACCTATGTGTGGAGACAAAGTTAAAACACTGACCTGCTGCTGCAGCTTTAGACGCTCACACACTTTGTTGTGTAACTACAGAGTGAAACCAAAACTACAGGCCCCACAATACATCAGCATACAATTCAAAAAGTCACACAACACCAACGACCGTTAATTGTAAGTAAAATGACTCATAAACAAGTACTGAGGTTTATAGTTTTTCAGGGGGAACTTGTTTTATCTTCAGAGCCCCTGAAATCTCAAAAGATGAGATTTTTTTACTCCTGTGTGCAAAAGATAAAAAATGTGTGTGTTTGTGTGTTTGTGACAACTGAAGCTCTTCAGACTGATCCTATGAAGGTAAGTGGTTCGTCCTCTATGTTCTCATAAAGTTTTGAATCTGACAACGTCAGAGAAAATAAATCAAGACGATAAAAATGAGAAGCAAGTAAAGAGAACATGCACAAAAAAATCCATCATCTAATTTAATTTAATATTTTTCTAGACTGTTTTTTTTTAATTGAGATTTTACTTCTAATTAACCCGGTGGTTTGTTTAATATTCTACAGTCACTTTAAAACCAAATGTGTTTAAATTACAGAGAACTGTATTTGATTTTGATTTAATTTAGACCCGTTAGCTGGAATATTATAGAAACATGTCAGTAACAAAAAAAAACTGAAAACTAAAACATATTTTTTAAAAGTTGTGGCAGATATGTTACAGAGGTGCAGGATGGATTTCACAATAAATCAGACTTCTTTTTAAAAAAAACGTGGAGAAACAGAAAAAGGAAAATGTGAACATCCACAAAAACTATAGACAAACTCCCTCTGCTGAAGAAGATCATGTGACAGGACCAAAAGATCCAGAACTGACTCTAAATGTTGTGGTTTAATTTTATTTAAAAAAAAACGTTATTAAAATGTATCTTGAAATTCCATTTTTTTTTACTATAAACTATGAAAACAGAAACATTATTTGAAATAATAGATAATCAAAATATTAAGAACGATAATTTATTTAACCGTAATTACTTATTATTTGATTTCACTTAAACATGAGAGACAAGATTCAAAGAATTACTGCTGAGTGAAGTAGAAAGAAACTGAGAAGTGAAGTTTTGTCAGAGCCGTCGATCTCCTCCGAGGTTTGATCCTCAGGTTGACAACGATGTTTAATAATTACCACAAAGTTTTAAAGTCAGGATTTGAATCATGGATTAACGGTTGACACTTGTGTCCCATGTTTTCTCATTTAAAACTCTCAACACAACTTTAGTCGTAGAAATAACATATGACACAGGCACAGTTTTATTTTAACCTGTGTGTATTTTATTGACTGATGCAGAGGACGTCTGCTCAGCGTCTCTGAGCTACAGACACAGAGGTGGAATGATGAAACAGAAAACTACAGGGGGGTCAGGGGTCACCTGGAGCTTGGCACGTACAGCAGTGAATGAGTCAACTTATTAACATGCAGCTTACACACACACACACACGCTCACTCACACACACACGCTCACACACACATTGTTTCTCTATGATCTCCTATAACACACACTTACACATAATGAAGTCAACACAGAGACGATGCATCTGACACTCCTTTAACTTTACAACACTTTGCTTACAGAGGGGAGGAGTGTGCGTTCGGACACCGGGTGGGAAATGCACAAAAAAAAAGACTTTTGTGTATTTTATGGACATGTTTGCATGTTAGCATGTTTGTGTGTGTGTCTCTGAGATTAGCTACAAAAATGACATGAACACACATGCACCGTTAAAACACACTATCTCACACTCGGACTACACTTCCCATGTATTTCTTTTTTTTTTCCACAATAAAACCATTCAAGATCTTCAAACAAATGAAACACGCTGCAGAACAACCTGGAGAAAACTCTCCGCTGACACAACACACGGCCTCCGCTAGCAGACGTTTGGTTCTAAGGCAAAGTTGTAGTTCCACAGGACTAGTGCTGTTGGTGCAGTGCAGTGGCCGTCTCCATTGGAAAGCCTCCATTCAGTCATTCAGTGTGTGTTTTTATTATTTTAGCACCATGGGAATCTCTTCTTCGATCAGAATCCTGTCAGACAGCTGAGAAAAATATTCCCTTCCGATATCCACTGAAAAACTAAAAAAAAAAAAAAAAATCGTATGATGATTGGGGTCGACGAGGAAACATCCATGAAAAACATCCATGAAAAATCAAAAAGCAGGACACACGACATAAAGCAAGGCTCACCGTTAACATCACAGATCATTTAGAAAGTTTTTATCTTTTATTTCTTTTCCGTTTGCACGACGGTCGTCATTTTTTTAGGCTTGAAGCAAAAAAATGGCAAAGGATGGACCCCGGCCTTTTTGTTTGTTCTTTTCTCTGCACACACACACACACACACACTCACACACACACACACACACACATCCACACACACACAGTAAACACAATAGGCTTTACAATAAAACATGACATAAAATCATCTGCAGCCGATTCCAGCTGGGTTTGACGAGACCAGTTCCCAAGGCAAAAATAAAAACGCCTGTTTTCCGTTCGGTTACTGAGGCTGATGAGTCTGATCACAGTACGTCACACAGCTCAAGGATCGAGGAGCCGGAGGAGCCTCCAGGTTCGTTTCCTTCAGCATCCACAGTTTAAACTTCTGAACATGGATCTAGTGTGTGTGCGTGTGTGTGCATGTGTGTGTGTGTGTGTGCATGTGTGTGTGTTTGTAGTCTCCTGTTGTGCAAAGAGAATCTCAGCAGACCGACAGTCTGCGACCCTCTGAACAAGGTCCGCCTGATGTGCAGTCATGAAAAGCACATTTCCCCACATTTGTAGAGACTCATATTGATCATCGTGTTGTGTTCCCTGTCGCGTTGACCTCACGTTGACCCGCGGAAGGAGACACACGTTCATGGAAGTATTGTTTTTCTCCCCCTCCCCCTCCCCGGCCCATGGCGAAGGTCCCACAAAAAAAACGTCCACGTCTCCACAAAAAAAAAAAAAAAAAAAACGTCCACGGAAGAGAGGGGGGACAGGCTGTACTTTTCTCGTTGCCATGGCAAAGGTCAGGGTAAGAGTGGCGGGGCTGCGCAGAGGTCAGAGGAGGTCACGGGCTCCGTGTGACATCACTTCCTGGTGTGGAGGCTCTCCTGGAACTTGGTGCTCGTGTAGCGGATGTGGAAGCCCTTCTTACTGATGGTGTCGTCACTATGGAAACGGATCAGCATCGCATCCCCGGGTGAGTAAATCCCCTCCCTGGGCTGAGGACGGGAGAGAGAGAGAGACATCACAGTTTTAACCCATTTTCTACATTTCGAATGTTTGAATATATTTCCTCCTCCTTCCAAACAGCCCATATTATCCGTTCAGTCATGCATGATATCATCAACACTTTGTCATAACTTTAATCAAAGTTGCTTGAGTTGTGTAACTACACACACTTTACATTGACACTAGTATTTCACGCCAGTCAGTTGATCTACAGGCGGCGGAAATGCTTCAAAACTAAGAAGAAAAAAAGGGAAGAAGAAGAAGAAGAAGACTGCTGATAAACACGGATGTAAACAACGTAAGTTTGAAAATGAAACTTTATGAGGATGGAAATGCATTTAATCTGTTTCAGTTATACACAAAGTCTTTTCCTGAATGTGTATTTATATGTAAACAGGAACAGTTCTGACATCCACACACTGCATCTATGTGCAGAACTTTCTACATCACCCATCAGGGAAAATTTGGGGTTCAGTGTCTTGGCTCAGGAGCCGGGGATTGAACCACTGACCATCTGGTTAGAGGACAACCCGCTCTACCCTCCCTGATCCACAGCTGCCCCAAATGATAAAAAGTTCATAAACGTTCACAAAAGTTCGTGCAACTTTAAAGAGTTTAGATTTTCATATAAAATTTCACTGGAGACACACAAACAGCTGCCTGCAATGACAAGGAGAAAAAAATACAAAATCTAAAAGTGTAGAGAAAAATGATTTACTACAAGATTTATGGTAAAAAGATGCAGCTGGTGTTTTTTTTATTGTCAACAAATACCACGAAAAGACCAAGAACCCAACAATGACTTAGATAATATGAGCCAAAGGTTTTAGAAGTCTGTAAACAGATTGACATACAGAATGTAAATGATTGGAAACTGAAATACATTGAAATACTTCCAAGAATCTAAAACTGAACATCATAGATTTGACAATGGTCATAAAAGGAGTTAAGTACTCACCCTGTGTGTAAACTATTGTATTTGTATACACTTTATTGATGTATTTCTTTTATTTTACTCATTTTGATTAACGATTACATGACATATTAACTGTTTTAATTGCATTTGTCATTTCATCTGGCAAAGCACTTTGCCTGTAACTTTGTTTTGAAAAGCTTTATAATAAGGTTATTATTATTATTGTATTTAAATATATAAAACAAAGAATGATGGATTCTTACCCCTGAGCCACAGAAGCGTCCGAGTCGATGTGAGTTTGCGTCGTACCCGTTGTACAGCTCGATGTAGTCATACCCACAGTCGGCCTCCTCCTCTACCTCGAAGGTGATGAAGCTGAGCTCGATGCCGTAGCCCTGCTCTGCCGTCAGCAGCCACTCACAGTCTGTGTGACCTGGGTAATTGTTGTCTCCGAACTGGGAGTGAGAGTAAAGGTTCTTCTGACGAGCGTCTGCTTTCAGACGACCTCCGCACTCTGCACACACACACACAGAGACGGAGAGACATTTAGATATTTAGATAGATGATAGATGGATAGATAAATAGATAGATAGATAGATAGTTTAATAGATAGATAGATAAATAAGATAGATGATAGATAGATAGATAGATTAATAGATAGATAGATAGATAGATAGATAGATAGATAGATAGATAGATAGATAGATAGATTAATAGATAGATAGATAGATAGTTTAATAGATAGATAGATAAATAAGATAGATGGATAGATAGATAGTTTAATAGATGGATAGATTAATAGATAGATAGATAGATAGATAGATAGATCGATTAATAGATAGATAGATAGATAGATAGATAGATTAATAGATAGAGAGATAGATAAATAGATAGATAGATAGATAGATCGATAGATTAATAGATAGATAAATAGATAAATAGATAGATAGATAGTTTAATAGATAGATAGATAAATTAGATAGATGGATAGATAGATAGTTTAATAGATAGATAGATTAATAGATAGATAGATAGATAGATAGATAGATAGATAAATAGATAGATAGATAGATAGATAGATAGATAGATAGATAGATAGATACTTTATTTATCCCGTGGGAAATTTCGACAAAATATAAATACAGATTTGAAGATAAATAACTGAAGCTGTACAAAGTTGTCATTTCTCCAGATCTGAGAGAGCATGTGCAGTTTTTGCAAGTTATGCAAAAATTTTACCTGAAAAAAATTATATGCAAGTCAGACTTCATGTGTTTTCATCATGTGTGTGCTCCCCATCACCACCAGAGGGAGGTATTGCTCCTACAAAACTAGTCAAACTGGAGCAAATCCAATTTAATGTTCCTTATACACACACACACACACACACACACACACACACACACACACACACACACACACAACACAAAGTCATTTAACGTGAACGGCAGTAGACATAAACTTCACACACACACCTGTGGAGTGTGTAGCTTGGAAGCCCTTTCGTTGCACCGAGGCGTCAGAGATGAAGCGGAGGTACATCTTGTTCCCGGTGGAGACCAGCGGCTCCGGGACCTTGCTGCCACACAGTCGACCCAAGATGGCGGCCGTGTCGGTGTCCCCGTCGAAGGCCTCCAGGTGGTCGTACGCACACTCCTGATGCTGCTCGATCTCGAACTCGCTGAAGCTCTGCAGAGACAGACGAGTGAGATATGAGAGGATGCTGAGACAAGAATGTCCCGTCTGTCCCATCGTGTCTTTAGTAGAGAGCCGTTGCGGTAGAAACATTTTGAATTTCAGGTCTGTGAATCATCCAGAGTACTTATCATACGGCAAATAAAACTTTCAAAACGAGGACAGACACGTGTATCATTCACGTGTGGTTATAAATAAGTGTAAAAATGATAAACTGAATTGTGATTCACCACCATCGTCGCTTCGCTGTGTCTTCATTTAAAGTCAATTTCTCCTCAGTGCAAAGTTTGTTCTCTCAGCGTCGGAACATTTTACACTGACTCGGTTGGGAAGATGTTTAAAAATAGAGATATGTTTGCATCTCGTGTCTTTAAATACATCAGAGGAGAAACCCCCTGCCTCGACTTTACACACTGACACGGTCGTACAAAGTGTCACGATTCATAATCTCATCCAGTCACCGCGAGCTGAGTCATCGCACCTCGCAGGCCTCCCTCCCACACACACTCACACACCTCTGTGTCTGCTTCCTGAGCGGGACTCTGTCACGCCACCGCGAAGCAACACAAAACAACACAAACTACCACAACACATCGATTTATACAAACCAGAGGGAAGGAGAGAGGAGAGTGAAGGTGGGCAGATGTTCGGATGTTATTACTGAGATGCTGGTGATGGTTTCCAGATGTTTGTGAGTGTGAGGCTCAGGTGAGACTGGTTTTGGATCTGTTGTTATTCTGAAGTGTGTGTTTGTGTGTGTGTGTGTGTGAGAGAGGCAGAGTTAAGACGCAGTAACAGAATGACCTTCAAGGCTACCTTCAGATTCCTGGTATTAAATTTATCCCACTGTGATGTCATTCCCATGGACTCATGCTAATCTCAACACACACACACACAAAGTACACGTTTCCGAATGTGTGTGTAACTCACACGTAGTCACACTCTAAAGAGGTGTGACTCTCGATGATGTAACGTCTGTTCAGTTATGTAAGTGCTGATAAGAGATTATAAAAACTAAATGACAGCTGATGACAATTTTGGAAACAGCAAGTTCATCATGTGGCTGCAGAGAAGACGTGGAGAGTCAAATCCTGCGTGTGTGTGTGTCTCGACCAAACATCATCCATGAATTATTATTATTACTTTTATTGTTATAACTTTGATTTATATAATGTCTTTCAATGTACAGAGCAAGCAAAACTGGAATCAAAATAAAACTTGGCCAGGGCCCAGCAGTCCACACTCAAATCCACTCGATCTCGAGCAGATGAAACACACTCGTGAATATCAGTCCCCGTGAATATGCCTGATGTCTTTCGTCAAGATTCACGGGTTATTCTCTGAGAAATCAAACGAAGATGTTGAAAAAACACTCGATCTCCCAACGTTGAAAACAAACAAACAAAAAAAAAATCCTGGGTTCTTCCCTGACTCACATCCTTCCACCGACTTTCATGGAAATCGTTTTAGTAGCTTGAAACACAACCTCCTCGTCTGAGTTACAAAAAACTGAAAACAAAACTCTTCTTTGAAGCTTAAACTGTTTCTGGTCTAGATTAAAAGATGAATCAGAAAATGTGAAGACAACGATCTGTGTCATCGAATTACTGCTTACAAACGTGCCCGTGTGTGTGTGTGTGTGTGTGAGTGAGCATGCACACACAAACACATAAAGACACAGATGGCCATTGCCCAAGGCCTCTTACTAATGCATGAGCAGCACACGCTTGTAGTTAGCCCGAATATATGAACACGCACGTTCGCCCCCCCCCATTCACATTTGGGTTTCATATGTAGAACATGGGAACGAGAGATGACTGTGGCAGCCTGAAGCTTTTTAACACAACACGACCCCACAGACAGAATAATGCATCGCTACGAGGAGGAGGGGGGGGGGGGGGGGGGGGGGGGCACAATGTTCTATACAGAGAGAGACGGAATAATTCAGTCGATGCATCATTTGAGTCAAACTTACGATCTTGACTCGGTGCCCCGGCGTGGCCGTGATGTCCCAGGTGCACTCCTTACGGCTGGGATACTTGTCTGGCCAGTTGGGGCTGCTCAGGGTCCCAATGGGGCTGTGGATCTTATGCTCGCACTCAGCTGGACACACACACACACACACACAGAAACACACACACACACACACACAGAGGGGAAGTTAAAATCGTGGCTGCACAGGAAAAGGTCAGAGGAAATGGAAAGGGAACAGGAAGGAGAGAAACGAGAGAACCAAACCAGAGAGAGGAGATCTCAAAGAAACACATCCTGGTGACAAGTTCAGTATGAATTTCACATGCACGCTCGCTTTGCACGAAGACTCTGCTGCTGTGAGACTGTTTTGTGCGAACACTGCACATCAATTTTGGATTTTTTTTTTTCCATTTCCAAGGCATTTTTTTTCTTCATTATAATTAGTCATAGAAACGGAATAACTAATTTTTCATTCATGGGTAAATCCGCCACACACAAAATACAGTATCTCAACTGAGTTCGATTTCATTTTTCTGCAACAATCTATAATATTCACCAATTATAGAGAAACAAAAGTTGCTTTTAACTCTTCCTTCAAACACAAAATGAACCGCAAACACCACAAACTGCAGCCTCTGTGAATTTAGGATTGAGTTACCTCTAAAATTAAATCAGTTCCATGTAATGGTGTGGACATAGAGCGTAAAAAGAGATGGACGACATGACGGCTCCCCAGTAGTGAAGCCAAAGTGTCACAACACGTGTGACATGAATTCTTCTCTCTATGATTTTTCTAAATTTTGCAAATTCGTTTTTTGGTAACTTTCTTTTAAAAACCAGGTCATGATTGACAGCTGAGACCTGTTGGTGGGAAACAGTCGCTCTGTTATTGTTTCTGTATCTTTGGATTTAAATAGAAATCAGATGACGACTCCTGCGTCGTGTTCGTGACCTCCAAAGATCTGAATGACAGCAACAGAATCTCACGAAACAAATCAGACATAACAGTTTGGTTTCCGTTGTCACTCCTGAGCAGGTGACTAACGGTAGCTTTGACACTGTACTTCATGGCTACACATCATATTTTAACATGCTAACAACAGAGCCGCAGCTGCTGAAGTTATGCCGCGTTCCATTACACCTCGGAGCTCGGGATTACCGACCTCGAAATCCACGATGGCTGCACCGTGTGCCGTGTACGTGAGTTTGAATGAATGGTGTGAGAGGAGTGGAGTGGCACAGTGAGGTGATGGGAGGCGTGGAGGCATTTACAAGACAACAAGATGGGTTCCAGAGCGACACTTTTTTATTTTGGAGTCAGACAAACTGGACCCACATACAGAGTGAGATGGATTTACAAGAGCAAACGTATAAATGAGTCATTCATCACAAACTACAGAGACTTTAAAAAGTCACACTCTGTGGACAGTTCGAAAAATAACTGAGCTCCGACATTAAATTCAAACTGTAATGATGTGGTCTGACAAAACACCACAGGTAAACTTCTCATCACATTATCGAGTGAGTGTCAGTAACAGGAAGTGTAATGACGTCACAGTATTAACAGTTCATTCATTCATTCATCGACTTTAACATTTCATGAAAAGGAAATAACTGGATCTTTATCTTTTTATCTTCTTTCCTTTACACACACACACACACACACACACACGCCTCTGCCAAGTAGCTATCACATACAAAGGCCTAACATGTTAATAACACGGCAGCATCTCCTCGTGTTGAAACTACAGTACACACACAGGCACTCACATACAGTATGTATGTACATAACCACACACAGCTGTGCGGTGGGAGGATGGATGAGCATGATTCTGTAAACTCGCTGGGTCACAAACACACACACACACACACACACACAGGAAGACGGAGCGACATGTGAAACTTCAGGCTCCCAGATGTTTGAAACATGAGTCTTTTTATGAGCAGCACAGAGAGCCTTTAGTGAGGTGTGTATTGATGTGGTGTGTGTGTGTGTGTGTGTGTGTGTAAATGTTCAAAAGTTCAACTTCAAAGACCTGAGTGTGATATTTTGTGTGTGTGTGTGTCTGTGAACATGGTAATGTGCTAATGGCTTTTAATAAATAATGTTTACTGTCTGACGGAGACCTTTCCCCCACCACAGTGAGCAGAGCTGTTTGTCTTTTGAAGCAAGTTCAAGTCAAACCACGAGAGTCATGTGAGAGTTAAGTCGTTCAGACTGAAGAGTCAGGTCTTGTAACGCGCTGGTTTCAAACCACCACTGATCAGCATGGAGCAGCCACCGAGTGTTTTTCAATACGGCCCCTCGAGGAACGATCTGTTTCAGCAGGAACATTGTTTAACGATGTGATTGCATATGGGTCGAATAATAACAAATCCAAAATATGTTGCAAGGACTGTTTTTCCTCTTTTTGGTTTATTTCTGGAATTGAACTCGACAAAACTTTGAGATTTGAATGTTTTTGCTTTCAAGTCAAAATGGACAGTGAACAGTCGAGTCGGAGTGTTTGTAATTTTATCCTTATTGGATTTGAGGGGACTGTTGTGGAGTCAATAATTTAGATTTGAAATTTGCTTTCAAGTCCATCCATCATCGATGCTGTTCGTCCACGTCCAGTCCGATCTCAAAGTTAAGTCAAACATCAGTCAGGTCAAAGTCAAGTATCAGATTTTAGTGACTCCGTCTCTGTGTGCAGGTTCCAACACTGGAAAGACATGTATGTTAAAAAAAAAAAAAAAAAACTCAAATGGGGAGGGCCATTCTGTTGTCATGGGGACGCTGATATGAGTAGGGACCGTACGATGGACGATGGTCGTTCTCGTGAATGACCGCATGCTTGTGTGGATGTGTAAAGACGTGCATGTGCGTCCCAGTGTTTTTGTGCCAGTGTGTGTGCGGATGTGAATGTACGTGAAACCCACCTTCCTTACAGTCATGTTTGTTCTCATGCAGCACAAAGCCGTGGCGACACTGACAAACGTACGAGCCCACTGTGTTGATGCACTCGTGCTGGCAGCCGCCGTTGTCCTTGCTGCACTCATCCTTGTCTGTGAGGGACACACATGCAACACGTCACTCGTGTGGAAAACAGCAAAGAGACGGAGGCAGGAGGTCAGGCAGGGGGGAGAGGGAGTGGAGGGGCGTGATGGAGACATTTAGGACGGGGAGGAAAATGAAAAGATAAATGAAGGGAGGAGGCAGTGACAGACAGAGATATATACGTGATGAAAAGAAACAAACAGGAATCTTCACTAGAGCTCAACCCATTTCTGGGAGCCAAAACTGATTCCAATATCTTTATATTTACTTTAAAGAACAGTCCCAAGATGTTGTTATCAAACCGTCATGACAAAGAAATAACAGTGAGACCATTTACAAATGTTTTCTCACAATGTCCTATAGAGCTGGACGGATACGGATGTTTGGGTCGATACTGATATAGGGAGGAACTATTTTCGATACCGATATCGGTCAATACACTTATTTAAAAAATAAAATGTCGATGATTCCTAAGATGTTATTGATATTTTTATAAAATCATATAATCATATAAACTGACTTTTGTTGGCAAACCTTTAAAACGGTTGAGCTCTAGTTTAAACTAACATGTTCACACAGAACTGTTGTCAAGCGTCAAGTTAAAGTTGTTGTTTGCAGGTCTGAGATTTAAAGCCTGACGAGATGAAGGACCATCCCAGCTTTAAAACCCCGTCTGCAGCCCACACTGTTACCATGCCAACAACTAAAGCTCTCTAAAAGACGGGTTGCAGGAAAAAAAAAAAGGTTTGATGATAGAAATTACCCAGAACTGTGAAACAATAACATTCATGGTGAAACAATTCAAAAAGACAAAAGACAGCTTAACGAAGATTTAAGTTAATTAGTGTGTGTGTGTGTGTGTGTGTGTGTGTGTTTCTGGTTCAGTTGTCTCCTCAGGGTCATGGCTGCTCTGTGGTTAAACTTTGGCTCTGAGGGTCTCCGACCATAACAGCTGTTTTCAGATCAGCTGTTTTCTCCATGTGGCCGCACCCCCGCTGCTAAATGAAGACGCTGCAGAACCTGAGAAAAGCTTCAGAGATCGCTGTCTTCACATTTGATCCCATCGACCTGACATCACGAATGTGTGAAGAAATATTCTATTTGTCTTAGAAAAGGAACAAGGGGCATGTTGACATGTTTAAATCTTGATTTTCACCAGAGGAGGACGTTAAAATCACATTGCACGCTTTAGCTCGTGTCCTGCTGCAGCTCATTCTGCCCTGTGACTGAAGATCAGCGTTCAACAATCATATCGCTGCAGAGCTGCATCTTTTGTGAGGTTTATTTCAACAATTTGGATCAGCACTGAAGTTTAAAATAAGGTTCTGAGGATGCACGGCAGGAATATAAACTGACTGATTGAGTTATGTAGACAAAAAAACAAATCAGCCAACACAACAAAGGTGTTTTCTCTCCCTCATCCTCTGGTCAGTGACTTTTTCTTCCAGCCACATGAGGCTCCTCCTCAGGACGGCTGGGTGACGACAAAGCCCTTCAGTGAGGCCGAACACTGGGGGCAACAGAGCGGCTCACCGGGTGGAGGTGGAAGAAGCCGGACAGACTCCTCTCTGTGTGAGACTGCCACGTTTTACAACAGTGACGGTGTGAGGGACAGAGGAGATGGACACATGACCGCACAGGAAGACTGAGGAGAGTGTGTGTGTGTGTGTGTGTGTGTGTGTGTGTGTGTGGAATAGATTCCTATAAAGAGATGTGAGATTAGACACAGACGCCGAGTCTCACCTAAACTCAAGAGCTTGTGAATCAAACAAGATCTGCTTTTAATGAAACCACTAAATCCTTCTGTGCATGTGTGTGTGTGTGTGTGTGTGTGTATGTGCATGTGTGTGTGTGTGTGTGTTTGTCTGTGTCTGATGTGGTATTACAGTGCTATTGTGGGCCCAGTCTCACCCTATCACAGGTTAAGAAGCTTTGCGGTTGATGCTACGCAGTGTTCATTGTAGCTTTCTTCAGGTCAAGCGCACATTGCACGCACACACACACACATGGATTAGTAGTATGTGGGAGGCTGAAGGGACCTCCCTAAAGCTGTTGGCTTGTCACCAACCAAAAGCTTTCCCCGGAAGTTTCTGGCAAAAGCTGAGTCACTCGACTTTTAATATAAAGACAGAAACACGTGTCTGATTAAGAAGTTTCTCTCCTGTGTGTTCCAGGTAGATGCACTTTGACAGTTGCTCTACTTCCTCTGATGCAGGACGAGGTATACTGAATAGTTGAGGGGAAGTTGTCTGAGCTGATCAGTTTCAGCAGAGAGGAGCAGAAAACTGGATCTTCTCTTCGGGACAGCTTCTTGAAAAGTGTTATTTTCTGACGTCAACATCCAACAAATTCATCCCTGTTGTGAGGGGATGGAGATATTTGTTGTGTTTTCACAGGAAAATCAAAGCTGTGTCCAAATTCCATTCCACATGCTCATTGCTCAAAGGTATCTAATTTAAATTATATAAAATTATCTCTCCCCTGTCTATAATGGTGTAATGCCTGGAAAGTATAATGCAATGCACAAGAGAAAAGCTTCTTACAGCCGCAAACAAATTGGGTACATTGGTAATGTTCCTGAAACTTCTCAAAAAAATAGTATTTATCTGTTAAGTAGGGGCAGTTGATGGTTTTATATCGTGGTCGATCTTGAAGATCGTTGTACAACATTAATGCTCGATCTATGTCCTAATAACGTGGATCCATGACAAATCAACACAGAACGATTCGAGGTCGCAGCAAGGTGGAGGAGGAACTGGTGCGTGGAAAGAGGAAACTGAGGCGGTCATATTCTACCTACAGCTGAGTATTTGGTCCCGTTCAAAGCGTTTTAAGACCCTGAGGGACACTTGAGATGCACAGTCTGATCTGCCACTGTCTATAAATCTGGTTCCAGTCTGCGTATTATCAACATTTCAAAACTTGCCCACTCCTGCTTTTTATTTGCTACACTTGAAAATGGGGCATTGACACCTAGTCGTGCACGTGACGTACGATTTCCCCTTTGTATTTTTCTTGTACGAGCACAGTGCCTGTTTAAAATGGGCCTGATCGTTTGACCTTAAGTCTTCTAGCTTGCAGTTTTCTTCTGAGCATCATCAAAACAACTTCGCACTAAACGCTGCACTTCCTTGGGGTCCTGAGCGAAAACATCGTTTGTGTGGAGAAGCTCCACAAGACCAGCGTGCTGCAGTGTGTGTGGTCACTCTCATTTATCATCGTCCAGCCTTGTTGATACAGAGCTGCAATAGCACCCAGCGTGGAATCAGGACACAGCACGATTTCCCTCTGAAGGAGAATGGATTAAACAACGATCCGCACCATTGAGGTTCGATCCATCCATTCCCCTAAATATTATGGTAGACCTGAGCCAATCAGAGGGGCCGATTGCGAGGTCATGTTACCTCTGACCCTCGATGAGGTCGCCAGCTTGTTGTTGATGCGGCCACGAGCGGGAGAGCGGCCGTGCTTTATGTCCTGGCATGACTCAAACACAAACATACGCTCCTGACACAGAGCCAGTCTGTCTGAAGGAGAGAGGGCGGAGCAGGGTGGGTGCAGGAAGCCACAGAGATACAGCACGACAGACAGACGACAGACAGACAGACGACAGACAGACACAGCACACGTAGACAAGCTAAATAACCGTATGGACACAGACATATGCACATGATTATGGACAAATACAAGCAAACAAACAAGCAAACAAACTCAATAACACACAGCAAATCTGACATGAACTGTAGCAAAGGCCTCTGATGAATTCTGCCTCAGCCAGTTTTCCTGCTCGCCTAAACTTCACGGTTCAAACCATTGACTGTAAATAAAGATGGACGTCTTGATAGCTCCTAAAATTGAAGCCAAATCATCTTGATCGCCCCCTGGTGACTGGCTGTAGTACAGGTCATAAAATAAGCAATATTAGTCGTCGTATGTCAAATATTTTTTGGCGAGAGGATCAGAAGTTTGATCCACGTGTAGAAACAAGATTCAGTGAGAACGACTCAGACCCTGTGGGTGAATTACACCTCAGAATAATGAAATATCATTTTTCACCTGTTACAAGCTTCTTTTATTTGTCCGACTCCTCCCTGAATGTTGTAATCTCTCTTCATGTTAAAAAGGTTTATAGTGTGGATGACAGCAGCTGGTCCATATAATAAACTGTCAAACTGGTCCTGCGGCGGCAACACACACACACACACACTCTTACCTGAGAAGAAGTGGGCCTTGAATCCTTTCTTGGAGACCGTGTTGTCGGACTTGAACTCAATTCTCATGTTGTTGTATTGAGAGGTGATGACCTCGGGGACCTCGGTGCCGCAGTATTTCCCATGCAGCTTAGAGTCGGACGAGAGGCCGCTCCGCACCTCCACGTAGTCGTATTTACACACCTGAACACACAAATTACGGGCTTCAGTGACACGCCCCCTCTCAGCACCCCAGATTTTATTTTAATGAACGCGTCACAACACACCCTCACCTCATTCCCCTCCAGCTCAAAGGCCTCAAACTGCATGGAGATGCGGTACTGGTTGGGGGCGACCACCTGCCACACGCAGTTCTTGTTGGGTGGATACTCTTTAGGCCAACCGGGGGTGCTGATGGTGCCGTTCAACTTTGAGAGAAGGCCACCACACGCAGCTGCAAACGCACACATACAAACAAACCATTCAGAGAGTCGCTTTAAATAGCTCTTATCACGCTGTTGTTAAAGTGTTCTGGTAAGTTTGGGTTTAATTGGTTGTTGGATAAACGAGGTGAAACAATGGCTCCATTGCTACTGCACAGACATGTGTCTGTATCCGGGGTATTTTAGTTTATTTTCTGGAGAGTGGGACTAAGTGGAGACACGTCGTCCATCTTTATTTACAGCCCTCATATTGTTCCCACATGTTAATTCGCTGCACAAGCCAAAGTAACGACCGCTCTAAAGAGGAAATACAGCAAAGCCACAATTTGGACAAGCCACTTGCAGCGTTCTCAGAAGTGGCTTGTTCAGTTGCTTCAGCGTGTGGGTCTTTATAGGCACTTCATCAGTTTTGTGGGATTAAAGGACCTTCACAGGGTTTGAGGCTCTGGAACAACGACGCACGTGTTTTTTCCTGTTGATGGAGGCTGTTCGGATGTTTTTTTAATTCTGACGAGTTACACTCACATCCTCCAGAAACACACAGAGGCAAAGGAATGCACATGGAATCCTGAGTTCAGCATACCACACACACCCACACACACACACACACACACACACACACACACACACACACTCTGTTACCTTCACAGCTCTTCTTGTCAGGAGCCAGTTCATAGCCCGGGTCACAGGCGCACTTGAAGCTGCCGAGGGTGTTTACACACCTCTGTTCACAACCACCATTGTCTGGCTTGGCACACTCATCCTCCTCTGAAAAACACACACGTCAGAGCACATTTTTACACACAGGAGGAACGCTGTGGTGCAAAACACAATCGACACACTCACTCAGCCTCTCTCCATTACAAACACGCACCTTTGAAAAAGTTAGCAGCAAAGCCGGCCTTGTTGACCGTCCCGTCTGAGACGAACTTCATCCAGAGCGTGTGTGACGTGGAGCGCACGTCCTCGGGTTTGTCGTAGCCGCAGAAGCGACCTATCAGGGGGCTGGTCTCCAGGGGGCCATCCCGAACCTCCAGGTAGTCGTATGCACAGCTGTCGTGCCTCTCAATCTGCAGAAACACACAGTGAGATACGAAAATACTAAGAATAAAGGTCTTCACTGATTTTTATATTCATATCATATTATATACTACTGTCAATTTATACCTACACACATGTATACACAACATTTCTAGTACACACACATCTTTATAAAGTGTCACATGTAGAGTGGAATGCTCTAGAGTGCACTTTGCTTCTTATCTTATCTTAAAATACAGTAGAATAGAAAAGAATGGAGCAGTTGTTGCAATGAGATGCTGAACATTCATGTGTGACGGCAGGTTGGCAACACACTGAGTCATTTAGTACTCTGACATTTTTACAGCGAAACAACTACAAATCTAATCCTCAACTGCTCTGCTCACACCCACACACACACACACAGACACACACACACACACACACACAGACACACACACACAGACACACACATGGCCGCGCATGCACAAATACACGCACCGCTTTTATTAACTTCTTAGCAGCTATACAAGCATGAAATTTGACCCAGACATTCCTAAGCACGCACACACACACAAACACACACACAGACACACACACACACACACACACACACACAAACACACACACGCAAACATGAGCGCACACATGCATGCCGGGAGGGAGTGAGTCACCTCGAAGGCCTGGAAGCTGAGCCCGACGTTGTAGCCCTCGGACACAGTGATCCTCCACACACACTCTTTGGACGGTCTGTAGTCGTCGGGGTAGTTGGGCGACTGAATCTGTCCCGAGTCCTTGGTGATCTCCCCCCCACAGATCGCTGCACACGAGACAGACAGACAGACAGACAGAAAGACAGAGAGACACAGAAAGAGACAGGATGAGCTATCAGTAACTCCACTGACCCACAACAGCTGAAACACACGCATGGTTCACAATGAATAATGAAGACCCCAAGAGATCGATGCACAAAAGTCGCTCAGTCACTTGAATTGAGTGGTTTGTTTCATCACACAGTGAGTTTCCAGTCTGTGGATTAATATAATTTAAGTTTATCAGTTTATCACATCTACGTTGATGTATCTGATCGATCCGTTAGAAAAGGAGTTACCTTCATACACGGCAGCAAAGCCTTTTCCCACCCAGTTGCTGCTGCTGCGGAACTCAATCCACATTCTGCTATCGGTGGAAATCAAGACGTCAGGAACTTTATCTCCACAAAACCTGCCTGTGAAACACACACACACACACACATGAAATCAGAAAAGTACACAAGATGTTTCAGTCAGGCGGAGGAGAAGTTTTGAAATCTGCCCTAAAAACCTTTCCCATATAAACAATTTGAAATATGAAAAACACAGATTTTTCTTCTTGTAAACAAGAGATTTCAGGCTGCACCACTCGTACTGAAAGTGTTTAAAATTGACATTTTAAAACGGTGAGACCCGGTCCTATGGAGGACGAGTCCTCCTGCAGCAGCTGCTCTGACCCGGCCCTTTGCTGCGTGTCTTCTCCGCTTCCTATCCACACTTCATGCTTATCTACACTGATCTCAGCTCACCCCTGGCTGACTGCCTCTGGATCTTACCGAGCAGCGGAGCTTTCCTCCAGTATCCATCCCGGACCTCGATGTAGTCGTACCAGCACAGACTGCTCTTGTACAGATCCATGGTGGTAAAGTTGAGAACAATCTGCGAGAGGAAAACAAAAACACACACAGTGAATAAAGTTCATCCAGATCTATCAGAGAGCAGAAGAGGACGGTACCTGAAGTGTTAGGACTTAATCAACGTCCTTATTTTTACTGGCTATGGATGCACTACTCTGCAGGGTGCTCTGTGTGTGTGTGTGTGTCTCTGTGTGTGTGTGTGTGTGTGTGTGTGTGTGTGTGTGTGTACCTTTTCCCCAGGTGTAACAGATATTCTCCACACACAGTGAGTGTATGAAGGGTATCCGTTGGGGTAACCAGGAGACGAGAAGTTGCCCGTTGACTCTTGAAGCGTCTCTCCGCATGCTGCAAAACACACACACACACACACACACACACACACACACACACACACACACAGATGGAGTTACATTATTTTTGTGGTGAGTCCTGCTGTTGGGTATAATCCTTACAGCTGAGTCCTGTGCGTGTTACTGAAGAACACTTGGCTCTCTCTCCTGTTATTATTCTCAATCGGCACAAACTTTTATTTTTTTTACTGCCAATTTACCAAAATAAATGTAATTCAGACAATTTGTCAAAACAACATCCCCACGGTCTCGTCCACTCTTTTGTGTGCCAACGTTCATGTCTGCAATATCGGATCCGTCCATATGGAAACTGTTAGAAACGTAAAGGAATTAAAATTGGCCTTCCAAACAATAACGCATGTCTCATGTCCTCTTTAGTTTCTTTCAGTTTTGCACGTAGGAGGATGGAGTTCATATTCCTGAGTGGATCAGTAAACCTGTGAGGTCCGACCACAAGGTCCGTCATTGAGCCCCCTCACCCCACAGCAGCTTTAAAACAAAACCCAGCTGCCTCTTTTACTACGAGTGAAGAATAGTGACATACTTTTAAATTTAAAAAAAACAAGAAATAATGGAGCTGGGAGGCCGTTCGTGGAAAAATATCAGACGACATTTCTCTCTTTATTTTTCATTTTGAGTTTATCGCCGTCGCTCCCTCTCAAAAGGAGGTTAGCCAAATGTGCCTCTCCTATCCCATCATGCATGCTGTTTTCCCCCCACAATGCCCTGGGGCACTGTTCATCTGTCAGTGAATATGGTATCACTCAAATGTGACCTTATAAGGTTGGAGTCGTATCCATCTCCAGCTGAGACACACTAACACAGTCTTGTTCTCTCACCGGGATCAAAAATGGATTTAATATAAGAACACAGAGAGCGTGTACATGTGTATTAATACATTATATAAACACACACTTCTTTAATTTTTACATATTTTCTGATTAAATGCTAATTTAACTGGATAAAATCAGTCAAGGTGAATGAAAACATGCACAAGAAAACTAAGAAACAAAGAGTTGAAGTGAAATTAATATCTTTCACATACCGCACATCATACATACACACTGACCTGGAGTCTATAATCGTCTTGAGGATGTAAATGTGTGTGTGTGTGTGTGTGTGTGTGTGTGTGTGTGTACGCCAGCATTTGCGATCGTGAACCTTTTGCTACATTACAGCACGGCTCAGATCTAGATCACGTCACAGCAGCTCTGGGACCAGGACGACGCCAGAACAGCACGGGCGTGCACAAGAACTCATGGGAGGAAAGAGTGTGCGTGCAAGTGTGTGTGTGTGTGTGTGTGTGTGTGTGTGTGTGTGTGTTTGAGATCTGAAAACCGAGTGGGCAGCGTCACGTGGAAAAAGGAATTACCTAACTTCACCGCTGTGCCTCGGAGCACGCAGGGACGGGCCAGTCTCCCACCAAAGATGTGAGCAGATAAACAGATCTTTTGTTCCTCAGCTGTGACGGCAGCACACAACACACACACATACACACTGTGGTCTGGTAGTAAATATGTCAGTACCTGGACATCTATACAGCTTCCTTGCCTGTGCAATGTCTCCTTTACTGAGCCGGGTCCGCTGGCCGATCGCAGGCCGAACGCCGTTTTCATCTCTGGATGGGAGGATGGTGTCGAGGAACATCCCCCTGCAGGGAGGAAAGGAGATTTAATAAAGGACTCCTAATTAAATATGACATTACAACACTTTATTTAATTCTCACGACGATATCATTTGATACGTTCAAAGATCAAACTGTAATTCGGGAAAAACAGGGATCTACATGCAGAGTTTTTTTCAGAGGAGGAATGGCTCAGATTAAAAAGCATCCTCACACAGAAAGCACGTAAAGTGAACCCATGACTCCTCTCGCTGCCAAATCAAAGCTGGCTGATTTTAGACGGTGGAGATGTCTAAAGATTGGGAAGGAACTTCACAATGCTGGAAACTTTCCATCAGTTTTAGCGCAACGTCATATATCAGGAAAAGTCCACGTGAGTCTGATTAGAACTCAGATACACTAACTTGTTTCTAACCTGAGAGAGGACGCAGGATTAATGTGGCTGTTTGAAAAGAAACTTTAGTTGACTTTCCTCAAATTTTTTTACCTTTTTGTGAACTTTTATAAATGAATGTTATGCGGTTGTTTAGATTTGGATTTCACTGGTCACAAGAGAAAGTCACATGCAGAGTTCAAGACGTTTGTTTTAATGTAATAACAAGTTTGCTGTGTAAGACATTAGCTAAGCATATGTACTGTTTTCTCTATTAAATTTGTTGTTCATACACCGTTTAATTTCCATCCATCCATTATCACTTATCCCTCGAGGGTCACACGGGGGAGGGGAACCTTAAATTCACTAGAGCCAGATTTTTATTTGGATCTGCACCAAATTGCAAACATAATCATAAATATCAATCCCGACATGGCTGATTTCTAATCAAAATGTATATCACAATGTTAAAGAAGTTTGATCTTTCCTGACCCATGTCACATCCTTCCACTGAGTAGTTTTTCATTAATATTTCTAACCAACAAACAAACGGACAAGTGTAAAAACAACAACCACTTTCACTAAATGCTCTTCGGCAAGAATACCTACTCTGTTTTTATTATTTTTCCATTTAACAGAGCTCACAAAGCAGCCAGGACAAGACAGAGCTCTTAATAAATCAATCTTTAATATCTACTTCAAATGGGAGATAAAAGTTGGTCAGGCTGAGTTCCACAACGATCAACATTTCACAAAACACAGAGCAGCATGTTGAGAAATCTCAGAGCACGAGTCTGATCAGTTCTGCGAACAGACGACACGTTGCAGCTGGTTACCGTGAGAAGGTGTTCCGAGCGTAGTGCATGATGCTATCAAAATCATATGGCTCCCCGAGGGAGTTCACCTCCCCTGGCTCCATCTTGAGGAAGTTATACTCTTGGCCTGGGAACACACACACACACACACACACAGACACACATGCGCGCACACACACATTTAGTGTGATACTATAAAAACACATATATTCTTGGACATTTAAAGGACACGTATTAAACTACTTGAAGTTGAATTTGAGAGCATAAGAGAAGTTTCTAAATAAAGATGTGACACGCTGTGATGTCATTTGATTTAACACCTGTCAGGCGGCGAGTGCGCGCTGTAGAGTGACAGTCTGGAGGTGTAGGTGACTTCACAGTCATTAAAAGCCTCATTCACACTCAACACAAAGCCAGACACGAGTGTGAATGTGTAAAACACACACGTCCGTTGGTGTCCTTACTTGTCTCCAGACGGAGACAAAACCGAATGATTCAAGCTGCATCCTGGGTAACGAGTCTCTTCTCACCTGGTTGGATGTTGTCCCGGATGATGGTCACGTGATCGTCGCGGTCGGGCCGCGTGTGCTCGTGCCAGAAGCCGATGACGTGGCCCAGTTCGTGCACCACGATGCCAAACTTGTCACAGTTCTTGCCTATGGAGATAGCCTGGGGCCCGTTGCCACGACGACCCACATAGGAACAACACCTAATAAGGATTAGTAGGAAGTTGATAGCAGGGAGATAGGCGGATGACATTTACTACACATTTAGCAGTGAAAGAAAAAGCCTCAGCAGTGTTGTATTCAACTTACACTCAAACACACACTTACACACACACACACACACTCAAACACACACACTCAAACACACACACACACACACACACACACACACACTCAAACACACACACTCAAACACACACACTCAAACACACACACACACACACACAAGTCTTTTCAGGATTTCCTGCCTCGTCCTACATCCACAGGACGAAAAGCGTCAGGACTTATTCACATACGACGTTGCGACAGTGCTGTGGTTTCATAACCCAAAGTGAATAAGCTGTGAGAATTCACACATCGCTGCTCACAGAACACACACAGAGCACACACAAACACACCAAGCGCACACACACATTCATTCTCTTTTTGTGGTTAGCCGAGACGTCCGTGCCAGGCTAATAAATCTGATTAAAGTTATCCAGCGAGCTGATTGCAGCCCGAGGATCAGGAGTCACTGGAGTAGATAGAGTCTTTTCTTGCAGGATTTGCAGCGGCTGTATCGGTACAATTACTTCACACACACACACACAACAGGTGCAGCAGATGTATTGTTGCTGTTGCACCATCACGACTGGCTTTTCTCTGTCTTTCGTTCCGTCTCTCTGTCCCCCACACACTCACACACAGCACAAATCCAAGCTGCAGGATATTTATACATCAGATTAAAGAGTCTAATCTCTGATGAAGGCAGCCAATCACAGGACACGAGACAACTGGCATCATCAGTTAACACGTAGATCTGCGGCTCATCTCAACGCCTGTAAGGATTCACGTTTAAAAAATCTGATCTGTTAATGAATGAACTGCTCCCACTGCCACATTATGAAATGATGCTGTGCGTCTATCTGGTAAATTGAAAGAGAGAGGTGTGCACATCCAAGGAAACTTTTCAGTGAAATGATCGGAGATATTTGTCAACGGGGGTGAAATATTATTTTAAGAGCAAAGACATTGTGAGCAGACGATTCTCTCCCGTCTTACTTATCCTTGTTCAGTGCTTTTACACTTTTAGGTCAGAGTACTGCTTTAAAATGTTCAATATTTGTGTCAACACCATAAAAAACACTTAAGTTTTAAAATAAGTACCAAATTTTTGTGAGTAATCTTCTACAAAATCCTGTTGTTTGTATTTAAAACACATATGTGTTCCTACTTGATGAATTGAAAGGGAGTAAAGGATTCTACAGTTGATACCAAACTGGAAATATAAAGGGAACAAATATGTTGAATAATAATACTGTTATAATATGTTTTACAGTGCAATGATTTGATCTGATTCAAGATATTTGTTAAATATCATCTCAAATACTATTTCAATTGATTCTGATTTTATGGAACCAGTTCTGTATCTGTGCCTGATAATTACTCGTCAGATGTTCTTCTCTGTGGATCAACTCATTTTACGGTTAAGACTGGAAATTGTGGGAATCCTGCTCTCTCAACACTTTGCAGGACAAGACGATCTCCTGCAGTGACAAACCCCCTCGTCCTGAAACCTTACAACATAAGAGCAGTGAAGTGCCACCACTGTACAAACACACTCTGACCCCACTGTGCTGCCACTCAACAGAACAATGCACTTCTGCAGAGTAAGAACAAAAAAAAACAAAAAAAAGAGCTGCACGAACATACAAACACTTAAAGCGGCGTGTGATTGGTGGGATGGGGAAACAGGAGCAGGACAGGAAGGAAAGCGGAGCCATTGTTGAGTGACCGCATCGTCTCTCGCTGTGACAAGGTCACTGCTGAGCTCTAGGTGCGCACACGCACACGCACACACACACATAGAGACATCTTCCAGACTCACCCACAGGGTCTGTAGGTGAACACGATGTAGCTTTCCTCATCTGTCTTCTCAATGAAAGTTACGCACGTCTGTTTCTCCCAGTGACGCATGGCCTGTTTGAACATGGCCCTCTGGCTGCCTGGAACACACACAGTTACATCCCACTTTTACACAGTCAGTGTGTGTGTGTGTGTGTTTGTGTGTGTCTGTGTGTGTGTTTTAGTGCTGAGCAGTGCAGGCAGCAGTCCAGTGGAGTTGCTTACCAGTGAAGTTTCCTCCTATGACGTAGGGGATGACTCCTCCAGGCCATATCCTCTCAGCTCGAGATGTGGCTGCTCGAGGGACCCGGCTCTTCGCCGCGCTCCCAGTCCTCCCACCTTTCCCAGTTTGGCTCTTGGGACCGGCAGCTCCCTTGCTGATGTTCTTGGGGAGATAATCTAACAGAGTGTGGAAAGAGACTGTGAAAATACCTGTGTTCAAACTGTTATTATCATAACTTCATTAAGGTGCTTCCATACTACGATATTTCTTAGACGTGAGAGGAATAAAAGTTAAAAAGCTCTGGTCGTTTTGCTTCACATTGAATTTGAAGAAGTTTAAAATCCACGCTGCATGAGTTGAATTCTCTCCAAGGGAGTAGACGACTCTGGCTCAACTTCTTCTGCTTGTGTGCAGAATGGAATGAATCCTGAATTGTCAACAGTCCAGCAGTTACAGTATTGAGAATATCTTTTTTAATAAAAAACCCAACATGTTTCAGCCTGTAAGCTTCATCGTGGGGTTTTTATTCTTCACACATGTCTGATTTTCTCATCGTCAATCAACCGCAGACAAGCACAGACTCTTTTCTCCTCAAAAGCACCAGTGATTTACAGTGTTTCACATTATGATGATATAAACAAGGTGTGGGCTCCTCCTGCGGCTTCCCTCTGCACAGGGTCATAGAGGGCAATGACTGAGTCTGGGAGACTTGATCATTAGCAATTAGCGATTGACAAATGCAGTCTTTACAGTTGATTTCTATTCATTTGCGGCTGCAACGATTTCAAACAAACCTGGAAGCTGAACTTGAAGACTGAGAGTCTGTCAAGTGAATGTTTTGAGTTCCCTCTAAAAAAAAAAAAAGATCTAGTTCCCTGTCTTTAATTTTAAGTTTGCAGCTGAAATGCATAAAGCAAAACACAACTCTGCACAGTACAACTCCTGGCACGGACTGTGGGCATCAGTCTCACTATCTAATCACATCTGCGTGAGAAGAACTACCTACAATTAAAGAAACCACATTTGATTAACATTGATTAACCTATACTACAGCAAGCCACAAGGGGGCGATCAAACAAATGGGCTTCACTTTTGGGGAGAAGCCATGTTGTCCATTTTATATATATATACTTTGTATTTTTGGTTTAATGGCTGAAACGTGCAGTATCTGCCAGTGTGGTGGTGTTTTTGGTGACAGCAATCAAACGTAGAGATGTTTACTGTTCTTACCGAAACCGAATCTACGTATTCTCTCCAGCAGCAGGTATAACGACCCTCCCTTCTTTGCGATTTCATGTTCCTCCAGGCCGCCTGACACACACACACACACAAGTGCCAAGAGTCAAAACATCGACATCGTGCGATCGGCGAATGATTCAAAATCGCCAGGTTGAGTCCACTCACCAGACGTGTGGCCCTGCCGGGAGTGTGTGTGCATGTGTGTGTGCTGCGTGAGGTCTATCGTCCTGTCGATCTGGAACATTCGCAGGTCCTCCTCGTCTAAAGCGATGTCGCCCCAGAAAACAGCTGGAAAAAAGAGAGGGAAAAAGTCAAAGTCACATCAGCTTCGTCTCATCGTCAATCAGAGACACGTGTGCATTTGTACCAAATGTGAAAGGATTCTCCGGAGGTGTTCTTAAGCTGACGTGAAGCAAAAAGACTTTTGTGAGGTCACGGTGACCTTGACCGCCCAAATCCAATCAGTTCTTCTTTGAGTTCAACTAAATGTTTGTACCAAATTCAAAGAATCCCCTCAAGGCGTTCTTAAGATATCGTGTTCACAGGAATGGGACGGACGTATACGGAAACTGGAAAACATAACGCCTCCGGGCCTCTGGCTGTCGCCGGCGTGGAGGCATAAAAGAGGATAATCTCATTAATGAAGTGTCACCACAACAACAGCGGCACGGTCGTTTAGAAAAACTCCACAAGGGGCTGATCATAAAGTGACTCTAGTAAACAGTGTGTCCTGCGGTAACCGCTCAAAGACATTGAAACCACAGGACTCAAACAAACGCAGATCTGATTAACTGGAGTCTGTTTCCAGAACAATGTCCTGAGTTTTCAAGGCTTTTAAAGTTTTGATTTCCTCTGAAGCTCCGTTCTCCAAACAGTTTGACCCTTTTAGGGAAAGAGACATGAGAACCTTCTGATTTAGTAAAAACAATGAGCCCTTGTGAGCAGCGGAGGACGGTCATGATGCAGTTCACACGCCAGGAAGTGGCTCGGGTGGTACTGATTCACCTTCTAGTTATTGATTCTCTATGTTTTAACATTTCTCTCAGACCGCAGCACATATAGGGTACGATAGTTTCACTCACTCCGATCCTGCATCCAAAACTCCACCCAAGTATGGGTCCCTACTGCCTCCCTCTTTCTCTCTCTCTCTCTCTGCCAGGCTATTCATACGACTCCACTCTCTCCCCCCTCATCCGTCCTCTTTCCTGGGCATCACAACTATTTTCGTGGAATCAATTCAGTTCCTGATTCACTTGGTCCCAGTTCGATCCAACTTCCAGCCTGATTCAATCAGTTATGAGTCAGTTACAACATCGATCGCTCGATATAAAGGAGATTCTCAGATAATTCATGGTTTTCATTGTACGAGGAAACTCTTTAACCTGGTGTATTATTCAAGATATTATTGTATTATTAAAAATATTATTTACATTAAGAAATGACCCCAAATCTACAAAGTTACCTCCTCACATACTAAAATAAAAAATGTGTATAAGAAGAGAAATGACCAGAAGTGTGTGTGCTGCTGTTTCAGGTTTGGGATTCACTCTTAAGTTTCCATGTCAGCATTGGAATCCATCATTTTCAACACATATCCTAACTTATGAACGTTTTGAGCTTGTGAATGGGACGAATGCCTTCTGCAGATTTTTATTTCTACACATTGCGCCTCCGGGTGATGTTGACTCAGGGTTAAGGATTCACTTATCTCTTGGAAAAAGGCCATAGATTGTAAAATGCACATGCACTTCAGTGGGTTTTGTAATGCACATGTAAAAACCCGCCTGTTGCTCCGTGCCGTGACATTTCAACAGTAATTAAAACCTCAATCGAAAAAAAAAAAAGGATCATGATCCGTCTTTTTTACGGGCGGCACAAAATAAACGTTCGGTGAACAAACATGAGCCAAACATCAATAAGGAGCAGAGCAGCACTGACTGCAGAGATCATCACAAACCGTTTCTCTGCGGAGACAGAATAAGATAAGACCCATCAACGTCCATTCTCTCCTGCTTCACCCCCACGTCCTTGTCCTTTTTTGACTCTCGTGTATCACAACCCAAGTTTCTGTCTCACAGCCTCTAACAATGACCACCTGAGTGATAATCATCGCTGAGTGATTAGCTGAGCGGAGTTGCTGCTCTCCACAGGGACTCGGGACACTGATACATTAACAATGGCATGGGAGACGCCGAGCTAATTAGGATCGCCACTAAAGGAAACGGGGGGTCAAGGTGCCATTGTGCTCAACTCTGTGCTATTGTTGAGCGAGTTCGCCACAATGACCACAGATGGTTTAGGAATCACGATATCAGATACAGACGAGGAGTGTGTGTGCTGCTGACTGTCGGTTTGTGACATTTTGATTTGATGGATATGAGGATAATGTCAGATCTGGAGGGTGGAGCTGCAGTAATAAATGTATTAGTACATCATGTATCTATTACGCGGACAACACAATGCAGTACTGAAGGGTTAAATATAAAGTCTGCGTTCGGTGATTCATTGGCAGAAAAGTAAAGCGTCAGACTAGACGTATAAAATCAGTTTATTTGATTCTGAAGTGGTTTACGTGGGCGTGACTTTGGAGTATAAAGAAACTAAAATAACACGATTACACCAGCGCTTGATGTGGTCTGAACAGACGCTGGTACAAACGTTGTTTCCAACCACTATACACCAAATTACACAGGGAGCGACAGTTTGTACAGACTCTCCTCTGCACTTCAGCCACGGTATATGATGTGTCATAAGTGAGTCACAAAGTACTAATACTTATTTACACCTTAAAGGAGACGTTTGGTAGACTACACCGGGATCTACATTCTCTGTTTTCAAAGAGTAGAATGAATGAAGCTGGAGTTTCAGACAGAGGCTGAAAAGAGGAGCTGCAGCAAGTGGTGACCCATGTCTCCTTTGAGTCGCAACTGGATTTGAAATGATATTCCGTACGCTTTTATTGTGCGGGACGGTGTCTGTGACACTAAACTAACTTTATACTTCAGGTACTCTCACATTTTTCTGGGCCACAAGAGAAACTACAGGGACTAAAAGTTTTCCAGAGTAAAGCAGCTGACACAAGCAGAGACACAAAGCGAGGAGAGCAGGGAGAGTACAGCGATAGTAAGTTTGGCCCCATTGATTGTTGGGGTCTCGTTAATCCATAGAGGAACCATAAATAGCCCCAAAGTCAAGTGAGTGGGTGAGGAGGGGTGAGGACGTTGAGGCAGGGAGATGCAGGAGGAGAGCTATTGATCCGAAAACCCCGGGACGTCCCGGGAGACCTGCAGCATGCTGACCAGGGCCTTACTGTATGCCCTTCAGCAGGGGCACTGCAGCAAACACACACACTCTGGAGTAATGCACCAAACACAAACTGAGAGTCAAACTTCCTTCACATGCGTCCGGCACCTCCCACCATGTTGTTCTGTTCCGAGAGCAGAGCAGTCGTATCGATCAGCTTTTCGTGGAGACGGGACCAATGTCAGCTTTGTGCAAGTTTACTCTGCAGCACGACAACAAATGTCGAACACAGCAGCAGTGGCTCAGTGTGACTGTGCGACCTGGAAAATAAAAATGCATTTGCGCTGTGCTAATCATAGAGCAAGAAAAATACTTTACTTATGTTGGCCCATGAGCTCATATGAGCCACTTTTCTGTGCAGTTAACTGTAATAATCTATTAATACATTGATGAGATGCAGTAACATTTAACGAATTAGACAAATACGTCTGCATTTAAAGATGCAGACAAAACTGTAAAATACATGATATTAGAATATATTAAAAAAAGAACAAAATGAAATTCAGTTTTCTTTAATTGTTTCCATCTTTTTTTATTTCTAACAACTTACAACTGTTCTTTAATGATGATCATGAAAAGAACAACATGCTGTAAATCAGATTTCATCTGATTTATTTTTTATCTCAGTTCTTGTGAAGCTTTCAATCTTTTATTCGCTCATGTTTGCTTTATGTGACCTTTGCTGTATTATATATATATATATATATATATATATATTTACTATTTTACTATTTAATCCTACAGCTGAACTGGTCACAGTCGGCAGGAGATAATCACGACTCAAGGGATACATGGGGTTTTGTAATGTACACATTATTACATCACGTTGTATAAGAGCAGAATCTTAAACATAAACATTATTGTTCGGCGTCACTGCAGCTCATCGTTTCCTATTTTGTTATTTAAGGTCTTTTCCTGTTCCTTTTGTTATTTGACAAACATTACATCACAGTGAAGTGAAGAATTATACACACAGAGTTATTCTCATGCTGCAGTCACTGGGGTGCAGCTAAACACACACACACACACACACACACACACACACACACACACACACACACACACACACACACACACACACACACACACACACACACATTAAGCTTAAGCTTCTCATTATGAAAATATAAGGTCACACTGCAGGTGGGAAAGTGTGTGTGTGTGTGTGCTGATCCACTGCATGTTAATATTCTGCAGTGTATAACTGTGACTGTGAGCGTACTGTAATATTAAAAAGAGATTATCTTAGCCCTGATTTTCTCCACAAGTAATCATTGTGCAAACTGGTTGATCCACACCAACACACTGTGAGCAGGAGCAGGCGCCGCGGTTCAAGCTCACCGAGATGAAAACGGTCAGGATGAAAATGAGCGGGCAAAAGCTGCACGATACATCGATACACAGGACTGAGGGGGTCAGCGAAGATCTACTCAATCATCATCACCTGCACCGAGGAGGTTGTGTTTTCATCGGTGATTTTCTGTTACACGATTATACAAAAACTGCAGAAGTCATTTTGTTGACACTGGTCGAGGGTTTGGACTATTGAGTAACTCAATAACTTGTGCAGCACTTTGTCGAGGCGGTGCATCAAAGATTTTTCGTTTCACTTCCTTTAACATTGTATATTTTAACATTTTGGTGAATTCCTGAAGAAATAATGCAGAGATCTTTATGAAAGATCAGAGTGAGTGTATCCACAAGTCTTCCCTGAAATATTGAGACAAAGTTTAATTCAATATCAAACATGGTTTTTTGTTAATTCACAGCTTTTCTAATGAAAGTGACAAGAATCAAGTATCACAACAAACTATCACTCGAAATAGCAATTTAAACTGAGATTACTGAGAATTGTATTCTTTGTGATGGAAGGAGAAGGGCACTTAGTAGAGCACATACCTCTGCCAAGGCCCTGTCGTGGATATCAGTCCTAAGTGAGTTTAATTTGTTGTCCAGTAGTTTTTGCATAATCCTGCTTACAAACATACAAACGTTGAGGCGAAGAGATCAGTGTTTGTGTGTTGAGAGTCTGTATGAGAATGTTGAACTGAGAAAGAAATCAGAGCTAAAAACATGATGATTATAAACTTTTTAAAATTCACAGTAAAATACAGTAGACAAACTTATGTAGCGCACACACACACACACACACACACACACACACACACACACACACACACACACACAAACACACACACACACACACACTATCTAATCATATGTTATTTCTGGCTTAAACACAGTTCCAGTCTCTGACACGGGCCCAGTTACACACCTCTACACTGATACATCACACTGTGCTTCCCTCCAACCCAGTTTGTGTGTGTGTGTGTGTGTGTGTGTGTGTGTGTGTGTGTGTGTGTGTGTGTGTGTGTGTGTGTGCAGACTATGGGAAGGCTAATTTTCTTCATGCATGAACACTTATAAAAACAGATGGTAGAGCAGTCAGGCGAACAACTGGACGTCTGAAACGACCTGGAAATAACGTCCAGACTGATCCTAAATAGAGACGTACAAGCCGACGCTTTTTATCCGACATGATTAAAATCTTCTTCTTTGAATGGACGAGTTTCTGTGACACAGTAAAAAAATACCAATGTAAGATATTTTTGAAACAAGGGTTAAATTTTAGACGAGCAAACAGCAGCATGAACAATAGAACGTGAGGATTCACATGATCAAGCAAACAGGATAAAACATCTCTGGAATATACTTTAAAAGGTATATTCAAGGTATCAAGGTATCAAGAAGAACTATATTAATACTAATATGCAGAACATTTTATATAAATGATGGTGTTCTCGTCCAAAAACCTAAGAAATGAAATATAAGAACATAAAGTTAACGCCTGAGGTGGAGAATACCAAAACATCATACTGGAGGTCGAGCAACAATCACAGTAAAGGTCAAAGGAATTCAAAGTTACCGGGTTACTTCGTCCCTGTGTTTGTTTGAACTGTAACAAATAAAACTTCGATAATTACAATATTCAGGTCAAAGGAAAAGGAACATCTGCGACTTCACAAGAAGTGCACAGTTAAAATGGTTCTCATAAACCGAAGCAGATAAGACGCAGAGGAAATGTTTGGTATGAGACAGAATAACATGATATCATATGACAGAGCGATAACACTGGTGTATAACCTCCTAATCACATTACTGTCGCACCGAGACTCCTCTCCTGCAGGTCATGGGTTTGGCCAGACATTGTGACGGGACACGAACACGTCTCCGTTTACCATCAGGGTGGCCTGGGTATGTGCACCCGCTGGCCCAGCGTGTCACCAGGCTCTGATGTGCACATCAGAGTAATAGGAGATAGTTCTGCTCTGAAAGCTGCACATCAAGTGCGTTTCTTCCCCGTTGCTCTCTTTTAAAGACCTGAATTTGTCTTGCACTGAAACACCTTTCAGATTTATTGACCTGGTTCGCGCCCTCTCGACCGCTAACGTGCGGATGTAGCCTGGCTGGTTACTCCCAGGTCTCTCCTTGTAACAGAGGGTGACCGAGCCTCAGCTCTCTCCTTGAACTTCTGCTTCTATTAAATCAGGGATAACTCAAAAAAGACATTTCCATAAAACTGCAGAGGGGCGGGATGTGACCCAAGGAAGAACCCATTACATTTTGGAGCAGATCTGGATAAATGGGTGGATACAGGAATTTGTTTCCACTTTAACATAGCAAGAAGTTCGACTTGGTGGAGCTATTTGGGCTCTCCGTTTACAGGGTTGTTAGAGTTGGGCTTCCTTAATCAAAAACTGAAACATAAACTGCTCTGTTTCTCTTCATGTTTGTATTCACATGTATTCTGCAGCTCTCGGATTGTCCTGATCGTAGGATAACACTTATAATAATGATCCATTTCTATGTTTTACATTCTGCAAAGTTTTCCCGCTTGTATATATTTGGTGTAAAAAAAAAACAGGCAACAAAAACCCACACCTGTCAAAAACCAACAGAGAGTTCTGTCAAAAGCCCTTTTTTTCAATTTCTTATATATATTATTTTATTTTTTGGAACATTTGTCTTTATTAAAGGTGATAGTGTGAGTGTGAACTGAGGAGAGAGGATGGAAGTCAAACATAAAGCAGCAAAGTTCAGCTTCTATAACGAAACTTTGGCCTGGCTGTCATTTCTTGTCTAAATCCCTGTTTTTATTATTATTATATACTTAAAAGGTTTACCTATGACTGAGTGAGTATTTCTAAAACTTGAATGCCTTTAAGTAGAAGTGTAACATAATAATAATGCTGTTGCTCATAACGGTACCTTGTAGAAATAAAGTGCAGGATCTTTATTAAAAGGTGTAATCGCTCTAAAAGTGCTCTTTGTTTGGTTGTTGTGCATCATTTTGCACATGCACAACTGTCTTTGCACATTTTCACATCACCACTAAGACTTGTTCCGCCACAAACTGAGGTGTGTAGCTTCACACGGTCCAAAGTCAAAGCTGTAGTAAGAGATTAAAGAACAGTAGTCTGACTGTATGGAATAATAATCGCTGCTATAAATACCAGCAGGAAGAGCGAAGTGACATGAGAGGCACCCAGACATTTAATAATTGAGCAATGCGTGGCAGGTGGGGGGGGGGGTGGGGGTTGACGCCGGTGCTGACTCATGACTTCTGTGGCTCCGGAACAATGACGCTCCAAAACAAACAGTGGGCTCTCAGCGCGGCCGCAGAGTTAGAGTTTGTGCTGAGGAGGGAATCCTGAGGAAGACTTCGGAAGCTCAGTGGCAGCAGCACTCTGCTCGGGAAAATCCTGTTTAATATAATATGAGAGAGGCCGCTCGTTCTCTAACACACACACACACACACACTGCTCTTGTTTCCTTCCTACTGAGGAATGGGGGGAAGGGGTGAACAGTAGCTGCAGCTCGCTGTCACGACATGGAGGGCTTTACTAACACACAGTACATCTGTTTTCGATAAACCTGGTCCACTCATATAACTGGGGTGGTAGTTAAACTTCTATAGAAACAGCTGTACGACAGAGCGGACAGTCACTGAGGAGACACCTGAATCCAGGAAAGAGCGAAACACTTGGTTGTGTGTTGCTACTTTGAAGGTTTCATTCATTTTCTGCTTCATGAAGCAAAGTTCAGCTCGTTCACAGTTCATCCTGCAGCCAGCCACTTCACATCTCACCTCCATAATGAGAGAGAAACATTCGTATGCAGTTCAAATAGTGATATCATTCATTCATCGACAGTAAGGTCTAGAATCTAAATGTGGTTTTGCAGTTTTAATTAGCTGAATATATATATATATAGATGTGTTTAGACTAAATGCAAAGTAACTTTTATCGTACAAACTGTGAACCAAGTTAATGAACGTGCAGATTCACTCTAGGATGTTAAAACTGAGGCAAAGACTCTTGAGCTGAAAATGTTTGAACATGAGAAAAGATCCTCACACTGATGGTTTGACTCTAATCGGAGCCGTTACCTGTACGCGTCAGGTAAACACGGACTGGAAAAACACGTTTCTGCAAATACATCAACGCAAATAGTTTTTTTTTTGTTTACACACTAAATGCGGCCACTGCTGTAGACTTCAGATGAAGTGTTTCTTTTTCCGCAGTCATCGTTCAAATAAACACAGGCATACATTTACCCAACATGCTGTCTGGAAACACTGTACGTTTCAAAGGATTGTCTAAAGCAGCCGAGCTAACGACACAGAGGTCGACTTTCCCAACCGGCTAAGAGGTCACAGGTCAGTTAGAAGGCTGATGCGTGGAGACGGATTATTCTTCCCATCACAGAGTGTGTGATCTCTCCCCCTGCTTTCTCCATGTTAGCGGACGGGACATGGACTCAAGATTGTTTCTGACATTTTATGTAGCTGTCATCACACTGATGTTTGTCCAAGTCGTCATATTTCAGCTAAGTTTTGTTTTCTGGTTTTTACAGTATACGGTGTCAGAAGATGGTGGCATCTGTATCTGGGATATCGTATCATTTTTGTACAACATGAGGAAGCGGAGATGCGTCACTTTGCTTTATTTAAAGTCTATTAATTACAACAGAAGACAATTACCAGTCACCGATAACCTAACAAACCACTACTCTCCATTTTTTTAATTTTCAGCTCAGATGCAAGTTTCTTATCCAGTTGTCGAAACTGCAGAAGCTCCGCCAGAGTTGTCGTATAAACATATTAATTATCCTGAGCTCAGCGACGTGTGTCCATAAGAAAATGTACATTTTGTGTTGTACGCACTGGAACAACACATTCCTATGATACACTATTGTATCTGAAGAAGAAGAACAAGAAGCCTGCCTCTCGGGTCGCTCTTGAAGAAACAGCTTCATTCGGACACCGAGGTTTGTTTAGCTTTCGCTCCGTGTGTGAGCGTTTTACGAGAACAGTGATTTGGAAGGAAGCATGAATGACTCTTGAGTGAGCGTAGGGGCTCGTGCACGTCCGTGCGAGTGTGTGTGCGTGCGTGCACGCCGTGTGTGTCATCTCCAGCTGAGTAGCAGGATGCAGACAACCAGGAAGAGATAAGCGCGGGTGAATGGAGGGAGCTCTATGTGTGTGTGTGTATCGAATGTGTGCCTGTGTGTGTTCACATAGGGAAATCACTTCACAAAGGCCTGGAAGTGTGTGTTCTCCTGTCTACCAGCGCGGGACTCGGAGGAGATAAGCAGCCAGCCAAATATTCCCCTTGTGTTTTCCCAGCGAAAACAGGAGGCGGAATACCAACCACTCAGACTGATGCCACAGGGTCAAGCCAGGAATGAGCCACGCTTCCACTTCTTACAAGCTGCACACACACAAAGTCTTTACGCACCGAAAACACAATCGGTTGATGATAAGGCTGCAACTAATAATCAGTTTATCACTTGTTCATCTGCTCAGAAAATAGTGTAAAAGCCTATAAATAAGAAAATCCATGGTTGTGCATGTAAACCTTCGACCTGATGCATTAGATGATGGTAGATTGTGTCTATGTACTTGTAGGTGTTTTATTTCATCCAGAACAATACATCTGCATACAGACAGATAGAGCAGAGAACAGACACGCACAGTAGACATGTTATGTTTGCTTTTATTAAGAGTGAGTTTGAGTGAGATGGTGTCAGACATCATGAACACATTCACAGAAAAACTGAACAAGTGAAACCCATTACAAGTCCCCAGAGCCCAGTTTAATTGGACCAACAGTCCACAATGCAAAAGTATTCAACATGCAACGATATAAACAGAGGAAATCCTCACAAGTGAGACGCTGAGATTAGTAAATGACCCTTAATATGTTGGAATAATATGTTCAAACAACTATCCATCAATTTGCCTTTCAGGAGTCAAGAACTGATTTGAATGTACCTTTACTTTTAAGGCAACGTGGAGAAACCTCATTTCCCTTTGGGGATGAATAAAGTAATCTATCTATCTAAAACATCTTCCCTGTGGCGTGAATAAATGGAAGTCAGACAAGTGATCTGTGTCTAACCTGAAGAAAACTTGCAAAACACGTAACACTGATGTTCTCCACGTCAAGTCCAGACACAGACCTCTGCAGCAAGTCATGCCCCACCCTTCACGATTCCTTTTGTTGAAGTATCGTTCATAGCATCATGGAGCTTCTTGGGAACAGCAAAGTCAAAATGTCTGAGTGAAGTTTGTGAGTTAAAGTGGCTCTAAGCCACACCTCCAGTCTCCTTTCATTGGTTGGACTAACACCTGTCTCCAATTAGCTTTGGTTGATCTCAGCGAGCTTCAGTTTTCTCTTTGAACGTTTCAATGATTCGTCAATATATTCAAGAACAAAACAGTTTATTGAAATGGTTTTTTTTAGTTCATAATTGTAACTCAGCTAAAGATTTGATCACATTTTATGGTTTATTGATAAATGCGGTTAGATTTAAGGTTCATGCGCTTTTTTCTTGCAACTGAAGTTGAACTGCTTCCCTCATGTTCACAGCAAATCAAATAAATCATCGCTGTGTTTTCTCACTCCGTTATTTTAACCTACAGGAGTCACTCAGTTACACAGCATGTAGACTGACTGTCTCCCTGTAACCTGCCGGGCTCCCAGCCAAACGCACACAGACACACACACACACACACACACACACACACACACAGACACATTAAGTCAGCATAAGCAAAAGCCACAGAGTCATGGGACCCCAGTATCAACATAAAAATCACCAACACAGAGATCAGTGTAACATGCAGATGGACAAACACACACACACATACACACACACAGGCCAGTGTCAGGTTTGTGTATTTGGTATGTGAGGAATGTGTGTTGGTCAGTGTGTGGACGCTCAGTGCTCTGGGTGGAGTTCTTATCGGTCCAACGTGTCATCACAGACAACATTAAGAGCCATTAAAACACGCATGGACGTACGTGTACACAAACACATGTATGCACGCCAAGTCAAACGGGCGTAACCAAAACAAGAATCCTGATTTAAGAAGATGCAAACTACTCTCACAACACCACAGAGGAGAGGAGGAGAGGAGGAGAGGAGGAGAGAGAGGAGAAAGAGGAGTCCTCTGCTCCACATGTGATGTAACCTGCCTGGTATTAAAAGTTGACATTTAATGCTCTTTCAGATTTTTGGTTTTGTTTAGTTATTCTTCTTTGGGTAAATATCTCTTCATATAAATCGTGTCACTTTGCTAATTTTAGCCTGAGGTTTATTTACGTGAACTCCTGTATAGCTGACTGTGCTGCGGCGATGCTCACTGATGCACGGGGCAGTTTGGCATATTTCATTCATTAAAAACAGATTTTTGAATTCCTAAGGTGCTAACATGAAAAAAAAAAAAAAAAGGTTTTGCTGCCAGTACAGAAACTCAGATACTGTATCACACTTTTGTCGGAACATTTTATATTTGTGCAGCCAGAGGAAGACAAGATGAAGTAAGACACCAAAACATGAAGGACAGACACTGTGAATTACAGAAGTAAAGAAGAAGGATAATTACTTTTATTTATTTATTTATTTTACATAAGGGCTGTTTAAAAAAAACGTGTGAATGTCCAGGCTTTGTGTTGAAAACATGAGTTCATTTGGGTGGAGTGAACAAAGACAGCACCGCATAACACACACACACACACACACACACACACACACACACACACACACACACACACACACACTTATACAAGATCTATAATAGACAAATTAAGAAAGAAACCTTCTACATACACAAAGACAAAAACACATCTGCAGCTCCAAACAGCCTGTCATTAAATGTCATACAAAAACTGTGTGTGTGCGTGTGCGAGTGTCTGTGTGTGTGTGTGTGTGTGTGTGTGTGTGTGTGTGTGTGTGTGTGTGTGTGTGTGTGTGTAGGGAGCGCATCAGAGCATGTTTTGGTTCAGTCAGCTCCAGCTGTTTCTCATCTTCTACGATGGTTAATTTCACATCTGGACACGCGCAAACACACATAGACGCGGACTTACGCGCGTGTGCACAGAGCCAACACATTTCCCCCACAGGTGATGCACGCGCATGACTGTGCGTGAGTCTCGAGGGAGACACCGGTCTACAGCACCGTCGCCGGGCTGCACGTGCACATGGATCGCGATTAACTTATTGGGTTTGAAGGTTGGGGGGGATAGAGGAACATCTGGACCGGTGCACGCACGCACGCACGCACGCACGCACACGCGGGCTGTCATCCCTCATACACACATACACGTGCCATCAGGGACAATGCGCTCGCGTAAAGACACTTGTTTTTTTTATAGAATATGAGAGTAAAGGACTCACCGGCTTTACACGGGTCTTTGTAGTCGATGGTCTCCGCTCTCTCCTCCTCGTAATAGTCGTATTCTGGCTCCTCGTAGTCGAAACAGTTACAAATCGTCACTTTGCCCCAGAAAGTCAAGCCGGCGAGCACCAGCATGGTCCAGCGCATCTTAGCGGCCAGTGCCGGGGGCACTCGGTCCATCTGCAGACTGAAACAACCGAAGAAAGGCCTCTGCTCGTCTCCCGTGTTGTTAGGAGATGGAAGAATCTAACGGGTCATTGTGAAGATCGGGGTCCGCTCTGTGACAGTCGTTGGCTGTGGATACGCAGGCTGCCGGGAGTCACTGTGCCGGGCTGCTCTCCTCCATGGTCAAAGTACAGGCTGGCGCTCAGCAAAGTGTCCGCTGAGGAGCTCCGGTGTCCCCCGCTGTGCAGGTGAGGCTGCTGCGGGACGAAGAGGAGACAGAGGAGCGGTGAGGTGAGGGGATCAGCGCCGGTTGATCTCTGAGCGTAAAGACGCTCAACAATCATCTGCCGCGTATATTTCCAACCCGCACTGTTGTCTCTCACTCACACACTCGTATAATCTCTCTCCCTCTCTGTCTGTGTGTGCCTCTCTCTCTCTCTCGTGTCCGGTATACTGTCTCTCTCACCCCGAGTCAGCGCACCGCCTACACACACACACACACACACACATATATACACACACACACACACGCACGCACGCACGCACGCACGCACGCAGGCACGCACGCACAGAAAGGGGAAATCACCACGCACAGTCCGATAACCAAACAAAGAGCGTAAACTTCACAGGTTTACGCGCGGTGACAGGAGGGGGAGGAAGCGCGCACGGATCATTGCAGGTTGTTAGACTTCGTCTCACAAGGATCCGTTAAGGAAAGTGAACGTATAGAGTAAAAACCGGCAGCGGTAAAAGTAACACGGCGGTTCCAAACTAGCCTGTGGGTTTTAGTGTCCATCAGCCCTCATAGAACCGGTGCGTAATGGCTGTTAGCGGGTTATTCAGAGGCAGGTGCCAAGTAGGTGACAGCCAAACCATAAATGCCCAGAGGTTCCAGCCCACCAGAGACTAAAGATCATTTAACATGAAGACTGACTGTGAGTCTTTTAACTCATGTTCTGCCACAGAATGAAAAAAAGGTTTTATTGGTTTTACTTCAAGAGAATTAAGATTCATTTGGCTTTTGTGCGTAAAGGCGTTGAGCATCATGCATTAAGCAGCTCAGATCGGCTTTCCTATAGTGAATATTTCCCAGAATTTAGCCCAAAATAGACTGTGGCACTCAGTGGCTGATCACCACGAGGTAAAACAATGATTGTGTTTGGGGAAAAATCACCGATTCAAACCAGCAGGATGTGACGATTTTTAAGTTGTAATTCTGTTTTCGTTCAATTTAACGATTAAAGTTGGGAAACATGACCAACTATAGACAAACAAACAGACAGACAGAAAAATATACAGACAGACAGACAGAAAAATATACAGACAGACAGATAGATAGATAGACAGACAGACAGACAGACAGACAGACAGACAGACAGACAGATAGATAGATAGACAAACAGATAGATAGACAGACAGACAGACAGCAAAATATACAGACAGACAGATAGATAGACAGACAGACAGATAGATAGATAGATAGATAGATAGACAAACAGATAGATAGATAGATAGATAGACAGACAGAAAAATGTACAGACAGACAGACAGACAGACAGAAAAATATACAGACAGATAGATAGATAGACAAACAGATAGATAGATAGATAGACAAACAGATAGATAGATAGATAGACAAACAGATAGATAGATAGATAGATGTCACAGCAGCAGTAGGACGAACAGCTGAGATCATGTGGGTTCATGATCCTCCACTGTGTGTGCACGTGTGTGTGCGTGCGCGTGTGTCTGCGTGCATGCGTGCGTCCTCGTGTGTGTGTGTGTGTGTGTGTGTGTGTGTGTGTGAACTGAAATAAATTCTTGTTTACGGTCACCTTTCCCTAATTTCTGCGCGCACTGTAAAGTTGTCAACAACCAAACCATAATCTCCCACAGTGCGCCTCACGCACGCACGCACACGCGCACGCACGCACACGCGCACACACACACACACACACACACAGGGGTCAGTCAGACAGCAGCAGTAAAAATAAAACAGCAGCAGTTGTTGACAGACAGGCAGCCGCAGCCTGTGGACACCTTGCAAAGGTAAATCCTCCTGAGACGAGTTCACCCTGTGTCCCCGCAGCTTACCTGGTACCTGCCCGGGGCGCGTCGGCTCGTTGCGGAGGCACCAGGCGGCCCATCATGCCCCAAATGCACGGATCATCTCAGGGGTCTCTGAGGAGCAGGGGGAGCAGGAGGAGGAGGAGGAGGATGAGGAGGAAGAGGCGGGGGCTCCGGTATCAGTCAGGCAATGGCAGTTCCGAACGTGCGCGACTCCCACCATTTACCGGGAGATTACCGGAGCGCGCTGTCTCTGCTGCTCGCGACTAATCCTGCCCTCGGTGAGAGGTAGCGGCGCGCTGACGTCACTCTATCAATCCAGCAGCAAGCTGTCCACTACACACGCCCCGGGCCGTGCACAAATCCCCTGGACACACACACACACACACACACACACACACACACACACACACACACACACACACAGTTCATAAACCTGAAATTTCACTCTATAGGCTGAGAAGGAGGATATAGATTTGACCATAGATCAGAAGTATCATCTCTATAAGTTCATATCAATTTAAAAATTCATGGATCAGATAACATAACAAATATTGTGTAACAAGCCTCTAGAGTTGTGCCAATATAATTGTAAGAGTAATAATAATAATATAGGTTTTAGGAGCATGATGAGTTTTCATTTCAATATAACAGGAATAACTTTATAGCACCTCTCCAAACTAAAGTTACAAAGAGCTTCACAATATCAAAAGACTCACAAATTCTAACAATGCTAAATAATGTGAATATTGTTAAAAAAAAACAATTCCCAACAGTTCAAAATAGGCTGTTTGATAAATGTGAGAGCAAGGAAGAGATTTGAAAGAAGATACTATGGAGTTTTTGAGATCTCCAGGCTTCCAGAGTTGAGGAGCCCTGACACCTCAAGTCGAGAGTCTGGACCCTGTTGGAGGATCAGAGGCAGCAGTCAGACGCATAATCACTAGATCCTGACCATTCAAAGCTTTAAAGACAATCGGTAAAACCTGTAGTCAGTCCTAAAACTCACAGGTAGTGGAGAGCTGCAAGGGTTGGTGTGACGTGGTCGCTCCTCTTAAAAGCCTGGCAGCAGTATTCTGAATTAATTCCAATTTAATTTCTCTTACTGACGCCTGAGTAAAGTTTTCTAGGTCATAGGTTATATGTATAATCCTGTTCAAACTGTATATATTGTTTTAAATTTACATCTTTTCAGTAGCTGACGAGATGTTTCGCTCAAAACCACAAGAGGAAAAGTGATCGAAGCAGATTTTGTGACAGTCTGATCAAAAGATGTTGAGATGTTATGAATGTGTCACGGACGTCACCAGAGGAAAGTAGATCACCAAAGTATTTAAGATTTAACCTCTGCATGAAGGATTGTGTATTAATTAACATATTAATTCAACAACTTCACTAAAAACCTGCCGGTGGTTTAAATTGAAGGCTGATTCATAGTTTTCTGTTTCGGTCAAGATGCTCCACAGAAAGATTTACAAAGCTATTCAACAATGTTTGTTTGTTCCATTTATTATTTTAAGTTCATTTCTAAGATGTAACATTTATAACTGTTGCTCGTCACATGATCTGACTTTTATTAATCAACTGTACTGAATAGACGTTGCGTTTAATTTGGGTTCGTGAGCGAACATTTGTGGTATTACATGTCAGTTGGTGATTCTCCTGATGAAGCAGCATCACTTTCATTTGTCATCCATCATTGTGTACGGGCGACCAAACTACCAGATGATTTATACAGTTCTGTAAAACTAAATGAACCGAAAACATTCTGTCTTTGTGTATTTTAGTGTGCACATATACCTCGTGTGTGTGTGTGTGTTCTGGATTTCCCTCCAGAGCGACGGCTAATTAACACTTGGGACGGCACCGAGTGGCGTTTGGGCCTCTCCAACCACTTAACTGTGCCTGCGTGTGTTTGTCGTGCGGCCAAATCTATTCAGCAAAACACTTCCCTCTTAAATAGGATCCAGCGATTGAGATTAATGCTGTGTGCAGGTATTTGTGTCCCTATTTAAAGCATGTATCGATCAGTGTGTCTCTGAAACTCTGTGAAAAGTACCTCGCCAGCATTCTGACCCAGCATCCACACACACACACACAGACACACACACACACAGGAGGAGCCCTCAATCTGAGCAGCAGCCCCCTTGAAGATGCAGCGGCTCAAATCCACAGAGTCTGCACCTTACTTGTTTAACTTTAAAGGTTTACACCGACCAATTTTTTTATTGTATCTTATTAGGATTCCCATTAGCTGAGGTAGAGCATTAGCCTTCTCTTCAGGGGGTCCACACAGAACACTACTTAGCTTTGCTGCTCCACAAAATTAATAAATATATAATACAGTTGCAAAAAAGGGATTTGAGTTTTAAAGACAAACTTAACCCTAAATCAAAATCGTACATTTCCTGACGTCCAGTGATTTAACATTGTTCATGGTGCGGTGATGTGACATCATTTTTTGTGGTAAAAGTACAGAGCATACACCCAACCTCACCCATCAGTGATACAGGATGTGATTCAGATGTGAAACTGAACCAAACAACGAAACAATGCCGTTCAGACACCGAGGAGGTTCCTGGTTTGATTTCCGGTGTGACTTGGCCTTTCTGTGTTTTTCCCATGTTTACGTGGGTTTTCTCCATGAAGGCAAAAATATGTTTTTTGTGAGGCCACGGTGACCTTTGACCTTTGAAACCCAAATCTAATCAGTTAATCTGTGAACGTCTTTGCCACATTTGAAAGGATTCGCCTGAGGTGTCCTTAGGTTCGTGTTCACAAGATCATGACGTCGCCGTGACCTCAACGACCGTACGGATAGATAATCCAAACCCCTAAAGCTTTCAGCCACTGGCTGTCACAGGCACAAAGACACGATGAAATGTAGAAACAAACAATAAATACAGGCAACACAAGACTGAAAAAAACTATTTTAACATTAACACTGTTCAAGTAGAGGTAGTTTTCACTATAGAGGGAGATACTCACACTAATCATCAAATTCTGGAGCTGTCTTGAACCAGTGTGTAGTGATGCCATCACTGGGGAAGGAAGCCTAAACACAAATGGACGGTCCGGTGACTATAACTCCACGAATGCAATAATAACAAAGTTCTTGCTTAAAGGGGAAGTTCACCAAAAAATGAAAATACACTCTTTATCTACTCACCACTTGTGCCGATGGAGGGGTGGGAGAAAGGTTCGAGTCCAGAAAACACTTCTGGAGTTTCAGGGGTGAACAGCGTTGCGGCCAAATTTGACTCGAACGTGACGACATCGCGTGTTCGTCGAGTTACTGCTACTGCAGCTGCGGCGAGTTCTCGCTGATGCTGTCACGTGCAGGCGAGAGAATAGAGGCGCGAGCTTGTGCGTGCGTACGTGAACACAGAGAACATTCAGGTTAAAAACATGATGTAAGTGACACCGGTTGTAGTTGAATTTGAATGTCGGGGCGTACGGACACTTGGATGACACCACAGGAGCAGCACGGAGGCATGTTATGTGTTTTATTTTTTACATTTGAAGCAGTTACTTCGATTGTGTTGGATCTGGGTGAAACACTGTTTGTCCCTGAAACTCAAGTGAATTTTGATTTTTCAGTGAATTATCCCGTTAAACAGAAAGTCTTATTAATGAAGGCTACAACTATTGACTTTCACACAACAATCACATTTTAAAAGTAGCTGATTTTTACTGGATGAAGATGTAAAAGCTGAAACGTTGTCGTTGCGGATTCTTTGTTTTCTCCACCTGACTCTCGAAGACAAGAGGCCTGCAGTCACGTATAACGACCACCCAGCTTCTCTCACAGGACATGCTTTATATGCTGATAAAAGACTGCGACCGGGGAGTCAGAGGAGGCCATGGAGGGAAAATGAAGACAAAGCTGTGATGATAAGAATACCTGAGGTAAGAAAAAAAGAGAGGAAATATAATGTTTTCTCTCAGGCCCTGCTTACTGTGATAATGTCTTAAGTGTTTTATGAAAGGGAGCAAAGAGGTGGCCAGAGACATCCATCACCTTTTGGCTCAAATGCCACAGGAAGACAGTGTGCTGACACCACAGAGGAGCAACAACAGGACGATAATGACGCTGGGATATCGAGTCGTGGCATCAATGCGGTCTATGCAGTTTATTTCATTCAGCCGCGTTTTCTTTCGAATTTCTCTGCTGCCAAATTATTGAAGATTTGCAGGGATTGTAAAAACTTTTTCTCAACAAGTCACCGAGCCACAGATCCAGCGTGAAACTTTATCTGGACTCTTTGGTTTGAGTGTAATATGAGTGATGACTCCTACTCTCCAGGAAGAGGACGCACATTTCACAAACACAGTGTGGAGCTATGTGAAGTAGTCTCTCCTTATGTAAACAGAGCGAGCAGAGGGAGGACGAGGTACAGAGAGGAAATCCTCTGTTGAAATGCTAAGCCGTGCGTGCCGTTCTCTCTTTCTCCTCTTCTTATCTACTCCTCTTTCTTTTCTTTTTTTTGTGCACCAGATTCTCCACCTTCATCTCTCCTCTGATGCCTGTTTGTGCGTGCGGGGGCGTGACTGGGTGGGCGTGCACGTGGCAGCTCGGGGGCTCACATTTTCGTTCCAGTCGCTCGTGCATTTGAGGAAAGATGACACGGGCCACTTTTGTTTTTCGTGCCACCAGAATTCAGCGACGGGGGAGAAGAAGAATGAGCGCAGGATGCATGCTTGGCGTGAAAAGACGGCAGCAGCTGCGGCGAGAGAGAAAGATGGAAAAACATGGGGAGGAATTAACGGAAAAGGTGACAGGGAAGATGAGACGGACATTGTCCCAGTGACGCAATAAAAATAATGTCCCTCTGATTGTAAAATGGCTGCGGCCCAGAGGGGCAGTTGTCCTCCACCCTTGACCTTTAACACCCACATATCAACCATATCCTTGTCCAGAACCGACACCACTAATATTCCACTGTACAAAAGCCCAGTGCAATAACTCAAATGTCAATCGATGAAAAACTGTAGCATCTGAAAACGCGAGGTGAACAGTGTTCGGCATAAGGCTCCGGATAGACGTCTGAAGGAGAAGGCCCCGCAACCTGAAGAGATCTATGCCACCACGGAGAGGGACGGATGTGTCAAAATCCTGGATGAAGTTGTCGGCATGGTGCCAAACGATGCTTATGGACCCTACGTCAGACAGAGGGACAGGAAGGATAAGAAAAAAGTAGAATTTCAGGAATTCACTGCCAGGACTGATGCTAACCTACGTCATGTCAGCGCTCCTGAGGTTACACCATCAAAGGGTCAGTGCTCAGTGAATGAAACGTAGGAATCTCTGTCTGTTAGAACATTAAAACGTCACAGTCCGTCACTCAAAACCCTGCGCTCTCACTCAAGTAGACGCATGTTTGTTCGGCATCCTATTGTTTAGGGAATTCTGAAAGAGTTATTGAGCATAAAATCAGAGCACAGAAGAAAAATGTCAAGAGCAGAGGAGAGAGCTGAGCGCAGACGTTTCACAAGTGCACAGAAGCAGCACGAGGAGAGGAGCTGAAGCGCAACCAAGACTGCAAGTGCAAAAGCAAATCTAAGCACAAGCTCGCACTGTTTGAGCGAAATTCTAGTTAGATCACTTTATATAGAACGCGTTAGATAAAATACAGGCCCCAACATGGAACCTCAACGCTGCGATCACTGTGATTTCAAGTTAAAGCCAAATTGCATGAATATGTTTATTATCGTTGTAGTTGTTGAGAAGTTGACTTTTATAGACGGTACAATAAATGTTTATTCATAATGAAAGAACTGGATGAGAAGACGACTCCTGGTTTGGTGAAGTTGGACAGGAGAGGAATTTCTCAACGTGGACAATGATCCTATCTGCAAAAAAAATCACCAGTGTTCACAGCAGATAAAAGTGAAAACCACGACCGGGCCCAGTAAGTTCCCCGACTTAAATCCACCTTCGCAGTGTTTTTCAGAGCAACAAAAACTCAGGCAAAAACAGGAAAGAGCAGCTGCAAAAAAAAAACCTAATCTGTGAGGAACGACAGAACCGATCTGTCCACAGATTTGAGTGAGACTGCTCTGATCCCTTTTCCCTGGAAGATCGAAACTGTCATCGACAATAAAGCTGGGCAACCAAAATGTAAAAACATGAGTCACAGGAGATGACAGCCCCCCTCCCCCCACAGCGTGATAAATAAAAATTAGGAGTTTCGTGGGAAAAATCAATTTCCCCAGTTCTTCTCCAGAAATGAAATAATTACAGACACAAGGACAAACGGATCGAAATATGTCCCCTGCATATTATTCTGAAGAAAATTTTCAGAAATTCAAGAATGGAATATGTCTCTTATTAAGTTACTACGCACCAATTAATCTGCATGTAGACATAACAATAGTTAGAATGCATCATCTTTGGCTGAGGGAAATAAGACTAGGCACCTTTCACTAATATCTGACATTTTATATATTAATGTTAAAGTGATTATTCAAATAGAAATTGACAGATTGGTCATTATTTGTGGCCCTAGTGTCAACACTGGTGATTTTCTCAAATGAACGTATTTACATTATTTTCATTTTTATGTCAAAAAGATGCAGATATGTATATTTTTTCCGATGAAAGTTTTGTTATGTATTGAGGACCAGATACTGTGGGACTGAATGATGTGAATAACAGTTTGATGAAAAGACTCACGACGCTGAGTTAGATTTATATGAATGTAAAGTCCACAACCCACTGAAGCCTCCTGTTCACACCACCTTGCCACTGAAGATGCTGTGTGTGTGTGTGTGTGTGTGTGTGTGTGTGTGTGTGTGTGTGTGTGTGTGTGTGTGTGTGTAAATGTAAACAGTAGGTCTTTGCTGACAGAGCACTTCTTCAGGAACTTGGGATTGTGTGTGTACCCTGGCCTCTGCTCCCTGCAGATATGCTTCCTTTCAGAGGGACTGTAGAAATAAGCAGTGAAGACCTTGTGTGTGTGTGTGTGTGTGTGTGTGTGTGTGTGTGTGTGTGTGTGTGTGTGTGTGTGTGTGTGTGTGTGTGTGTGTGTGTGTCTGTGTGTGTGAAAATTGATGTCTTCCTCCGGCACATGAAAAATTTGGTTTGAAAGCTTTTTTATATGCAAAACACTTCTCGTCTTGTAAATCCCCCCCTCTCTCTCTCTCTCTCACTCACTCACTCACTCACTCACACACTCACACACACCTTTTAGTTTCTCCAGCTGCTGTTCAACATCTGTTCACCTAGAAGATACGTAGAGTTTGAGTTTAGGTCTCAAGTTGTCTCACATCACATTAGATCACGAGTATTAAAGCACTCAGCTTTAATTTCCAGCTCATCACAGAGAGTTTTGGAAGACATTAAGACCACAACGATATTTAAAATAATCGCCTCAAGGTCATTTCTCCCGTGTTGCAGATTGGTGTTACTCTAAATTGACCATATAGATATGAATGTGAAGGATAAGCGGTGTAGATAATTGATGGATTGAAAAACCTCCTTTTCTTTCCCTGAAGGCGAATGCAATCCAAACCTATAAAGTAGACAAATAGACGAAGAACGGCTCTGCCAAGAACAACACCCAATGTGCCCATGTTCAAGGAAGTGAAATCCCTGGATCTGCTCCAAAATGTAATTGATTTTTAATTTACCGGAGTGACACACGTTTTGACAAAGTTCCTGAAAAATCGGTTGAGTGTTGGTTGAGTGAGTTCAGCTAACTAGCAAACACAGATAAAATAAAACTTTACAACTTAATAATCACTTGATCACAGCTATTAAAATAAATATGTTGTTCTGAAGTAACCAAACTTACTCAGATGAGCGAAGAGGACATTCTGTTTTATGTTCTCAACAGTCGATGGTTCGTCAGTGAATCCAGTTTGTGCCACTTTTCTTCAGAATCAGATGAATAAAGGTTTCGTGCGCTCTCTTGTACAAATAATTCTCCGGTTATATGAGGTCGAGGCCTGCAGCCACTTGAGAAAGGCTCTGCAGGAGAAACTTTTCTCTAACATTCACAGAATCGACAAACTGGACGACCAACAGCAGCCGCCTCTTACGATTCACGAGCCACCACATCCTCATGTGAGCAGACAGTGGATCCTCACAGATGAGCTGCAGAGAGCGAACTGTCAGTCGACTGTACTGAAACGTTTGATTGTCAGGTCATCAGCACACTACCGTCACCTGCAGGATTAGAAGAGTAATTACAATTTGAATTGACAGCCATCAATAAAAAAAACCATTTATTTCATATTGTAATATTCATAAAGTAAAAGCCACATTTATAATGTTTTAATCTTCTTAAAGAAACTTGTTGTCTCCATTCATTGTGTTGTTCACTGCAGTGACACTGTGCAATTATATTAATTAATACCTCACTAAAATATTTTATCTCATTAAATCAGTGTCAATCATGAAAAGTTGTAAAGCCATCATTTATTTGATTTCATTCATTTTGTTAAATGTTCTATTTCCTCCCATTGATTTTATTAAATTTATTCATCACACATATCTAGTTTTTGTTTTTGTCTATTCTATATTAATTTAAATAACTTTATTATCCCTTCTTTGTGGGCATAAATATAAAATTGCTATACTAGGTAATCTTATGATTACCTAGTCAGAATAACAGTATCCTGCATGAGAACCTGGGTCCTATATGTCTAAATATTGATTGAGTGATTGAAAACCACAAATAGATCAAACCACAAATCATTTCAGCTCTAGAAGCAAAATGTTTCCTTCAAGTTTCAAATCTTCAGACTAAAGTTAAATGATGCAGACTTATCATTCTGTGAAGCATCACTTACCGTGTCCCGGCATCAGATTTGACTGCTGTTGATGTAGTCGATCAGTGAAATGTCCAGTTCCATCTGCGTGTCCCGCTCCGAGCCGAAGCCAGCGCAGCTTGATCAATGGTATCGATGAGCGGATGCTAATAGCTGATGCTAATACGGCCAGTTTGACTAATAGGCCGAGAGGACCATTGATCTGCAGAGTTAGCATCTAATGATAAAACAGCTGATTCAACCGCAGAGTTGGACTAAAAAGTGCCACCCTTGCTCGGTGTGTGTGCAGAGGGGACTGAATAATAAAGTAACGGTGCATTAATTATTCAGGCCGAAGGACACAAATATTCACAGAGTACGTGGAAGTAGAAAGATAAAAATGAACCTGAGTTCAAAGCTGAAGTCAAACTTGTGTTCACAAATTGACAAATGACACCAAATCAGATGCGTCCTGACGTAACCTCGGCCTCGCTCGGAGCAGCACTATGGCTGCCGGGGGGGCCGGACAGTTGGACCCACAGGCACCATGGCGTCTCCTCACCTGAAGCCCCCTGCCGAGCCACAGGTCAAAGGGTCAAAGACACGATACACACACACACACACACACACACACGTCTGTCTCAGCTGTAAATCATGACGTTATGTTCATTTTTTACGGCTTCAACTCTTAACTGAAACATGAAAAGGAGAGTTCACCGGAAAATAGAAAAATTCACTCATGATCTACTCACCACTCTGCCGATGGAGGTGAAGTGTATGAGTCCGTGAAACACGTCTGGAGTTTCAGGGATAAACAGCGTTGCCGTGGTGAACCATCCCTTTAACTGCTTTACTGACAGAAACCATCTTTGGCAAAATTTTAGTTTGACTTCATAGCTTCGGGTGTGTCTCGTCCACTAGGGGGCAAAGTTTATGACCTATACTGCAGCCAGCCACCAGGAGGCGATCCAGATGATTTGGCTTCAGTTTTGGGAAAAATCTATGGTCCGAGGATTAAAAACCTCCCCACCGCTCAGATAGAGCTGGGAAAGCAAGTCCAGTTATTTATATACAGCACATAAAGATGGATGTTTGAGGTTACTGAGTGACACACATGCTCTGCGGGTTTGTTCATCGGACTTATTGCCTAAACGTGATCAGAATCCATCCTTAACCCATTCAGTATTTTAGTGGAGGAGACAGTTACAGACCCCAATTTTTAGGGGGGAGATTGAAGTAGTGTGGGTACAAGTATAACACTTATAAAAGTGTGGAGACATTATATTTAGTTTGAGATGCAGATATGCTGATGTTGTCACTAGAATAAACTGAGAAATCAAGCGAAACTTTGGTTAACGATCTTGTAAAAGCATTTACGTCACAAATGGAACCAGATGAGGCTCCAGCATGAAAAATGTGTTATTTATTCATCCATTTTCAGTTTATCAACTTTTATTTCTGTGACTATCAATGACATGTGAGCTACACTGTATATCGTCACGGTTACATTACATCTTATTGTTGTTTCTTAAAGATTCTCTGAAACTCAGATCACGAGAGAGAAAAAAATCATGAACCACGTTGTGAACCAGCAAGTCAGTGTGATGCTCGTACTGCTGTCCGGTGCGTCCGTCATCTTGATGATGTGAGTTTGAGTTGTTTCAGCTGCTGTAGTTGTAGCTGCTGTAGTTGTTGTAGCTGTAGTTGTAGCTGCTGTAGTTGTTGTAGCTGTAGTTGTAGCTGCTGTAGTTGTTGTAGCTGTAGTTGTTGTAGCTGTAGTTGTGGTTGTTGGAGGCAAACTGGTGGTGGTTAACAAACCTACAGACAAACAGAAGAATGTGATAATCAACACAATGTTTAAGGACTGACGTCAACCATCATTTCTCTTGGATTGATTACGTGTGTTGGAAAAAAAACACGGTGAGTGAATTAAAGTGTCGATTGGGGAAAGAGAAGAATCGATTTAAAAGAATAAATGTGAGCAGGGGGTTGAACTAAGTGGAACAATAAAGAGAGTGAAAGACAAATAGTGACAAAAATCTGAGATATAAAGGTTGTTTTTCTTATCACACTTTTTCAGTTAATCTGTAATATTTTTTAATTAATTTGAAGATGAACTATTGTCCCCCGCGGCTCCATAATGCCAACGAAAGATTTTACACTTTCTAACAACATGAACATTAAGTACATATTTAGGTATTTAAACAATCGCAGAATTCTAGATTATTAAGAATATCCAAATTTCCACAATTGATGATGGTAACCGATGGTAACTCACCTTTGACAGTCACGTTGAAGGTAACGTTGACAGTTCCCATGTGGTTTCTGATGAAACATACGTACAGGCCTTCATCCTCCACAGTGACAGAGTTAATGATGAGAGTGTTGCCAGTGCCGGTGTGGTGGGGAGGCCTGGACACAGGCGGCCGCCAGGTGAACGAGGGGCTGGGGTTTCCCTCAGCTGAGCAGTTCAGCTGGAGTCTGTCTCTCTCTGTGACAACGATGGGTTCTGGGTGTGATGACCTCTCCAGATGAGGTTTATCTGTGGATTTACGGAGGAACGACGGTGAAAATCTCAACAGTGATTAATGCAGACGGTAAAGAGATGCACAGGTACAACAGATAAGTACAGAGACGATGTCAATCATCTCATCAACTCTCAGCAGGAAAGTGTTGAATCACTCCTTTAATATCTAAGTGTACACTGTCAAAGAGAACAGAATGAACAATAAAGTTTAAAAATGTAAAAGCACATTAAAGTCTAGGTCCCTGAACAAAAGGCCTTAGGAGGCTTTAAAGGTTCAGTGTGTAGGATTTAGGTATTGGCAGAAATTGAATATAAAATGATCCTAATTGGTTTCATCAAAATTGTACAAATTGTTGTTTTCTTTACTCAGAATGACCCTTTATATTTAAATACTTCATATTTACATCAGGGGCGTGTCCTCTCTGCAGAGGCTGTCATGTTTTAAACTGTCAAACGGGACAAACTAAACCTTTTGAGTTTTTTATAACAACTGACGCTACCACGGGTTCTATCATGTTGGGAAGGGGAGGGTGAGGTGAGGGGTGTTCGGCTGCAACGTGAAACTTCACCACTAGATGTCACTGAATTCTACACCCTGAACCTTTAAAGGAGACATATGATGCTTTTTTCCCCAGTGTTTCTTTCCTCAGGTGTCTTATGTGGATTTTCTGTGAATGTAAAAGTTCTGCAAATTTAAAAAGCCCAGTGTCAGTGCATGAAGCTCCTCTCGCCCACAGAAAACACTGATCCCGAAGCCCCTCGTCAGTGAGCGTGGCCGATACCTCCTTTTCAAGTGATAACACAGATTCAAATGAAGAACCTGAATATGAGCAGAATATGTCTCATTAAAAACATCTTAAATGTCTTTCACAATGTATTTTCTATGTGGTTGTTGGTTGCCAGTAGATTTTATGCAGTGAGTGTAACCCTCTTTTTGAATCGTGGTAACTGATTCTGTTTGAAAGCTCCTGCTACTTCACAGTAATAGATTTATAAATTGTATTATTTATAAATACATACAAAATGCACAACATCAGTAAATCTATGTACCTGATGAATAATTTTAAACTTCATTCCACTTCATTTTACCAAATTCCATAATTGGTATAATCATGAAAATATAATTAAAATGAAGATATATTACTATTTTAATTTAATTTAATTACATGATATTTGGTGATTGCTGTACAAACAGACTCACAGTAGACTGTGGCGGTGATATTTTGTGACGCCACCACAGGAGGGGGCTGTGGTCCATCAGTTCCCAGCTCCAGCCTGGCTTCACACCAGTACTGAGCTCCGTCGTCTTCTCTCCTGGCCTTGATGCCCACAGTGAAAACCTCGCTCTCTGGTTCTGCCTGTGGTGCACTGGTGGACTGCAGCTGAGCCAGTATGGTCTGACCTCTGTAGAAGGTCACCAAAAGGTTTTCAACCGGGGCAACGTTCCTCACGTCGCACTGCAGAGTGTACTCATTAGCCTCATACATGTGTGAGTGATTTGTAAAGCTGAAGGAGACACTGTCCGGAGGTTCTGTGGACAGAGACACAAACATACACATAATAAGACAACATCAAATAGATGGATAGATTCTTCCGCCAAGGCCCAATAGCTGTCTGTTTTCATCTGGACTGGAAGATGATGGACACAGCTCCCCAAAAGTGAAGCCAAAGGATTTGTATCGCCCCCTGGTGGCTGACTGCAGGATGGGTTATAAGTCCTGCCTCCTCCATGTGAATGAACAGGACATGGACCAAACTTTCAAGTCAAATTAATTGTTCTCCAAGAGGGTTTCTGTCATTTTAGATAGTTCTCATCACACTGATGCTCAACTGTTAATTGTCCCAGCACCTTTGGTTCTAATTCATTATTGAATGATATTAAACGGGGTGAAATTGACTCGTGAGTATCGGTGGGACGTCGACACCGCCGCTCCATCCCACACTTGCATAGACAAGCCCACCCGCTGAATCCTCGTATTTGGATCAACACCAAATTTTACACTCATTGATATGTTTGTCCAGATCTGTGTCAAAATTAAAGGAGTTAAGTCTTGACCCATTTCCCATTCTTATGCCTAATCCTGCATCAACCAACTAAAACAGAACCACCTTGGCGGAGGTAATTAAATGAATAATCACTTTGTCAACCTGTGGGTGAACTTACTGTAAACGATAACATTCAGTTCGCTGTTGCAGTTCTCATTATCCGCTTTAAGATAATAGCATATAGCCACTACGCTCCACTCAGTCATTGTGTCAACCGTCCACGTGATAATGGTTCCGTTTTGAATGAGTTTTCCAACAGCTTTTTCCAGACCGAACTTTTTACCGGTGCAGGACGGACACACGGAGCATGTGGCAGAGGTCGAGTCACCATGTTTCACGACCAGCCTGGACGGAGCAAACACAGGTTTCTCTGCACACAAAAAAACCCATTAAACATGGAATCTGTAAAGAATTTAATGTGAAATAAAAAATCTGATGCAATATTAAAGCATGAAAAACTACAATTTAACTGGTACTAATATCTAACTTAATGCCTACTGCTATTACACATGATTATAACAATAGCGATATTAATAACTACTCACTTTGTCCAGATTTACAAGAACAAAATGAGTCTTTAAATACGAATGAATCAGAAAAACAACAGGAAAATCCCAGCATTTAAGTAAATCTCCAATTGTAAAGTGTAATTATTGTGTAATAATAATCTAATTTATAGCCTGATAACAATAAAGCCCTTTTTAAGAAGTAGAATTACAGACGGAGAACTCTTCACTCACCACAACCGGAGACATGGAAGTAACAAAGAAGGCTCGTCCAAGAAACTACCAGAGGAATGACAAACATCGTCCCCCAATTATTCTCCCTGGAAAAACTTAAACATAAAACCTAAATGTGGTAGGAGAGTGAGACGCTCTGTACGAGTTCACCCCTCAGCTTGGACTTTCTGCTGCACTGGAATGATGTTGGCAGCACAGCCTGTTTTTAACCACACATCCTCCCCAAGTTCTTACAACAACACACACTTCAGAGTCGGCACCTCGTCAAAGTGAAAGTAAGACATTGTGTTAACACAGATCATGGAGCAATTCGACTCCCAGTTCATTTCAAAGGTACTTTAGTGCTGCATTTAAACGTGCGACACAAATAAACTTTATTACGTTCAAATAGGTTGTTTATTTAGTTTCAATAAATAAAGAAGGCCTGATGCAAACTTTTCACGTTTTAAAATAAATAACATAAAATAGATGAATGTAACTTTCTTCAACTGGTACAACTCAATGTTTCTGGCTTGATAGAGAAAGCAAAATCAATATATTTTAAATTAACCCTATGATTATTTGTTGTTTTGTTCATACATTTTTAAAGGCCTGAACAATCATTTAAAGGTCAAAGATATTTATAAATATCTTAGTCATTCATAGAATGACTAAGATATTAACTAAGATACTATATAGACTAAAATAGATAATGACTAGTCATTCTTAGTCAAATGTTTCAGTCGATGACGTTTGAGGAAATATTCAGACTCAAGGTTTTTCTGCTTGTTATAAATGGTGATTCTCACGTAAGGTATGTGTCAATACTCAGGTACATGGAGCAGCTTGCACCACCCTTCCTCTCCTGCCCCTCGGGGTCCTGAGCATCACAATATCCCCCCACATAAAGGCAGTTATCTGTGTTTTCATGTGTGTGGGTGGTCTGCTGGCGGGCAACAAATCCAAAAGGTTAAGTCGTTCAAGTGAAAAAAGTTAAGGAAATCATGTAATGATGAATCAAGAGGAAACAGAACCATCAGCACACATTCCTCTACTTCCTCAACCGGTAATCTCTATTGCTCAGTTTCCTGACTTCGCTGCCATGGTTACAAAATGCAAATAACCACTTTGCTCTCGTTTATATATTTTTTTTATCACAAGAGCTTAGAACCAAATTATCCTTATTACCTGTTCAAACTCATTCTTGTGTCAAGTTTACGGCAAAGAAAGAAAGAAGTTCATTCAAGAGCAGAAATATAAATGGTGTTTTGAGATGAGTGTGTGTGAGCGTCGACGTGAACAGGATGTGTCGTGTCTGCAGACATGAATGTGACCGATTAGAAAACCATATGAACTATTAGAGTATGTTAGCTCTACAGCAACCAAACATCCTCAGTGGGATGTTACATTTACTCAATGTCAAGTACTGTACTTAACCACAATTCTGAGGTTTTTGTACTCTGCTGCATTTATCTGATTTTATAATTTAAGTAAGATTTAAGCAAATAAAACATTGGAAGAGAATATAAAATATGTTTTTTATAAATGTATACATACAGTAATACAACTAGTTATTTCAAATTTATTAACTTCATGCTGATTATTCAATGATTTAAATTGTTTTTAAGAAGTAAAAGAGTAAAATGCTACTTTCTCATTATTCCATAAGTAGAAATGTACTTGAACCTTACCTAAAGTACATTAAATAGTCATACTTTTACTTAGGTACCACATATGAGGCAGTACGTACCTTTTTAGCACTGTGGAACAATGGTTTGATGGGTGTGTCCCTGTTTTGTTCAGTTCTACTGCTCCTGCAGGACCCAAGGACACAGTTGACAGCCAAGATACACATTTCCACTGCAGGATCAAGACTATCAGCTTAAAAACAGGCTGCAGTGTGTTTTGGTAAGAAACAGTAAATATAAATCTCAATCCACAGTCTTCCTTTAACCCAACTTGTGAATAAAGTGGAGCAGTTGTTTACAGCAAGAAGTCCCTACCTGACATCCTACACTGGGCCGCAGACCGATCCTGGCTGTCTGAAAGAAACTGCGATGAATAAACAAAAACACAATATTGACAAATGGAGAGATTCTGCATTAAAGGGAAAGTTGTGCATGAAGTTGGGAATCAGTGACACTTCAAAACCAAATGACACCTGCGACTTTTCCAGCGACTCCTTTCTGGTCTGGCACGAGTTTTCTCAGGGTGAATGGGCAGCGTTTTACGCAAGTGGAGCGATATGATCACTGTGGTTTGTCACACCACTTAAAAAAATAGTCAAGAAAGTCACGTGAGGCATTTTTATTTAAACTTTTAACGTAAGATTGCAAAAAAGTTGAACACAAAAACACAATTTAATTTCAAGGGACAAAACCTGAAAAAATACAAAGAAATCCACGTTTTTCTGTAAAACCAGAATTGTCATTAAAGATCAGAACAGAGTCTGAATGTTGCTAAAACGTCTCAAGGTTTAAACTTAAGAAGAATTATAATACATCTAACGAGATTCCAGGGGAGGCCGGGTGGATAAACACTTTCATGGTATGCAGTAGTTCCAGTGGCGTTCGTTGGGTAACACCTGACTGAGCCGCAGGCAGCAGCAGACGGTGGGCTCGTAAAACACAGAGTCTGGTTCCTCAAGCTTCTCCTCAGTGTCGCGTCTCGTCTGGTTCACGGGGCGACTGAACAGAGAAGGTTGAGGACCTTTAACCAGAGTTTTCTCCACCACACAGCCAATTTCCATAAGTGCCTACAGAAGAGAGAGAGAGAGAGGGGGGGGGGTTTATTGATTTAAAGCCGATTCTTTTTGAGTGGAAAATACTGAACGTGTAAATATGGATTCTTTTATTTAAATAACTTCCAGATTGTTACTTAAGATATGAACCCGCCCAAACAAATACTCCGACTTTACATAAATTTATAATATGGATATATGGAGGGAAAAAGCAGACAATTTAATATTTGACTTTCAGTGGTGAGTTTACACACACAGGCGTCGGCTCTCTCTTTACCTGCAAGAGGTCCATCACGGCCATTGGCTGCAGCACATTTGTATAATGTTCCACCAGCGCCTGCTTCGTGACTCCGGGTCGGGACATGATTTGGTAGAGAAGGGCCTCCAGCATGCCCTTACACACCAGGCGGTTCAGTTTACCATCCACCAAGCGCCATGGCCGACTGATGAAACTCAAATTTTCACTGTGGGTTTGATGGAAACAGAGAGATGAAGGCGACTATGCACAGGTAAAGGAAAAAGCGTGGTTAACCATGGCGAGATAATTACTGTACTTACTCAACATCGGATATTCCTGATGCTTCTTCGACATTTTCATCGTCTATACTATATTTACTGCTTCTCAACTCTCTCTTTTCTTCCTGTGGCTCTTCAGTTTCCATCTGCTCCTGTCCTGTCTTCTCCTCCCCTTCGTCTTCATGCTGTGTCTGCTCTTCTCGCTCCTTTTCTTCCAAGTTCAATTGTTTTTCTCCACTTTCCTCATCTGACCTCTCTTGCTGATTTTTCATCTGTGCTTCCTCATTCAGTGTCTCTCTTGTCATGTCACTTCCCTCTCCGTCCCCTCCGTCATTGCTCTCTTGTTTGTCCAAAGCAGCCTTTTTGGCCGGCGGCTCCTCTGTTTCCTGTAGGCTTTCACGCCTGAATCTCTTTCGCATTAAGGGATTGTTTAAAAACTTGAGTCTGTCAGGTGTGACACGTGCCTGGGACCACTGCTTGGGGTTTACAGTCAGCAGCCAGGGCTCAGCGTGCTTCAGGAGCACGTACCGAGCGCCACAAGCCCCAACTTTCAACACCTGCCCTTCTTCACGTAAGTCCTGGAGCAAAAAAGGGAAAACATCAGATGAGCAACTATACAGAGAAATAAGAAACAAGGAAACTGACAGTTCACCCCCCAATCAAGTCCTTTTCAATGTGAAATAAAATGTGTTTTAATCCACCGCAAGACAAACAACAACATCTCCAATCAGGTGTCACAGAGATGATGGAATAAAGAGCTCCAGTCAAACTTCAATTTAAAGTAATGATATCGATTTGTTTTCCTTAATTAATTATTTATTATTACATGTTTCTGTTCGTCATTAACGATTTTGTACAAGTTTACATTGCACTCCTTTGGAATTAGCTTTCATCAACTCAGCAAAATGTAAAAACCTTTATGTGATATCTCACTGACAGATGAAACAAAAATAACTAGGGGTCGAAGATCTTACCGGACAATCAACTATTAAGTTAAAAGATAATTCAAAAGAACCTTTTTAACATCTCTGCTTGAGTTTACCTGGATGTACTGCTGCAGGCTCCTGGTCCGTCCAGACTGAGGCTTCACCTGGTGAGTGTGAGCCTGGTGCAGGTCATGCATGTCCAAGCCGATCTCCCCGGCTTCATCCAAGCTCCTCCTGAGATCGGCACATGCCTCTATGTCCTGAGGAGTGTATCCTCTCTGCTCGATCAAACTCTTGTCACACTCCTCCACACTGTGGGACGGCGAGGAGGACGAGGTGGAGAAGGGGATGGAGGAGGTGAGGACGGAGGGAACCAGGGATGGACCACATTTACGTAAGTCCAGAGGAGGAGAGTCTATAAATGAAGAGAAAAGGAAGCAGAATTAGTTTTTGCAGATTAAATTTGATTGTATATGTCCTGAGTGTGTTGATACTTACTCTCCATACTGAATATGTGGTGAGCAGGTGTGTCGCGCAGCTGCAAGTTCATGATACACGACTCCACCACGATGTTATCATTGGTGTTGAGGTTACGCACTTTGACTGAAGAAACAAAAATACTTTTCACTCATCTGAACAGGACTTCAACAAACTCCTATCACTTTGTGTTTGTAGATTAATTATCTTAAAACTTTCTTATACAAACAAATAATTGTCCAACAACAATAATCCAAGGAAAATACATTTACAATGATCGACATTAAAAAAAGAAAATCAGCTTGATTAATGACTTTTCAAATATGAATCGGTTGTCAAACTTGTAAATCATTAATTTCCTGTTGATCAACTATTTGGTTAATTATGTGTTAACTATATTTAACGATTTCATTAACAATGTAACTCGATAGGAAATAAAAAATCAATAGTTAAAATCACTTTTGTACCCCTCATTTAATCCAGCTGCTGAAAAACAAACTCATCTCTCGGTCATCCGCTACGTACAAGCAGAACAAATCTAGCTTTCATTATTAATACAATGCATCTATCGGAATTAAAAGTAAAGAGAACCGATTCTACCTATGCCCGGGCAGCAGAATCCTCGCATCATCAGGTATTTGGTGTGTGACGCCTGATGGGCCTTCACCTCCAGCTTCTTTCTCCCCTCACACTCCTCACCGTCATCATCATCATTGTCGTCCTCTTCCTCCAAAGCTGCCATGCTGGAAAACAGTAAGAAATAGGAACAGATTGCGGCTAGAGCTAATACTTGTTATTACATTATTACATAAAAAAAAAAAAATTAATAAATTCCAGGATGTAACCATAGTAACCTTATTTCAATCCGCTCCAAAAGTTAATGGCTTCCTTCTATGCTCATAACTCACCCTTACACCAAGTTTAAGGATTATCTGTTTGGCTGATTTTGCCTAATCCAGAGACAATGAAACCATAACGTCCTTCCATATCTCACCTCTTGACGACATCGTTGTCCACCAGGGTGCTGTCCACCACCACCATCTGTTTTGGTATGGACATGTGCACGTTCAGCAGACCCAGGGTCATGAGGCTGAGGGCCGCAGCACAGGTTCCACCCGGAGAGTCCAGAGAGTACGCCAGCATGTCCGACACATCTGGAGGATCCTCTGGAACTCCAGATGCTGCATCCGAGGCCGCGGCCTCTTCTGACGGCTTTTCTTTGGGCAGCTGATCGTCTGTCTGCTCTCTGCTGGACGGATCTTCACCAGAACCAGCTGGAAGGTTATCGTCTGGGTTTTTCTCCTCATTTGTTTTGTCTACCTCCATCAACTTCTCTTCTCCTTCCTCCTGCCTTTGTTCGTTCTCGCCTTCTTTTGTCGACTCAGTGTTTGCTTCCTTTGTTTGTGGATCTGGTTCACTCACTGTTGCGCTCTCAGCATTAACTTCACTTTGTTTCTCTTTTCTTTTTGACCCTTTTTGCCGCTCCAACACTGTCTCACCGTTCTCTAACCTGTTTTCAGGTTCATGGTAAAATGCGGTAACAGGTCTGTCGTCTCCTGTGCCCTTGTTTATTAGACTTCTCACGAAGCGGAAGGAATCACTACACAGCGAGTGAGGGAAACGCCACGTAAAACATCTGTGTGGGAAAATGGCAGCGTGTTAGATGTACCATGATTAAATTACATGATCAGATGATTACAGAGAAGATTTAGTGTGTGTCCAATTCCTGCCAATTAAGTACAAAATAATTATAATTAACAATAAATAAATAACAATTACATACAAAAAGCAAACTTTGGTGCAAAAAATCAAACGGAAACATGCATCAGAAACAATGAAAATGCTCCTTAATGATGAAATGACGTCAATTAATAAATAATACAGCAGCAACCTTCAGCAGTAGACGTTATCTGAGTACTGTATCTTTGCTCAGGTGGTCGTGTACCTGTAGTAGGACTGGGACAACTGGTAGGACATGGGCAGGATGGGCAGCGCTCGGTTCTTCTTCGGCCCAAACGGCTGATTGACACGACGTCGGTTGACCAGGCCACTCTTCCTGCACTGTATGAACACTTGGCACAGCAGCTCCTGGTTGTACTTACTGTACATGTGGAAGGTCTGAGGGTGAGGACAGAACAGTCAGAGGTGTGTGGGGGTTTTGTGTTTGTGAGTGAGGAGACGAGAGCAGAGACAACAGGGCGGGTTCGATTTTTGATTTATTTCTACTCCATGGTCTTTTGCCATAGATTTTACTGAGGTGAGCCACATACTGTGAGAGGTGGAGTTATATTAAAGCTACCTGAAAGGATCTGGACGACTTCATCTGACTGTTGGTCATGGCCAGAGTGCTCTGGATCAGGTTTTGTAACACTATGGTGTGAATGTCTTCAGTGCTGCGATGGACACACACCAACAAACAATTAACTCACACCATAAAAAAACAAAACATTTAATGTATTGGAAATAAAACTAAAGAAAAATGTATCATTACCATTTGACAGTATCTTTGCCCAACACTCGCTTTGCACTGTCTATTGCGGAAACCTTGAACCTGTAACACACACATACAGAACATAATTAATTAACACGCTGCACTGAGCTACTTGTCTCGAACCAGCACTTCAAAACTCCTCCTCCTCTTCTTACCGTGAGAAGAGCTCCTGTTTGGTGTCCGGCGCGATGATATCACACAGGCTCATGACGGAGCTGAACTTCTGTCGCAGGAGCTTGGTGTACTCTGAGAAAGAGGCGGTACAATCCTAAAACAAGAAAAGCAGAAATATTCAACTGGAAATTAAAAAAAATCTTATTTTATAGAATAAACAATGCAGAGAAGAAGGTTTAACTGTAAAATATGAAGCCTCAATTACATGTGTTTGTTATAAGGGGTTGAAAACCATATCCTGCCAAATTGTTTAAATACATATATGAGCAAATTTATAATACTGATATTAGTATTGGCCCCAAAATCAAAATCTGTCAGACTTTGAAACAAACAAGCAGAGAACACACCTCTAGTTTATTAGGATCAGCAGGTTTCTTCTCCTCCAGCAGTTTCATCAGAGCTTTGTCCTGGTAAACCTCAGCCAGACAGATCCTGCAACACACACTTTGTGTGAGCGAAACCTCTCGACTGTAAGTGTTTTTAATTGTGCATCCGTACTCTGTGCCAACCTGTAGTTCAGGAGCGTCTGAGGATTCTTGAGGATGTACCGCGTACGACGTCCAACAGCGACAGATGTTTTGTCCATCGATATCTCAAACTCTGAGTGTAGCAGGTCTCTCACCCCACAGTACGGAACAAATGGCCTCTTTAACTGCAACACATAATGTATGGTTCCTTGAATAAAGGGTAAATGCATGACTGTCAATGTCCCTCATTTAAAATCAAGTTAAGCAGTAACACAAACAAGTACGTCTAAAAACAAATCGGTTGCACAAATAAATGGAAATGCTGATCACTACATTCACCTGAATAATCATATGAAATTAAATCACACTTATCCAAGGATCCATTTAAAATGTGCTCGTCTGTGATTCGGGTTTGCGTGTGTGTGTGTGTGTGTGTGTGTGTACCTTGCTGTTGAGCAGGTGTGAGGCCACACTGCAGAGCATCATCAGTGAGTCTTCCTGTATAGACCAGTAGACTCGTTGCCTTGTCATCATCTTCAAAGCCCGGTGGTCGGCCTCGTCGTGGGCAGGTGTGCGTTTCTTTGGCTCTGTGTAAAAATAAAAGAATAAAACACAATTTGTCAGTTTTCCATCTTGTCTCCACCAAGGTTATTATAGTTTTGAAATTTTCATTAGTTTTTGCTTTTATTTTTATATAGTTTTTCAGTGTGCTCTTTTATTTCAGTTTAGTTTTAGTTAGTTCAACAAGTGATTTTGTAGTTTTTTAGTTTAGTTTTAGTTTTGAGGAATTGACTAGTTTCAGTTTAGTTTTAGTTTTTCCAGGTATTAAGAGAAAGCTTTGAGTAGAATCTGAAAAAGGATGAAACAATGTGTGACACCAACTATGGTTTATCAAGTCCTTTAATTTCTTTCTTTAACCATCACCTGCAGGACAGGAAGTAATCCAGGGAGAAAACGAAACGAAAACGAAGCTGAATTTATCAGCAATTCAGTTTCGTTTTAGTTTGCATTGTTCATTGTAGTTTTTATTTAGTTTTTGTTTCTTTTGTAATTGTGGTTTTTATTTTTGTTTCAGTTAACTAAATTATTTTTTCATTGCTAGTTTTAGTTTAAGTCTTAGTTTTCGTTAACTATAATAACCCTGGTCTCCACCAGAAACATGCTTTTATTTGTATGTTTAGCTGTTCTGCACCTTTCTTCTTCTTGCGTGGGACCTTGACAACCTCCTTTTTGCTTCTCTTCCTCTTCTGTCTCTTTCCTCCGACCACCTGCTGGTTTCTGCTCACAGGTTCAATCCCCACCTGGTTATAAAGACACAAGAGCAAGACACATTGTTTGAAGCCCTTTAACTTTGTTAATTGTTAAACGAGCTGCATTTATATAGCTGCTTAACTTTTCTATAACACATCATTGTGTTATAGAAGAAGCTGTATTAGACTGTATTTGTTTAAGCTAGGTGTTAACTGCCAGATAAGTGTATGTAAAGATTATAAAAAATATACCTCTGCCATCAGTGGATGCTTGGTTGTCAGATATTGAGGTTTAGTTGTTCCTCCTGTTACAAACAGATGCATAGAAACATTTTTTTATATTCACATACATACAGTACATCCATGAAATAAGGATTGTAAATAGTAAATCATTATACTTAAAGCAACTCACCGGCTTTAAAAGCAAACCTGAGAGCATTTTTACTCAGCAAGCTCTTCAGTCGGATTTTGTTCTCCCTCGCTTCAAAAACAGCTGGGTTCTAAAAAATACAAATAAAAAAACAAATAAGCAATGATACATGAGATAAAACTGAAAAATATCTGGCTCTTGTTTAGTTGACGTACCGTTTTGACAGAGAGAAGGTGATTGGTCCAAAACCAGTTGCGTTTAAGATGACCAAAAAATTCAGAATGCAGACCTGCGGCTCCTTTACCGTCGCCTGGTATCAACCCGTCATCACAAACTTCACTGCTGCCCCTGTGGGTGTGTGAGAGAATGACAATTCAAAGAACACACTGGTGTTGAACTGCTTTTGTTCTGTTTAAACATAAAATAAAAGCTTAAATTCCAGGTTGTTAAGTTCATTATTTCATAAAACCTGAAAATTTTCTTTACATCTGATTATATTTAACTTTATTCTTTATTCCACTACGTCAATATTGTGTGAAATCATTGGTCACGAAAGAGCACTTTTTATTTATACTAGAGCTGAGATGAAGTCAGACACTGAATTAACTTGTAGAAAATATGTTCTTACCTCAGAAGGTATGCTATTCCAACAAACACATTGCGTTCCTGCACAAAAGATGGAGAAGAGTCGTCAACTGTGACATTTTTCTTGCTCCGGATCACGCCTAGAATAAATTCACAGACAAACACGTCTTAAAAATACAAAATTATATTTTTCCTTAGGTTCACCAGTGCTGCGAATGATTCTGATTTGAAATACATGCGTGTGTGACCACGTACCCAGTGGCGTATTGAGGCAGACACACATCAGGTCGAACCAATAGTTTTCGACGTCCTCAGTAGTGTTGAATGTGTACTTGCGCCTCTCAAATGGTTTGTCAGGTGACTCTGTGATGAGCCAGTAGTGAGGCTCAGCACTGGTGGTGTCGACAATGGTGGTGTTTCGTCTCAGATACAAAAACACCTGAATCAGTGAAGGTGTGACGACAAAATGACACGAAAAGAGATGTTAATCAAGTTTGATTTCCTTTGATGAAACAAACAACTTGTTTCTTGATGTGACAGTCATGCTTTATTTTAAACACGATATAAATACTTTTAACTCTTTTTTTTTAAACTCTTTTCCAAGTTTTATAACTGGGTTCAAATTGTTTTGTTTTTAATTTTGTGTTTACATAGATCGAATGTATTTGAAACCTTAATCTTCATTTGCTCTTTTTATGAAGGGGCAAACCATAAATAACAGCCTAAGGCATTTCTGCATTTTATGTTTGTGTTTTCATCTGACAGAGGATTCCATGTGGTTTCCGTTGTACCTGGTCTTTCTCCATGAACTTCTCTACAGGACCCAGCTGCATCAGACCCATGTAAACCAACTTCTGCAGATTATCATGGAATGAGAACAGGTATTTCCTGATGTAGAGAAACCATAAACACTCAGTTTTAGAATTAAAGTTATGACGTGTTCTGGAGAGAGAACGGTAGAAGGAAAGTCACCGTCTGTAAAACAGCTGTCTTCTTATTTTGGCCGGCAAGCTTCGAACAAGTAGGTGTTGCTTCACAGGGTCGTTGAGATATTCCTCCAGTCCATCCACCTTTGGACACAAATCAGCAAATGTGGTTTTTTATGTACTGCATTTGAAGCTGTACTGTAGAGACCATCGATACATCTCATACATATCCAGAACATATTAAACTGTATACACTCACGTGTCAATTTATTATGTTGATGTATTTACTTCATTTATCGTCCACATACCAAAAACTACACCCTCTTTCCAAAAATGATCATAAAGTTGAATCAGTGTAAGAAAAAAAACTGTTATAATGACTGCTGTATTTTATTTTTCTAAAAAAAAGACAAAAATAATAAAGTGCGCTCACCTTATAGTTGATCTGGATGACCTGGATGAAGATGGAGAGAGGCAGACAGAGGAGCAGGTCGCCCACCATCGCCCAGCCGCTGCCGAACTCTTTGTGGACACGCACAGGAGGAATGAATTTCTTCCATGTTTCTTCATCAGCGTACACTATCATAGACAGACAGAAATCAAGGTGTTGAACTACAGAGATGTTTTCTTAATATCAGCAACGAGCTCATTTAAAAACCCTGATACGACACCCACCTTTCATGTCAGACAGAGAGTTACGTGGTATTGATTCAGTCTTCTGCTCCTCTTCTTCATCACCTGATGTCAAATCCAATTTGGACACGGCAGAATCTGCAGTGTCCGACGACTGTGTGGTTTCGTCTACAATTGTGCAGTTTTGTGTGTCTTTCAGATCCTGCTTGTCATGGTTGTCTGGGTGTTTGGCTTCAGCATCGGAGCTGTGCACATTTGCTGATGTTTCACCAGTTGGCTGGGAGTCAGAGGAGTTGTGTCTGAGCGGGTGCCCGTAGATCAAGTACCAGAGGAAGTTATGGACAACACGCAGGCGATGCATCTTAGGCTGGAAGCCGAGGCTCTTACCCAGTCCTCGGACTATATAAACAGGGACACAGGACAAAGACAAAACAATGAGTAAGGGACAAATGTTTATAAGAAAGAAAAATCGAAGTGAGAAATCATTTAGCCAATAAAGTTTTAACACAACGGGACAATTAAAAAAATAAACAGACCGAGCAATACAATCAAACACAACCTATCGTGGGCTTGTCCTCTTTATTCTTGTTAGCTTTGCTCTTCTGTTTTTTGGAAGGGCTTCCTGCAGGATTAGACTGGATTTCTTGTTCTCTGGCTCTCTCTTCCTGCAGACTGAGTGGCAGCAGAGAAAGACAACAAACTGTTGAACAGAGACTGATTCAAGAAACAAGATAGACAAGACATGTCTCTGTTCCAGACTCTGATTCAAAGTCAGGATTGAGTACAGAGGACATTTACACAGAAGAAAATGACAAGGTACAGCCACAGGAATGAGGTACCGATTGGGCAGCAACACCAAAGTAAACTGGCACAGTATTCTATATTTCTCACAGACTGGCTTTTATAGTATACAGCGTTTGCTCACCGAACAGTTGAGTAACAGTTGGAGATTTTGAAGCGGACCTGTTCGATAACTCTTTGCACTATGTCATCATTGGGCTGAACGGACGGATGGACGACCATCTGAACCTGCACACAGGAGAACATCAGACAGAGACAGAGGAGACAAGACGTGGGGATAGAAACTAACGTTTCTTTTCTCATCTTCTAATCTGTACATTTGCTTCATATTTTTTCGACAATATATCTAACCACAAAAAGTGGATCTAATTTAAGAGAACATCTTAAGAAATGGTGTGTGCTCTGACCTTCTTGGTGACGCCATCCTGTATGACAGTGGTCGTGTAAAGCTTAAGCAAGCCTTCTCTCGAAAGACAGTGAACGAGACGTAAAATTGTCTTTTTGCAACACTTTGAGCTGACTCCTTCCAGCTTCTCCTCATCATTGATCATCTTCTGCAGTCTGGAAAAAAAAAGGAAGCATGATGACATTCCTGTCTCCACTTTCACTCTGTGATAAAATGATTTGTAATGAAGGGAAGGATCATTAAAGACAAACTGACGGGAAAAGTCCCTCGATGATTTTGAAGTTGCGGACCGCCTCGACGATCAGGTTCTTCCTCTTCAGCAGGCGGTACGTCTCATGAGACCTCTGCTTAAAGTGCTGGAATTTTTGTCGACTGGTGTTCTGAGGGAGGTGGTTTGAAACATTACTTTCATTTTCTTATCTCAAACAGTTCAGCTTCAGTTAAAAACAAACTGATGCCTCAAAACGAAACCTGTGCAGCTTGAAACTTAGCTGGATCACGACCAGGACACTTTAGGGTGAAAACTCAAATCAAACCTCAAACTACCTCTGTTCACAGAATGAGAATTAACATGATCTGATCTGATCTAGCTGAAAAAATACACAGACCAACCAGTTGAACAATCAAACTGACCTCCTGTGGACAAATGTCTTTAATAACCACAATGTTGACGTCTTCTGGTTTGTTGGATGAAGCCTCTGTCTCAGCCACAGGGGGGACAGACGTTACGTTGGACTGTTCTTCCTCCACCTCCGTCGCATCTTGTTCTGATGAAAGATACAATATGAAAAAATGAGAAGGTGGAACAAACATTAATACTGTGCACAAGAGATCCAGTCAGAATTTTCCTAAATCTCTGCAGGTTTCAAAAAGTTGAATTTAGAGAGATTTGTAGAGAGATAAAATCAGCTTTCAGTTTCAAGTTGGTCTTATTTGAAGTTGTATTACAAGATGCAAATATCTGTATTATTGGGAGACAAAATACAACCCACAGAGATATTACAATCTCTGGCCGCCACTGAAACATTTCTCTTCAAAAACACCCTAATTTCAAAGTATTTCAGCATCAGATGAATATTTAGATGTATAAAACCTACCTAAACATGTTTAAGACTAAGTACATAATATTTTAACATATTTAAGACAGTTGATTTAATTTTTAAGATGTTTTAAGACCACTGCGGAAACCTGGTTTGCCAACAAGCTCCCAGCATCAACTGGACAGTTTTGAGTTTACAAATGCTTTCTGCTGCCCCCAAGTGGCCAAAAAATATTTAATTTACTTGCACACACTGTTTGGGGACGGTTAAGACTTTTCGTAATGTAATTGTTGAGAATGACCTGTTCTGAGAATGTCAGGTGTCGGACTGGTCTTGGATTCGCTGCACGTTGTGGTTTCACCTGAGTGATGACAGACATTAAAGAAAAACGGTGACACAACATAAAAACTTTTATCTGCCTATTAAACCAACTCTTTGATTTCCAAATTTTACAGTCAGGATGTGGATTTTCTTTTCTTTTCTGAAAAGTGCAACGGTTGAACGAGAACTCACATTCAGCTGGTGCAGGTTGTATTTTGGGGGCGTCAGATTGCGTCTGCTCCTCTGTCACACTGCCTTTCTTCCCTCTCGACTTTCTTCCTGCTCTTGACTTTCCTCTTGCTTTACCTCCACCTCCATCCAACCCTTCATCGCCCACCTCTACTTGTCCATCACCACATGTCTGCCCAGCTTCTTCGGCGTCTTCGTCTCCTCCTCCGCCTGTTTTCTTATTCTTCTTTGTTTTGTTGTTTCCTTTTCCTGTCGACCTTGAGGACGGTGGTATTTTAGAGGCGGCAGCTCTAGCGTCTGATGTCTCTGGTGCAGAGAAGAGGAGCTTCTTGCGTTCCTTCTCCTTCGCAAAAAGCTGGAGCTGATCACTGACATCCACACACCTGTCAAGAGAAGTGACAAGAGAAATATTATCAATACCATCACATTTGATATGATGTGGTTTTAAAATAAGAATTTGAAAACCTCTGCTCATTTATAGATACATACTTATGGCCGATATATTTAGTAATTCTCTGCCGACCCTCATCCTCCATGAATCCCTTCAGAATAAAAGACATTACACACATAAAATTTAAACAACTTTTCATTTTTATATGTTAAAACATTTTTTGAGTAAACTACTGCTTTTGCTGTGTATTTTCTCAGAGGATACCTTTACTACACCGTCCCTCTCAAGTCTTCGGCAGATCATACGAGATTCCAGTTTACCAACGTTCATTACGTATCCGATACCAGTCTTGGGCATTCCCTTTGTGCCGCAGGATAATACTGAATAACAAGAGAAACCAAGAGGCAAGAATTTATAAACAATTGGATGTGAGAGAATGAAATGAAAATCAAAGTGTAATCTATTACTTACTAGTTGATTTTAAATTGTTTTATACAATAGTGCATTTAAAATGGTGCGTATATACAAAACAGGTCTATGGGCTTGTTCAAGTCTGAATATTTTCCAAAGTTTCATTTCATTTAAAAATTAGGAAGACGGTTACAAGATTGTTGACAGTACGTCAAAATATTTTGATATGAATATTTATGGGAGGATTCTATCCACTTCACTTTCCTGAGTCTGCAGGATGTTGAAAGAAAGGATTGTTGAAACGCACCTATGTGATAGGCCTGTGAAAGGACATCCTTCTCCATGATTCGCCCACTAGGAGGAAAAGCTCTTCTTCTTGTTCCACTGTCATCTTCCTCGTCCTCATCATCATCGTCGTCATCATCAGGGACGCCCTTTTTTGAATATGGCTTCAACAGTTTCACACATCGCACAAGCACTTTGTTACCTGGGAAACAAAATAAAATAAAAACACTCTTGTGTAATGTATATGGCAAAAACATGTAATACTGCATAACATTTTGCAACCCCAAATATTTATCTGGTACGATTCCTATAAGGAAAGCGAAAACTTTGAAAATGTATTGTTTTGAGATGAGCACGTGTCACGTTACCTTTCTTGGTGGTGCAGGGCTTGGCGCTGGGATCTAATTCTTCCAGAGGGAACTGGCAAAACTCAACCAACTTTGCAGCTCGCATGTACTGAAACACACGCTTAAATGTACGTTCAGCCACATGCTACAAGAAAAAACACAATGATTACCACAATCGCACAGAGGAACACGCACATAGACCAACAGACGCTCAGGGAGATACTTACAAGTTGTTCTTTGACCGCGACCATAGTGCAAAACTGACCAGGTGACTGCTGGAGGAGGGTGGACACTTGCTCCATCAGAATGTCGTACTTAGTCTTCCTGAAAGAGCAGAAAGGAAGAAGAATTTCTTGAAAATAACTGATATAGAACTGTGACGGTGGCAGCAACTGATATTTGATATTCCCACTGAATATAGTGTGAGCTGCTACTTGGGAAGATGGAACCAACAATTCAAAATAATCATTATTTGCAAACCTTATCCAAGAAATGAGTAAACAAGACTTGGTACACATGCTAAACAAACCTGTTTACGTGGAAGCGTTTGAGCAGCAGCAGTATGGAGTGTTGCTGTTGCTGTCCTGATTTAGCTCGTGCGACATGCGACTGCATGGTGATGAGTCCGTGTTTGACGAGAGACTTCCTCATGTAGTGCAACTTTCGAGCATCTGTCCTATTGAAACATAACAAACGATCGGTCAGGAAGTGAACAACTTAACATTGGTAGCTAAATGAGCATGCGTGTTATCTCATACTTGAAAGAGCATCTGTGCAGCTCGCTCTGCAGCTCTCCTTGCCAGCGTGCTCGGCCTACTTTTTCCAACAAACAGTAGGAGTCGTCGCTAAGTTTCAAATCAGGATCGCTCTCGTTACCGATCAGAGTCCGGAACCGCAAACTGTTTGACGCCACCACAACAAGCTTACGTCCATATCTGAGGAGGAGCAGGATATGAAGATGGCTTATTAGACAAATGTGCAGTTTGTTCTTAGATATGATTACAACTTTTTTGTGAGAACTACCAACCTTTCCAAAGCCTCCTCCAAACTAACCAACGCAGTGAGGGACTTGGAGCGTACATGCTTTGTGATGTCGGTCCTCTCTTTGAAGACAGGACACGAGCCCTGTATCCCATTCTTATTTTCTAGAATTATATGGACAGGGTAGATGTCTTTCTTATTCTCAGAAAACGTCTCTGCTGTTCCCATGCCTGTCTCTGGGTCGATGTCTTTATATCTAGGAACACACAAAGGCTTGCAAGCATGAAGTCCACTTTATGACATCAAGACGTTTATATAAAAGAAGTAAATTGAAAATGAAATATCCTGAACAGAAAAGTGTTTAAATGCCACTTGTAATCAATTTTCACCAATGATGAGGAAATTGTCTTTATCCACTTCAAACATTGAGGAGACAAGGGTATATTATGCTTGGCAGACATTTATCTTTTAATAAAACACAAATAGATAGATAGATAGATAGAGTACTTTATTCATCCCCGGAGGGAAATTAAGTCGTCATAGCAGCTTGTGTATCGGAACACAACAAAACATTGAGGTAAAAAGAACAAAAACAGAAACACAAGATGAATAGGCAGACAAGTAGTGCAGTGGCAATATGATGATAATAGTAATGATGATATGATGGTAATGTTATTGTTAGACAGTTCAGTAGTGACACAAACTGCAGCCTTTCAAATGTTTTTTAAATTGCACATTGTATTTGGGATCAGAATTCTGTTAGTCATCATGTGTGCAGAGCCACAACTCAGTTTTCTGCCTGCACGTTTGACGCTGTTATTGATGCAAACATGTGTCACATGACCATATGGGATCAATAGAGACCATCTTTGAGACCATCTATCTTCCGTGTTTACTGTGGATTGTCTTTGATAACTTGTAGGTGGCTGCACGTCCTTCTTTAAAACGTGAACTTTAAAAAAAAAAAAAGAGACGATTCTCGACGGACTCACCTGTCAGACAGCACCACATCTTCTCTCTCCTGCGGGAGCTGATAGAACTTCAGGTCGGCGTTGCTGACCAGGAACCTCCAGATGAGCTCCTTGGTGCAGTCGTCGAGCTTCAGGGGAAACTTGGGCTGTCTGTCCTCCAACCGGATCCACAGGGAGGGGACGGTTATCCCGTCCAGCCCCTCCAGGGTCACCTCATCCGCGGCTGCACTCAACGGGTCCATGTCCTGGGCTAACGCTGTCAGCTAGCTAGCATGCTAAGTCTGTGGAGCTGCAGCTAGCTAGTTAGCGTCTCGCGTGTTCGTCGCGCGCTCATGAATCCTGCGTTTGTTTAAAAATTTTTTTAAAAAACAGCGACGTCGCTTTCGAGTCCGCGTTCACGAGTTAAAACAACAGCTGTGAGAAGAAGAAGAAAAAAAAATTAAAATAAAATAACTTGTTCGCGAAATATTGCGTCCAACTCGTTTTTCCTGCTGGCCGGTGACTGCGTGCGTGGTGACGTCACAGCTTTGACTCTGCGTCGCGAGGTCGCGCGTCAACTCGGAGGATAAACATCCGCGAGGAGGCGTTCACGTGCAGTTTGTGAATGAGCCGCGCGTGTGGTTGTTTCGTTGTTTGTGACAAAATGCCTCATTTAAGTCTCATAGATTTTAATCTAGGAAAAAAAAAATACTACAGTAACATCACTCCTGATGATGTACCGATGAAGGAGGGGGTGAGGCCCAACGTAATCCACATCTGGATTACGTTTTGGTAGTAATGTATAAATGTGTTGTGTGTATATATATATATCATAGTATTTTCTTAAAGGAACAGAATAAGAAACAAGTATACAATTACATATAGGAAAATAACATACAAGCCAGGGGTGCTGCACAATATAAATATAAATCATATAAATATCCTGTAGATTGTAAAGATATTCAGGTTTATTTCATATTATTATAGTCTATATCTGATTAATTTGTATGTATGTGTAATCTGCACCAGTGATGTACAATGTCAGTAGTGCAGATCCTCCACCTACCATCTTGTTGGCCTGGTCTGGAAGAGAGACCCTCATTGTGACTGAAATTACCCACTCATCTCTCAAGTCCCTATATACACCATAGTACTACGTGTGATTATAACGTGTAACGTGTGATTTGTCTAAAAGCTCTGCAAAAGGCTACTAGGTGAACTTAAATTGAGTATTTTGTCAAAATTGTGATCCCCTCTTCAGCATTTAATACATAAAATAAGAAACTTATCTTTTACTCATTAAATTATGGATACAAATGTACACGTGTGTCTGAATTGCAGTAGAGTTGAAAGCAGCAGAAAGTGTCAAAAATTATTTGTAAAATTTATTGCAATACAGTACTGGGTCAGGACCAGTGGTGGAAAGGGATAAAAGCAAATTTCTCATTAAATTCAGCAAGTAATGTTATTCTAAATATAAATTGTTAAATTTACTGTATTTAAACTACACTATGTAATTTTCAAAATGAACTCCATTAGAGTGGTCCATTTAATTTTATTGATTAAGAGGTATTTTGATTACTCATCCACATACTTAAATTTTAAAAGTCTATAATTTTCCATGAGTTGATCTTTGGCTTTATTTGGTTTTTAAGAGCTTTTTCTGCAGGAGACATAAATTGCCGTTAAGAAAACATGGATTAAATCTCAGAAATGTTTCAACACATGCGGGCATGCAACAAAGTATGTGTGCAGCTCAATTAAGTATTATATAAATACTGAAAACTGTAATTATCTTTGTGTACTTATCAAACACAAGGTAAAAATTAATGAAAAAAAGATAGTCGTTTTTGTATGCGTTTAAAAAAGTAGGTGTTGTGTGTAAGAGTAAGAAATAAACAGAAGTGGGTGGATACTGAAATTACAACCAGAAAAATAAATGCAAATGTTTATTCAACATCTTTATTATGAAGTACCTTTTTAAAAGAAATGTACAAGTGGAACCAGCACAGTGACATCTTGGCGTTTACCTTTGAAAAACAGAAACACCATGGACAAACACCATGTGGTGCAGGTCTGAAGAAACATATGAAATGATAATGTACATATTTACAGCAGAGACTCTATCAGAACAGAAGTGAGCAAGCATGACTGAGGCTAAAAAAAAATAACAGGACTGACTGAAAATAAGAACTTACATTAAAAGCAAGGATTGGTTCAATAAACATTATTTCGAAAGATATCATGATAAAGGCACTGTGTTTCACACAAATCGACAACACAACAGACGCTGTTTTGTTTGTTTTGTCCGTCAAATTATAATCACAAGAAACAACTCTGAACAAATGTTGTCACTTCATTAACTGTCCCTGGGTGTTTGTTCTAACACAACAGATAAAATATGTCAGAGGGCCGTAGCAGTTTGCACATAAACATTAAAACAAAACAGATAATTCAACTCATGAGGAAAACATTCCTTATAAAGAACATGCTTGGTGATTATTAAAATTACATTTTTTTTAATAAACAAATACATAACCTAAATTTAAAATTTCATATTGAAGGCAAAATGTGTCAAAGTAAGGACAAAAATGTTTTACAATCCTATGTTTCCCTTACTGGGTAGAAACCCAGGACAAATTGTATTTGACATTCCTGCGAGACTTTCTGTAGGACCCCGATGTTTGATGAACACATTCAGTTAACTACCAGCATAGATAACACACAACAGTCCGGCCGAGAACTGGAGATCAATACTGAAGGACGACTCCGGCATGATAACATGGCAAAAGAAGGGATTTTGTTTTATATGAACAGGTAAAAGTTTAAAATAAAATCAGATTACATTCAGTTTACGTAGCTGGTGAAGTACGCACTCTGGTCAATGATATTCTGGGCCGGAGGCCCCACTGCTGATGGGAAGAATTACTTTTTCTAGAAATTTGCTTTTGTACTTTCTTAATGAGAGTAAAATAAGAAAATCCTACATTAATCTAATGTCTGTACATTAAATATGAGACTGCAGCAATAGCCAATTAGCTTAGCTTAGCATAAAGCCTGGAAACAGGGAAACACCAGGACCTACAAGCACCTTTAAAGCTCAATAATTATCATGTTATATCCAGTTTGCTTTAGGGTTGAATTTATATAAATAATTTAAAGAAAAGATGTCCAACACTCTCTAGCTACAGTTTCTGAATTATAAGATGTTACTACTTATTTTCTTTTAAGTGATATAAAATTAAATATCTTTACATTTTGATCTGTTGGTCAAACAGGCTTTAGGGAAGTGTGACATTATATAGACCAATTGATTAATCAAGAAAATATAAATACAAATAAATCAATAATCAATAGCTGAAGCCCTAGTTTGTTGAACACATACAAAAGCTATTCAACTCCACGCAGTAGGCTTCATAGCTGCAATACAGACGTCAACGCAGAATCAATTTTCTCACCTAACTCTCAACACAAAAGCAAATCAGCACATTTCCCAAATTGTCTAATCTTTTAAGATAAGCTTCAGATTTTAACCTCAAAGTTAACCTGCAATAATTGACGTTTGGGAATTTGCAAAGAGGGAGAAGTGATTGAAAAAAAAATCATAATTTGAAACTCCTACACTTGGACTGCACAGACACACGCATGTAGGCATACAGGGACGTACGATATGCTCTTTGGCTAAGGTCAGACATACACGACCCACACGGGCTTTCCACACTCACCCACACGCTTGAGAAGAAGAGTTCTAGATAGTAATGGCACTGGCCAGGCAGGCAGGCACCTAGACTGAGTTACACACACAGGCTCTCCATATAGCAGAGAAGATACACGATACATGAGGGGACAGTGGGACCTGTTTCAAAATGACAGATAATGTGGTCAAAGTTGTCAACTTGCAGTGTGCAAGAGTTGATGGTTGTGGGGAAAAGATAAAAAAAGATCCTATGTTTGAAATCTTTCCTTCCGGAGAACAAAACTGCACACTCAAAGAGGTAAACTGTACGGAACTGAGGTGTGGTTGAGAGGAAAGAAAAAACAAAATGGCTGCCCTGAAATGACTAATGAACTAGCTTCAAAACATACACAATAATACAAAATTAAGTTGAGATATGACGAAATTAGGCTGCATTAGTAAGTAATAGTACCTGCCTTGTACATACACAATTCAAATAAAATGACAACAAGTAGCTAGGATACTTGTCTTATCAAAAATATGTAGCTTTGGTAAACAAGTTATGTAGAGAACTGTTGTCTGAACATGTTGATGTGTGAGATCACTACATGACATCTAGGAATCAAGGGTGAGAAAGTTTCTCTGTGTTTGAGGCTATGAAAGTCAATGAGAGGAGACACAGGTGAAAAGTTCCGCTCCCCCAAAATCCTCTGTCCTCTCCCCTTGTCACCAGCTGACGAGGAACAGAGACAGCAAAAGGCAGCGCGACTCCAGAGAGGAACAAAACTGCTTTCTTGACTGTCCCGAGCACCGATTGAAGAGTTTCCATGGTAATGTAGCAGCATCGTAATGGTCTGCGGAGGACAGACTCCTCCAGAGCAAAAAGGTGGAAGACTACTTCAGCCTCTCTCCTTCCAGCAGTCCCCGCACCCTTTTCCATCCATCGCAGTGGAAGACTGGTCAGACATCAGATTTTAACAGCCCTCCTCCAAATATCCACAGTGGAGACATGACAGGTGAAATAATTTACGTTCCTTTCCTCCGCTCCTGTTTCACCTGGCCACGCTTCTTTGCTCGATGTGGGTTTGATCCAGGCGCTGTCGCAGATATGCAGATATTCCATAAAAATAACCACCTCCTTAATACTTGAGCTTCTACCATGCAGCGCAATCTCCCTCTTGTTCACACATTGCTCCGTCCATCATTCTACTTTCTTTCTTCCGTTTCCAGTTCCCACCCGCATGATCTCGTCCAATCTCCTCTTTTCAAATGATTCTTTTTTTTCCGCAATTCTGCTTTGTCTTCCTGTTCCCAAATTTCAGTCGACCTTCTCCACCTTCCCGATGATCTTCTCCTCGAAGATCGGCAGGATGGCGTCATCGTCGCGGACTTCCTCAAACACCACACCACAGTCAAACTCGTCGCTCACTTTCTTAAAGTAGAACCTGCAGATAAAAGTTCATGCATGAGCAAACAATAAAAAAAAGCTTCCTGTAAATTAAATTCCCGCAGTTAATTATTAACTATTTTTATCAGTGTTTATATAAGGGCTGTAATGATTCTGAAACCACACATACACATCATTTTCACATGAGTGCATCAGATGTTCTCACCTGTAGTGGCCCTTTTTGGTAAGCAGCTCCTTGAACTGGCCTAAAGTCACCACACGGCCTTTGACTGATGTTCTGTATGGGATCGGCTCTCCACAAAAGTAGTAGGCGACCGTTATGTTCTCACACACTTGGCGCTTACCAGACTTATGCCTGAAAGAGAACAACATGTCAGTACACTCAAATAAGACCACATACACAAACAGACACACACACAGGCTAATGGCCACAGAAATGAAAATTGTTCCAACCTCTGCTTGGCCTGCTGTAGTGCATTCCTCCTCCTCTCCTCCTCCAGTCTCCTCCTAGCCTCCTCCAGCTGGGTGAGGGGGTTGGGAGCTGGGTTGGGGGGCATAGCTGGGTCCTGGATGAAAGGGTGCGAGGGCTGGACCTGGGTGGACGATGAGCCGGGGATGGCGGTGGACACCGAAGAGGGGTTGTTGCGCAGTTGGGCAGAGACCCAGGGGTGCACAGCTCCAGGTCGCTCCACTGAAGTTGGACGCGGTGACTCGCTGCTGGTTCCCGTCCTCCTGGAGCTGCTGGTGCTGCCGCTGGAAAAACAAGAGAGGTGGAATGAGGATGAATGTCAAAGGATTTTATTGAAATATACAGAAGGCGATAATCCACATATATTCCTCAAGAGCTGAGAGACCAAAATAGAGCTAAAAGCAAAGTTAATAGTGATCCTCATCTTTATCAGATGGACATAATCACCACTCCAAATGAATGCATACGTAATTCTGTATTTGGTGGGTGTGTCAATAGGTCACAACTTGCTGTTCAGTGCTTTATCAAATAAATCAGTGTTAGGTTTAGTTTGTTTATCAATAAATGATCATTTCACTTGTGATTACTCCAGGTAAGTGAAAGACTCACCCATGGGAGCTCTTCCTTTGTCTGTCTCCTTCCATCATCCACTGCAGGATCTTCTGGTTTCTCTCCAGATCCTCATGTGGCACCTGTGTCTCCTGACCCCGCCCACTCTCTTCGACTTTGCCCGATGTCTCTGCAGTCTTCTTACAACCTCGCCGTGGTAGCGTGCTCCCTTTACTACTGCAGATCGACCAGGTAACACACACAGTCAAAAAAAGCTGAGCAAAAGACAGTCTGATGTAGATTTAATCAGCACATGCAGTCACACCAGCTTACCTGTAACCCATCCCCTCATGCGTGCTGGCTCCGGCCCCGTCGGCATAGTTCCGACTTCTTCCTGCATACTGACCGGCTGGGTCTCCGTTCCACATGAAGTTGGGCTGGGACCTTGAGCCCGTCTCCTCCTGCCCTTCTCGTCCTCTGTGGTGGTACGGCTGCTTGTGGTGATGCAAACCTGGCAGAGACACCGGGGAGAGAACCATCAGTGACATGCTAGCCTCTTTTAAATACATCCTACTAAAATACACACACTCTGCCGCTGCACCTTCACATGTGTAATTTCAACATGAAAAGTCAAACTTAAACAGCAGCTAAAAAATGAATACATACACTCACACACAGTCCTGCTGTTGTAAATAGACATTTCATTCCTGTTTCAGTAACATGTGCCAAAAACGGAGGTACCCTGTTGTTGTGTTGAACTTCTATATACTGTCAATACTGAAAATATCACAGAATATGATGTGTTATCTGACAAGAAAAGGAGTCACGGATAAAACAGCGCTGATATGTCTAGTTATTTTATTTTATAGAGTAACACGGGCAGATGTCCACAGCCTCTTACCTTTGACTCCGGCAGCAGGAAGACTGTGACCTCCTCCTCGGTGTGGGGGGAAGTGAGGCGGTCCGGTGCCCCCATCAGGTGAGCGTGATGATTTGGGTGGAGTGTGTCGACCCCCTCCTCCTAAGGTGCTGTTGGTTGCCCCTGGCGACTGGCAGCCTGGTGTTTTCATCACGCGCGACACATGGTCATCCAAGATCGACTCCGGGTCGTCGTCGTGGGAATCCTCCATGGCAACCAGGCCGCCATAAGTGGCGACTGTTGCCGTGTTAGCAGTGGTCTCTGAATAACGGGCTCCGTAGAGAGGTGGAAACGATGAGGGGAGAGGGAGTGGTATGCTATGAGAAGACATGGAGGTTGTCACGGAGATGTCAGCATCGTCGCCCTCTTCTTCCTGTTGGGAATATGAGACAAATATTTCATTTCTAACTGGATATAAACAGCATATGAGCCAGTACCAACAAATAAATACAAGGACTGAGAAAAAAAGTGAATAAATGTTTAATGTGCTGGGGAATTTAATACAAATAATGCTTTCTATTAGGTATTTTCTTAAGAAAAACTATAATGGGACCTAGTGGAGCTAAAATTCAATCAAATTTCACAGACTCAATGATAACATCTCCTAAATAGCCTGATATTTCAAGATCCAGAGCATGAGACTTGGTACAGAGGTGTGCTTCAAGGGCCCGTCTACTATAATCATATGTAATCATATATAATTAGGCTGTACCTGGATTAGAATAGCTTTTACACAACAGGGTTTATGACGAGTAAACACGAAAATATATTCACACTAACAGCAATGCAAATTTGCAACAGCGCCCAGACATTTAATAAAATGTTTGGGTAGAATCCTGCCAATGATGGAATGAACATCATCCTTTAACGTGAATTTTACTGAGGAAACAACATCCCTGCTGTGGGTTAATCTCACGGTATCAAAATCCCATCACATCACGAGAAGCACACAGGCAGTTGTACACTCACCAGTCGTACTCTCTTCAGCCTCTCTTCGAGTCGTTCCTGAGCCTCTCTCTCTCTGAGGACCGTCTCCAGCCTGCTGATGAGCTGCGCTGCAAACCTCTCAGGCTCTACGTGGATGTCCTTTGGCATGCGGTACGTGCGCTGCATATGAACACGTAAACAAAAATTAGAAGCCATGGAGTCTTTTATAAATCTGCAGCTAAAATTTCATTGCACAATTAGTAAATGAACAAGTAATTCAATATTTCAGATGGGAAAAGGCAAAAAAGCAGAGTACTGTGAAGACACATACATAAAAGTATGTGAATGTACTTATTGAAATAAAAATTAATACAGCTTGCAATTGCTTGATATTTAATGTTGATATACCACAATTGTATGACAACCTCTGCTCAGATAGTTATTCTTATCTACTCAGTAACAAGTTAGCCAAGGTTGGTGTTATTGTTACATGATGACATGAGGCCAAATTATTAATTTCTGTTTAACTCACAGGTATATGAGGTAGGGGCACGCGTCCATTGGCTTTGGCACTTTCATGCATCTCTTTGCGATGCTGCTTCCGATATCTGTATGGAGGAATACCATCTCTGCCACGGACACAGAAAAACAACCATCAAACACAGATCTTAACAGCTCATTAATTACCAGCAATTTAATCAAAAGGGGAGTGAATAAATAAGTGCAGTGATTCTGGGTAAATCTGTATGTACTCACACGCTGCTGTCGGTCAGCGACAGTGTGTCCGCATCGCTCGACATGCTCTGCTGCTCACTGTCATTGGCACTGGTGGCTGGAGCGCGAGCGTAGCCCATATTTGCGTAGTATGGGTTTACCGGCTCCCTCCACGGTCTGAGGATGTTTAAAGAGCTCATAATTACAATGTTGGCACATGTACAGTTTCACACAAACGCAAAGGTCTTTTCCCATGACATTGTACAATTTCTACAACCACAACATGTCTCGGGAGAAATACACACACACACACACCTGAACTCCCTGCTGTCCTGCCTCCTCCTGCCGGCCGTGACTCTCTGTGGTGCTGTTTGCATCAGCAGGCTCTGAGTCAGCCTCCCAGCTGGTGTGTCTCCACACTCCTCCTCGTCTTTCTCTTCTTCCACTTCTCTCACTCCTCCTCCCCCACACCTAAGATCATCAGAGGCATTATTAGCAATTATTATACGAGTTATGAGAAAGTGAAAGTGAGCGAGTCAGAAAGGTCTGTGCAAGTCTTTATATGACATAAGTCTCGAGCTGGTCTCACCTCCACTCCTCATCCTCAGCCAGTGTGGGTAAGTACCCAGGTACAGGCTTAGCTGGCCCAGATGACGGGCTCTGATCACTGGGGTTCGGTTTGGGGCTCTCTCCTCCCGTCCGCGTGTATTCCAGATACAGATCCGACTTCAGGAACAAAGGGTAGGTGTTCTCCTCCATCATGGCCTGGATCTCTGTCTGGGCCTGGAGCGAGCGAACAAACAGTGGTCACACATTTGGACTCACGGTTGGTACAAAGCTAAACGCTGCCTCAATGTTCTATAATCGCTTAATATAATTTAACTTAATTTTGCTCTTGACTTAGTTTGAACACACAGATTAGCTTTTATATGTAAGTGTAAACACAGACCACGGTTATCACAATAGCGAACTTCAGGCCGACATAATGAACTATGGTAAAACTAGTACCCAGCTGGTTTAATACCCAGTAAATACTGACTGAGAGAAGTGTGTTAAACCCACACTGGCGTTCAGTCTGAAAGTGTCAACCTGCATTACTCAACGTGGGTTCAAATGTTTGAAAGAGTAGGTGTGGTGAGAGTTTGGCTGTAGAGAAAACTAAAAACTAGCTTACTTTGGTTAATTAAGGTAATTATGTGATCTTATTCTGAGTAGTTTTGCTGTTTAGTGGTAATCTTTAAGGCACTACAGTTACACTTAAGTCTCTTTGCTCATAAGCCCCCTGAAAGCAGTCTCATACTTTATGTGGTCTGATTTAGTGCATCAATATCAAAGGGGAGCAATGAAAACCAGCATCAAAGCGATCTGGGGTGAAAGCGAGCACAGGTGGTTGAGCGGAAAACCTGAAACTAAAATAAGAAAACACAAACCTGTGGCTTAGCAGCGAACAATAGACACTAGAATTGCATTTTGATTTTAGCAACCCTGGCTCAGTTGTAGTTCCTGAGGCACAGTTTCTACCTGCTGAATAAATCTCTCCAGTGGAGCAGCACTGAGTTACCATCAGGTCTGTAACAAGCCTCAGGGCAGCAGTAAGTGTTGAACAGCTTTTATTCTGACTGCAAATATGAGTAAGCCTCAACCCAAGTGTGTGATTAATGTTCCACATAAATAATAAATACACAGGCCTAATCGCTGTACTACAAATGAAATTAACCTTGGAACTTTCTTCAACAAATTGTCTCCACAAATTACAGCCTGTTCAACGTCTGAATACACAAGTTGAGATGGAAGCAGACATGGATGTTAAGCTGCTCAATCTGAGACATAAACACACGACTTCGGCCTGAATTGTCGAACACGTAGCCTGCCTGAACCTTATGATTTTTAAGAATGGGGAAGGAGAGATTACAGCCTGTGAGAAATGGTCTGTGTAATCCAACATGCACTGCTCTTATCCTGAACCTTTACAAACATGAAATCAGCATCTTAAATACCTGTTCAAACATGGCAGGGTCTGGATGCGGCCTCCCCACGCAGTCTCTGATGAAGCTCTTGGTGGGTGCTTTGATCTGCCTGGAGACAATCCCACTTCCGTCTACAATGTACTTCCTGTAGATGGCCTTGGCCAGCTTTAACCTCTTCTCTTGGCTGGTCTTCCTGAACCCTGAGCAGGCGAACCAGAAGTCCAGGAGGTCCGCACACCCTTCCTGGCACAGGAAGGTTCGGAACAGCTGGATGCCTTCCTGGTCGTCTAGGAGAGAGTGAAGCGACTCAGCCCACTTCAGGTAAGGTGGAGTCGGTGAAGCGGAGCCCTCAGGTTCATACCCCAAGTCCAGATCCGGGCGACGTGGAGTCGCTGACGACGAGGAGGGTGTGTAACTTGATGGATCCCCCATTTTAGATAACAAGGATGAGGGGGGATAACCGAGGGTTTGGGAAAGGGTGTTCGGACGGGTGTTGGCTGACTGGACCGGAGGGTCCACATCAGACCCCTCCTCGCCAGGAACAGGGGGTCTCGGAGCATCCTCAGTAAAGTGGGTAGGGCCGCTCAGAGAGGCTACGACCCCCCCACCACCCCTGTACCCAATCCCATGTATTTCTCTGACAACACTCATGTCTCTGGTTGCACAAGGCAGAGGTCAGATCTTCGCCTCTGGCAATGATTCTGCTGGCAAACGATTCACCCTGTGACAGGAACAAGAGGAGAGGTCAGAAACACAGAGGAGATGCACACGCACACACACACACACACACACGTATACATGCATGTACATGTGTGTGCACATTTTAAACGACTAAGCAAATCAATGAGATGATGAGCAGAACAGAAACACGAAAGCTAATCTGCTAATCTTACCACAAAAACTGCATATAATGCTAGTGCTAGCTTAGCATTTAAGCTTGCTAACAAACACATTCCGAAACTTTATTCCTCGTCGCAAAAAAACACCAACTGAGACAAAAGCACCAACAACAACAACAACAACAACAGTTTAACGTCGTCAAGCTCAAGTTCACCACTAAGTTTGTGTCGCCGGTGAAACAGCAACATTAGCAGCCAGGGGTCAAAACAAAAGCTCGCGCACACTTCATCGAGTCAACACGCGAGTTTGTGAATAATCAACAAAAGTGGGGAAGCTAAGACAGCTAGCTAGCCCCTGCAGCGGTGCCGGACCCGATGCCAGCGCTTTAACGTGAGAATCTCATTCATCTTGGCCTGCAAAGACGGTGGGGGGATGGGAACAGAAACAAACTCTACAACCACACAAGACGGGCCTGCGTGCAAAACACTTCCCCGCAGCCGCACTTTGAACATTTCCCCCCCGGTGCAGCCGACTCGAACACCGGGGGGGAGGGAGAGGGGGGGACCGAGACGAACTTTGAGACCGGCTCGCTCCGACGAACCGGACGATTCGGCAGCGAACAAGGCGAGAGAAAGCCAGGGCACGTTTTCCACTGCGCTGCGCTGCGGTGCCAGCTAGTTTTGGGGGGGGTTAGCCTGCTAGCTGGCTAGCTTAGCTCGGTGCGTTCACGTCCCGTGTTTTCCAGCTAAAGTGTCCGACCTACCGTCTCTGAAGGCCCGGTCCCCGCGATCCGCTGCATCGGGGATCTTGGTGCGAACTGTGTGCTCCGGAGCGCAGCATATGGATGGATTTCCGATATTAAATATTAACGAAAAGAACCCGTCGTCCTGCCCTTAACTCCCCATGGTGGCTGCTTTCAATAATACGGAGCTGGAGAATACGTGCGTGCGCGCAAACGCCGTGTAGCCTGTAGCACGTTTGTAGATCTGCGGCTGGTAGAAGAGACGCGCACTGAGCGAGAGGTGGAGGAAGTGTTGTTAGAACTTTCATTATATTATTATTATTATTATTATTATGAAGTTTGATTACCAACACAAACATGCAGTGACACTGTATGACCTGCATGCAAAAATAAAAGTTAAGTGTGTGAGATTTGGTTGAAAGGGATCTATTGGTAGATATTGAATATTAAAGAATCCTGGTGAAGTTTTCGCAAGTTTGTTTTATCTAAATTGCACAAATTGTTGTTTTTTTTATGCGAGAATGGGACGTTTATATTTTAATACTTTATATTTACGTCTGGTCCTCTCTACGGAGGCCGCCATGATTTTTACAGTAGTCCAGACTGGACGAAACACTTTTTGAGTTTTTATGACGACTGAAGGCTTCCACAGGTTCTGTCTCATGTTTTGAACGGGAGGGGGAGGTGCTTCAGCTGCAACATTAAACTTCACCACTAGATGTCACTGAATTCTACACACTGAACCTTTAATTCAAGTAAAAGTACATGAGTATTTTGAGCGAATTGTACTTTAAGCATGATAGTAAAGTACACATCTCTGCGGGCGTATTATATTCAGCAGTGAAAACCTTTGTCAGTTAACCAATTGCAACTATGATTAATAGTTTCAGTTTTGCAAAAATAGTGAAGAATGCAAAATATTTTAAGATTTTAGAATCCCTGAAAAGTTTTATTCCTACAAGTACATGAAGAAAACAGTTTGAGTAAATAAACTGAGTTACTTTTCATTACTTACTCATCTTAGGTAACAATATATCCACAGTGTGATTAGAGAGACTGTGTTAATAGCAATTCCAAAAGATGCAATAATGAGCCAATTATCTTTATCATTTATTAATATGCTCTTGTTCACATCTAAAAATATTGTAATTGTCTGTATTTAAGTTATCGTCTATTCGGCCTATTTATATCGTTTACTTTGTTGAAAGAAGTTACGAGGAAAAGTCTTGCATGTGAAGTTTAACTTATAGAAGGCAAATACTGCCAGAAGCATGATTATCACTCAAGCATTATCATGTAAGAAGTACGTTAATGTTGTAAGTAGCCACTGTGGAGCTAATATGAACAACGTATACAGTTGGATTATGTATAATTTAACCTGTAACAATGCAAATATACATTTTAAACAGTAATTATATGTTGTGTAGTTGAAATTATGATATAAAAGCAACCATTAAGTGAAAGCTGTCAGACAAATGTCCTGGAGTAAAACATAGTTCATACTGGAGCAGAAATATAAAGTAGCCTGACATTAAAAAAGTCAATAACAAGTATTTTCTATGCAAGTAAAGCACTTAGCTCATGTAATTGATGAATTTCTACGTTTGCTAATTCATTTAAAAGAAGTTGACATCAGACGGTTTAGAGATCGTATCGCTTCTATATGTCGCAGTTCTATAACATCCGAGCGAAAATTAGCCCAACAGCGCCCCAAGTGACGATAACGACTCATTACACAATGAAAAATAAAATGAATTGGAAAATGTGATTTTAAATCTAATGAGAGTAAATATATGATTTATAATAATCTGTCAGTTCTATATGTTCACATACAGATGGATGAAAGGACATGATGCGTCTAAATTAATATATATAAAGAATAAAGAGACAGACAACATGAGCAGGTGCAGCTCACTTTGCTCAAAGCACAAGATCTGGTGACAAACACTACAGCAAAACACAAATAAGATCAATTAATGAAGACTCACCTCGGATTTCTTACCCGGGAACAGGTGCTCAGAGACCGGAGCTCATGTCCACCGGAGCAGGGACCGACAGGACCGAGAGAGACGAGGGAGCGCACCGCCACCTGAGCATCCCGCCTGTCACTCCCCTCCACCGGGCTGTCAGTCAGCAGGAGCACCGGGCTGCTGGGTGTGTGTGTGTGTGTGTGTGTGTGTGTGTAGGAGAGAGAGAGGGAGAGGGAGAGGGAGAGATTAGACCTTTCTCTCAACACAACTAATAGAATTTCTCTAAAAATATCCCTCAACAATTTCTGATATTTTAGACAAACGACATCATCACATTTAGATTTATGTCTTTTCACGTGTGGTGATTTACATTTCACATGAGGAATATCTAAACGAATCACATGTGCCCATATGTGTTTTTATCATGTCAAATGGTCTCCACATGCTTCTCTCTCTCTATATATAATAATGTATATAATTAATGCTGGTCAGTGGGGTTTCTGTTCTGGAGTTTTACTTTATCACAAGCTTCACCAGCAGATGGAGAAAGCTCGGTTGTCATTGAATGTAAATGGTCAATAGTTTTTTTCCCAACACTCAACAGCTCATCTGCTAAATGCACCTTGTGTTGAGGCTGAAATGTTTTCTTTCTAAGGCTGACAGTGGAAACTCTGAGTCTCGCTCTCATCATTTATTAATAAACGCATCAACTTTCATGGAAAATAAGAATATGATATAAAAACGACCTCGTATAAATTTACGGCTGCAGCTCACAGCTATGTTTATTATGGATTCATTTGCTGATTACTTTTTTTGATGAATCAATTTGTTGCTCGGTCTTTAAAACATTTGAAAATAGTGAAAAATTAACTTATGATGGCGACATCTTCAGATTTATCAAATACCAACCACGAGAGGAAAATTTACCAACCATGCCTCCTGTGAGTGGTTGAGGTTGGCTGTCCCGTGCGGAGGAGCCGGGGTCAGGAGGTCCAGGTGACGTCCAGACATCTGTCCTCATCTCTGTCCACACCTGGATGAACTGTTCCTCCATGATTGTTTGAACCTGGGCAATAATAACGACAACAATCATAACAATAATGATAATTATAAAGAGCATGAAGAGATGAGTCAAATAAGCATTGGATATTTTATTCTAAATTGCAAATATGTTCCTGTAACAGCAGCCATATCTATTTTTTTTAATGGATTTCATCCAATAATATACTGATATTGATCAGCAGTGGTACATGGAGTGTATTAATGTAGCTGTTAATAGTCTTATCGACCACACAAAGTGCTTCACCCACACATTTATATGCTGAGATTCTTCAATCACACACTGTTGGCACAGTCAGGGGCAGTTTGTGGTTCAGCATCTTGCCCAAAGACACTTTAGGAAGCAGAAATGTGGAGCCAGGAATCGATCAAACCACTAAACTTCTGGTTAGTGACACGACCCGCTCTCCCTCATGACCCACAGCCGCCCTCAGTACACTCCGAGTCAATTTTGGTTTTAACACATGATATTAAAAAAAAAAAAAAGAAATGGGAATCTGGACTTAAATTTCACAATAAAGCTTTAAGTTTGTCTTCGTAAGGTTCTCGAGTTTAACGTAAGACTAAAACTAAGTGATGCATATTTTTTGGACGATCCAGGACTAAAAAGTACTAAAGTAATAAATAATGCTACAATAAATAACAGTATTTTCTTGTGTGTAGTAGTACTCACCCAAAACACAACTATATATTAGTATTGAATGAGTAGCTAACCACACTTCTCATCAAAAATGTTGCGTTATTTGATTTTGGTGTTGTTGCCTAAATGTTTGATCAATTAAATCCCAGAAAAACATAATTTAAAAGAAAAAAAATCAGCCAAACTTTCACCTTTAATTTAATATGATTTTAGCTTAGCTCTCGAACAGACAGGCAGCGTGAACTTGTCTTGTGAGACGAGCCTTTCAGAGAGCAGTGATGAGGACGTGCAGCAGGTGTGTGTGTGTGTGCGGCAGCGGGTTGAGGGGAATGCTGATAAAATGTTGTGTGTTGACTGGCAGACCTTACAGCCAAGGTAAACACGCTTCATTATGGAAATGTATTCACACCACTTTGACTCGCATCGTCAACAGTCAACACACACATGCTGCAACAGGCTGGTGCTGTGGCGGCTGCTGCAGAGCCCCCGGAGACAATGAGGAGAGAGGGAGGTGAGACAAAGAGAGAATACTGAGGAAGATGAACTTGACCTTTATCATGTCTTGGTGAGGAGGGGTTGGGGGCATGTTGGTACTTATGAATCTATAATGAACGTGTGTGTGTGTGTGTGTGTGTGTGTGACAGAGGTCTGAGCTCTCGGAAAGGTCATCACACAGGGGGACCACTGATACACCTGGCCCTCTCCTCATGCTCCCTCTCCATCTATCTATCTGTCTATCTGTCTATCTATCTATCTATCTATCTATCTATCTATCTATCTATCTATCTATCTATCTATCTATCTATCTATCTATCTGTCAATTTGATACATTCATTTTTGTGATTTCCGCGGTCCAGACCGTTTATATAACATATTGAACAAGCACCACTATATATATATATATATATATATATAGTGTTTTTTTATTGACTGTCTACAAGAGGATTTTAAAAAAGTGGATTTATAAAAAATTCCAGGTTTTATTGAATCTATTTTTAGTACCTTTATATATTTTAAACTTCAAAGTGCAGTTTCATTCCTCAAAGTCTGCAGCCATGCTAACAGCTCTTTGAGCCTGAACCTCCAGCCATTTAGGCTCAATGCTAAAGTCAACATCCTCACAAGGACAATGTTCAGGAGGTGTAATGTTTACTATGGAAATTAGTTTTAGAGGTATTAGAACAAAGTTCAGAACGAACTGACACATGGAATTGATGTATGAACACAGAGAGTCCGCAAAACTGCTATTAATGCATTCTGAGGGGAAAATGAACATTTGTACCAAGAACATTAACGATGGCTCCATTCTATAAGTGTCCCAGTAAGATAACGAGCCAGTATGAGCAACACCAGGACCCTGAAACTGAAGCAGCTTAATGAAACTCGGCCTTTATAGATGGTTTTATTTACACATCTGCTTGTCCTGTTGTCTGTTAAAGAAAGGCCTTTTCTGTGTAATGTGAAAAACACTGGGACATGTTTATGGCAATATTTGATTTTTAATTAATTCTCATTAATCTAATTAAACACCTCGATTATTGCAGAGTGTAAATAACAGCAATTACTTAAAAGATCCATGAGTAATTTTACGCACATTGAACATTTACACATCTTTTAAATTAAATTAAAGAAAATTTACAATAAGAAATTACACACGTAGAGATGGAGGACTTCATCCATATTCATCACTCTTTAGTAGCAGCTGTAGCTAATGCTGCGGAACATCGTAGGTTATTGCACATATTACAGTGCAACTGGTGCTGGTTGATTCCAACGTCATTGATCTGTGAGGCCTCTGTCACTGTGACCCGAGCCACTCTGAGCTGTTCGCTGCGTCTCAGTAAAAGACGAGGAGGCTCGTGCATTACTCGTTACCCACGGTCAAGTATGTGATGAAAACCGCAACATCCAGGGAAGAGAGATGTGGATGATTCATTCTTAAATTGAGGCAGCCCCCGTAGACTCCTGAGATGGAGCTTTTGGTCCGACTCGGGGGTCCCTTTGTTCCAGCTGCCACAGCAGATTTAGGCGTCTGTACGGAGGCCTGTCAGAAACAGGCTTATCTCTTGGGGGCCTCCCAGCACAAAGACCCATTTAGATGTTCACAGGGAGTGAAATCTTCATTATATACCTCTTGAAAGAGAAACAGACCTCTGCTCTTTCAGGAAATTAATTGGGGGAAAGTAGTTTATTTGGCTACAAGGAAAGTTCCGAAACAAAGGAATAAGAATGATATCGTACAGTGAAAGCTATTATTGTGTTCTCCATAGAGTGGAGATATCATCATTTCATGTTTACGATTACTTGATGCCTAAAAACCATATCTCTCAGCTGTGAAGGGCAAGTTATTTAATTTACAATATCCATTTCTTTTTTTGTGAATTTAATTTAAATGTAATTTCTCTGTCTTAAAGTGCTCTGATTAAGTGACAGGAAAGAAACGTCTGAAATTAAGTATCAATTACAATGTTGTTTTTATCTATTCAAGCAATCATCCATCTATCTCTCTATCATCCGTCCATCTATCCACCTGTCCATCCATCTGCTGGCCTTTCCCAGTCATGCCTCTAGTAAGAGTGTCAGTATATCTGCCATGGCGTCCTGCTGATGTGTATTGTGATGGGGCTGAATACTCCAGCTACCAATATGGCCTGCACCAATACTGGATTAGCCACAGTGGATTAGCTGCCTGCCCTCCTGCTGCTTATTCAAATATTGTTTCACGTATTGTCATCATTGGGGCAGAGCTGTGGCCCAGTAGCCTGCGAGCTACAGAATATTCTCAAAGAAAACCGAAAAAAAAAAAAAAAAAAAATGTCTTCGCTTTCATTTTCCCAACAAAAGCATTTGATTTCATTTTTCAGCGAATGTGGAATTTGGACCACTGAGGGTTGAGGGAAAGCGGCGATGGGTTTTGCGGGAGAGCGTCCGCAGCCCCAAGAACATCGAAGAAAAAAGGAGGGTTGGAAAGATGATGGAGAGCAAAAACAAACCGAGGCCAAAATCAGGCATGAAAGCGTGCCTTGATCTTTGATACACGGTGTTCTTCTTTTTTCTCCTCTCTCCCTTTCTCTCTTTCACCCTCACACATACACTTGGGAGTCAAGGCAATTGATGTGCTGCCTTTGATGGCAGAGAGAGGCCTATATTAACAGCCAAAAAGACCATGATGAAAGGGCTGAGAAAAAAAAAAGAAGAAAGAAAATGGCTGGAAAATGTGTTATTGGAAAGACACGGCAACTCATAATAAACACTTGGAGTGGCGTGATGGTAACCAGACGTCGGGGCGTTGAGGGTTTGACGGTTTAACAGCAAGCGGAGGAGAGGCTAAGGTAGACGGAGAGCTTACCGTGCTAGCCCGGCGGTGGCTGACGTTGGCTTGTTGGTTCCAGTGTGTCATGGTGGCGGTCATCCTGTTAGAATAAGGGACGTGGAAACACTTGCTGCACGGCCCGGCTTCCTCCTGGCGACGCAGAGGTCTAGACGCCAGTGGACGTCCCATGGCATAAGCAGTCGCCATCTTTGTCCCGTTGTTGTCTTGGATATCCTCTCCTGCATCTTCATCCCTCCCTCTCTGCTTTGATCATGCCTCCCTCCTTTGCTCTGTGCCGTATGACATCATCACGCAGCGGTATCGACAAGCATCAAAGAACCTCTGGGCAGGGCCGTGTATCTGTCGGTCTGCGCGTTTGAAAAGGGCGTAAATATGGAGCATAGAGAGTGCTGTAACCCCCCCCCCGCTCCCTGCATCCACTGTTCTCCTCTCCCCGCAGATGGATGGTTTATCAGACCAATACAAAACTATACACACACATGCACACACCCACACCACCCATCTCTAAGACGGGTGTATCCCGAGGCCCCCTGCTGTGTCTGCAGCGTTTGATGATGTGTTGAACGGGATTCATTCATGCCCGAGCTCGCTTTCTTTCCTCCCTATTTATTCCATCCTGCTCGTGCGTGTTTCCAACGTCTCGCTGCAAAAACAAACATGATCTTAATCAACTTTTTTGGGGCAGAATGACAAGTAATTCCGTCTCAAACTAATCTATAAACGCTCCTCCTCGAGCGGCCGCCCCTCCTTCCTCCCACTTTGACTCTCATCCCCTGCTCTTTCTCCCGTACCTCTTCCAGCTGGTCGTTACCATTTCCAATCCTGTTAAGGTTGTATGTCCTCTTTAAGGAGCCCCTCTGTCTGTCTGTCATCTGCCTGAAAATCACATATACACGTTTCACTGTTACACTCTCAGTCCTCGGTGGCAGCTGTTGTCCAATCCGATGGGATCTCCGCTCCTGGAAAACACACAGAATTAACAACGGATGGAGAAGCGTTCGTCCAACATTGATGTAGCAGGAAACAGACAACTTGTTACGACTCTGTACCATCATCAGCATGTCTTTGAAATATATTGAATTCAATGTCAAATAAACAAACAGTAAGGTGTCTGACCTACAGAGGCACAACTGAGAAAAGGGGCTTTAAGTTTTCAGACTGGCTGAAACCCTGCAATACTTTTAGTTTCATGAAAACTGGTAAAAGTGATTTAGGCTTTCACTGCACTTCTGTCTTTTAGTTTAGATTAGATTAAACTTTGTTGTCATTGCACATGTCACGAGTACAAAGCAACGAAATGCAGTTAGAGCAGTGGCATTCTGGTTGAGTTTGTTTATTTCTCATCGTAATTCAGCCACTGAAACATCTGCTTATATGGAATAAAGCAGAACTGGTCAATAAAACAATATCAACAATTATTGCAATATAATTTCCCTCAACAGCAATATAACAAAGGTCCAATTTAAATTATGTGAGACAGTGAGGAGATATAATTAATCTACCTCAGATTTGTAAAATGCTTTGCTGCTTATCCAGTGTTCGTTTGTCATTTTCTGCTCAAAAGAAGAGTTTAAAACCAAAACCCAAAAGAAATAATGATGTGACAATTATTGATATCAACTGATTTTTCTATCTTCTATCTGCCCAGTTCTACAACAACATGATAAAATCTATTTCAATAACAAAACATACACATTTAAAGAAGAATAGCTGTAGCAAGCACAGCTATTGTGTTTTGGTATATTTCCTATACTGACAAAATTGTGTTGTTTAGTTCAAACTTTAGCTACAGGCAACACAAAAGTATATATGTGTTGAATACATTCAACTATATGTCGTACATCTACCATTTTATAAGCACCTTTAGCTCTAATTGTGTTATTGCGCTGCAGAATACTGCTGTATATGTGAAAGTTGTGAAAAGTGTTGGAAATGATCATGTTCCCTGTAGAAATGAGATTTCTTTATGAACAGATACATCACATGTGAAGAGTTAAATGCTGAGCTCTCTCTGTTTATTTATCTGTATGAGATCAGGGCTTGTTGGGGAGACAGGGCCTTTATCCACTTCCTCTTTAGTGCTGTTTATTACACGGAGAAAAGAAAGAACATTAATCAGCTCTTTGTAGAGTCACCCGGCTGATGTCCCACTTCAACCTCCTGCATTCAGCCTCCCGTTCTTCCATTTTTCCCAGGTTCCCATTCACATCTTTGCTCCGCACTCTGCCCTCCTGCCTCTCTGCCCCCGAGTCCCCCCCCCCCCCCGCCCCCCCCACTGCTGTCTAACTAATTGTCAAGGTTCTTCTTAGCATTATGCTAAACTGCGTCTCTCTGCAGCAGGAGCCATCCAGTGATATGGAAAGTACCCACAGCGAGGTCTGTACCGCTGATAAGATTGAATGAATGAAAAAGAAACTGCTCCTAAACGTGCTGTTTACTTGGGATGGCTTTTTTTTTTTAACTCCACAACTGTTTCTTGGCCGTCCTAAAAACGAGCCTTTCTCTCCTCCACTCACAGAAACATTTACATTCAAACAGCAACTTCATCCCAGGTATTAGGAGAAACTAATTTCACCGCATTAATAGATCCCTTAAAAATGCCCACTTATTTCCTCCATGAATTACTCCCCGTAATCCTCAGCAACTAAATCCCTGTGCTGATTGTTCCTTTTCTTCGTGGACAAATACAAAATGTTTGGAATCAATTCGGGCACGCTCGGCCTACCTGTAGGATTGTTGGGGCAAGAGCTAATAGCAGCGAGCTGACAGGCTGTAGAGGGTTGATAAGCATTTTCTCATTATCGAACCCCATTCACACAGCTGGCCACCACACACACACACACACACACACACACATAGACACACAAAAGAAATAGATGTTCTCCAGTGCACATTGGCCTCACTGATGACAATAGATGTAAATAAATAAATAAATCCTTGGCGTGCATCTGTTGACGGTGCGTGCGTATGACAAAAGGGTGAAGCATCTGCTGAGCGACGAGCTGATACATACCTAGAGAGAATAGACACAACAACAGAAAAGCTGTATACCACACAATAGCTCTGCAGGAAAATACTGTTTGGCAAAGCTCATATAATTATTTTCTTGTTGGACTCGTCTCAGTGGCCGTGTTTTAGACCCGGAATTATGAGTCATCACAAGGAAAAGCAACTGCCCTGTGTTTGCTGTCGGGATTCATGACACTGACTCCTTCATGTTTCATACATTTGCAGAGCTTGTGACTGAGGCAGCCAAATCCAAGTCACACATAACTATTGGTATTAAAAGGTCTGGATATAGTGTTAATGGAATATTTGGACAATGGGAGCATGCATCATCATATTTTTACAACTATAATTCACCACCCGCAAAAAGCATCTGTTCGATGATTCATATGAAACGTACAGTGGATTCAGAAAGTATGCACAACCCTAAATTTTTTTTGTTTTCCATTTAGTTTAGAATTTTAAAAATAGAATTGCTCTTTCTTCATTAAGGTCATCAAAAGTGAAAACATGTTTTTAAAACTCAAAACTGAATATTTCACATTTAAAGAAATATTCAGACCCTTTTCTGTGGCACTCGAAGGGCACATGGTATTGATCGAACTCACTTGTGTGTATATAAGGTCACACAACTCGCAACAAAAAGGTCCAGGGAACTCTATGTAGACGTATTAGAGTGTTTTCAAACGAAGACGTTTGGTATTCAGTAAAACCAAGTGACACAAAGCGTCTTGATGGGGTGAAGTCTTGTGCAGAGATAGAAGAAGAACCGGCCAGAAGGTCGTTCAGCTCAGCTGCACAAATCAGGAGATTATGACAGAGGAGGATGTCGGTGACTTTAAGTAAAAGGGACATGATAGAGTTTCACAAACAACATTTAAAAGAGCCAGAGCCTGAGGAAAAACACGAAGCTCCTCTCATCACTCGGCTAACATGAAGCATGGTGGCAGCAGCAGCATTAAACTCTAGTGGTGCTTCACAGCAGCAGACACGAGTCAGAGTAGAGGGAGGGTTGGATGCAGAGACTTCTTAATACAGAGAGGTCCTTAAAGACCAGAGACTGACGTACGGAGCACCAGCGGAGTCCCTGAGTGACCCAGCCAAAGCCCAGACTTTAATACTCACAGACCATCTGCTGAGAAACCAGAAGGTGGCAGGTTGAGAGGATCTGCCAGCAAGAATTAAACTGCTCACATCTCTTTTACAAAGCACCACACTAAAGGTCTGAGCGATTTTCTAAATAAGAAATTTCAACAAATGTGCAAAATGAAGGTTTCAACACAACAGAATGTGCAGTTTTCTGAAAAGATTTTTGAAACCACTGCAAATGTAAACTAGCATAATGAGAATCAAAATGACAATTCAATCTGGTGGATGCTTCTTGCTGCAGACGAGCATGGTTTACTATAAAGATAACAATGACTCAGTTCTATTAAAGCGTTCCACGACAGCAAGCCAGAACAATGAGTGAGTCATCATTCACAAAACCAAGACCCTGAAACACACGAGTTCAGACTTTATCCGTTTTATTCTAAGGAGGTTATGTCGTCAGTCTGATATTCAGCAGAATCACATGAAAACTGCCCAGTGGACTAAATAGATCTGGGATCATGGATCATGGATCTGTTGTTATATATAATTTGTAATATATATTTTAATCATATCTATACATTAGTGTTGATGTGACTGGGACCTAAGGGTAAAAAAAAAGGCAAGTCTACATCAAAATGTACTCACAGAGAGACTAAGTTGTAAAATTATTCTACTGGCGATTACAAGAAAATGAAAAGAAATAACTGAACACACGAGATAAGGAAATGTTAAAACTTGCAGTTGTTCCAGCTCGATGTTTTCCAGTCTGCACTGACAGAGTGCGGGCTACAGTTGTGAGGGGGTTGAGGCCATTGTTGAGGTAACGTGAGACAAATGAGACCCTGGAGAGCACTACTTAGCCACTCATAAAGGTCAGATATGGAGCCACACCAGTGGATGTTAATCCCGACCCTGGGGACTGAGTGCACATGCGCCTGTGGATGCAATTGTTTCACAGGCCCGGTGACATTTAAACCTGAATGAGCGTGCAGCCCCTGGACGGCAGAACAGAGCGGACGTGCTTGTGCGCCTCTCTGGCTGAGAAGCAGTGGGCTTTAGCGCCCATGGAGGTTTAATTAGACGTGGCCTTGAGGACAATTAAAACATCAGAGGCTATTTCCTCATGTAGAACAAAACCAAGTGGTTAGCACTGTAAATATCCTCTTGATTCCGTTCCTGGGTAAACATTGAAAACTCTCGGCTTCCACAAAAACACCTTTTTAATGACCTGAGTGTGCTAAAAAAAACAAATTATATTATTACTACATCTGAAAATTCCACCTGACAGCAGAGATATCATTATGAGGCAATACTGTACATTATTATGTAGACACACAGTCTAATTGGTATTGAAGTAAAAACCCACTGGCAGGCGGAAAACCTGTGTAATCCTTTCCCCCTCGTGTTGGAGCTGTAAGGTTGTCAGCAGGTCACATTGATTGGGGCACCTGAGAGTTTCAGTTGAGTGCAGTGGAGATAATGACTGGAGGGTCACTGCAACAGTTCAGCCCAAGTGTAATGAGCAGAAAAAGAAACGCCGATTCAGTTAATGCATGAGAGTGTTGTTTGTGTGTGTGTGTGTGTGTGTGTACATGAACGAGGTAGAGATACAGAGCTGTGTACACTCCGCTTCCCTTCCATGAATAACTCCGTCACTGTGTGTCCAAGATTTTGTTCTTGTTCTTACATTTCTATTTAGAAAAAATAATACGACAATCGATTTCTCTTAATTTCAGGCACACGTTCTCAAAGCTGAAAAATGAATTTGTTCTATAAACTATTCTTGTTCCTCTAATTGATTCCCCAGTTTATTCCAGACTAAAATACTTTCACAGTTTTAGGATGAACTGTCAGTAAATGTTATTCTGGCCTCAGAGAATAAAACCTTGACATTTGTGGATTTTATATAAAACGTTGGACAGATTGTCGTAGATAGTTTTGAACAGCTTAACTCTCGCACCTCCACCAGGTCCATTGCACATATTCATGCAGAAGTGAACATTCCCAGTAGCCTCAGCTGCAGTTTGTATTTAATGGCAATAAATGTAATGTTGGCTCATTAACAGACTAAACTAATATCATGAACAATGTACCTGTCACCATCACCACGTACGCAGTGTGAGTGTGTTAGCATGCACTTAGCGTCTGGTCAGAACCCTGCTGCAGGGAACAGCCTCACAGAGTTATCATATTATATATAATCATATTGTGACTTCACTGTTCTGGAAATATCAAATTTTCACAAAAACCTGATTTAACAATGAAGAATTCTACATATTTTATTCAGGTATATTAAAACACAAAAATGTACCATCTCACCCTGGACCAGGCATCACAGCTAAATCACTTTGTTTTTTTAAAAACATGAACATTCACCACGTCTGTCATGAGACATTGTATTTTTGTCTGATGAACAATCTATAAAAGTAGATATTTATCAGTTAATACAATTAGTCTGTTCTTCACAATTAAAGACATCTAGAAAATAGTTGGTGTAACAGGAGACTCTGTGTCTTTGACAAATGGTAAATCTTTCCATTCTTTAAGGTTTTGTGGTAAATTACTGATCAATAAGAAATAATCATACGAAACCTGCCACACAGAAAATGCCTGTTCACAATGAAGCATCAACTCCATCTTGTGGTGCAGAGAAAATCTGCAACTTCAAAATAAAGGTTGTTACAATAAAACAATGACATTTTACTGCATGATGCTAAAATTTAAAACTGCTTCATTCCACAGGAGCAAAGCAACTTTATGTTCTTCATAGTGTTTGTGTGAAGTTTTTAAATCCTTCACTTTCCATCCTTCACTTTCCATCTGATGCAAACTGTTTCATTGAAATGAGAGAAAGACTTTTAAAAACACAGGCAGCTTTAATTCAGGAGCAGCTTTAGGAAATAGCATTTCTTACAAAAAACACTCAGTTACTACACGGGACACACTCACTGACCTGAACCAAACAACTGTCTTCTATTTAAAATGTCAAAATAAGTGACATACAAATAAGATTCAAAAAAAGAAAAGAAATTCAGCCTAAAATTACCTAAGCTGTTGCCAGAGTTAAGCTGAGGAAAAACAGGTACTTGTAATTCAAAATCAATTACAATGACCAGCTCAATGAAGTTGGTACGAATAAGATTTTTTAATCTAATCATATAAGCATCCTGTCTTTTTTGCCAACCTCATTTCAAGTATTGTTGTCATTCATTTAAAAAAATTGACTTTAATTTAAATAAAGGTTCGACAACATCACAACTTTAAACGTCTGAGAGATTTTAGGTCTAACTCAACAACTGAATCTGTTTCTTCAAATGAAAACCTTTACTCGTCTTCCCTATGAGCCTTTTTCTCCTCCTCGTTGTCCTGTGACGCATTGTCGTTATTTTCCTCTTCACCTTTGTTTTCCTCTTGCTTCGTCTGTTTCTCCTCCTTCTGCTGCTCAGGTTGGTCTGTCACGGTTTTCGCTGCGGCCCCATTGGGCTTCGGTGCGTCCTCTTTTATCACCTCCTGAACGTTGTACTTTCTGTACAGAGTATAGTCTTTGACCACACTGATGCAACACACAGCCTTGATGACCTCCACAATGATTGTCAGTTCTGGGTTGGTCAAATCCACTTTGTTTTTAGGGTTCAGCTTCCCCACAAGACCTGAAATGGATAAAATACAACACACAAGGTCAGTTCAGCTTTAAACTATAATCATGAAAATGTTGAAATTGACTTTTTCCATTCGACAGATCTGTCAGATCTATTTCAGTCGGATCAGAGGAACTCAAAACAACCTGCGATGGATTGGATGATTTCGTCTCTCTTGTTGTGGCTGCTGTTGCGGGCCTTGAAGGCGATCTGATACGTAGCACAATTTGGGGTTTTGAACCATGACTCCAGGAAAGTGGTCAGATACTTCAGCATATCATCCTGAAAGGCCTTGCACGTCCCAGTCACCTGGATAAGATCAACAGAATGATCACACACTGTCAATTCTTTTTTTTATCTTGATATATAGTAGACTGAGTTTTATGAAAGGTTGCAGCACATTTTAATGAACAAGAGGCATAAAATAAAATAAAATCTAAATCTAAAATCTATGTGTGTGTCAGGTAAACTAGGATTCTATCTTCTCACTGGTAGCATCCTTAGAATCGTTCTGGACTTCTTCTTCTTGGTGGTGTGGAGATCCGACAGGATGTGATGAACCAACTTGTCAGATTCTAGGACAGAGCAAAACAAACAAAAAAAACATTATAGTCGCATAACGTTAAAAACTTAAAACACCAGCTGTTCTCTCAGTTAAGCGTTTACCCAGATTTTGAGTTCTGATGAAGATGACATTGTTCGCCCCGCTGTCCAAAGCCTGGAAGCGTCTCTCTTGTTTCCTCCCAGATGCTTGCAGCTGTGCCACTTCCTTCTTCAGTGCAACGTCCACATCTTCTTCCTCAGCCTCTTCTTCATTGCTGCTCCCAGTGTTCTCTTGCAGCTGTAACCATAACAGTCACTTTTCAAATACCATATTAGGAATATAATAAACTAATGCTGGGTAATTGAACAATATCAATAAGTATCGCAGTATAATTTTTATCAACAGTAATAAAAGAGTCTGATATATATATCGGTATCATGCACTAATGCAAGCATGATGAGGAGGTATAACATATATAAGTTTTAAACCACAACCTTTACTCAGAACAACAAATCAGTCTTTAAACTTGTAAAAGCAAAGTTTATCAAAATCGACTGATGTGAAAAATGTATCTCGATATAATATTTGGCCTCATTTTCATTCAATTTCATTTTAAAACTTACTTTAACTTGCTTTATAAACTTTAATGTTAATGAATACAAAAAAATACAAACAGGTAAATCAAGGCCAGACATAACAATTCTGATCAAATCAGCAATTCCTCACATGAAACTGAAACCAGCATGAATACTGGAATTCAAAAAAGTATTTCATTTGTCGGTGATCGATTGTTTCAGGGCTGCATGATATCTGCTTGTCACAATCAAGTTTATTAGTGAGTTCTGGGACAAAAGTGAGATGTATAAGGACATTTAAAGTTAAATTAAAGTTCCAAGCGGAACATCCCTGTATCTATAAACACAAATCTCATAACCTCCTGTCACAAGGTGCAGATCACTTGTCCACAGAAGCTTGAGGGACCAGAACAAACATCTGATCCATGCAATGTCCCCTGGTCCCCTCAGTGTCCCCTCATTGTCCCCTCAGTGTCTCCTCAGTGTCCCCTCATTGTCCCCTCAGTGTCTCCTCAGTGTCCCCTCAGTGTCCCCCTCAGTGTCCCCTCCTCACCTTCTCGGGTCCGAACAGCTCGTCTGCGTACTCGCTGAGCAGGTCGAAGGCCTCCGCGGTGCACTTCCTCTCGTTCATGTTGCATGTGATGAGGATCCCCTCCATGCCCACCTCCAGCTCCCGGGAGCCCTTCCACCGCTTGCCGTGGTGTCCGTACCGCTTCCTGGTGCGCTTCTGAGCGGCTGCCATGTCTGACCTGTGCGGGGTTCTTGTCTCGCAGCGGCGGCAGCGGCTCCACCTCCCTCTTGTTTTGGTTCGCCTCTGTTAGCCGTTAGCTAAACACTTGAAGCTAACACGCGGGTTTCGGAGTTTGTTTTCACGCCGCGGCGGCTACAAGGTCACCGGTTCGGTCTCGACCGACACACGCTAATGTTTCACGTGTTGCCGCTTCAGGGTTTTCAGTCACGAGCGTTCGATTCCGTCACAACATTCATCTGAAGCACGTTTCTCTGTGGCGACGTACGGCGAGCGAGCAGGGCCAAAAAACATTTCCGACATTGTCGCGAAGCGCAAAGTACAGTTTGCCGGTTGGTTCTTCTTCTCTCGTGTTTAGAGGAGGTTGGCCAACCCAGCTTAGAGGCGCGTTACCGCCACCAGCTGGCCCGGGAGGGTGGAACTAGCGATGTGTTTAACAAATCTGTGTCTGTCATGAGTTTAATAATCTCACAGTAAATCTTGCCTGCTTGTTTTTGCTAACTCATGGTGTTTCCCCTTCATTAGTATCGTATTTGTAATGAAGAAGCACAAGTTCGACTGTTTCTGTCTGAAAACAGTTTGAGTATTTTCCAGTTGGGCGCTTGATTTTATTCAGACCATGAAGTGAGATGAACAGAGTGAAAAGGTATTGTTTTTATTTCATTAGGCACAAACACAACTCTTCATTATTGTCATGATCAAACACGTTACTTCATCTTCATGTGAAATGACCATTATTAACATAATTTACATGGTAAATACAAAATGAAATGCATGTATTAAAAAGCTTGAATGCAAAAAAAATCCAGCGCATTTTCATAATTTATTAGTGTTATATATAATATGTTCTTTAGCTCCAATGCTACTGTATCTGTAAGAGGTTTTTTGGAGAAGTTATAGAGGCGACACAGAAAAACGTCATTCGGGTACCATCTCTGTGGGAATGGATAATTATATATTATATATAAAATATCTCAATGTCAGTATGATGATGGAGCGGCTGTTTCTCCAACTCATTAATAGCTTATTCTTACGGTTGACCTCTGTTGTGGTGGACAGTTCAGAGTGGAGCTGAGTGAAACTGAGGCCCCGGCAGCAGGAGAGGCCACTGAACTGCTCTTCATCAGAGACGACTCCCATTTGAAGAACTCGCATCCCTTCTGGATCCTGCCTCCGCTGCCTGAGCGACGGACCGGACAGCAGTAAAACCCTCGGCCGTGGTTTGGACCACCGTTGGACACAACCTGCCGCTTGGCACGGCGGCCGCACGCACACAGTGGGGATGTGATCTTCTGTCCTTTTTTAATTGTCGCAGACACTGAGGAGCAGTTGGTGGATGATGAGTGTGTATTCGCTGACAAAGAGCGGAGGACGTTTTTGGGGGTGAACAGCGAGCTGCATGTGGAAGGACGGGATGCTGCAGCCTGTTTAACTGGGTCAGTGTAGATGCTGAAAGAGAATCTAGGCGTCTCTTTACAAGTTCTGTTTTGCATGATGACTGGTCTTGGTTTGACAAATGAGGTATTAGGTGTGGAGGTCTTTCCTGGGATGAAAGCTTTGTGTCTGAGTGAAGTGGGCGTGTTTGTTTCATTTGGGGCTTTGTCTGACTTCTTTTGGAATTGTAGAGAGTTGATTTGTGCCAATTTGTTTTTGGAATACCAAGTAACGGTCTTAGGCACAGCAAAACATGCATCTGGCAACTGATCCACTCTCATGTTCTCTGTAGACATTGTGGATAAGTGAGTGGTTTTAGAGGAGTTTTCAGCACTTGTATTGTCCCTTAATTTGACCTGACCCTCTGTTAAATCCGATGAATTGTCAGATTCTTCCCACACATAACATCCGCTATCAAAATCGGAGATACGTTCTCCATCAGTTACATCATCACCCTCAAACACCACATCATCATATGAACCACACCTCTCCTCTGTTTCCACTGTAAATTCTTCCTCCTCCACATGAGCCACTGTTCCTCCGGTTTTTGAGAGCTGGTTGTTGTGAGGTAGATTAGACAGGCAGCCCAGAGTTGTAGAACACAGGACAAGGGTTTTGTTGCCGTTACTGTGTGGTGAAGACATGTTCATCATGACCGACGAAGAAAGATCAGAGCCTGAGGTTACCAACCTCCTGCTGCGTCCCCACAGTGGTGTATTTGTACCATTCAGAAGTGTCTTGGGTGAGATCAAGCTTTGAACAGATTCCTGAACTGCACTTGCGTTTTCCGTGGTGTCAGAATTCACCGCTTTCTTCTCTGAACATGTTCTTATTTGATTTGATTTCAGAGGAATCGTAGAAGAGGAGGATGTGTTTGTGGAAAGTGTTTTTTCCTCGTTATTGGTGTCAGGTTTTTCTTTCTTCTCATCTGTATTTCTGTTTCCAAACACAGGTTTGATCATTGATGGGGTCTATAAGAAGAAGATGAGAGTTAATCAACAACTCTTAATATAACCCATTTCTTTGTTGCATGCTATATTATCTTGTTCCTCCCTTCCCCCCCTGATTCTCCAGGAAGATTTGCACCATAAAAAAGGCAGGGAGATCGTACTTTGTGATTTGCAAATTTCCACTTTTATATTTATTTATTTATTTAAAAAATCTTATAAAAAAATTGATAGAAGATTTTCATGTAAAATCTCTCAGAAACAAATAAGCTTCAACCATGAAGATCTCCATTTATCTTGGTCGACATCCATGACAGGTTTTGCTTTTGGAGACAGGAGGGGGCCAGGTATTTAGGAGCTGGGATGCGCTGGACGATAGCCACTCACCCTCTCAAGGCTTCTAGTGATCTTCATCACACACCCATCCCTCATCATCCTCGCTGCCAGCTGAGCTGTATTTCGGGAATCATCCAAACCTGAGGTTATAGAGAAAAACAAGACACACACATGCTTAGGTTGTGTCCATTTTCTATGTAGAACTATTTGGACCAGAGAACCTGTGCACTTTGTTTGTACCTGAATGTTCTCTTCCTGAAAACTTTATTCCGAGATCTTGAAGTGCCCCATTCAGGCCTTTGGGTTTCCTGTCGTAAAAGAGCTGGAAAGTGCAGGACAAGGATTTATTACAACATGGGAGCCAAAATGATGAGGCATTGTCAGACAACTGGCTCATAAAATAAGAAAGTATAATTGTTATTAATACAGTTGTTTGAGCCTCTTAAATTTGAAAATTGCTACTTCCCCACGAAAAAACTGAGTAGAATAATCGGTAGATAAATCAATTACAAAATATTTATTTCAGGAATGATCATAAGTGAGACAGCAGGAAAAAGAGCAGAAGAGAGTTCACTCACTCTGTATGTGCTTCTCAGATCTATCCAGCTGTTGAGAACGTCAGGTTTACTCAGCTGCTTTCGTTTACACTCGTACTGCAAACAAACTCCAAGATCCCAGTCTGATACACAACGCAAATGGTAGCAAAGAATAAGTGACGATACATTTTCCATTTATCATAAAGGCAATAATTCAAAAATAAAACCAATGCTGCTCTTGTAATGCAGTGTTTTGGTGCATGTGATAATGTGTATTACATTTGTATCAACAGATCCAAAACTTTTACCTGACCACGTGAGGAAAGTACACAGTTTTTGAGAAGGTGAAGTTGGAGAACACTTCTGTTGTTTGTTAGGAAACACCACACTCTTCTCAAGCTGCAGGTTTTGCAGCCAGCGACAGAACCGAGACAGACAGATCCGCAGCGGGATCCCTGCTTCAACTTGCATCTGCAAGACAGAGATGAAGCAGTCAGATCATGGGACTACGAACAAATGAACTGAACTAGACATTTGTAGTTGCATATTTTAGCCTGTGCATGGACACCTGTGTAATCCCGGTCAGCTCGGTGCAGAACTCGGACAGGGTGGGGTGCTCCTGGGGTTGAACATACGTGTGAAACTCAGACTCGACTTCCCCCGAGGAAGTGTTCAGCAGAACAGCAGGAAACTCAACTAATAGAAAGGTGGAAAAGAAGAACGCGTGTGTTATTGGCAGTAGGAGTGAAAAAAAATGAAACACTAAAGAAGAGTCAGTGTTACTCACTAATTTCCGGGCTGTAGTGGTTTTTCTCTCTCCAGCAAGTGGACTCAAAGTCGATCACTATCAGGTATGAAAATATCTGATCTGAAAGAGAGCAGACAGCAATGATACAACGGGAATCAAACCTAAACATCACACCTCTGTAAAACACAGGATCAATTCGGACTCACTTGACACCAGTGTTTTCTTTGACCCAGAGGAAGACTGGCTCCTCTGCCTCAACAACCCCAGCTGTCTGTGGGGGGATGGAGGAAAACACATGAAAAACTTCAACTTGAACGTGTACAAGTGCTGAAAACATTTAAATACTTCATAAATACATCGTAACACTCAGATATTACACAGCTTCCTCGTGTTTCCAGTCATCACGGTTAGCTGTTAGCTGGTTAACAAGCTAATGGCTGTTTGGTTTATCTGTTACTTACTTGGCCAGTTTCTTTGTCGACATATCCGCGACCTCAACCCGGGAACCGGACGATTTTCTATCATTGAAACTAGACAAAGAAATAAACGTGAAAATGTGGAAACATCTGGACAGAAACAACTTCACGAAACAAAACAAAACAAAGATCGCGCTGGTTTTTCAAAACTACTCATCTATCACTCTGAGCTCGACTAGTCGGGGCCGCACCATAGACTCTATAATATAAAGAGCAGCACAGAGCAATCAACTACCGAGACAGTCGATCAGAGAAAAACCAGGAAGTTTGTTGAAACCGGATGAACTTCATTTCTGGTTTCACGAAGCCCAGTCAAAATAAGAGCATAAACACGAATATAGACATATATACATATACGATTGAAACATTTCTTATGTGAGCTTTATTTGATGTTTCGAGATAATACTATTATATTTACTGAAATTTAGAGGGTTTACCTCGTGAAAGGCATCAGGACAGTCAAGAGTTTACTTTATGTTGAAAGTCGTGAGTCGGAAGTAGTGTTTTTTCCTCACACGCACGAGCCTGTGGTGCAGCCATGTGTTTTCCACCTTCTCCAACATGTCGATCTGGTGAGAAGCTGCGAGTTTAGAATCGACCGGACCAATAACATCTGGTATTTACACACTTTTACTCTGGTTTTCGTTCTGACACACAAACAGATCGGAGAAACCAACAGCACAGAAACTGTTCCAGGAAAACAAATCCATTCAGAAGCTGTTCAGTGATCGAGAGGGAGGCTGCAATTTACTGAGAGTTTAAGAGGAATTGTGAATTTGAAAAACACTCGCTGTAGTTTCTGCATCTGGATCTGTAGAGTGAGGCTGCGGATCAGTTTGAATGTGGAGTTACAACAATGTGCAGACTTTAAAATAAAGTACAAAGATGTGTTGTTCACAAGGTGCAGGGACGAAGAGGAGATCTGACCATCACTACTTATAACACGTTTACAACATGTCTCACGATATTAACCTTCTTTTATCTGGCCAGGATATTATTTAATATCATTTATGTTAGTGCCTCAATACAGAGCAATGTATTGTTAACATGTTTTACACCAAAACCTGCCTTTGACAGATGAAGGAAGAAGTTTATCTGCAGAATTATTTCAGTGGCATTAAAACTACAATATGAATATGTTATAAGTTATGTTCTGAAATAGGGAGGATGTGTATTTGGTTATTAATAAAGCATGAAACTTTAAAATGTTACCTTGGGCTCAAGTAAAAAACTGTGACTCAAATTACTAGTTTCTAATTCAGTGCTAAATATTTGACAGTTCCTCAAAAAGTATTGAGATTGCATGCACAGCCATCGCTGCCTTAACTCAGGGCTCCACTCATCTGCTTCAATATGCACATGAGGAGTTTGTGTAAAACACAAACCTGGGTTGAAACTATACAGTGCATAATTGACTAATTTCAAATTCTGTTTTCCTGTAGAAACATCAGCGTAAGCATGGAGCCTTCATCAGCAGCTACGAGCCTCAGGGAGAAAAGAAGGAGAGTCTCCTCCACAGCACACGAGACGGCCAAGAGATTAAAAACTGAGCTGGAAGGAGCGGGGGCACATCCAGTCCGTTCACCGAGGATCTCCGTGCCGCTCGACCGCCTCCAACAACCAATTACACTGAATGAGCTGACAGAGCTGCTGCATTACGCCGCTCTGGGGAAAACAGGTGGCATCCAACAACCCAGGTAATGACTTTTGTAGCAAGCTGTGATCTATTTCATCGCCTCTCATCATATAACTGTCTGTAACTTACTTACACTGTGTCCTTGTAGTTGAGCCATCATCATTATATACATATTGTCTGTCTCTCTGCCAGTTGGTGTCGTCTCCACCACCAGAGGAAGGTTAAAGGTGTGAATGTTGTAATCGTGGAGGGTCTGACCCAGAGTCACTTTTACAAACACTACCTCACGCTGCGACACCTCAGAACCAACTATAGCTCTGTAAGTATCTGGAGGGGACGTGGATTATTTGATGAGAGACGTTCAATTCACAGTCGGTATTTAGGAATTTACATCTGCCTTTATTGGACCAATGCAGAGGATCACCTTCAGTCCACCATCTCAGAACGTGGCGTCTGGAATCTTCAGCACGGAGGTTCCTAAGTCAGACGCTCCATCACTTTCAAAAACACACAAGGAAAACTGTGAAATACCCAAAGGTGAGAAACATGGATAACATTTACAATGAAAGTTACAGTTTAACACATTTCAAGTGATTATTCATGATACTTTCTATGCAACTCTTTTTTCCTGATCTTCCCAATTTGTGAATGTCTGCGTCAATTTGTGTTCTGCTGCAGCTGTGAAGTTTCACCCAGTAATCACCAAGTTTGGGACACGGCCCAGAGGACTGACAGCGTATCTACTCACCCAGGAGGAGATGATCCAGAAGAAGTACCCCTTCAGAGGTGAATCTCTATAAACCAGACGTGGTTCAGACGGTTCTGCTCTCGCTCTGTGTCTCCATCTTTACCTCCTCACGTCTGGTTTTGTTTCTTTGCTACAGGAATGCCTGGGTTTGAGGACTTTGTGTGCACAGACAGTGTTGATTGTGTGACTGACAGCAGCCCTCTGTACGGACTCGACTGTGAAATGGTGAGTTGCTCTCAGGCCCCGTTCAGACCGACTTTTAACACCCATCCTGAGACGTCCCATCACAAGTGGACCGTTGGTCAGGACACACTCGGTCTTATTAATGCATCTTGAATGTCCAGACCACTTGTGATTGGATCTCACCTCTCCGCTCCGTGTGCAGATAAATATGTACGTCAGGTCTTTGTGCACTTTATATTCTTGTGAGGATATATACATGTGTCTGTTGTCATTGTATATGCATGCATGTGTGTGTGTGCATCAGCTCATCATTGTTTCACTGTTGTGTTTCAGTGTCTGACGGAAAAGGGAAACGAGCTAACTCGTGTCTCTCTGGTGGACAGTGATGGAAACTGTGTCCTGGACGATCTGGTGAAACCTGAGACCCGCATCCTCAACTACATGACAAAGTACACAAACACACACACACATACACACCAGCCAACATCATGTACTATATTAAAATGTCAAAGCATATTTCTATTCTATCTCTTCTGATAGGTTCTCTGGTATCACCGCAGCAATGTTGCGACCAATCACAACCACCCTGAGGGACGTTCAGGCAAAGCTCAGGGCTCTGTTGCCACGGGATGCTGTTCTGGTGGGACATTCGATAAACTTCGACCTTGTGGCTCTGAAAGTGAGTCGCAGAGATGAGGCAGATGGAGCCTCTGTGTTTGAAAGAAAACATAACCCTAGTTTCCAAACTAAGTTATTTCATTCTGGAGGAACATTACCACGTGTCTTATGTCCATATGAATAAGTCTTGACCTTTGTCCTCACTGCAGCTGATTCACCCGCATCTAATCGACACAGCCCTTCTGTACAGGAAAGAGTTTGGACAGAAGTTTAAGCTCAAGATCTTGGCCGAGACGATACTGAAGTAAGTTTTCTCTTTTTTTAACTCTGTGTTTCTGTCTCTCCCACCGACTGTGGCTAATAATTCAACATGTGTTCCAGGAGGCAAATACAAACTGAAGAGATGAAGGGTCATCATCCCACTGAGGATGCTGTGGCAGCCCTGGAGCTGGCCCAATACTTTATTAAAACAGGACCTTGTCAGGTAACCCATCATGCACACACTCACACACACGCACAGGTGATACAATATTTTCATTGCATCCTCCTCATCAGGTTGTGGAGCATCACCTGGAGGAGCTGTGGGGATACACAATAGAGGAGGAGTTCCCTGACCCTCCTGCAGCCACACCGAGTCACAGGTGCAACATCCACACGTTGTTTTAGTGATTGACACCAATAGAAGGATCCTAGTCTCCATTCCAAATGTGAAATCCATCTTATCACACATCCTGGTGCACTTGACAAATTCTCTGTCCTCTTCTTTCTTGTGCAGGTTTGCAGACATATTACAGACGCTTGGCCGGTCAGTTGCCTTTATAGGGAAGCGTTCTGACGTAGATCTGGATTTGTCCCATCAGCAGTGGCACAACTCTGACAAAGAGGTTAGAAGTTATTTGGTTTTCTTCCCACAATTAACTCCTGTGCACATATCGCACTTTAGGTTTGCTATAGTTGACCTATTATTAGATATCAGGATTCCTGTATCTGAATATATCAGCAGTGACAGGTTTGATGTCTTCCTTGCATTCTCATCATTCTTCCTCTTTTTGTCTTTTCCTTTTCTTGCTCTTCCTCTTACCATTCTCCCCCTGCACTCCTCTCCCTCAGGTGCTGGCCTCTTTCAGGAGACAGACCGAGTGTCCGTTCCTCTCAGTGCTCCAGTTCTCGTCTGTCTCAGACCACCTGAAGCGCTGTGTCCCTCATCAGGAGCGGCAGTACCAGAGAGTGAGTCACTCCTATTGTGAAACTAAAGACTTTTTTTGGTAACAGTATAATAGTGTTTCCCATCAACTAGTTGGACTAGAAATGGGCTGCACGTGACGTCTGCGTGTCTTCATCCTGTGTGTATCCGTGTGTATTCATCCTGCAGGTGTGTGCAAACCTCCGTGACATGTGTGTAGTCTTTGCTGGGCCGTTTCCAGCGGGTTTCTCCGAGAAGGAGGTGAAGCAGCATTTTCGGTGCTGTGGACCAGTTAGGAAAATCAAAATGCTGAGCACAAGCGGTGGAGTAAGTCTCACCCGCATCATGATCCTTATTTTCTTTCTGATGAATTGATTTAGACGTGACAAACAACTGTCTCTGCTCAGTTGTGTAAAAGGGAAGATTTGTCCACAGAGACATCCTTGGATCTTTTTGTTTTGCTGTGGCAGTTTGTGCAAGAGAAAATATCTTTAAAACATTTTCCCTCTGTTTTGGTTCCTATTAAACTAGAGCTGGTCACATTTTTCCTCTCTCTGGATTTGATTTATTAAATTTCCTCTTTGACAATGATTGGTCTCCAGGTCCATGCAGAGGTAGAGTTCGAGCTGCTGGAGGGAGCGGTGCTGGCTTTAAAAACTTTAAATGGGCTCAGTTTGCAGGGACAGTCCATCAAGGTAGTTCTCCTTTTTCTTTCCTATTCCCTTTACAATCTATTAATTCCTAAACTTTAGTAAAGTGCTCTGTCTGGTTCTTTGTGCCTTTCCTAGGTGCAGAGGCCTGTTTATGAGTCGATGCTGGACGTGGATCTGACTCTTGACGCTTTGACGCATGACGTCCTCAACACCAGTCACCTCTACGCTGTTAAATCAAAGCCCAGTGTGACTGAGCGCATAAACAATTCTGCAAAGATCAATGGAAACACATTCAATGCAAAGTGTCCAAGTGCAACGTGTGTTAAAACCACAAATGGGTCGCACTCTGCTAAAGTGAACGATAAACGGTTGCAGCCTGAACTGTCTGAGGAAACAGTCAGAGAGACGTTTGGTCACTTTGGAGCCGTGGAGAGAATCATCCTGCCTGCTAAGCCTGGAAAACATACAAGACACGCCTACATAAGTGAGCAAAAAACACTACGGGAGTCAGATTCATGATCTCGGGTTCGATCTGCAAAGTTTGTAAAACTCTCCACCCTGTGTGTTTTACAGAGTTTGAGAGTTCAGAGGTCAAACACGCGGCCCTCAGCTCCTCTGATGATTCCCGCACAGAGGACTACATCATCTGTCCATCCCTGACTCCGCCCCACTTGCGCTCATGGGTCACCCTGACAACATCTGCAGTGGATACTGAGGGGGAGGGGGAGGGGAGTGGCCACATGCACATCAGTTCTCAGGTAAGAAAAGGGTTGTAATCACTCCAGTCAGTTGGTAAACCGCAGATTTGACTACTGACCCTCTGGTTAGTGGACGACCCACTTGACCTCCTGAGCCTGAGAGAGAGAACAAAGACCGAGCAAAGGCTGTCACCTCACACTTGGATATGTGTCGTCTGCAGGACCAGGAGATTGAGCTTGTGATGGGGAAGCTGGACCGCTGCCTGGGGAGGCTCTTTAGATCTCTCCCAGAATGCACCTTGTCTGTGGTCGTGCTGCTTGGACACGACAGGTGAGGACTCTGAGTGTCTCAGGATAAAAAAACTAATACCAAGTGAAATGTTTCTCAACCGTGTCTTCTCTTGTCTTTAGTGCTGATGACCAACGTCCTGGTCTGTGTTTAATGGAGATTAAGTCTGGGTCCAGGTGAAGGAACAAGGAACAAAATATCTTCCACCGCAACAACAATTCTTCCTCCTGTGAATCAAACCAATGACAAAAAATTTAATGATTTTCTGACCTCCTTTACAGCAGAGTTGTATATTTATACAGAATAATATACTTTTCCATTGGGAACATGTATATTAAAGACAAGTTCAAATTCTAATGAAGTACTCAAATACTTTTGTTGCCAAGAAACAAGGGAAACTACAAAGTTAAAATGCATTTGTCTCACAGGACAATAAGCCCTCCAGGTTATTTAGTTGTTGGAAGCTCAGGAAGTTTATTATATTTATGGAACAAGGCAACAGATTTATATTAAAAATCTGCAATGACTGTCCTCGTGTGTACGTTTTGTAATATTCATTATACAAAATGCCATCACTTCGTTTTTTGAGACGTGGAAAACTTTGTAATGTTACATTGCCTCTTTCATCCCCACGCTGCGTCGCAGCTGTAACTGTCAGAATCAGGTCGAGCAGGTTGAAGAGTAAAACTGAACTGTAGCTCAGTTAAAAAGACTTAAGAGTCTTTAAAAACCAGAGTTTATCATCAATATTCCAAACTTTTTAAATATGAAAAACTCTAAACCGAGTTTAGTGCATTCATTAGTGGCAGCTCTTCTGGCTCAGGAAGCCGGGGATCATGGGTAATATCCATCACTCACATGTTTTTCAGTCCAGTGAGTGGGACCACGCAGTCAGAGCTGCACTCAGCTGCTTCTTCTCTACATGAAAACCACCTCATTGCTCGGACAGGGAGCCCAACAGAATCAGTAACCTCATGTGGCTGCAAGGGGGCGCTGTTACATAGTTTAGCTTTACATTTGGGGAAATTCCCTCAAGATAGAAAACCTGTGGAGGCACAACTAATGTTTTAGAGCTGCATTATTTTGAATGAGTAAAATGAAATATATGATCAACCAACATCACTTTTGATTCATGCTTCCTTCACCTTTTTGCAAATCCATTTCAAATTTTTCAGTACATCTATTTCAAAAAACTAACCTGGAAATCAGATCAGTTAGAGTACACACGATACGGACACAGAAATACTAAGAAACATTCTTTAATTTTTTCCCCTTTCCAAGGAAATATTTAAGGATTTTTAAATGATCTTATACAAAAATGTGTACGTCTCTTTAACGTTCACACCTTTTGCATTAGAACATACTTACAGACATTGTTGCAAATTGACACTGTTACAAAACATTCAACACAAAAAAAGGTAAAGAAAACAATTCTGTACAAAACAACAAGCACCTCATGAAGGGTCAAACTGCCACCAATAATAAATATCACATTATCATTGAGAAGCTTATACATGTCTGATAAAACTGGGCAGTTGACAGAACTTACAACTTTCTTTTTTTTTTTATTTTAAAAGGGGGAAAAGAATATTTTACTGTATTAAAATACTACATAAACCCGACATTGGAAACTACAGGACATGTCAAGTGGTATTTTAGCTTTCAATTCATGAAATGTATTCACAGGGATACAGAGACTAGAGAAAGGTACATCTCCCTCACGTGCACAAACTCACAAAATATAAGACTGAATAGAGGTGATTCGTCGTTAAAACTCATGAATGAATACAAAGTGAACGCTCGGCTGTGGTGGCACTCTGGACTGAGCGGAAGATAAATGAACATTTCTGTATTTAAGCTTTTTAAGATGTGGTTCATTTGTGTGTTTATCCGGAAGAGTTGCCTGCTCCTCTGGTGTAAGATCAAAATATGGCAGCTGTCGTTGTTATGGCTTGTGTTTTCTCTTTTAAGTAGTCCAGTCAAATCAAGATAGGCTGGTGGCTTTGGAACCGTTATCCGCAGCTTCTGAGTGAACAAATGAATTTAGGGCCACTCCCGGTGACTTACGACCTTCCAGGAGAGTGACTCAAGTGCTTAGGAGAAGCCTGAGGAGGAGCCCAGTGCTGGAGCATGGCTGCTCCGCTCCTCACCTCTCGCTACCAGACATCTGGGACGTCAAACAGCGAAGTTGAAGATTCAGCCGCTGTAAAGGAGGGAGATGTTTTCAGATAACAAGAAAAAAAAACATATCTCAGATACATTTATTAACAAGTGCTGTGCAATCTATGTCATTTATCATTCCAACGCTTTGGTTCAGATTAAATATCTATCTGCCAGATTGTCATGAGATAAGGATTCAATTGATGTCTGTATAAAATATTTGGTGACCCCCTGACTTTTCCTGTTACACCACCACCAAACTCTACTGCCAATAAATCTGGTTCAGACATTCAGGATTATTTATAATCATGCTGGTGATCAATTAAAGTTTGATGCTGCCTGAACAAGGCTCCTTTCACATATAAACTGTACCGCAGACATTTTCCAGATCTATTCCTGCCAGCTGCCTCCCCTCTCCTGAACGCTCCGGACATTTTCTAGTTGTTGTGAGTCTGACCAAGACATTCTTCAAATGTGAAACTGTCCAGAAAAGTGTTCATGTCGGAACATGGCTCAATACAGAGTCCCATAACTGTGTTAGGGGAAAACTTTGTGTTTGTATAATTTCACGACCAAGTTATCAAACAATCAAAATATTCTGGTTGTACAAAATTGGCTTGTGCTTTTGTTGGTGAAGGGAAAAATATAAAGGAATAAATAATAAATCTAAATGTAATGATTATGGGGAACAAACATACCTTCAGCCTTCTTTTTCTTTTGACCTTTCCTTGCATTAGCTGCCGGGGCTTGTTGCCAGGTGACCGTCCCCTCAGCATTATTGGCTGGATCGGTGCCCTCAGGATTTCCCTCCTCCTCATCGGGGACAGGACTGAACTCTGCTAAATCGGCTGCATCTCTGCAGGGCACAGCCGCCATGAAGAGGTTTAAAAATCACAGCAAACAGGAACAGAGTAAAACAATCAGCTCTGTTTTCACTTACGTCGTCTTCAGCCACCCCTCTGATGTCTTGCTCTCAACGGCGTCAGCATTTGCCTGTCCACTTGCATCTAGGGAGCACAACAACAACAACTGGTGCATGAGAGCCTGTTTGCAGAAGTCTTATATTAAGATGAGATTGAAAATAAAACCCAAGATGCATCACTGAAATCCCCAAATATGTGTGTGGAAACAATGTCAATCCAGAACACACCGGCTCTGTCTGGTCTGGAGCAGGTGGTCATAAATAAAACTTCAAATTCTGGTTATTCAAAGACGCCTCCCTGCCCTCGTCCTCAGGGGACACTGAATCCCTGCTAAGTACTTTCCTGAGGGTGACCTGCGTGTCTGCAGCAGGAAAGTATATATGCATGCATGTGTTCACACACCATCAGTTTTCATCTTCTTGCTGCCCATGCTATCCGGGTATGAATAGTGACTCCAGCCGTCTGTAATTAGAAGATCTCCGATCCCTGGCTCTCCATGAACCGGACTGATGCTGCGTTTCCGCAAACCCCTGGAATAAAACAATAGAGCAGAGTATAAGTTACCTGCAGGAAATCTAAGGCAACAGGGAAACACACTGAATATTATGCTGAAAATAAATGTCGTCGACAGTTGTGATACATACCTGGAATATCCGAAACCACAAGTAGTGGATGAGGTATAGTGAGGTTTCACCCAGCTGTCGTCGCCCCAGGTTCTGCTGCTTTGCCTGACCTTGTCCTTCTCCTTCCCCTGGATGTACTCGGCATACGTCTGGATCCTGTAACTCTCTGCATAGCGACTGGTGTTCATAGCTGTGGGACAAGAGGAAGTCGATCAGGTTGTTTCATCGTGTTTTCGTGAGGATGGTGCGTGTCCCGTCTGGTGCGGAGGAAGGCCGTCAAAACTCACCGATCTGTACCTGGTCCGTTTGACTGAGGGACACAAACGCCGATGTGTCATCTATCCATGAAACCTGGATGTTCCCTGAGCAGATTGAAGAAAGAGAAAGTGAGTGATAAATTCAGGCTCATCCCTGTTAACAAGCAGAATAAAAAGATTTACCAAAGGCACTAAAGAGCTGGTAGAGGTCACTAGTCTTCCATTCTTTTGGGAAGGTGACGTGGAGGACATGGTCTCTTTTAGGCTGCACTGTAAGAGCAGAAAATACAGTGAAGGGTGAGAGATAACAATGACTGTATGAAAGCTTCGTTAAGTGAATCAAAACAAATGTTGACATTCAATGCTATGAATATTTTACTCACAATCTGGTCCTGTGATGTTGAGGTAGGGAATATCTATTATCCTCATCAAGAAAAGCCTAAAGGACAGGAAGTGGAAATATTAGACACCTCTCTTGAATTTTCACACAGTTCACAAAAATCCATTTGAGCGCATCTCTTACTTGTTGTGGAATGGCTCAATGAGTTTGGATCGAGCTGAGATGTGAGCTTTGGGTGGAGTCAAGAAAGAGCCTGAAAAGAAAGAGTGTTGAGCAGATCAGCTGAGCCATGTGAATTTAGATATATTTATATTGTCAAGCAGGACCAGTGAGATCGTGCGTGTTACCCAGGTAGTTGGCCATGGAGACGAAACAGAGGCCAGTGATGTAGGCGTCATACCCGGCCTCGTGGAGCTGCTCCTGGGCTGTGTCGTAACTGGGGTACCCCTCTGCAGTTTCTGGAACAGGTACGGAGAAGAAAAAAGTGTCAGCAGCATATTATTGCAGGAATAAGTTTTTTAAAAAAAATAAAGTTTTCTCACCAACTTGTGGTGACTTGAAGGGGGTCTCCTTCAGCTGCTTCTCCAGCTCTGCCAGAGACGTGTTAGTGATCAGATCCTGCAACACCACATTTAAAAACTCATGAAAGAAATCTGGATGGATTCACCAGGTCACAATCAAACCAGTTCATTCAAATGGGTTTTAATAAGTTACTTACATCCTGAGCAGTTAAAGATAATTTTGAAAAATGTGAGTTTTAATGTCTACCTTAAAAGGTTGAGTAGAAGCCATCAACTTTGTGTCCATTAGTCTGCAAGTCAACGGGCAGGATAGAAGAACACATTAACAACAATAAAGCAAAGAGCTTTTTACTGTTAAGAGGATACAAAAATGAATTTAGCAGTAGAGCGATGAGTTACCTTGGGAAGACGCACATTGTGACCTCTTTAAAGTCTTGAAGATCCTGCAGAAAGGAGTACTGGTATAAATTATGCATGAATGACATTACTTAGCTTTAAACTGCTATTTTTGTGAAGCAAAAGAGGCTGAAGATTAGGCAGCTGGTAAAAGCTCATTTTAAAATGTCCATCTGGAGTAGGTACCTCTGGAAGAGGGCAGTAGAACTGGTGGATGGTGTGCATCACATCCAAGAGCATGTTGTGGCCAACCACGAGTTTACCCTGTGAATCAGAGGAGAGGGGTCACAGGTACGGTTCACACCAAAGCCAAACATATTTAAAAAGAACTGTCATTCAAAGAGGCGACTCACAGATTTAGAGATGGCGTGGATGACCCTGGAGAATCCAACAGCATCGTTTAGCTCCTCCTGCTCCCTCTCCAGTTTCTGCTGCTCCCTCCTCTTCCTCTCCTCTTCATCTACTCTGCAGACCTGGATGAATCGCTCTTTCTGCAAACCAACAAATTGCAATGCACCATTCTATACAACGCAAATTAAAAACAAAACAGGAGGCGAGACCATTTTAATTAAGAAATGATTTAACCTTTTCGGTTTCCACGGTTTCCACATGAAGCCCCTTGGGAAACCTGCGAGAGCGAGAATAACGTTAATCTACGACAAACACACACACACATCAACAACAGTGAATAGGTTTGTGAGACTCACTTCCAGTTCAGGGTCTGGTATATCAGCTTTCTCTGAAACCTGGCAAGGAAATATAAATATAGTGAGCAGGGATTCAAATACAAACTGAACATGGTAAATACAAACAGCGTAGATGGGGCATTTTGAGAGAAGCTGTCGTTTACCCTGTGCATGGCTCCAAGTTAACGGACTTCTCTGAGTTGGTGAAGAGGGCCTCAACTTTCTCTCTGGAAAAATGAAGCGGAAACAATCAAAACATAATTTTGCTGCATTTGTTTTGAAGGTTTGGAATTAGTAAATTTAATATACTCGTTTGTAATCACATTTTTGAGTCACTGTCACTGCAGTGGCTTTGTAAAAACAGGAGTCTTAATGTTCTTTCATATACTAAGGAATACTACTACTGAGGAATTCTGGGGCATTGTTTCTGGGTCGTGCTCATTTTACCCCCAAGGAAAGAAAAACAGGTCATTTAATCTAGGTCCTCAGTGTGAAACAGGAGCCACCACATGGCCTGAAGTGAAGACGTTTCACTCACACCTGAAATCTGGGCTGCACCACATGTGCCGTAACACTTACACCACCCTGTTGATGAAGTCTTTATGTTCATCAGGTACATGTGCGGGGCCTTTGGAGGACGATGGGGAGATGTAGGACGGTGTCCCGAGGCCATTAGCGTGTTGATTCCTCCTGTCCTCTGTCTGCTCCCTCAGCTGGGCTTCCTCCTCTTGGTTTAAGTATGGGATTCCTTTGAAAATCACAAAGATCTGAATTTTACTTCTGTGTGCATGACTTTCTGTAGTTGCTCTACACAAACTGTTTCTTTTATTATTGCATTTATCACATTAAAACATTTTGATTCAGTGATGTGGCACGTCTTCAACAACATTTGCAACATGGGGAAAAGGTAGATACAAGTAAATCAGAGAATCAATGATCTTGCAGGCTCTGCTAAGAAGCAAAACAAACAAGGAGGAGGACCGTGTTCGGTTGTACAGCGAAAAAAACAACTATGGATTAAGTCATGGCTGAGAGGGCTTACACATTTTGAAGCACAAGCTTGAGGTGAATTGGAAATGTAGTGTGTGTGTGTATAATTTATGTCCGACTCAATCTGTAGCATTGACATTATTTTGTAAACCTCTCACACTTTGGGATTTGGTTTGAAAGTGGTCTGATAATCAACACTTAGCATGAATGAACCACAAATGAACATGATTTTAATTTGAAATGGTTTGATATCGAAACCCATGAAGAAACAGACCAAGCATTCACTAACAGTTTATGTAGTTACGTAGATCCTTTTGATAAATCAGTTAGTGGTCAGATAATGGGAATAGATGCCCAGCACTAAGCATCATGAAACAAAAAGTACATTTCACTGTCATTCTGTGCTGCACTCACCATGACAGAACACCTTGTTGAAGTCAAATCCCTGACTGGCCAGAAAGTCGATGCTGGAACTCTGGAAAAGAAAACAACCGACACTGAAATAAGATTTTCAAGGCCGACCAAGCAGGAACGGATATAAACCATCTTGCTGTTTCAACAGTGACTTACTTGACAGATGAACTTTATGTCGGGGGACGTCCTGTTGAATGGTTTCGGGAATACATAGAAATTAAAAGGCTTTATGATATACCTAGAGAGAAGAGATGAGAGGAAACAGAGGTAAAAAGCTGGGATCACTTCCATCATTAGAACTTAGTAGACAAATATCTTTGCAAATACTTAAAAATAAAATGTGGGATAACTCAATGCTCTGAGGCATTGGCCCACGTGACACTCCTGCATTGATAAATCCAGGAGAAGGAACAAGGAGTAATTGTTTATTTTGTCCAGTTAATGAGTCTAAAATTGTCCCAGAAAGGATTCTCCATGAGTTGGGCTCATTTCAGTACTTACGAAGCAAAATTTTTCTGATGTCACGAATAAGATTTAAATATGAGCAGCTGACTGTCGGGAGTCCTTTGGGAGAAAGTACTTCAAATTTGTCCAAGAAACCACAGTCAGATTTAAAATTCTGCAATTGATCGGCAGATATCACTCACTTTGACTTGGCTTGGTCGTACTTGAATGTACATAATCCAAACTGGAACAGCAGGAAGTCCATGGAGTGCTGGTGGAAATAAAAAAAAGAAAAGAAGTTTAATTAGATAAACAAACAGACCGCCACCAAACTGTGGAGGGATGCACAGGATCTGTGTGCAGGAGACTCAGCCTCCTCCTCCTAATGTGGACACTTGTCCCTGTCCCCTCTCCCTGAGTTCATTTGTCCTAGTGTGGTGTGATCTGTTCTTTCCAGGTCTTCATGTAGAGTGGACATCCTATCTGCACCTGGACGTTTCTTGATCATAGGCCATGTTCAGACCTGTCTAGATCCGACAGCATTAAGGATGTGTGTTTACACCTGAAATGAAAATACTTCCTCCAATCTCACTTCCCTGCTCTATATGCAAATAATCACACCCATCATTTCCGTGTTGCCAAAACAGTGAGCGAGAGAGAGAGAGGAGTCAGGAGCAGTATATGAACGTTCTGCAGCTGTGCTATGAAGAAAGATTTTAACAATGTATGTGTTGATGTTGTGATGGTGAAACAAATCAACGCATGAACTCTGAGAACCGTAACAACATGTTTCGTTCATTGTTAAACTGTGGGTCAGAGGATGTCAGCTGAGGTGCTGCTCCTTCATATGTGGCCTGGGACGCATTTGCATTCACACATTGTAAAAAAATTAAAATAAAAAAAGAACCTGACCACATGAGCCATGGACCAACTCTGAATCTGATTTAGTGATTACCTCTCAGGTCACATCTGGGTGCGTTCAGACCTGTACTTAACACTTGTAATGGGATAACACGGGATGGATATCCGTGTAACACCAACCACAAAGTAGCTCCCTTCCTCTGGTGCTCCTCCTGGGGTTAATCTATAAAAAGTTTTCTCTGGAGGTATTGAGAGTTGAGGGTCCCTGTGAACAGGGTGATGCATGCTGCACACTTGAACTGCACCTGTGACTTGTGGGAATGAAACTGAGCAGACATCACCACCATCATCATCATCATCATCCAGCTCTGCTGACCTTTTTGAGCTTGGTGTACCGCTCCTCCGGCGTGTCCAGTCCGTTGGTCAGTGCACTGACATTGGGACCGTCGCTTATCCCTGAAAAACACAAGTCGCACATGTCACATTTCGCGGTTTCAACCGTCACGTCCATCGGCGAACCGAGCTCCGCGACGCTTACCTGAAAACTCTCCATCGATGGCGAGAAAGTCCGCCTCCTCTATGGCGCTGTACACCGTCTTCAAACACCCCTTGTAGTCTGCGGAGAAGTGAAAAAAATCACAGCGGGGTTAAATGTCGCCGAGATGCGGACATCGTGCTTAACCCGCAGAGCAGCAACACAGACATCCCCCCCACCGCAGCTCGCTAGCCCGTTAGCTAGCCCGTTAGCTTAGCTAGCTAGCTAAAAGAAGCCGCGCAGAGCCGTCGCCTCTGCGGGAACACGACATGCCGCTGCCGGCGGTGATCATTTCCACCGTGTCTAAGACAAACCGAATAAACCCCGAGAGGGACACGTGTCCGTCTACTCACTCTTCCGTGTCAGCTCCATCCTGCACAATGACTGAACCCGGCTGACAGCTAACGCTAAAGTTAGCCTCCGTCCACTGGCTTTTAATGGACTCACAAACACTTCCGGGCCGCAGCCGCCACCGAGAGGCTCCGTGTATTTATACAAAGTGCACGATGGTTGTACCGCGTTCAAAAAAACAGTTGATCTAAAATCAGTTATTCAATGTTAAATAAAATAGTTTAAAATCAGTTATTCAATGTTAAATAAATTAGTTTAAAATCAGTTATTCAATGTTAAATAAATTAGTTTAAAATCAGTTATTTAATGTTAAATAAATTAGTTTAAAATCAGTTATTCAATGTTAAATAAATTAGTTTAAAATCAGTTATTCAATGTTAAATAAATTAGTTTAAAATCAGTTATTTAATGTTAAATAAAATAGTTTAAAATCAGTTATTCAATGCTAGTAAAATGATTTACTCCCGATTGTAAATTATTAATTGATTATTTAAGATGTCATTTATTAACATTGCATCATAAAATAGGTTATTTTATATTTAAATTGTTTTTTTTTTGTTTTTTTTTTCAATTTCCCAAAATGCAGATTTAATGTGAAATTGTGCAGAGAAACTAAAGAATGATGGTCACAAATAGAAATCCAGGAAAATGGTTTGAGACTAAAATAGAAATATTAATACAGTGATTTGTTCATTGCCTTTGCTTTTCTTCAGGAGGACACGAACGTATTTGTTGTGTTGCATGCACAAGAGCTGGAACGTGTTTATTTCAGAGTTTAAATTCAAGATGCGGTGGAAAATGTCTCTGAGTCATTCTGGCGGTGCAACTTGGTTTTAACTGAGACTGAGCAGTTCATGCAATTATTATCTACTCTTTGAATTGAGGGATGAATATTAAAAAAAACAAGTCTCTGTTGGGGGAAAATGTCTTCACAGTGAAAAAGGGGATGATGTGTTCTCTCCATTGAAATGCAAAGATGACATTTCCAAAAAAAAAAAAGTTTCTACAAGACAGGATTTCTCTTTAATGTAGAAGAAAAGCAGACTTCATCTTTTAATGTTTTCTCCAGGGATGTAAAACTGTAGAATTGTATATTTTTTGACGCAACCTTAACAAATATAGAAATCAGGTTTTCAAGCACACAACAGAGATCTTCATTATCTTACTGTCAGATATAGTTGTTTATTATTAATATTCAAAGAGTTGTGCCGTTTCCTCACTATAATCTTATGATATTATACATTCACTTATAGGTTCTTCTTCTTTTCTTTTCTTCTTCTTCTTATGTATTTCTCTAATTATACAAATTGCATCTAAGATCAAAGTCCTGATATTAAGAAAAGAAAGAAAGATGAACCAAACATTAGGCTGATGAGCAACTGATGTACAGGTTGATGTTTATTCTCCAAGAAACAAAGAAACAGGTAACTGTGGCTCATCACATGGGTCATCAGCTGGGCACCTCCAGTCAAAGAGATGTTTTGCTCCTTTAACCTCAATCTATCTCTGGGTGGCTGGGGAGTACCCCCCCATGCTGTTTCCTCAGCTTCCTCCTCAGCCACAGCCCTTTGCAGCCTCCTCACTCAGATCTATTGTGGCTTTTTGATTTCTTCAGGTACTCTGGCTTCCTCCCTCAGTCCACAGACATGCATTCTGGGGTTTTGACCGGAGGTTTGAACGTGAGAGTGAACGGTTGTTTGTATGTTGTTCCCTGTGATGCACATGCGATCTGTCCAGGATTTACCCTGCCTCTCGCTTAGGCTCGGATCGGCTCCAGCTTCCCCTGTGGCCCTCAAAGAACAGATGGGTGGATGAATGATGCTTTGCCCCTGTGACACCCATGCTGATGAAGCCCCGGCACCCACCTCCACTATAGGAGAATGAAAGCCCTCCAGCCAACCTCCTTACATGTGAGTGCTGACTGCTAAATCAGCATATAGGACGGACTCTTATAGGACTGCTATAGGACGCTCTTGGCAGCAATGGATAACATCACACACGTGGGGCCGGAGTCATGTAGAGGTTATTTCCCTGGGGAACTGGAGCTGCAACTGGAGCTGCCTTGTTTACTCCCAAATTTCACCTTTTCCTGGGTGTGAGACGTCCTGCTGAAACTCTCAGGCCTGTGCAGACCTGGTGAAGCGGGTGAGGGGCTTGGCTTACGACAAAGGTCGACTCTATCTCCAACATGTCTCAATCACTTGAGCCAGTTTTCTTGGCATGACGTCAATTCACCATCTGCAGTGCTCCTGGGACAACGTTGTCCTACGTCCTGACAGAATGTGCTGGAGACAAGAGGTGATGGCTAAGGGAGCGGCTTCTTTTTTGCCAAACCACCAGTGGAGGTTTGAAGTATGTTGCTCTGTTTAGGAAACTGAATCTCGCCCGTGGTTCCATCCTACATTGTCCAGTCATATACGTTTTCGAGGTCCTGCCACACAACATGCCCTCTGGTACTCTATCACTGTTATCAAATCATTTTCAAATGTTTTACATATATTGAAAATCTTTGCACACAAGCCAAAACTCCCGAACGTTCTGATTTTGCAGGAGTTCTTCTCCTTCAGAACGACTACTGCGATAACTCTGGGATGAGTTCATGTTTCCCTGCTGCTCCAATGAGGTTCCGCAGGGTTTTTATGGAATTCAGGGCACTGGAAGAGTTGATGCTGCTCTAGATTTCCTGATCATACCTCTGTGGAAGTAGAAATAGATCAGGCTGACAAATTAAACGCTAACACAACAGACAGGGCAAATTAACCGGATTTAATTAAATGTGCTTGATGAGTGGGAGACAGCGTGTGTGGTTGTGTTAAAGTGCATTGAACCTCAACGGAATCACAATGGATCTATTATTATTATTATTATTTTTGACTGACCTTTACGCTGTCATTTCTGATTTACTGCTCTTCTCCCACACACTTTGCAGCAGAACGTTGAAAACCCTGTGATTACTCAAACTTTGATTTGACGTTATGGGGCTTTAATGTCCGTCACAGCTGTGAGCAGAAATGTCACCTCCAACTGCTGAGCTAAACGTGAACATTTCTGAGAAAAAACGTATGCATATATACACAATATATATATATACACACTCTGAAAGGTTTTCTTCCCCATTATTTTCACCTGCAGACATCTGTGAGCTGTTGTGGTCAGTGAGTAAGTGATGACATATTTGCTCTCGCTTGACTCAACCTGCTTCATATAAATCTCAGCGAAGCTGGACGTGTGAAATCTCTTTTTTTCTATGTTGAGCAGTAAAATTTAAAATATTGATAAAATAATAAATGACTACACAAAATACAATTTTTACCACACAGGAAATCTTTTATTTTACAGAACGAACAGTGCAGAGAATATTTGTATTGATGTTAATAGTTACTATGTGGTTTTAATTGTGTTTACTTTACACGTATGCTTATTTATAACAAAGTCTATGGTTAAACTGTAAAATATCAAGCCTCAGTTACATTTCTTTGTCACAATGGTCTTGAGTACACTGAACTAGTTTTTCGTCTCTGTAATTTCTCCTGTTCATACTAGCACATAAATTTCTGAGCTAAAAGTTATTTTGAATATAAGTATAGTTATTTTAAATGAGACTTTTCTGTGTCACGAACTCGGCATGAAAACACTTTCCGAGGAAATACAAAGTGAATTTCACATTACAAACACTACATCTGGAAGTCACCCACTTAGCCGAGTTTGCTGAAGCCTCATATTAACTTCAGCTAAGTTGTGAAAGTATTTGTTTTATGCAGAATGAGAACTGTGGATTTTGTCAAATAGTCAAATAACCACTATCGCTTCTCTGTTCCAGGATACATAGTCACAGATCATGTAGCTTGGTCACATTACTGTCCCCAGCTCAGGGTTGTCAGCATGTTGCCAAAGGATCTGAAGATATCCAGTCAAGAATTAAACAGAATTATCCGAAAAAGTTTTAAACGCATTTGAATTTCACCAGCGATGAGCCAGATTTCCAAACACGTGAAAGGACCCTTTAACGTGACATCAGGGCGATGGGGAGATGAAACCATGTGATGACGAGTGACACACAATAAACATCCTCATGAACTGATGCAGTCTCGTGGCAGCATTCGAACCTTGACGATGAAACAACACCAACTTTGACATTTCTAAATTAAGGCCAGTGCCTCTACAGTATATATGAGCACATAATATGTCAAGTAACATCATGTGTGTTTTGTAGTTGCCAACATTAACTTATCAAACTCCCGGCAGGATTAACCCACTGAGGGGCCTCGGGGCAAAACTAAGCTTTGTGCAGAGTGTGTGTATCCTCACATCTGTCACTCACTGTCAATGTATATTGACGGCTTCAACGTATTTTCCTTCGAGTCCCACATCCAACCAGCCTTTGCTGTGATGGAATATTAATTCGCCCCATGTTTGAGGTGTGTGACAAACAGTCCCACTACAGAGACATATAGATAAGGATGTAAGATTTGTTTCTTATCGCAATTAAAAATGTCCTTAACACTGAAGATTAGTCAAGTTACTACAAATCTGCTGATACAGTGAACCACAGTGTCCAGAGCTCTGCTTTTTTGTCTTAATTGGCATATTCTGATCAAAATACCCAAAATTCGATCGATAGGTTGCTCAACAGGATGAGTACTTTAGAAAATAGATGAGTTGAAATTTTGTATTGACGTTTTTGGAACGTGCAACACTTCAGCCAGAATTTTTTTTTTTATGTGGACTTGTTTGAACAAGCAACTGAAAGCATATCACCTACACCGGGATAGTAGAATTCACTCAAATCTACATTCAAGTCTTTAAATCAAATAATACAGTTTCTGTCTCCATCAATGTGATGTGATCGATAGAGAAATCTAATGTGAGAAACATCAATTTAAAATACTTCAGACATCCCATCATCAAGCTATTCTTCCCCTGCTGCCTGTTTCTATTTGCTGCAGCGCAACAACTTTTATCAGGAAAGACAGGATTTCTTTCCAGTTTATCTCTTTTGGCTTTTACTGTACATTTATTTGACAACTGTAGTTACTTGTGAGATTTAAATTGGATATAAAAACATGTTGCATTGCATTGTTAAAGATTAAAACAGATGTTGCAACCATTTTTTGATTTCTGACAGATTCTGACTGAGTTGTCAGCTGTTTCACCCGAACATTTCCTCTCAGAATTCAGAGTCAAAGGCGCTTACTTGAAAAACCTGCGCTTGAATGTACAACTTTTACTTGTCATGAAGGATCTGGATTCTTCTGTCATGTCCAACAAATTGAATCAATTACTCTCTCACTCACCCAATTAGAGATTTGTTCCTATATTCTTTGATATGACTTGATAATTACTGATGATAACCCACTTTTACAGCCGCACTGTGGTTTTAAAAAATATATTTAAAAAAAACATCCCTAAACTTCTTCAATGGTCTTTTTAGTTTTTAAGAGATTCTCGAACCTACTTGTTCAGTCTTCACATCATTGTGTCTCTTGTGCACATCAAAAAAGCAGTTTCTCATTTCTTTGAACAAGTTGCAAATGCTTTGGTACATCCATACAAATTATAATGTACAGTTCTCTGCTGTTTCCTACATTATTGTTGGTCAAAATGTATTATAATGGGTCTCTGTTGAATAGTCTCACCCCCCCCACACAACATTTAGGCATTAGTTCATCGCTAAAGTCTTTACATGAAAAAAGGTTGAACAAGTTGTCATAATATGTCACGCATCTTTCTATATTTCTATACATTTCCATTAGATTTTTTTTTCTAAATCTGTCCTGAATTGGTAAATTGCTTCCAGGCACGTCAGGAGGTGTAGGAAGGCTGCACTGTAAATCCTACAGCACTGCATGTATAGTTTTCCCTAAGGAGATTGTCCTATGTTCACATTTCTTCTTTGTTTCTGTTTGTTTCTGTCTTTTCCTTTCTGTATCGCAGTGACACGGTCTGTCAACAAATTACAGTACGAACAGTAAAAGCGTAAATGTGAATCTTGTCCAATCTCCCACATGCACTAAGGTGTAACTTCCAATTTACAATAATTGTCCTCAAAACTTTAGCCATACTTTACATCCGAACATCCCTCCAGAGTACACTGTTATATTGACAACATGACTTAACAATTTGACTGTCTGATCCCTGACGGCACTGACATGCTCATTGACACAGATATTTACTTTTGAGAGATGAACTAAGGATTTTGAGCAGGAGACTGGCTTTTGCAGGTCTTCCATGGTGTTTTGCTATTTGTGCGAATTGTTTTGAGAAATGCACTTACTGTTTTGCCAATGTCGAGGATGATTCGAGGAATGTGCCAAAGCGACTGAGAAAAACTGTAACAGAGTTGTTCGTTTGATCCAAAGGGGACATCCACCACAGGAGGGGGCTGCTCTCCACAGTTTCAGCTGAGTTGCTTTTAGAGGGTCCCTCCTTGCTTCATTTCACACACATGCTCACGCTCTGTGACTTCTGAGGACATTACATTGTCTTACATTCATTTCCTGGAGATTTACCTTAACCAGAGCTACCAGTTGCTTCACACTAAGTCCCCCCCCTAAGCCTATTACCTCAATGTAAACTGGACCGTACCATAACCGTAGACGTGTCTTCACTTTACTCGGCCTTGGAACGACCTACCTGAAGAGGTCAGGCCTCGCAGAGTCGCTGACTTCTTTTAAATCACTTTTCAAAACCCATTTTTATAGACTTGCTTCCATGTGATGTCGTTATTTAAAAATCGTTTTCTTCTTACCTTTCATTTTACCTGTTCATTTATTTTTATTGTCACATCATTACTTTTATGTGTTGAAGTTTTCATGTGACATTGCTTCTATATTTACTCATTTTATTTGAACACCACTGTTTCCGAACTGAACGTGGTCCTCTGGCTTCCTTGTCACATCACATCCTGCAGATTGTTATTTCTCTTATATTTACTTTTCTTTCTTTGCTGTCAAAGCACTTTGTAAACTCTGTTTTTAAAAAGTGCTGTATAGATAAAGTTTATTATTTATTACTTTTACATTGAAAAATAGAACGATTTACGTTATAGGGACTTGTCTTCCCATAAGGACAACCAGTCCTCATAACATTGGTCCCCACAACATGACTGATTCCTTGTCACACACATGGCCACATGCTTGAGTTCACTATAAGAGCTCTCCTCTATCGCTATATATTTTTTCTTTTCCATCAGAGCACATCACGCTTTTGCAGCCAAAGTGAACACAACAGGGAAGCTATAGACGAAACGAAAGAAAAGGAGAGAGGGCGGGAACGCAATTCATGGAAAAAGCTGACTGAGACGACACCATCAGCATCAAGTGACTGTGTCCATGTGAGTGTGTGTGGGTGTGTTGTCTGTTTGGATGTCGCCACAATCAACCCTTTTTTTAGAGCAGATAAAAAAATTGAATCGAGGCCACCGGGGGATAAAAGAGGGAACGAACACGTCAGTGAAAAGAAGCAATCTGAAAGGCCGAGTGAAGGTCAAGGAGGACGGGAGGCCGGTGATTTATAATCTAGCAGGTGTGTATAACAATGAGCACTTAAGACTGAAGGAGTCCTGGTTAAAAAAGAAAAGAAAAGAAAGACAGTCTGGTTGTAATGTGACAGTTAGTGGTTCAATAAACATTTTCGCAGCTGTCACACACATGAAAACACACACACACACACACACACACACACACACACACACACACACACACACAAAACAGACACACAGAGGGGTCCCGCTTTTATAACCTGCTCAGACAGTCGTGTTATTGCTCTCCTAATCAAGCGTGAGATTAGGTGGCAACACACAAGCAAAAACCTGATGTTGACATGTCCTGTGCCATTTTCATCACACACACACACACACACACACACCCAACACACACACACGCTCTGTGTTTACTGTAAGCCGATCCTTCTGTGAACAGAGACTGATTTGCTTTCAGGCCGAACAGAGAAATGACTGATGTGGTTTATCACTTTATAAATGTTCGACGGGAAAGAGGCAGAGATTTACAGGAGACAGTAACAGATAAAAGTTTTTCAGATTTGTGGAAATGTAACAGATAAGTAAGAACTAAGAGATTGATGGCAATTTAGTGAGAGGAGTTTTTCTGGCTGGCTCTCTCCGGTCCGGTTCTTTGCTTTGAAGGAACTTGTGGGAGGATGAGGGGTTTGACTGAAAAGGAGGACCGCAGTGAATCTCAGCTCGGAGACGAGGAGGACAGATGCCGGCCCTCCCTGAGGTGAGACACATAAAATCAATTTATCATCTCCCATCACCAATGTTCACAAACAACCTCATTCATCATATTTTGGAAACTAAACATATCCCACATGCTGCTTCTTCTGAAATCCCAGTTATTTGCTGTGGAGGCGACTGGAAATCTAAAACTAAACACCAATGGTCTGCACAGTGTCACAATCCAAATTTGTCTTGGCGACTGTGAGACATTCAACACAAACACAGACTCAACATTTAGTAGAATTCACAGAAAATGAAATATTCTTGCAACCCACTAAAACTGAAATACACAAAAGGCTTCAACAGAAGAGAAAATGTGATTTATGGTTATAAAGCTACACTAATCAATACTGTTACATTGAAAAATATCTTTCAACTTACTTTACATAATGTCAGAGACATTTATCGTTTGAATTTGCCAACAAAGAATTTTAAGCATTTTTATGCTCAATGTGTTGATTTACCATTTTCATTTCCAGTATTCTCATTTCAGATGCCAGCAATTTTCTGTTTAATCCACTGTACACTTCATTCCAAAAGGCACAGATTGTAAGGAGCTGGTGAGCAAAGTGAAATATTGAGCAGCTCACGGAACTGCTAGAGACCAGAACAGAACTAAATGAAGGATGAATATTGGACTAAAATTCATCAGGTGACCAACATGTGTCCAAACGGATGGTGACGTCACTGCATGGCTGCTGGATGCTGCAAAACTGTCTCAAAGGTTATTTGATTGCAGGTTTCATCTCATAAACAGCTACGTGCGTGAATCTGACTTTATTCTTTCTTACAAATGTTATTCTGAAAACTTAATTCCAGCTCGTTCCTTCAGATGGTCTCTCTCTGCTTGAAGTTGGACTGTCAGCTCGTGAAAGACCTGCAGGTGAGAGTGATCAAGATTTTGTCCTGGGAACTGATGTGACCTGTAATGTGACCTCTGTCATGCAAGATTCAATGTGGTGTTAACTATTTAGCTTTGTTGTTTGTGAAACTTGCTCCAATGTTGAGGTCGATCTAAGAGCCTTAAAACTATAGCAGCTAAAGATGTGGCTGGATAATGTTTTTATTATTTATGTAACACACGTGAAGGTGTGAGGTGACACCAGAGCAGCATGAGGATGTTGCACCTCCCGTTTTGTTTATTGGCCTCGGAATGAACGTAGGTGTCTGCAGTTGTTTTCTCTGTGTTACATATAAAACAAAATCATCAACATGGGGGATTTTATTGACTAAACAGACACATACACACGCGCTGGGCTGAACATTGGTTGATGATAATCACAGCCTGTGATGGTACTCACTGCCACAGTCATTTTATGAATCACTTCCAATTTCCCAGGCCTCTGACTCTGCAGGATAGTGGGCAGTTACCATCCAGCTTCCTCAAAACCTGCTCATGCTACTCCCACTTCTAATGTTCAACACCAACACGAGATGGATGGATAGAGAGAGATAGATAGATAGATAGATAGATAGATAGATAGATAGATAGATAGATAGATAGATAAATAAATAGATAGATAGATAGAGAGACAGACAGATAGATTGATAGAGAGATAGATAGATATAGATAGAGAGACAAACAGACAGAAAGACAGATAGATAAATAGATAGATAGATAGATAGATAAACGGATAGATAGATAGATAGATAGATAGATAAACGGATAGATAGATAGATAGATAGATAGATAGATAGATAGATAGATAGATAAATAGATAGATAGATAGATAGATAGATAGATAGATAGATAGATAGATAGATAGATAGATAGATACATAGATAGATAGTTAGATAGATAAATAGATAGACAGACAGATAGATAGATAGATAGATAGATACATAGATAGATAGTTAGATAGATAAATAGATAGACAGACAGATAGATAGATAGATAGCCAGACAGATAGATTATGTATATGATCGACTTCAATGCTTCCAACCACAGCAGATGTGACCTGACAGGCAGCTTAATCAACATTTTTCAAAGAGGATTTTTTGGAGAATATCTCCAACTCTGCAGATCCCAGCTTCAGAAACCTCGCCAGTCGAGGGACACGCACATATTTTTCAACAACTCAGCTCACCTGTTTTCAAAAGAGTCTGTGGTTCGAAATGATGGGTTTTTAAAATTACCACTACGCTGGTTTTGACGCCAAAGTCTAAATAGAGTGCTTTTCCAAAACATTTCCACAGAGATGCTCAAATAATGTTTCTCAGTTGCCACCTCATTTAACTGAAAAATGGCCTTTAGGCACGGCTGGGTCTAGATCTGCTGCCTGTTCTGATTGGATAGACCTGATGAATTGATCCATTTTTAAACCAAACACAACATTTGAGACAAATTACTGAATTTGAAAGGACAAAGGGACAAATAATACTTTTTCCACAGAAGTCCACTTGTAAGATCTTTTAGCTTGAACTTTTTGTTTTTGTTTTACTTCCTCTTGTTGTTTCATATGTGTCGGTGCAGTTATGATCTTGACAGACACTTCAACGTACATCTGTGTGATAAGAACTGCCTAAAATAATAGAAACCATCTTTGAGGAAAATGCACTTTGACTTTTTCTCTCATCCACCTGCACAGAGGAGGCGGGGTTTGTAAGTTATACAGCAGCAAACAATAAGGGGGTGATCAAGATGATTTGGCTTTACTTTTGGGAGCTGTCGTCCATCTTTATTGTCTATAGTTTATATTTTAAAGTGACACCTCTATCACCATTGAAATGTTCACTGCAGGGAGATGGTTGAATGGTCCCCATCTCAGATTAGAAACATAGATGATCAGATACAAAGACGGAAGAAAACTAGACAACACAGATGCCTACTTCAAGAGTCACATTAATTACTATTGTCTCGGAACTTCCCACACATCGTTCCTTCATGTGCATCGGTTTCTTCTGCAGCTCAGCAGAGGTCACATGAGTTTGGAAGATTCATTTTGCTTCAGGTTTTTGACATTTCAACCAAACGCATACGTGTAACTGATTAAAAGAAACGGAAGCTGTGCATGTTGGCTCAATGGACACACTCAACCATGTTTTAATGCGTGTCAGAACTTAAAGCCAAAAATCCGAAATTAACATTTTTCAATTAAGACCCGTGTGACATTCTAATATTATTCTGCTTTTACAAACTTTCCTTGGACGTGCATACATTCCATTTGGAATATGAGTCACAGATAAACTGATGGGAAACAAGAAGAACGCTATTTTGTTTTTGCCGGAGTTGTTACAGTACGTTACATGAGCGCACCTAAATAAAAGGGAAGAGAGTTTTCCTGCAACACAACAATATCAGCTTGGACAGATGGGAAACTCATCGTCACTGACTGTGTTGGCCTGCAGCAGTCTCTCTGTCCCATCACTATTTTCTGCACATTTCACTTTGATGTGTCCTTTCTATATATATATATATATATATATAAATATATATATATATATGAGAGTTGATTCATGCACAGTAATAGCTCCTGCATCTTTGAGTTCCTTGATTCCTCTGTGTGACGTAAAATGTGATAACAACACCCTGAGTCATCGCTGGATGAAAGTTATATACATACAAAGGTATAAATGTCAAATTGCAATTTACAGGGCAGTTTCTCACTGAGTATTGGTTTAATTGGATTTATATCAGAATACTGCTCCGCATTTAAACACATCATAGGGATGGATGTTAACACAATAGTCAGCGTGTGTAGGTTTGTGTGAGTCAGTGAGAAAATCAACTTAATCAAAAGAAGAAGTTGTTTGTTTAATTGGCGTTTTAATGAAGCGACTGTCTGATGTTTAAGTATATTTTCTGTATGTGACGGTGCTCAATTATCTAAAGCTGGTGCGTGGGAAGAGCATGTGCGGTATATGAATATGCACACACACACACACACACACATGGATAAGTAGGATAAGTACCTTCCCACACAGTGCATTATTTGGCCATTCAGAGCATCAGTCAGTCACTCAGGAAGCTGAGGAGCCATCTACTTTGATGTCAGTCACTCCATCAGTTGGTTGATCAGTCTCGCAACCAGGCGTTAGATACGTATATACAGAGATGAAGGGAACCATCAGTTTGTCTTCTGCATTTATTACATCTGTATTTCTTCATGCTCCTGAAAGATTTCAGATACTGGCAGAGCGAAAGTGGAGCAGATCCACTGGAAATCGTGAAATATAAATAGTCTCTGTTTTTGAGATGCACATCATCACTCCTCCACTGTTGACATGTTTGTTACCGTCTCGACTTTGTGCTGCCCTCTAGAGGATTTGTTGCTTAACAACCGTAACAACGTAAAGGTGTTGCGTGGGCAGTGACTGTTCATCATTTGAAAGGGACGTGTCTCTTTGTGTACATGCAGGCAGCGCGAAGGAGGAAGGAAATGTCAGTTTCTGCGTTGGCTCACCACCGACACCAGACTGAAATATCACAGTTTCATTAGCACAGCTCACACACACACATTCACACAGCTCATCTATACAGCGCCTCACTATCACTCGGATGCACATATTGACCATCTGATGCACCGTTGTCATGGGCAACTTGGGGCTCAGCATCTCTAGGACACTTCTACATGTGGACTGGAGAAGCCACCGACCCTCCAACGATTGGACGTTAGTGTTTCCCAGAGGATGAATCTTATTTAGTTTGGTGATCCCTTCACTTTGTTTGGAATTGACAGGTGCAGGGTTGAATGAAAAGTTTCATCAAGCTTGGATTGCCATGAAGTTTAGTACAAACATTCAAGAAGACGAACAAAAACACACGGCCGTTCATCGACTTTGCCCCCGATGACACCATGAGATCGTAATTTTTAAGCAAACTGTCTCATCACCTATAGCCTGCTACGAAATCTGGTACAGACAGTCATGTCCTATTTAAAATAAACTGCTACTGCTTTGGTAGCCACCCCTGAATTTTTCCCCTGGTGTAATTAGCTGTTCGGGATTTTAACTAAATACCTGCAGAAGTGACCGTGACGTCCTCATTATCCTCTGCTGCTGTTCTTGTTAAATGAAATGTGGAAAATGTTGAGCTAAAATCAAATGGCATTTTCTTTGTGTTTGTGAAGCTCTGATGAAAAAAATTTAAAAGTGGAAAGTTTTTACAGTGAATGGGAGGAAAGAAAAAGAAAAATGGAGCTTTATCATAAAAAAGCTGAGGATACTTATCATATCGTTTAAAGGCTTAATCATCTGCGGAAAGTGAAGAAACCCCAAAGCAATGGTTGCTTATCATCAGATAGATGTGTGCAGATAGGAAAGAAAATATGTTTTACTAGATTCCATTCTGCTCATGAATTTTTCAACCACCGCAAGAACTGTATTGATTCAAAAAAATATTCTCTGGTCTTATTACATAACTTAGTATTCATGTGTGTTTGGTGTCCTCCCTTCACCTCCGTCGTCTCTCCCAGGAAACTTCTCTTCCTCTGTCCTCACTCTGTGATATCAATCTCTCCTCCTTCGCATTAGTGTATTATGATCCTACCTTTTGTCTGTCTGTCTCAATCTGTCTGTCTCAATCTGTCTGTCTCAATCAGCGTCAGGGCTTCAACCAGCTTCTCAGCTGAAGCCTGAATTACATTTCTTCATCATGGCGTGGGTCGCCTCAGGGTTTGGAATTAGCTTGCAGCAAGTGGTGCTGCTGTTGTGCTATAGATTGAGTTGAATGTGATGGCGTGCCTCCAGATGTGTGTAATCTTGAGTCTAGAGCTCTATACATCACAGCAAGGAGTTCCAAAGTGACACGGTTAATGTTTTATTGCATCATTTACAATAATAATAATCCTCGGCATCATCAGTGTAACTTTTTAACTTTATTTATATCCAAAAAATATTCAAAATAATTTAGAATTAAGGACAAAACACATAGAACAGCATGAAGGTAAGTGTTAAAAGAAGACATTTTAAAGTAACGAATAAAAAAAATCACATGCCACAACTTTAATAATAGTAATAACCAATACATTCATGTTTAACAGTGACAGTCAAGAACATTCCTGCTGAGGAAACACGTACAAGGCACAAAAAAACAAATCACCCAGGCGACGTTTTGCGCCTAAACCTGTTCTATGACTTTCACCACAAAACAGATAAAGGCAGTTTGTGTCGGTATAGAGAATAGAATACATACAAATAGGCTCTTCTATCTATCTATCTGTGTGTGTGTGTGATGAAAAACTGAGAGGGAAGAGAATTTATGGTAAGTCACACACACACACACACACACACACACACACACACACACACACACACACACACACAGGGTTAATCTAATTTGGCCTTGTGTTGGGGGAGGATTGTGAGGTAGCTTGAATTCAGCCTTGAAGGGAAAGAGAAGCGACGATGGAGGAATGGTGGGGGGGGGGGGGGGGGGGGGGGGGGGGGGGGTGTGATGTGCGATCATGTATCTGAAGAGTTTATTACACATGCTCAAAAGACAGATTGATTATAGGCTGTAAAGTGACAGCCAACACGTCACGGCCTTGACTTACAGTGTCAGACACGAGCAGGAAATGAGATCGTGTTTTACTGGAGTGCAACAGTAGTGCACGCATATACACGCCATAACACACACACACACACACACACACACACACACACACACACACACACACACACACTCACAAACACACGGAAATTCATTCATGTCCAAGAGATGAAATTCCACATTTGTTCATTAAAATCACTGTCAGAAATGTAGTACGATATAGAAGAGCAGAAATGTGTCATTTCACACTGTGTGTGTGTGTGTGTGCGTGTATTTCAGCTTCTATGACAGAAACTTGTCCGCTCCCTTTCACTTTTTTGGCAATTGCAAAACATTGTCATGAGTTTCATTGGAGCTTTCCATTTGTCTAAAGCTAATCTTTTCCCCTCACCCGGTGAATTTAATACATTTTGTCTCCCGCTGCTCACAACAATGTTTTACACCAGTTTTGCTAAAGTGAAGGTCCATAACATGCATCTCTTCACAGCCCAAACATATTTGAAATGAATGAATCAACAATCCCCGTAAATGTTATTTGATTTGCACGCAGCGAGAGAGGTGCAAACATGGTGCGTATATTAAATAACTAATTGACTTTCGTGCTTGTTGTGTTGCATTGAAATATTATTCATCAACATTAGTGCATCATTTCAGAGGGCTGTAAAACAACACCTATATTCATTAAAGAAAATATCTCAGTGATGGAGAAAGTGAGAGCTGTTGAGAAGAAATAAGCAGCCGAGCAGTCCGCAGCACAAGCATCACAACTTCAAAAGAGATTATAAATAGAGAGAGATCACAAGACGGGCTGCCGCCTTTACAACCTCGCACTGAATAGTGCCTGAATTTAAAGATGTTTTAATTTAAATCTGCACTAAAATCATGTTGCAGTGAATGTCGATGCCAAAAGATGAAGATGAAGAACAGATGATGAGTGTGATCTTAAAAACTGGTCTCCAGAAGATTTTGCAAATATTGGTGTGAATGAATAAATCAAAAAAGATTAAATTGTCCCCCAGCCGATCTAATCAATGCTCATTCTAATCCACAGGGGGCATAACTCACAGCTCCAAATAATACTAGACACACTGACCCGGGCTGGAGGCCCCGGTCAAGGCCGGTCTTAATTATTACAGCACTCGTTCCTCGTGGAGTCGGCTGAACTGTCGCCTGTGAGCAAACACACAAACAGACTCAAAGAGCGATTTAATCCCCCCCCCCACACACACACACAGTACGCTTGTCGTTCACAAGAGAGGAGGCTGAGCTAAACTGTGGGTCCACAATCCCAGAGCGAGCTGTTTCTAATCCCAGATGAGATGCTCTATCCTGCATATCTCTTCTCCCGGGAGCGCCTCCTCTGGGCTAACTCGTCCATATATCCCTCCCTTGGCATTTATAGCAGGAGCTGTCGCTCTGCTGTACACTATGTGCACATACACGCTCTTTCTGTTTTCCTATACTCCACATACACACATGCTGTTTATGCACACTGTGCAGTAAAGAGAGCAGTAAATGATCTGAGTTTAGCAACCGATGTTAAGGAAGATTAAAACCCCTTAGATTGTACACACTCATAGATCAGTCCCATAAATATGCCTGATGTTCTCCATTGAGATCCATCAATTGTTATTCCCTGGAGATCACATTATTTATACCACTTGTCCTTTGAGGGTCTCAGGGGGAGCTGGAGCCAATCCGAGATGACACTGGGCAAGAGGTGGGGTCGACCAGCACATCGCCGGGACAACAACCAGAGACAACAACCAGAGGTACCCGTATCTGAACCTTTGTCCAAAATGTAATAGTTTCTGTCTTGGCCCGTTCCACCATATTTTCTGGAAATGAAAGTTCAGTAGTTTTGTGCAGTTGTAATCCAAAGCAGCGGAAAGTGGGCGACAATAAAACTCTTCTGGGTAATTAAGGAAACAAAGACTGTGAGACTTCCTACAGATTTTGTGAAGTTTTAGCCAAATGCAATACTCAGTGTCCTCACTATTTTGGGTTGTCTTCTGCCCACAGAAGCTGCAGCCCACCTTCGGAGCGGCCGTCAGAGCAGTTTGTGAACTGGAGCGTGTGCAGTGCCACGTGTGAGGCTGAATTTCAGGGAGGGATGAATCTTAAAAAAACGTACAATTTCTGGAGATTGTCACGCGGAGGGAGAGATGTGAGCGCTTCTTCATGAGCCGATATGCAAATGTGCTGCTTTTGAGTGTCAACGTGTCAAAGGAAGTCCCAGTCAGTGTGAAAAAAAGAAAATAGGCCAAACTATTGGTAGGAAGCGACTGTTCAGCTGCTCAGTCTGGAGATTTTAGAGGAAACACATCAGTTGATGCTCAGTGGAGCCGAGGACACTTCAGCGAGTTACACAGAAAAAATGAAATTAGCATATGTCCGATGATGAGAGCAGGTATTGATATAGCAGTGAACTTTCTGGATGCTGCTGTTGCATGAAACACATTTGAACTGCTGCTAATGTCACATCTTTATCTCACAACGCAAATTAGATGCTTGTATATTATAGTGTAATATTTAATTAATGCTTCGTTAAGTGATTCTTGGCAAACTATGAATACAACACAGACAAATTATCACCTTTTGCTAAACGCAGATGGGCTAAAACAGTTTGCTGCACATTCAGCAGCTGCAGATTAATGCACAAATTAAATGTCATAACTTCCATCGTTCTGGGGGTGTAGGCAGGTGTCGCTGAGGCATCATATCTTAAAAGGTTGAGCGAATCAAACCAAAACTAGAAGGGTACCAGAGGAGCACATATCTCCGATGAACACATCAGTTCTTAGAGGTGCTTATGTTTTCGTCTGCATTTATTAGCTTGTTTATTGGCACGATTACTCAAAAAACGACTTGACAATTTATCATGAAACCTGGTGGAGGAATGTGTTATGGGTCCGGAAAGAACTGCTTGAATTAAGATGCAAACCAGAGGATGATTCATGGATCTTAATGAGAGGAATCAGGCAGGTTTGTGACTGATATCTATGAGCAAGTGGAATTTAGTGAAGCTTTAAGTGGCTATTGGCGGATGTGTGCACTCCACTTAGTGACTAAGTGACTAGTGACATCGTAGTTCGTAATCAAACATAGAGAAAGTGAAAGTATGTAAATGTTATGGGTTCTCAGGTTCAGGCCCTAACTCTCCTCAAAGAATTCATGGAACAGTGTTTTTGTGTTTCCTGCTGACAAACAGTCAAACTGTTGCTGCAAACGTCCTCGTTGTTTTCAAACCATGAGCGAACCATGAACCATGAGGGATATGAGCCACACGGTCTGTGTTTGTTATGTGGTTGAGACAAACAATGGAGAGAAATTACAACTTACTACTTCCTGCTGCGCTGGGAAGAGCTGGAGCTGTCAGAGGACTCCTTTTGCAAATTGGAGACACTCGGGATTGGCAGCCAAGCACAGATCACTGATATCACTGAAAGATTCTTGGATATTATAATCACAGGACATCTGCTGCTACTGATGCTCTCCCTGAGGACGCACATGGAAGGAATATTAAGGGACGACGAGTGGAGATGCGTAGGTACGGAAACAGTTTTGTTCATAGTTTATCATATTCCTGGGTGAGCTAAAAGCCTGCGATAGGAGGGAAAGCACCAGTTATATAGTCCACACACACACACACACACACACACACACACACACACACACACACAGAAAAACAAACTCATAACTGTGACCTTCAACCAAACACATTCACAGGATCATAATGTGATGTTATGGTTGACAGGTGACCTTTAACCCGCGGACAGTTCATTTGAAACCCTGCAATCTCAGAAAGAGCCTAGCTACACACACACACACACACACACTCACACACACACACACACACACACACACACACACACACACAACATGTAGTAATTACCGGTATATTTATGTTTGAAATTTAACACAACAGCCTACAGCTGAGAATTTCATACCGGCTGCCAGCTCACTGGAGCCACAATTCAATCTATCTTAATATTTAGTCAGTGTGTGTGTTTGTGTGTGTTTGTGTGTCTTTATGAGTGTATTGCAATTAGCCAAGAAAATGTGGTTACTCCGTTGCCTTGGAGCTAAAATTCACGCAGTTACAAGTAGAAATGGATTCCGTACAATAAAAACAAAGACAGTGTTGTACATGTACGCATTGTAAAGTACAAATCAATAGACGGACATTAATCGATGACTCTGTTGAAGTCTAATTTGCGAACAATGCATCATCCGAGACACATGAATAATGCTTCAAAAGATGCAAACATTACAGAACAATACCATTGATTATTGTCTGTTGATTTTTTCTTCAAAATAACGCACACATGCAACATTCACAGATACACACACACACACACACACTGGCTGAGTGCTCCACATTCCTGTGAGTGAATGTAAAAGGAAATACATGCAGCACCATACAGCATAAGCCTCTTACAATGTAATTAACAAACAAACAACACTCCAGAATAGAATATGATGATACGGCACATTTCTCGAATGTTCCCTTCAAACACAAAGCAACTGTGTGCCGTTTGATAAATAAGCCTAATAAAATAAATAAATAAAAACACGGAGCGCGCTGATAAACAGAAACGCTGTGATTCTGGAGCCGAATGTGAAAAACTGTTTCTGTGATCGTCGCAGCACTGACTGTAAAAAGGAAACGGTGTAATCTGAAAATGAGCTTTTCTCGTGTAGCTGGAGGCTAAAAAGTGTAAACTCTGTGTTTGTGGGGCAAACATGCAACAGACTGAGGGGGAAAGTGGGTTATGTGGCTGCTGCCTGAACAAAAGTCGTGACGTTTCTCCTCCTCTGTATTTTCCGTCCACAGTTTTCTGATAACGTCAACTTCACATTTTCCGATTTGACATATTCCACAATTCCAAACTATAACAATTCTCCGAAAAACCAGTTCCGACCTTTGGCCCAGATATTTTACATCACCGTCCCTTTGGTCACTTTTTCACTACAAGCCACATTCACTCATTCACACTCTTTGAAATGGGGATTGAACCACCAATGTTCTGGCTGGTGGACGACCCGCTCTACTTCTTGCATCTAATAAAAGTTATCAGACAGAAATTCATCACTTTTGTTGGAATGTCACCACAGAATTATTCAAATTTAAATATAGTCTCAACACTCACATTGAAGACGTCAGGCTTCACTTGAGGAGAACGGGCTTGAGGTTCAACTTCAGTATAATACTATACTTATAAATACTTAAATATTTCTTGTTCAGTTCATTAAAAATTCATGTTTAATTCAACAAATATCAAGGTTCTGTTTTTACAAGTTTCTGGCAAAGTGAAATCTCTGGCATTTGCAAGCGTGGCTCTAATCAGCAGGGTTCGTATGTGATCGCTGCCAAGGCTCCTTCAGCTCCTGCAGAGTTACCTGGTCATTCTGCTGGAGATGGAGAGATATTTTTCACATTAATGCATTTGGGGCTTGGTCCTGACATTCATTTACACGGCACAGACGGCACATACCCTGAAGCAGTTTGCCAAAAGCAAATAGCTTTGCATAAACATTTAAAAAGAAATGGAAATGAGAAAATATAAAGATCAAAATATAGTGAAGTAAAGAAGACTTGCACATGTTGAAATAAAATCAGAGCTCAGTTAGTTTAGAGGAACGGACAACCTCCTGCCCTCCTGTTGAACAAATACAAAGTGTCTGCCATCGAAGGACGTTGACGAAGTAGAATTTAAAAGTCTTTTCCTACAAATGGCTGCTGGGTTTTTATTTAAGCCTGACATTTGCAATATGGATAGAACATGATCTTTCTCTGCAGATAAATGCAGAGTTACTCTAACCTCTGTCCCGGAATCACTGCAGAGAGCAAAGAATACTATACATCCCTTTGACAGATAGAACAAAATGTTAATACACATTCCTTTCTTAACGTAACAGGTAAAGATGAACTATGTGCACAGACAGGAAGTGACTTTAAGAACTGACTCATGAATGAAACGACAAAATTAGGCCACAAAGTAGAATGATAGTCAATCGTCAGGCACGTTTCATGTTGCAGTGTGAAGATACATCTTATTGAAAACATGTCGTATGGAATTGGAGCTTTATCATTTCATCGTTTTTAAATCAACCATACAATGACAATAAGCACACGCATACATTTACTGCTTCGTTTATTCTAATTAGATTTTTATACCTACGTGTTCTTTTAAAACTCCTTTACATTGTTTGGTTGCATGATTTCTGTTTGTGTGAATATTTTTTACCGAGCTGAGGTTCATAGCATTTCTTTGGTCTCACCTGCACAAACTTAAATTCTTTTTATCTTTGTTATTTTATTCCCATTGTTTTTGTTTTATTGTGCAAATTAAGTTAATAAAGGAGAAACCTTTTTAGTATTGACATGCTGGAGATATCAAAACTAAATGTTTTCTGGAGGGAGACTGCTCTAAATTGAAGCGCCACACATTAGCAATCTTTAGAATAACTTACACTCAGCTTCACACATCATAGAGTTTAGCTTTAACTTCCCCTCAGAGAATTGAGCACATCATATTCTCTGTGTCTGCTTTTTTAATTTCCAGTGTTTAAATCCATAGAGAGAAAGGTGGTTGTCAGGACTTCACTAATATTCTTTAATGAGATTCTCTCTCTACGTGTGTGTGAGTGTACGGGGGAGTAGCCGCAGGTAAACCTCAGGGGGCGTAACAGAAAAGCCACTGTAAGCTAAAACAAAAGTTTCCCTTTAATGCTGCTAAAACGCTTAGCCAGGGGTTTAACTGGGGAAAACGATTCACAACGAGGCCAGTAAGGCAAACCAGGGATACCTGAGGGGAAAGTAATTACAAATCAACAGGTTCTCTCCTCAAAGCTCTAGAGAAACACAGAAAAACTGGAATAACATGACAAGTTTCGCATCAAGGCAACATACGAGTAGTTTTCCAACACCACCATCCAAACTCTTCAAAATGCCCGGTGCCACTCATCCAGCGCTTCAACATGCGGAGAAACCCGAAGCTTGACAGGCCTGACATGGATTGTTGAAGCTGCTCAAGCCACAAGGCGACACTGGGAAGTGGTTTAAAGCACATTCCATTGATTCTATTGTAGTTCGAGCATAAAGCAATGTTATTGGTTTTAAACGAGCTGAAATATCTTATAAACTGCCCAAAGCAGAACTAAAAACACTACTGCCTCCTCTCTGTGGCCTGATTTTGCTCAGGAGCTGCAACAAGGATCCACACCTCATTATTTGCAGAGAGTGAGAGCTGCAGGGAGAAAGACTATACATGCTTCATTCATCTCCTCCAGCAGCGAAATTTAAAACAAACAGAAATTTTGATAAGTGGAGGTTTCAGATTGTGTCGGGGGGGGGGGGCTATCGATGGCTGTCCCCCTCAAGAGTGTGTGGACAGGCTGGAAGGACATTTGCCTGAAGCCCTGCTAAGAAACAGAAAGAACAGCTGTCCTTGACACATACACGGCACACAGATGTCAGTGCATGTGCTCAGACAAAGACATGTGCATGGACACTCACACACTCACTCTAAATCTGTCTATTGTTGCCCGAGGGCACATTTTTTGCAGGACGGGCTCAGGAGAAGCCCTCGAGGCCAGTGCTCTCATATCTCCTGCGCTGTGTGACAGGCATTGGAGGCCTCACGTGAATTTCTAATTGACTATGATTTTCATTTATCCCTGCGTTTGAACACAACAACTTTAATCCTGTACAACTATGAAATAAAACACTATTTTGAAATTTGTTTTTTGGGGGTTGTTTCAATATCCGTCCCCGTCCGTCTCCTGGCCTGTTTGTCCCCCTCCTCTGTTTACATATCTCCATGGAGTCCTGTAGCTCTTGTTAACATAGTAGGCCATTAAATGGGTTCATTTACAACAGACACTGCTTAAATCGAAGCGATAAATCAATGCCACACACACATAAACACTCACATGCATAAACAGATACGGGGTCTTGAGGGAAGGGTTAAAGTGCCGGTGAGTTATGGAAGCTATTAGGTTTGCACCCAAAGCGTTTCTTGCATATTGGTTTCTGTTGCTTTCCATGAAGCTGCTCATCCTTCCCCTCGACTGGTCTTTACACACTAGACGCCTCAAAAGTGCTATGAACAGATCGCTTCGATTAACAGAGCACATGTTAGTGTTGTGTTGACAACTTAAAGACCATATTAAGACGATGACATAAAGAGAAATCAAGCAGAATGGCGCAGGGTTTTAAAAATGTGATCGTCTCCAAATGTTACAGATGTTGTATCCCAGAGTGCTTTCGACACGCAAGACGTTTAAATTCATAGAGAATTTAAACAACATAGATAATTCCGGTGATATCTGCCATCTCAAACTGTAACACTGAAGAAATAGAATTTAGAAATCCTTTCTTAATTTCACAACACACCATAAAGTCTGCTCTTGTCAAAGGAGCCTGGGTGTAAATTAATTGTTCCTGTGGTGAATAATTAGAAAACTGAGTTCACACATCACATATAAACCAATTAATTTCACATTCAGCTCTAAATAGCAGCTTCTTGTCAACTTGTCAAATGTAAAACCTTTTTAATTGGATCATATTTATCTCTCACAAGCACCTGACACCAAATTTGAGCCAATATAGATATTCCTTATGATTGACGCAGTATTAAATGATTTATATGTCTGTCACACCTGATCATTTAACTTTTCTCTGTCATCGTGCAAATATTGGAAATACGTCTTGTTTAAATGCTGAAACCACAAAAATACAACTCTTTTTGTTTTACTTCATCCCTGTTTGTTTCATTCCACATTTCCACTTCAGCGTGAACACGGTGACGTCGGAACAGCGACTTCTCAAACCTCCCGAGGAGCGTGAGAATGAACAGGTCACTTTTAACCCTCAGCTTTCCCCCCTTCACTTTACTGGATATTTTAATTTGCCCTAAGGAACCGACTCCAGCGTTCTTTGCTTTATTGGATTCTGCGTTGGCTTCGAATCGACCTGCGACACTCTTTGGCCTTTGATTCACTATATCCTCAGACTTTCTGAGTTTTTGAACGGAGCCAACTTGGCTTATATCTGGAATATTTTTCTGTTTTAATACAATAAGCTTTGCCTTCAATAGGACTGATTGGATTTCTGTTGAGTAATCATTTGTTTGTTCAGTTGTTCAGCATTAATCTGGTTTATTTTTTGAATCTGTCGCAGACGAGTATTAATCTCCTCTCTTCCAACTTTGAATATTCTCTCAATTCTTCAACTTTGTGTAAATGTCTACAAGTTACGGAACTACACGTATTTCCTGCCGGTGATCAGATTTTAACCGAATATATTTAAAAGCAAGTACTTACTTTTACACAAGTAGAAAAGTTTGTGATTGTGGTTATTTTACTTGAGTGCATTTTTGTCTGTTGATTTGTACTTTCACTGAAGCCAAATCATTTGAATATTGATGAGGAGATGAAGCTAGAAACCGTGACTCTGTCCAAAGGGAACTGAATCCACCCACTCTGAATTAGCTTTACATTCGTAGAAAAACTGAGATGGAACGTTGTCATTTTTCTGTTGTTCTGCAGGATACGTGCCGGATTATTTCTTGGTGCGAAGCAATAACTTCCCAGAGTCTCTGGTGGTCGCCTGCCAACAACCGAGAAAAAGTCCAGCAAGGCAAGGCCAGCCACACCCCCACTGTTCTTACTCTTCATGCTGCGTTAAGTTTTTCCAACTGCTGCTTTCAGCCACTTATGATGTGTTGGTGTCAGTCTTTGAATTTGCAAAATGTCAAACTGCTCCTTTAACTGCAGGAAGTTACTTGATCAGCAGTGTGTGATGAACACAACACACACACACACACAAACAACACACATCCCCCAGTGAATATGCATGAGAGTCGATGCTTCCTAGTGGGATGACAGACTGTTTTCAACCCCCTTTGATCTGTATGCCCCCCCCCCCCCCCACAACACACTGTCCCTTTGAACCCCGGCCAAGATGGCGGTGGGTCAGGAGCACACAGCGTCCAAACAGGACAGGAAATGGAACGACGGCATCAACAAACTCCTGTTTACGCGTTTCAGAGAAAGAGAGAGAGAGAGAGAGAGGGGGCGAGGGACAGAAAAGATGGACACTGAATGAGACGGAGACATGGAGGAAATATAACAGCTGAGGAGAGAGAGAGTGTGATATCTGTCAAGCTTTTCTAGTACAGTTACTGAGATTCTTTGTTGTGGGTTGACAGTATATGCAGCTAAGTATATTTTTACTGCTCTTGTGTGTGTGTGTGTGTGTGTGTGTGTGTGTGTTTCAGCTGTGTGTTTGTGTACTTTTTACTTGTGTGTGTCTGTTGAATAGGCTTCTTGTCATTGACCTAAAAACAGTGTGAGAGCCTGCCAGTGTCGTTTAAATCCTCTTTTCTTCTCCATTCCCCCGGTCTCTGTCTTCTAGTCGCCGTGCACACTCATCTGTGTGTGCATATGCGCGTTCCCCGTGGTGTGTGTGTGTGTGTGCGTGTGCATGCGTCAGTTGCTGTCTCTATTTAAACATCATACAGACTCACAAATGGCGTTCCTGCCAACGGAGATGAGAGCACACTCTTCACAAAGACTCTTACTCTCCCACTCTCCCACTCTCCTCCCTCAGTCCCTCCTTTTATACTTTGAGGCACCCACGGGATATCATTAGTGTTATTACCGTATTGAGATAAATGAGTGTGTGTTCGTGTGCGCGCACAAGTCACATACGTGTGCGCGTGTGAGCAGCATGATGGAGTTGGTGAAGTGCTGCGAGTCCAAAAGCACCCTGAAGCGTTGGGTGTAATTACTGAGTAAGACCGATAACAGTTGCTGCTTTCATGATTTCAAGTGTCAGTGTTTCCCCACCTCCTCTACATCCTGCTCCTTCTTCTGTCTGTCCTCGACCTAGAGCGAATATACTGTACGTCTGTGTGTGTGTGTGTGTGTGTTTGCTTTGTTTTGGCCTTTATAAGAAAAGGTAGAGCGAGGTTCTGGTCGTGTGTGAGAGCCTCGTAAAGGCCGACCGATGTTGCATCACCGAATCTCTCCTCAAGGGTTGAGGGTTAAGCATAATTACTGAGGCTGCTTTCATGTTTTCATCTCGCCTCGGCTCGTCTTCACTGCCACCGCTGGCCTTTTCGTTCTGTATCAAAGGAGACTTTGGTCCTCCGGGGCTGCAGACCCCGACACACTTTGACACAGATTAGCACACACATAAACACACACACACTGCTCATGCATGCTCACACACACATTCATCTGGATTTTATTTGGTGATTTGCATCGGTTAGTTTTTCAGATGTTGTAATTTCAATCTTGCCGACTCACATTACATCCTAATAGCGTATTCATTTTGACGTATGATGACTTTCTCAACTAACTTCTGTTTATAAGTCGGTAGAACGGGCTGAACGTAAAGGTGGACGACACTTCCTGCCCAAAATATCCCACATACGAAGGCAGCCATCTTGCACGTTAGAGTCTGGGGGGTGGGGCCACTGATACACCTGTTCAACCAATCATGAGTCAGTCTCAGCTGTCAATCATCATCCATTTAACCTTGTTTTTATAACTTCAAATTATGAATTAAAAACCAAACTTACTGGAAAAAATAAAACTGGAACATACATCAGTGTGGTCAGAGCTTTGATGAATACTTTGACCTTTTAATTTGGTCCATGTCCCGTCTACTGACATGGAGGAGGAGGAGTTTATGACCTACGCGGCAGCCAGACACCAGGTTGCAATCGACATGCAGTGTCTGGATTGTAGTTTATTTTCCAGGTGATATATAATCTTCAATATATTTTAATAAACTGGATATCCTGAAGCAACTGAATTATATTACCAGCCTCTAATGAGTAGTAAATACAACAAATTATATTTTATAGAAGCCTGCTATAATAAAACAGTCACACTTTCTGTTATCACAAAGTAAAATGTGATTTACATCGATAATGAGGCAGATTTACAATTTAAAGTCATTATAATTTTGCGATAATGATCCTGGCTTCTCATTTTTCTCTTGCAAACGTCCTCGGCTGTAACCAGCTGACAGTGTTTCCTCAACTTGTTTGGAAATTCCAGTCTTCACTTAGACTTTTAAATGTTTTAACGTTGACTTGTTTTAAAAGAATCATGTTGTCAGGATCTTGAATATGCTGCTGCTGATGTCACGGTAAAAGGCTGCGGTCAAAGTCCCATGTCCCCATAAAAAAAAAAGTTAGAATCCCACCAGTGGATGTTCCTGAAAAATGTGAAAGAAACCCACTTGCTCTTGAATTTATTATAACATGTACGATGAAGTTGTTCTTACGTGATGCTTCACTAACATACTTATGTTATTTTCAAATAATATGTTTGGACTTGAAACATCCTGAGAATAAAAGGCTTTGAGGTTGTGTAAGTGATGTGTTTGTACCAGTGTCTCATGTGATATTGATTGTGGTTGACGGAGAGCAGTTTTCCAGATAAAGAACAGGACGGAGACGCTAAGGTTGCTCTGAACCAGAGAGCAGATCAGGGTTCAAACACGGGCCAGATATATTCTTTCGTGTGTGATGTAAAAAACAGAAGCCCCTGGGACAATTTTACCATCGGTCAGGACAAATGGATTTGAAATGGCTTTTGTTAAAAACAATTTGTGATTGCTACATTATCCACAAATAATGAACAGTGGCTGCTTCATTTCCTGAATGAGAGTATCAATGTCTTTATCGTCAAATATTCCAAATATATTGGTTACCATGTTCATTGTGTACATTTACCAGACTTCATTTCAATGTGGGGAGAGTGAAATGTCATAAAATCATATTTATTATTTATATGAGCATTGTATTTACTTTGTCATCTAAAATAGATTTATGAAGAAGCATGTAAAAGCTTTGATGTGAACTTTTGAAAGCTATCTTCAGTTCACGTCAGGAGGCCAAATGTTTTTGTTGAAAACCAGATTTAGGCAACGAGCCGCTATTCGCTGCTCTCTGACAGCATCCAGGACCTCCTTCCACACAGTGTGTGGTTCGACATAAACTGATAACAGCTAAACCTGTGCTACAGCAGAAAAACACACTGTTCAATCCATTCTTCATACTTTTGATCTTGTTTTGTAAAAAATGCACCGAACTGCACACCCTGCTGAGAAATCCAAAGTTTTGAGTTCAGAGTTTTTCTCGAGACTTATGCTCATGTGTTTTGGATTCGATCAAACAACAAGACTGCAACATGGTTTTATTTCTAATACAGTGCAGCTCTACTTTGACTTAAAGGGTCAGTGAGCACACGAGTGGTGAAGCTGCATAATCCAACCAACTGAATTCACCCCCGTTTAACATGCAGGTAACATTGCATAGTATTGTTCATTCTGGGCTACCGAAGCGCATGCAATTCAAATTTCAGTTGACTACACATTGATGAAACCAACTTTCACAACAACTTTCATAGACAAACATACACATTAAACATCTCCACACGTGAAGGTGACAGGCCCAGCGATGGTGCAGTGACAGAGGTCAACGTGGCCCTCCAGCACCTAACCCTTCCTCTCACCTCCATCCTCCTCTCCTCTGTCAGTCATCTCAAACACTCCACCTGCATTTCTTTTTGCCTGTCTGTCCGTCCATCTGTCCACCTGTCTGTCTGCTCCCCTGTCCCTCTCTGTTGCCATGACGGTACTGATGGCTGTAATGGCGCTGCGTGTATTTGTCTGGATCTTACGGGAGAGACAGGAACTACTCAGCGGAGACGATGATGGAGCACATATGGAATCTTGATGTCTATCATATGTTGATGTAGCGCAAGAAATCATACTGTCACTGTTGGAATATGGTCATTTTAAAATAGCCGACAAACACATTTTGTTATGTGTTGATTCTGACACACATTGTGGATATTTTCATATTTGAGGAACAATTCTTTATTCAAACAAACATAATAACAAAATGTATTTTTGCCATTCATATTAACACATTTATAAACAAGGTTTTTATATATATATTGACAGAATTGTCGATATAAAAACCTAGATTCTACTATTTTGTGTATTTGTGTTTCATTCTTTAAGGTTTTCTTCTTAAAGTTTGTTGTGTCCAGCCACATTAATGATCTTTTAGCGGATGGACTTTGCTCAGTTGTCATGGTGAAGAAGTTTTGACAGTAAAGAAAATTTTGATTCATACTTGGAATGAATAAATATGTAATCATTCATAAAAACTAATTTCAATATCAAGACCAACAGTGGTTAAAGGAGTTCAAGGAAAGTGTTATAGAGAAGTTCATGTTCATAAATATTTACTGTACTTACTGTACAAACCAGCTGCAACGTACAATATACAGTACCTGCCGTGGTTGAAGTACAAATAATCTCTTGTTTGTGTTCATGTGCTTAAATAATACATATATGTGCATGTAGTTATTTGTCCACACAGATTTAGGACATACAAAACACATAGTTCACATGTAGAGTACATTCAGTCTGATTTTCAAGCGCGTACTCCATGTTTGTATCAATAAATAAAAATTGAAAAGTACACAGTTAACTACAATTACACCAGGTTATAAATATGTGCACAGCTGACATCCATATGGGTGTGTGGGTGTTTGTGTTGGCTACACTTCACTGTTGCACACACAAGACAGTGTTCACTCACAAATAATCAAAATCACAGTGTGTTGAACTGATAGTAAGCCTGCAGTAAGGTCACTGAGATGTTTAATTAGTGACACACACACACACACACACTCTTGCACTTGTATCTTAGTGAGGACACTGATTAGCATGATGCATTCCCTTACCCTACCCTTAACCATCATGGCTGAATGCATTACCCTTATCTTAACCCCAATTCTAACTTTAACCCTTTAACCAAGTCCCTCTAACAGCCCTCTGTGAGGAGGACGACTGGCAAATATGACCTGGCTCTGTGGGGTCGATGCACAATGTTCCAAATACACCAAAGCATTTTAGCACATTTGTTGATCCCCCTCTCTTTCTGTGTTCCTTTTGATTTGTTTTTATGTTTTTCTTGTTCCAGTAGAAAACTGGCCAGAGGTAGTGAGATACCTTGATGTGATGTGACAGCACACCCGACATGTTTTAGCTGCAGACGATTCTGAAAGTTTCTTCTTTTTTTTTTTTTAACAATCGGAGACATCAACAACATCCACCAGATCACCACAGCGTCAGTCGTCCAGATTCTGCACATCGAGAAATAACATTTGCATTTACGATCAACCAGCCTGAACACCCCACTTTGAAGCATCTCTTCTTCTACACTGGATCTGTTTGAGGCGTGTCTGCAGTGTGTGATGTGTGACTTACAGCTGATGCCCAACTTCCTTCTTATTTTACAGGTGTTAAAAAATCCCTGAATCTGAATGATGCAGAAGAAGCAGATGACAGCAGGTAAAAAAAAAGTGTGATAGCAAACAGTTACCTTAACACCAGGGGTGCTAATCATTGGCTTCACATGGGAATACACTTTATCCTAACTTTTGATTCTAGAGTTTTTATTCTGTCTTCTGATAAAGAAAATCAACATTTTTATTCTATAACAGCAGATTGTTGATTTAAACAGCGTCCAACAATTTTCCAGAGCTTTCAACTCCATGTCCCAGTCTTCCTGGATGGTGTCAGGCCACATTCATGATGATAACTCAATTGTTGCCAGGCAACCGGTGTCTGGAGGTTGGGTCATGTCATAAAAGGGGGTTAAAATAATATTTCTAAAATTAAAAGGGACAGTTTGAGATTTCCAGTGCGTTCGTTTGGATTCAATTAGACCTTTAAAATGAGTGTTCACATTGAATTCTGCCAAAATTGATTAGCATGTCTGTAGGCAGATGCTTGTATTGAGTTGGGATAATGGATAATCAATGCATTGATGCAATGATTGAATCCCTGCTTCTCTCATCAACCCACCCTGACACCTTCAAAGATTATGTATTTGGGAAAAACTAAACATCACCAAAAATTAGTGTTAGAATATCCCAGGTTATGTTAAAGTTATGATATGTTCAGGTTTTTTTCTATTGCATTGTGTCACATTTTAGATTTCCTCTTTTCAATTACAACTCTGTGTTTGAGCCGTGTAGAGCTTTGCAGTGATAACTTCCTTTGCGTGGACCATTTTTAAATATCCACTAAAAACATAAAATAAGTCAATGCATTTAAAAAGAAAAAAATAAACTACATTCTGCATATAACAGTCCTCTCTGTGACCTCACTGTATTCAGTAGCCATCATGGGTCTCCAGCTGTTCGACCAGCATGGCACCACCACAAATTCTAACCATAATAATAATCCTATGATGATTAATAACAAGAAATCATCCAACAGGTCCAAGGTCAGCTGCTAACACATCTGTAACAAATGCAAAAAGTATTTCCTACAGATAATTCAGCCATGGCGTGTCTGGTTGTATTCTACTTTTTTCTTTAAACACAGTGACATGCAGGCAGACTGATGATTTCTGTGAATTTACAGTGTCTCTGTTATGGTTTATCCCTTTTTTCCCTCTCTGACCTCATCTGCCTCTTATCCCCCTAATTCCTAATTACTCCGTCATGCATGAGGGTCACCGGGGTATGGTTCACTCCAAAGTCAGCCATCACCTACGGCCATATAGCAGCAGATTATATATCGTCTCCGTATTCACTAACGTGACAGATGACGTGAACAAGGGAACATACAACCTTGGATTATTGCTAACTGAGGAAAGAAGGGCAGTTAATGAGCAGGATTTCGAGCAGGAGCACACGTGGAAATTGTGCTATTGATGTTTTGTTTTTTTCCACGGATGTCAGTGTGTGTGCACGTGTGTGTCTGTCTGTGCCTGCACTAAACAGGCGGTTAATCTGACCATGTCTGCTGGCAGGACATCAGGTTGCCCCATAGTGCATTTAGGCAAACAGCCAAACTCCAATAACATTGCTCTGTTCATCCTGGTAAGCTGCTGTGGCTCCAAGAGACCAGATACATGGATGGATACTTTATTGATCCATTATACACAAATAAAGGACAATAATAACATTTAAGAAATTATGAAGGAAAAGTAAATGGTTGTGCAAATGATCAGTAATATATAAGAAGAAATACTAAACTTAAGTGAGTCAAATGAAACCTCCAAACCAGAATCAAGCATGTTGTTGTGTATACATATATATATATATATATTATATATATACACACACATTCAGCCAGGTATCTCAATGACTTTGTCTGGCACATTTTTATACTCTGATGTTTAGGTTTGCTTTTCATCTTTTATGCGTTATATCCCTTTAGTGTGTTAATATGCAACAGGTGTTTGTTGCACAATGTGCTGTTCTGCAGCTGCTGTAACACTTTGGTCCAAGTAAAATGGGGGTCCGTGGGGACATTAAAGTATATTTGATTTGATTTGAATAATCAATAAAAAGGTAAAACTTAATGGAGAAAAATGTAACCTGAAAACCAAACAAGTGTGTTTTTATGGAGGCAGCACAAGTCGTCTACAAACTGGCAGTTGTTAACCAAAACAAATACTAAACTTAGGCCTAAGTGAACAGTACAACTTAAAACACATCCACCAGCTCCCAACATCTAGAAACGTGGGTTTCACAGTGTTTCTCGAGCAGCATGTGCTGGAGGCTGAACTCCAACAGGGTGAATTCGGTCAAGAACTTTTCCCAGTGTAATGTGTGTGATAGTTCTTATGAGACCATCGCGCTCTCATCTAAATAACGCTTGAAGTGCAATGTAACCCTCTCTCCTCCACTGGAGCAGCTGGCTGGCGATCGCTCCAGTTCAGAGGAGAGGCGACGGATTGAGGCTGATTGAGGCGCACGCATAGAAAGAGAGAGAGAGGGAGAGGGAGAGAGAGAGAGAGAGGGAGAGAGAGAGGGGGATAGGGAGAGAGGCACCGAAATACAGCGAATTAATCACCGTCTGTTCCACTGTGTGTGTGTGTGTGTGAGAGAGAGAAAGAGAGAGAGTCAGAGAGAGAGAGAGAGGGAGAGGAGGGGGAGTGGAGCCTGACGCAGTGTGAGAGGCAGAAACTGAGAGGAGAGAGACAGAGGCGAGGAGGCAGCGCATCACATCAGGCGCCGCTTTGCATCTCAAAATCTCTGAGTCCTCCTGCTGCACAGCGGACACCAGCCAGTCACTGCGCGGCCACTGCTCCACACAGACACCGCAGAGGAGGAGGAGAAGGAGGAGGAGACAGACTAAAAAGAAGACACACACATCTCATTAACACGACCACACACACACACACACATCTCCAGAGGCACCGAGCGGAGCGTTCTGCTGAGGAGACCGACCAGAGGAGCGAGGCGCAGGAGGAGCAGGAGCTGCGTCTTTCCTGCACGTTGGCACCGGGAGGAGGTAAAGTGCACACCACGCGCAAACATGTGTAGATTGCGCCACACACAGCTTTGGCTTCATCTCGACTTGCATTGCGCAGGTAACTTTGATTTATGTGCGCCAACGAGCCCTGGCATTCCCGCGGATCTGAAATCACCCATCCGCGCGCATGTGTGTGTTCTGTGAGTGTGTGTGTGTGCAGGCGTGATGGATGAGAGGGGTTCTGCTGTTTGGCTGTTTCTCGTGTAACCCCGCTGGTCTTATCTCCTTCCCCGGGTGTCCGATGATAATGCGGATGCAGACGCGCAGATCCGTGATTTACATTATCGGCGCCTGGTGTGCGGCGCTTTAAATGTCCCGTGTGTCAAACCATATGCAAACCAGTGCAACTCCGAGCCTGTCCGGCATTAAACACATGTCTGACACGCGTCATATGATGTCAACAAACAGCCTGGTTGCTCAGAAGGACATCAGTGGTCTTGTCCCGGGACAGACTGTGAGTCACGGTCATGGTTTGGATTCAAACCCGCAGCGCAGTCCAGCGGGCTGAGTGTTCAGCACCACGGACAGCGGCTCCTCACACTGGAATGAGAAGTGATCTGTTTCTGCTCGATGGTTTTTGAAACGGTTGTTTCTCCTGCGAGTCTCATTGTGTTTGTTATTCTACATCTGGAGAAGTCAGGGAGGTAAAACTTGAACACTTCATATCCCGGACTGTCAGGAGGAAGATGCATTCCCTCACAGATTTCACTGGAACCGTAGCACAGGTTGTGGCATGACAGTGTGTCACATGTAGACTCCATGACTTGATGTAGACAGGTGACGAACTCAAGGGGCCCTCTAAGGATTGAGTGTTTTATTGTCTTATCGTTGGACAAATGAAACAATAATGTTCATCATCAAAGCAGCAGAAGCCCCGAACACTGGGTTCTACACCGTCCCCATGATTTCATATCATGAGACACCATCAGGGTTTATTTTTTAAAACTTCCACAGCTTACGTAGCAATGCCTGACCCTCGTGTTCAAATTAATTAATCAATTTTTATTTGTACAGCCCATATTCACCAATCTTAATTAGTATCATAGGGGTGAAAAGGGTGAATCATCCTCTGTCCTTAACCCTGAACAAGAGTGAGGCGAAACTACCAAAAACATCCCAATTAAATGGTTTAATGGAGAATAATGATGAAAAATGATGTGAATGTTTTGTCTATCACATCCAGTTGATTTTAAACTAAGAGATGTTGGAGAGATGTATGTGTCCTCGCTCTTCGCCATCATCAAAACTACAAATGAGGGAATTCGTTGTGGGAGAATGGTTTTCTGAGCCTGTAGAGACTTTTAGAATCAAGAAGTGTGAAAGTGAAACTTTCTGTTGGCCTGGAAACGAAAAACAAAAGCAGTGAGCTCATTTGTTTGCTCTCAAGTGGGGCCACCCTCCATTGAAGACCAATTTCCATCCACCCTAAAACTGATCAGGTCAATCACAACCATTTATTTAAACTGGAGTGGGTTTGATATGATGACTGACACAGGGTTGATGCTGCTGAAGCATTGTCATGAACAACCAGGACGGCTGCCGAGATGTGGAGAGATATGTTGAACCTGAAAATTACCTCTAAAAGAAGAAAAACACAAATGCACGTTGTCGTCTGTTTATATTTATCTCACTCTATACATCACACATTCGCTGCTCTGATTAGCTGTATGTCTGTTCTGTGACTGTTGATAACACCTCTTGGAAATCGAACATGAGCTGAGATGTTCCAGACCCATTTGTGAATGCAAATTGTTCTGGCAGTGCCTTGCTACCCATCTGTATGTTTATCACACCGGGCGGCAGCAGAAACATCCCTTTGGCATGAAAATAAAAGCTTTTAAATCGTGGCTGCGCAGCCAAAGTCCAGGCCTCTTAAAACCGTCTTGATGTGCGGTTAAAACGCTGGAGCCCGACGAGTGCATGCGTGTCACACAAAGACGCTCGACCAGTTAAATTTTGGCTGCTGTGCTGCGTGCCTCCTGCCTACTGCCCCACTATCTGTTGAAACGGATGTTGTTGCCATTTTGTCCCACAGGGCATGGACTACTAACAGAGTTTTTCCACTGACTGACTCCAATTGTTGGCGGAGTGCCACAGAGCGAGAGAGGGAAAGAAGAGGAGGACAGAAAGATTGATGCAAGGAGAGGGTGAGAGAGAGAGAGAGAGAGAGAGGGAATGGGTCTCACTCCGGGCACCATGAAAGACATGAGGTATAGAGCCAGTAAAAAGGAGCAGCGTCAATGACTCATTTTGGGACTCAGTGTTTGTATATGAGAAATGGCTTGGCTGACTCTTTTCAAGGCCAGAGCTCCTCAGTCAGTGTGAAGACTTCAGTTGTCCTGGGAATTCATTGATAAGTATCTTAGAGGTCGCTCATCTTGCTTTCATCCTGCATTAGTACCGCAGTGCTCGCTGCAGCACACTTCTCCGGTCTTGAGTTGTGAGAGCAGGACGCTTCTGATCGTTGCTGCAACAACAGAGTCCCTCAAACCTGTGAAGTGCTCCGTTTGATTCTTTAGAGCGAAAAACTTCCCTAAAACAACAACCTCTCCACACGGTGACAGACTTTTGTGCTGCAGCAGCAGAAATGTCAAGAACCGGTGGGACTCGAACGGTGACTTCTGTAATAAGGCAGGTAGCAACATTAAACAATCAGCTGAAATGCAAAGTGACAGCGTTAGTAGAGAGGAACTGCCAGATTGTCTGTGAGAACAAAGTGGAAGAACTGTGATGGGTTTAATGTCTTGTCATTGTTTCAGCTTGTTGCTCTGAACCTTCACCTCAAGCTGTAAAAGATTTTTTTTTCTTTTCTCTCTGTATCATTTACTGTAGACCCTGGAGTGAGCTATCCATCCATGGTACAATCTAAGTACCTACAGGCATCACTGTGGGGCAAGTACTCCAGGAATACTAAAGAAACACTACTGTGTAATGGGAGATCCCTCCACGCTCTCCCATCCATTTACTGCTTTTCTTTCACCCCTGTAGCTGCTGCTACTGCGAGGGACGGACACGGAGCACGTATCTGTTGAAGTCCCGGGCTAAATTTCAGAATCATCATTGTTATTTGTCAAAGTCATTCATATTTCAACAGACACTAGCTCCCCATATTATGCACGTTGGTGCACAGAGAGCCGAGAGTATCTCTTGTCATAATGTTGATCTTTGTTGAGAGGGAATACCCCCTGGTGAGGAAGCAAATCTGCATGCATAGTTAACATGGCACCTCCCTACAGACACGAGTCTGAATGTCAGGATATTTCTTATTGTTTCTGACAATTGTTGAGATATTTTCTACCGTTCCATTTATTCGTTCTCTCTGTTTTGTTATTGAAATGCAGCAACACAAATAAGGTGTAAACTTAAATGACAGGCTCCTCGTCATGAGGAAAATAGCCAAACGAAAACACGCTGCAATCCTGTGTGAGATGATCATATACACACGATCACAACAAGGGGGTTAGAGGGATGTGAAGAGACAAGCAAACAGACACTTATCTCACACACACACACACACACACACACACACACACACACACACACACACACACACACACACACACACACACACACACACACACACACACACACTTCCCAGCATGAGACTGTATTCCCTGTAGGAGACTAGTTAGCATTTGAGGCAGGGGAAACTGTAATTAGGAAGTTTTTGTTACAAGTTGCAGCTCTCTCTCTCTTTTTATCTCTCTCTCTCTCTCTTTGCACATTTAGCTGAAAAAAAAATCAAGCTGGTGTTAACACCTTTCTCCCACACAGAAGAAAAATCCTGGATACGTCCCCTGATCCACAACAGAATTTGATCCCTTGCCCATATTGGTGGAATTATTATCTGTTTCAGTGTAATGATACTTTAAAAATGAACAAACAAACAAACTGACGAATTGGACAGGGGTGAAGAATTGGCAGAGGTTATTTTAAAATTTAAAACGACCCCAGGAGCTGCATTAAGGCATTCAAATTCTAAAATACCTCAAAAACATCAGCAGCCTGAAATGAGAGCACTGTTTCTGCTGTGCAATACAAAATGGGTGAATACAGTTTTTCGGTTTGCACAGCGTTGACAAACATTTAACAATTCAACAGTAACATCTCCTCTCACAGTGTTTCAGTCAGGAGAAAGAGGTTCCACCCGAAACTGTACAAAGAAGTTCCATTTATCAAATTACAGTGGCAGCAGATATCCCAAACACACGTCGGCACTCACCGAGAAATGACGCCGCATCCAAAAATACCTTCCTTTTCATATTTGGGTGAACCGACCCTTTAAGATATCTACTGTATATAAGTAGGTTGGCTCAGATCCATGCTCATAATCCTGAGTTTTTCCTCATTCTCTCTGGTGATATGGTTCCTAAGCTTTTTAGGCCCCGGGCTCATCAAAATTTGATCGGTCTCTTTTCGTGTGGGAATCCTTAAAAAAAAAAACTAAATTGTTTCGGGGTCTCGAGCTGTAGTTTGAGAATTCCTGCGAGCTGGTTTCATTAACCAGAGAGAAACATTCTGATACGATGAGACAACGCAACGGTGACCTCGTGCCTCCTGCTCATAGTGTGAATGATAGATGAGCTGCTTAATGTATGCTGATGCATGTCTTGCTGATGCCAGCGTGCCAGCACTGGAGCTAATCCCAACCTAAACTCTCCGGCAAAGGTCTCCCACCTCTTCTTGTTTTTCCCAGCTCCCTTCCCCAAACTCCTTTCCCTCCTCCTTCTTCTTCTTCCGCTCATCTATCGCCATCTATGCCTCCATCTTCCCATACCGCCACAATGCACACACCCTATTCACGCAGCACGTTCACATGTGTGTGTGTGCATTGAGTCGGCTAGTTTGTATGCCGGCCGTACCAGCGTCTCTCTGGAAATCAAGGAGAGATCGTGGTGTGTATGCTGAGAGAGGAAGAAAGAGCAGGGGGGAGGAGAGGGAAGGCGAGGAGGGCAAGAGGTGGTCGAGACGGAAAGAGAGATAGAGAGAGGGATTGGGATGCCACAGGGTGAAATGAAAAGGCAGAGGAGAAAGAAATAACAAAGGGTTGGAAGATGGAGAGAGCGTTCAATAGATGTGTTTTCTCCCCGGCCTGCTCGTCTCTTTTCTGTTTCATTACCTCTGCCCTCTGTTCTGCAGACAGCACTGTCTCTGTGGCAGAGGCAGGTTGGAGACACGGTGGCCTGGCAGAGGCTCGAAAATCCCTCTGATGTCCTGTTCTGAGCTGCTCTTCAGGGCAAGGAGGAGAAATCTCTCTGGCTGTCCCATTAACTACTATAGACTAGAGTATTGAAATGGTATTACCTCCCCCTGTCTGAGCAACACATCGACTTTCCTTCCATTTCCCTGCAAAGATCTGTCGTTCAGTTCCCCAAGACACGGGCATCAGGAGTGGAGCAGCGAGATTGTTTTTTGATTTGTCTCTCCTCCCTTATCTTCCAGGCATCTCTCTGTTTTGTCTCCTCTCTGGTGACAGATTTCTCCAGGGTGCAGGTGTCATTTGTATCCCCTTCCTGTTGCTTGAAATACCCTGAGAGCAATTCCAGCCGAGATGATAATAGAGGTGAAGGGCAAAGATGATTCTGTGTTAACAGCTTAGAGATAACTTTTTTTTTTTTATATGAGGGAACGTTCAAATCCTGAAATGTTTTTATTCCCTGTTTGGAAAAACCATTAGTGGCTCCATTTAACGCCCAGGAGCTCCTCTTACAACCAGCTGACATGACATCTATGAGAAATAAGATGTAAAGAAAACACTCAGTGGATCTAACATCTTACAAATGTAACCTTCCTGTGACCCTGAGACCAAATTATATGTATTATACACCATTGGAGAAAGCAATGGACTATTGACTAAACTTGTCCCAACAGTACTTTCATTATTCCACAGCTCAGCAACTGTTATTTCAGATTTCCCTGCACATTGAAGTGATGTGTGATTGTAAAGAGTTTGAAACACAAGGCTCTCGGGAACAAGAAATCAAGCTCAGTTTGAAATATAAGACCCTAAGTGACTGAAATCGCTCATTCACTAACCCCTACTTCACTTTATAGGGATTTCTATAAACAGAGCACTATAGAATGAGCTCATCAGCAAAATAATTAAAAAAAAAGCTTTTCTCTGTGCTGGTTTGTTTTAATACTGGGTAAAAGAAAGACATTGAGGTCTGTGATTTGTTTTGAGGTTGATCCTAGATCCACAGACATGGAGCTGCTGCTGGTGAGTAGATGGGGCTGCTAATGTTCTACTACAACAACAGAACAGTGCTGAACTTGAACCTGAAACTTTTAGCCTAATGTGTCCAAGAGTGTATTCAAGGTGCCTGTACAGAGCAACTCTGAAACATTGCAAAGTCAACCACATGTGTTTTAAACAAACTTGCCAAGCTAACATTGTCTTAATTAGCTAAGTAGAGTTGATTATAGTTGTCCCCGTCTCAAGTCAAGAACAAATCATTTCAGGAGTGATTAAGAATTATGATGGTTAATCTGTCGCCATTACACTGGAAGTGCTGGAATCTCTGAGTGAGGTTGTGAATCAAGCTCTTTTATGTTATGGTGGACGATCAAAAGGAATCACTGTGGGGCTGCGGAATCTAAAGTGAGCTTCTCGTACATGTGTGAGCTGCTGCATCTACAAAGAGAGGGAGATCGTATTTTCTGTGGTTTCAGTCTGTCAAGTCAGATCATGTCAAGTTTGTTTGTACGGTCTAATATCCGATTCTATGAGCTTTGCAAAGCCACAACAGCAACGTCTCTTAGCCCAGGCTTTCTGAGAAGACAAGAAAAACACTACCTCCTGTGCTACATTACGCATATGAATAGAAAACTGCAGGTGGATGTTTGCCACATGCTTCTACTTTGTGTAACTGTGTGAAACGGCTTGTTGCCCCAACACTATTGGATTGAAATGAATTGATTCATGATGTCTGTCTGAATAGAGTCTTTCTTTGGTGGTGACATTCACCAAACAATGACATTTACATACAAACCACCTGAGATGATGGGCGGCCCATAATCTTCTGTAACTGTAATCCCTCCATCTGAAAGGTCTTTTTAGGGGTCTCAAGATGAAACGAGATGAAAACTCTGAATGTGACTTCAACTGTTCAGAATCAGAAAAATCTTTAAGGGTCAAGTGCGTACAAGGAATTGAACTGAGATGTCTAATCGCTCTACAGTCCGAAGAGTGTGTGTGTGTGATACTATTAAGATCGCTTCACCTTCTGCACATTTATCATATTATAGATTTCAATTTAAATAAAGGAAATTGCAATTTTCCCACCAATATGCACTCGGTAACCCCTCAATGATTATCATTACAAATCAAAAGCAGAGATCTCACATTTAGTAATGTCTAAAAATGTCACATATTTTGCTTTGCCAAGCTGTAGATGCCTCCTCTTTTTCTTTAATTGTGCTTGAGGTGTGTTGAGAACTTCACTGGAGTCCACAGGACATAAAACCAAAGTGATGAAGTCTCTGTCAACCTTTGAGATGAGAGTGTGACACTATATAGATCATTTCTATAGCTTTAAGAGCAGTGGCCTTAATTATTATGCAATGGAAACAGTTCAGAACCAGAACTCTTCATAGAAGCCAAACTGAGAAACCAGACGAGAAGGGTCCTGGTCACGGAGGTGACAATGACCCCAACAGTCACTTAATACCCAGAGTCCTCTGCAGAGATGTGAGAACCTTCCAGAAGGACGATCTGCTCAGCCGCACTTTAATCAGATCGTCATAGTAGAGTGGCCAGACAGAAGCCACTTTGAATAAAAGGTATGTGACATCCCTCTAAGATTTCACCAGACGGTGTTTAGAGGACTCTGAGGGAAACGATCCTCGGGTCTCATGAGACAAAGAAGTGAACTCTTTGAGCAGAAGTCAAAAAACTACATCTAGTTGATTGATGGTTGGAAGCAGGTGCTTGAAGAAAACCCGCTCCAGAGTGAGCACGAACACAGATCGTTCAGCTTTCGGGACGGAAATGATCTGATGCATAAAGACGAGGAAATGCTGGAGTAGCTTTAGTGCGAGGCTCTGAGCGGCACAGCCAAAGCCCAGACTTGAAGCCCACTGACCATCTGTAGGGAACTGAACATCCTGGCTGGGAGATGCATCCCCTGCAGATTTGCTAAAACTGACTTAATAGTGTTAATAGTGGAAGCTGATTGATTTAATGGTGGAGGACACTGACTTATTCCTCCTGCCTGTTTCTGCAGGTTCACATATGGACGGTGTTTCCACTTCCTTGACGTTCTGTACTGTGCAGTTCCTGTATCCGTCTTTCTTCCTCCTGTTTTTCGTGCGGTTCAGTTTTCCAATTATACACAAGCTTTGTGAAACCAGCCATTTGGCAATCGCAACAGGGGCTAAACCAGACAAACCCTTTGTCAATTAGCGCTCAGTAACACCAGGGGAACATACCAGCGCTCGGCAGCCAAGTGTGTACGTCCGTGTTTGGGGTGGGCAGGGTGTGTGCAAACGTTTGTGTATATGTTAGCTTTGTGTGAATTATTAAGTGAGTGTGTGTGTGGGCGGGCGTCTGGTTTCCTCTTGTGTTTGCGGAAGGCCAGAGGTCGAGCATGAGTGTGTGCTCTCGTGTCAATTTGGGTTTATTAACCTTGTGTGAGGAGACGAACTGTGCTTGTGTAGGTGTGTGTGCAGCATTAGTATATATGTGAGAGCACAATCAGAGAAAAGGAAACGGGACAGAAACAAGCGAATGTATCTGACAGTGTTGGAAGTCTGACATGTTCTCTGTGTGTGTGTGTGTGTGTGTCTGTCTTGAGGCACATGCTGCGTGTCAAATGTGTGAGTGAGAGCAATATGGGGTGTATATGATTTTATAATGGTTGCCTGTAGTCAGCCTATCATTTTCGTCCTGTGACAGTGTCACTTCTGTCTCTCAGGCTTTGTGCTCTGATGTGACACGTTGTCTTCAAGTATTATCACATCGGTTTTGTGTGAAGACTTTCACACAAAACCTGAGGAATTTAGGCCTTAATTTCATTTTATCTCAGGAGATAAGAAAACACATGGTTTCCAGAGCTGGCAGTTCGAAAACAGCAGCCGACGATTTCCTCATCTCACTAATCTCTGAGTTGTTTTCGTGCCTGAGAGTTTTTATTTTGGTTTAATTAACTCAAAGGAGACATTTTTTCAGATTTCTTTCCTCTTGTGCTTTGTGGGATTTTTTTGATATGAAAAAAGGTCTGTAAAAGTTAAAAATCCCAGTTTGCACTAATGGGAGCCCCTCCCTCTCTTTCTCTCTCTCAGAAAACGCTGCTCCTGAAACATCTTATCAGTAGTTTGCCCAATTCCCCTCCGTCATGGTGTTAATCTGACACGATGACCCACATTTGCATAATGCGCCTATAGCAGTGAGAGTGGCGGGCGCCCTAACAAAGCAGGTGAAGTGAGAGTGGTTCACCAATCACAGCGGAGCGTGCCAGCTGACCAATCAGAGCAGACTGGGCTTCACTGGGAGGGGGGGCCTTCAAGACACAGGAGCAAAACCCGAGAGTTTCCGACAGAGGCTGAAAAGAGGAGCTGCAGCACAACATTTTGAACCTGAATATGAAACCAACTAAATGTGAATAGTGTGTGATACATTTTCCTGATGTCTGTGTAGTGAATATGAAGCTTAAATACTAGACATGAGGAAACAGCCCGGCTCTTTGCAGACGTATAACAAAATCTTAAGCTGACCAACTGAAGTATTATTGTGTGTAAACAATGTTTGTATGTATGCGAAAGGAAAGAGTTTCACTCCCATCCCTACTTCTCTATCCCCTTAAGATCTCCCACAGATGTGCATTACCATGACAACCCAGAGAACAACGACAAACAAGCAGCTCACGACTGTTCCAGTAATCTGAGGCTACAGCCGGCTTTGCTCTGCTCTGAGACAGAGACACTTAACCTCAACCCTTAGAATTTAGTTTGACTTGTTCCCTTTTCAAAATGATCATCTTCAGTAGCAAGCAGCAGAAAGCATGTGCTACCTGAAAAACATTCAAATGACTGGTATTGGAACGAATAACAGGGCTTCACTTTTCTGTAAATATTCTTTTCTGTTGCTCTTCTCTTGAAGCAAAGTGCCAAGATGTTATAGTTAGAGTCGTTTCTGCAAATCCTTAAGTCAATTAATATACCAGGAAGATTGAAGGTTCATTCATACCATTGAGATGACATGATGAATACAGTCCTTAGAAACTGATAAAAATAACATGTTATGAAATTGTATATTCAAATTGAAATTTTTTTCTTCATTGCATAAAGTTTAAATGTACAAAATGGAAATTTGAATATGAACTACAACTGCCAAAGAAGGTAGTTCAGTCTTGATGAAGACAGAGGCAGCAAAGTTATTTACATTTCACATTTAACTCTTAGTACGCTCAATGTGCTTTGAATCAAAGAAGAATGATAAAAGAATTTAATGAATAAATAAAAACAGTAAAGAGCCCACATGGACCCACATGGACATAAACCCACATACACAACAATAGAGAGGTGGAGGGCTGTTTCTTTTATATGTGATCAACTAAGATTTTACATAAACACAAAAAACACTTAAAGTGTCGCACTGAAATAAATGCACACAGTAACCTGTTGCTAGGCGACACTGGCCGGCCAGCGGTGGTGTGCAGTGCACTGGCATTTACACAGTGGGTCTGTTTGAACAACAGCAACAGGAAGCTGAGGTGAAAGTTGGTGACAGGTTCAGAATCAGCTGCTGCAGCGAGGAAATGTGACATCTGACTTAAATTTACTCTAAACCTGGACCCAAATATCTGTTCTGAAGGGGAGCGCGTTGTGATAATAATAACAATACAATTAATAATGTTTTGCAGCACTTTTGAAGACTAATGTCACAGTGCTTCATATTCAGATGGCAGCCAACAGTCCCCCAATGAAAACATATTTCAATTCGCTACAACCATGTTTTTATTTGGATCTGCACCAAATTTCACACACTCATTAATATATCGATTTCCCTTAAGATAAGCTTCTTTAAAAAAATGTTTTAATCAAAATCCACGTGTTAGAGAAATAAATGAAAATGTTGCAAAATGCCCAACAACCTTGCAATGTTAGAGAGTAAAACAAAAAAGCCTGGATTCATCCCCTGATCCGGATCTGCACCAGCTTTTAATGGGCTCCTCTCCTGAAGCATAAACCGTCTCCTACCACCAAGTTTCTGCATAATCCTGCTGATTAAGAGCCGAGGAAAACAAGCTCTATAGTGGAGGTAATAACAAGAGCACTGTAAGGTAGATGAAGAACAAACAGAATATTAAGAACAAGGTGAATAAATCAAATAAAAACAAATTTAACAACCATGAAATCCTGTAAAACTGATAAAACAGTATCCTTAACGTCTCTGTTTGTCCACCAACACCTGACCCTTTGTCCTGCTGTCCTACCTTCTGCGTTCATGCCTCCTTTCTCATGAATATTTATAATTTTTTTTAAAAAGGAAAGCAGGCCAGTTTAAACGGTAGAGTACTTCACTGTCTTAAAGATGGTTTTATTCCTAAAAAAAGCCCTCAAACAGAAATTTAGAGAAGCAAAGAGTAACTTTAGGCAGCAAAAATAGTGCTTAGATTTTTATCTCCACCGTGCACATAAAAATATAAAGATGCAATTTTAGCTGAGCTTCCAGATAAAATCAGAGGAGCATATCATGGAGCATGAAGCACTCACACGCACAGCACACGCACCCCCGCGCAGACACACGGCAGCCTGATGATGTCAGGACCAAAGTCACATCATCTTGGAGAGAAAACAGGCCAAAATCTCATCACTGCATCCTGAAATGAGATTACCACCCCGGCCTTGCTTTTATATAGAAGTCAATATATCATTCATCCCTCTCTGCCTCCTTCCCCTGCAAATTGTATTAAATCCCAGATATGTCCCTTAGAATCAGGACCAGATTGCTGGGTGGGGTGGTCGGGCGAGAGACAGAGGGGAATGTGAGAGTTGAGGATGTTACAGAGCTGCTTTATGTGCTACCAAGAACAAGCTCAGTCAAGGACACATTCTGATGTGTAAACTCAAAATATCACATTTTATATCTGTTGTGTGTCCAGGTTGGGTTCACCAGTACGATGTCTCTGCACCACAAACATGTGTACAAGAAACAATAAGAATAAAACAATGGAACTTAACAAGAGCAAATAGAAGAATAAAATAGAATCATGTTAATAAATACATAGGATCAGTTAGTGTAAATAAGAGCAAATGCTAAATTATTTGTGTGTGTTTTATAAAGTTTAAACTCCAAAGTAAGATCCATTTTTGGACCAAGAACAACAATGACATAAAAAGAGCTCTTTCAACTAACCTTGGAAATATCACACCTAAAGGATACCGCACTGTTTCATAATAACACAATACAAAACTCATTAGTTATAGGCCACTTAAAAAACAAAACACTGGAAACTCTCACCTATAATTATATAAAATATATTGTACCCAGTTTTTCATAGGTAGGACCATTATTGATTCTCAATTAATCAATTTGTCACAAAATGTCAAAAAGTAATTAAAAAAAGGCCAAGTATGCAGTTTATTTATCATGTTCTCATTCATCTCACTCATATTCAGCATTTTTGTGAAGTAAAAAATATGAGTGAGATGTAATAAGTGCTTTCCTGACAAATGGTTGCAGCTCAACTTCGGTCAAGGTCACCTCCATCTAATTCAGAGATATCTTTTGTAAATACAGCTGCATGCAACGATATTGTAGAGAATAGTAGTTTTGAGAAGGTCTTCTCCTTTTTAACATGTGTCCCCCGCACTCTTGCAGGTCCATAAAGAATCAGTTTCCCTAGTTCGCTGTGGAAAATCTAATTAAACCTAATCCTCCACAAACCGTGAGCCAGACCTTATCGCTCCACATCAGTTGCCGACCTCACTAATGCTCTTGTGGCTGAATCTCCGCAGCCAGGTTGAAAATCTTGTGGAGAGCCTTTTATTGCAGGGGAGACAGGAGGCTGTGTGTCCGTCTACATTAAACCATGTGGTATATTTTATTTGATTTAACGTTTATTTGATCAGATTAGTCTCCTGAGATGGGGCTCTTGTTCATGGCCCACAAAGGCCCCACAGTTTACAGACAATAACGCCGTCGCAGCAGGACGTACAGTAGAAAAGACAGAACACACACACACGCATGCAGAACGTCACCCAGCAGGAAGAGGCAAAAAAAAAGTCTACTGTCCTCACACTGTACCTCATCACAGCAGCGTGACTCATCCACCCTCTCCTTCCCTTCCTCCTATCCAGTTGCCAACTCAGCTATTTAGCTCACGTCTGCCCTCTCTGACCATGCATGGCCTCACCCCTCCTTTCTCCTCCTCCTCCTCCTCTTCTCCTCTGTTCTCCTCCTCTCCCTCTTTTTATATATAGTGGCTTCTGCTGCTGGTAACACGTATGAGCCTGCACTGCAAACACACAAGCATTTAAGGCATGTTATATAGTTAAGATGCAAATGGGACATAACACAGAGTCCTAATCAGCGAAAGGTCTCGAGGTCGATCGCGTTAATGAGATCCTGCAGGAGGCGTGTGCATGTGTAGATGTGTTTGCGTGCACATGTTCTACGCGTGCGTGTTTTCAATGGAGCTCTGTATGACGGCGGGACAGTTGACTACTGTCCACATTTTCTACAATTAGAAGCGAGTGACTGTCGGAATATTTGGCTCGTCCTCCTCCGTCGTCAAAGCTCTTTGATGTGAGCAGCCAGCAGCTGTGTATCAACGGGCCGCGAGCCAATCAGAAGCCAGCGAGGGCTTCTTAAACACTGGACTCTTTGGTTTAAATCACTCGATTGTTTTGAGTCGAGAGGATGATGAAGTGGAACAGAATATGGAGTTTTTAATAAGTCTGTTTTATGTGGTGTATCATGTCGCTGTCTCACATTGAGCCTCTATTTATAGTGATTTCGTTGCTGGAGGCTTTTTGTTTATGTGCATATAAAGTAGAAGCATATCTAGATTGTTACATAAGGTTTCTATACTTTAATTAGTGTCTGACGTCTTCTGTACCGCTCAGTCTACACACGCCAATGGGATGTTGCAATAACCTCTCAAAGCTGTGAAAGTCAAGTCCAAAACAACAAGACAACAACAATCTATTGATGTACTCACTGGGAAATGAATGAACTATGGGTAAAGTGGAGATGATAATGTCACTGACGGTCTCTCCAAAAGAACTTTTGGTGGAAATGTGTGAGGATGCTTCCAAAACTCTAGCTTCATCTTCCGGATGTAAAGAGCAGTGACGGACCAGTGCAGTTTCAGACATGCACCGCACAGACAAGCTGTTTGTGAGAATGCAAACGTTCGAGTCGGTTGCCGTGGACATTTTCTGGAGCTTCTGCTGCCAGCCCCCCCCCCCCGGAGTAAAATGACACATGTGACAATACAGAAGAGAGAAGAAAGATTTCCCAGCGAGCAAGTGGGAGTTTTGTTGATGTTTCATGACAGACGTGTTAACATGACGGACACGAAACAAAAAGAGTCCGAATATCACAGGATGAAAAGGACGTCACGTACACGAGGAAGACGCTGAGGAAGATGGGAACTTTGAAAACCGACAATATTGGAGAGCCTTTGATGAAAGCTGCTGCCGCAGCAGAGTGCGTGCGCTGCAGAAGCTTACTTGAATATTTCAAATGCGTTTGACACGAATACCTGCTGTTGTTCTTCATGTGCGTGAGACAAAGTTTGAAGAAAAGTTACAAAGAGAACGATTTTAAGATTAATTTAAGTGTTCAACATAATATTTATCCAATCTTTTGTGTTTGGACTTAAAGTAATTAAAACATTTTATTTACATATTGAAATTATGTCTCAAATAAATGATTATATCAGTTGCGATCGGGCACAGCCAGACTGTAGCAATAGCTTTTATAGTAAAGATTACAAAACACACTTTCTTCTTTATAATAAACTGATCTGAATAAAGACCCATGTCCTCGTGCCCAGTTTAAATCTCACACAAACGGTTACTATTGGTTTGGACATGTTTTCTGCTTGGCTCAAAGACTTGATGCTTTAAAAACCTGGAAATGCACAATAATATCTGAGTGTATTGTTGAGCCGGGGGCACTGTGGTGAATAATGATGTTAACGGGGTCCAATAAGCTACTGAGGCATTCACATATTCTCTGCGGGACTTCGAGAAGATAAAACTTTAAATGCATTCAGCTATTTCACCTTGTTGATGTAGATACATGCTTCACAAAGCAGAGGTAGAGGCATTCAGAGTTAATGTGCGCAGCGTTCATAATGAGCTTGTTGGTCTTTTGGAGCATTAACACAGAAGATGAAAAAAGGGGCAAGTGCTGGGACGAAAAACGTTGTAAAGAAAATAAACGGCTCAGAAACTGCAGGACAACTTCTATTCGTGTTTTACCAAATTCACATGTCCTCGAAAAATGTACTGTACTAATTAGATAATTAGATTCTGGAGACAGTAGTGGACAACTACTACAGTTTGATCCCCCCTAGCTGCTGTGTTGGTGTGTGAGTGATGTCTGTTAGAGAAGATTAGAAAAGTGTTATACAAACACCGACCATACAGATCATTACTTCATCATTTCAATCTGATATTTTTATGTTTAATATCCAAAACCTATAATTTGACTGTAAAATTCGACTTCAGAGTTTAGTTATCAGCACCGATATTTATAGTACCAAAAGTAAAAGTACCTGTACAGCAGTGAAGTATTTAGTCTCTAAAACTGACCTGAAATGTACAATATTCATCTTGGAAAGTTTCTGAAGTATAAAGTAACATAAAACGAAAAAACAACCTGTGCAAATGTGACATTTTACCACACTCTCGCTCTGAGGGAATCCTGGATCACATCTGTGATAGTTAATTCTCATCTTGCTAGTGCTTTACTTTGAAAAGGTCACACATTTCAAGTTAACTGACCCATTTTCACAACTTGTCAAACTCCCACCCGCCCGATGTCTTCTCTTCCCCGTGTGACGAGTTCTTCCAGGGCAGATACGTCACGAACAGGTCGTCCTGGACCATCTGTCACTTGTCACTAGTTGATTACTGCACTCGTCCTTCTGCTCCCTCTGTCACCTGGTTGCCAGAGAAACAGCGTGTCTTGAGTGGGAGCGTCTCACTCTCTCTCTCTCTCTGCCGAAGCGTCCTTGAGCAAAGTACCGACAGAGTTCGTAGTGTCTGTAAATGAGGCTACTGCTCCGTAGCCGGAGGGCAATGGAAAAGAGAAACTCCCCTGAGGGATAAACAGAGTATCACTTGATTGCTAATTATCATCAGCGGCCCTGATGTGCCGATGATGAACACCTGATTTAATTATCATTGGAGAGTCTTTTTCTTATCGGACTTATCGCAGCACCGAGGTGTTGAAAGAGCAGGAAAATTAGGAAGCAGATTTTGGAAGTGCTATTTCCCCCCGCACTCGACAGTCTGTTCTCTCAACCCGAAGTGATTATCTCTAAAGGGATCTGGTTACATATTGCGTGATGCATGATCCGTTAAATGCAAAATGCACGGGTTGAATAAATGTCAAAGAAATACTTCCAATCTTTGTCCGTGCGTTCCCATAATCAGTAGCCGTGCTCTGAAAGAGGGGGACATAGGTCGGGCTTAGAAAGACTGGCATTGCCATAGGAACCAGCTGCACCCACGCATTCATGGAGAGAAGGCAGTGAGAGTCACAGGGAGAGCGAGAGAGTGGAAGAGAGAGGGAGAGATGTGATGTCTTTGATGTGACGAGCAGCCCCAGGTCTCTAATCTCTTCCCTCTAAATATTTTGCTTATGCGATGAGATTTACCCTCTTTTTAAAATTCCCCCATTTACATGTTCTTTGCATCTGCGACAGATGTCCTTGGGGCAGAATGAACATGGAGATGGGAGTTGAGTCAGAGATACAGAGCGGCGAGCGCGCTTTCAAACGAAGAAGCGATGTCAGTCAGTCCACCTGTGTGTTGTGTGGAGGGTGGCGGTGGGGGGTGGGGTGATAATACCTGCAGGGTGCCCCGAGCTGGAAGAAGATTTCGGGATGGGGGGGGGGGGAGGGGATGCGGAAACGCTCTGTGGTGTTTTTCTATGCATTGGGCAGGTCGCCCAAAAGTATCTTCGCAGCCACTGTAGCTGCGGCTGTCACACGCTGTAGCTGCACTGAAATACTGCGCTGTCCTTTGGTTTGCCTGCACATTGATCTCTCTCGTCTCGCTCGGAGCAAACCCATCAAAAATTCCCTTTATCTAAATCCAAAATTCCATCAATTACTCTCTAGGCCCGGGTGCAAAAACTTTGTTGGCTTTATCAACGTGTCTCCCTACAGCAGAGACGACGATCGTGTTTTATCTGTAACAAGGCGTGTTTGTAAATCCAGCGGAGCAATGTGTGGGGTTCTGCTCGATGGGTGAGTTGCAGAGAAGTGATGATACAGATGATTTTGGACGGAGTCAACTTTGTCACCAGCCAAAACATTGAAGAGTCGGGTTTTAATCTTGTTTTACTTCATGTTTTTGATTGATTTGTGTTTGTTGCATCACATTTCTTTCATCACTCTCTCTCTTCTTGTTGTCTTCACTTCAGCCCTTTTGTGTGTTTGTAAGCAAGATTACACAGAAACTAAACTCAGAAATTCTCGTGCAGATCTGGACAACGAGCCAGTTTAAGGAGTTACTTTAATTTCATATTATTTATTTATAACTACTTTTCTTACTGCGCGCATTTGCATTAATCTCACGTGTCTATCTCACATTATATCTGCATTAGAACTCTGTGTATCCTCACTCTTTCTCATGACACTTTGTACATTTCTTAATCTCCTCGCTTGCATTTTGTCTCCATCTCGAATCTCTTATCACATGTTCTTTTATTTAATGTCACTTCACTATCTCATCCTATTTCTATATGTGATCTCTGGCATCTGATTTCATTTACCTTAATCTAATTTCACTTATTTAATTCCAATAATACAATTTTTAATCACCTTTCTTAATCTCCTATCGTTTCTTGTATCCCACTTATCTACCTCTGCAGTGATACTGAACTTAAATGTGTTTTTTGAGCTGTTCTGTGCTGAAACGAAATCATCAGAGACGTCCCCCACCCACCAGCGATTCAAACGACTCTGCGTGACCGTAGTTTTAGCCGTCAAGGAAACAACGGAGGCAACAAGCTTCTACTTCATACAACATCTCCAAAGCCAAAGTTTGTGTACTGCTACTTAAGTCGTCACTCATAGCTACACAATAGCTTCTAGCTAATTGGTGCGATTTACGCATACGGCTGATGAGCTACAAATATCACAGTTTCCTCAAGTCAGTTGTGAGATACATAAAACACTTCCATGTCGCCCTGTGATAGTTTGTGATAAAGTGGGAAACAAAGTGTTGAATGATGAGCCGGATAACAGAGGGTCGGGGGGGAATGATAACGAGGAAGTTCGCTGTTGTTCTGACTCCGCCGTTGACGGGACCATCTGTCAGACGCACCTATCACACGGCTCGCCTGCAGCCGCCTCACTCACTGTCATCCCCCCGGCCTGAGGGATGGACTGGTGTGTATGTGTCACGACTTGAGTCAACACCAGAGTGACAGCGTGATGTGCTGAGTGAGACCAGCAACAGAGCTTCCAGGGGACACTGTCGTTAGATAATTGTGGGTATGATGTCGACACAACACACATATGCTTCAGGGCAGAGTTGGCTACCATTCCCTCCATCTCCTTTGTCCTCTCTCCCTCATGCTCACGTCCCCACCCTTCTTCCTTTGCTCTGCTCTGTCGTTCCTTTCCTTGGCCTTTCCTTTCCTTTCCTTGGTCTTTCCTACATATTCCCTTTTTCTTAGTCTTTTCCTTTCCTTTCTTGTTCCTTGTTCTTTTCCTTTATCTTTCACTTTTGTTTCCTTGGTATCTTCTTTCTTTTCTTTTCCCCTTCTTGTCACTTCTCTTCCATTTCTATTCTCTTTCATTGGTTTGTCTCATTCCGTCTTGTCACTTCCATATTTGGTGAATTCAATTAAAAATGAATGTCCAACATTTCCAGTGATGAAGTTTATTGCGCAGGATTCTTTTCTTTCTTAGTGATTAAACTTGTGCAGCGTCGTTGAAATTCTTCTCCCATGAGGCCGAGAAAATGACAAAAACAAATATTAGGACAAAGATCTGGGTCTTTCCGTTGTCACGAAGGAACGAGTCATGTTGCGTTTGTTTGCCGAGAAGATCCTGGTTTGAGATATGTCATCTGACCACCAGTAAGCCAGTTATCCTCTCAGGTGCTTTAGGCTTCTGCGGTGGATTTTCACGTCAGACTTTTTAAATTTTATTTTGCTGTAGGATTACACAACCTGACTGTCACTGCTGTTTATTTAAATCAAGATAAAAGCAGCACTACATCAAATTGTTCTGTCTCATTAATGCTCCTTCTTATTCTCTTTGACCTTTTTACTTTTATCAGAAAACAGCATTTCTACTGCTTCGTTCCACCACCTCTGCCTCTCTCTTTCTCTCGCTCATTTTCGGTGAATAAACCTACCTCTTTAAAAGTGATCTATATCACCAGAGGGGTAATTTACTTTAGCTCAAATCCTAGATGAAAGCCATTTTTCACCCAACAGAGTCCGGAGTGGCTACATATTCAAGTGCTAATGGCAATATATTTCACAGGAAAGAGGGAAGAATTGGAGGAATAGTAAAGACAAGTGGGGGGAGGGTTCATGAAAAAGCAACCTACAGCTCAGAATGTATTTTACGGGATCAGGGACACGTTTTCTTTCTTTTCTAACCTCAAACAAAAAGGACTTGTTAATTAATCAAGGAATGCCTTTGCACTCACTCATGCACGGAGAATAATGAGGCGGAGAAGCACTCGCACATGTATTATTCAGTAAGGGGGAACCATTTTATTTTGTTTCTCCGCTTTAAAGTCCAGAAAGTGAAGCACTGGCGTGGGGTTTTGCTCCCTGAGCTAGTCGGAGATTGGCTTTCCGTGACACCGTCAAAGGAACTGTAGGTCTCCTGTCTACATGTTGGCTTTCATTTCACACTCCACTTTTGTAATGTATAGGCGGTCACAGCGAGGAGTCATCCTGCAGCCCAGGGAGTGGCTGCTTTACTGCTGTGGTGAGAAAGAATTATTATAGCCTCCTCTCTTCCTGCTCCAGTATTGGCACTCGAGAGTGATGTTGGGCCAAATGACTTTACATATTTAATGTATTGCCACAGGCCGGAAGGCAACAGGCATCCACTACTCACATTGTGCATCACTCGTCCCTGATGCCTCCTAACAGCAGAGCTAAATGATGCTGCTGGAAGGATTCTCCAGCTCTGCCCTGGGCTCGTCCACATGCCACTTTAAAGACGGCGCTGTGGTTTCAGGTTTGAATTTGAAATGAAAAGAACATTAGCAGATGTGCATGTTCTCTGGCTGAGTGGAATCAAAGTGTTTTGCTCCTCGCAGAGTGTCACAACTGAGCTTTAAGGCATGTGCTGCTCATTTTGGTTTGTGCTCCTCGGAAAATAATTGTAAACTGCCTGTGAGGTTTTCACACCAGCAGCGTTATTGAATGGAGTAATATTTGGCTCATATTGTCTTCCAGGCTGGGTCACATTTTGGTGGTTTACTCAAGATGTGCAATGATAGAGTATGAAGAGCATCATACAGAGGAGTGGCTGAGGTAGGGATGTTATTAGTTTCTGCTTCTCTTATCTCTGTACAGAAGATGAATATTACATCGCTTTCTCTCTGAAGACCGTGTGGTGTGTGTGTGTGTGTGTAGTTTGTTCTATGCTCTCGGTAAAACATGTATAACTCATCAGAGCAGTGTTCCTTGACAGTAAAACATCTGACACGCCCACATGTACTCTCATATTTGTATTTGTACATCTTTCATGAACGTGAATTTCCAGAACCTCTAACCCCAATTCTTGTTTTAACCTCATAAGCAACATGGATATTTACTGCGCCTGTCAAAAGTTACAGGCACTACAGTTTTTCAATTTTATTTCGCAACCCCCTTCCCGTGTCCTACACTGATAAACAGGAACGCCTTAAAATACATATTGCATGAGCCTGGGAGAATACACTGCAGTTTTTCAGCAGCGTTGCTTTTCTTCCATTTTACCTGTCGAACCTCTGTGTTGTTCGCCAGGAAATGAGAACTGAACTTTTTATTTCCTGAACCACGGCCACGCATTTTCTGTAAATAGCCTCCTGAAGTATTAACCCCAAACTAAATAAGCTCTCAAAGTTCAAAAATGACAGAATTCTCCATAAGACATACAGCCTACCTACAAGGACGGCATACTTTTACTTTACTGTCCTTCAGAGAGTCCTACTCAGTGCATTTACATGCACTTAGGGAAACAAGATTACTGCCAACTTCAGTAAGCTAATTTCTTAAATGTCAAGTAAAGGAGAAACCTGGCTTTACTTTATCGGGGGAAAGGATTTTAAAATTTCCCCAGGTAGATTTCTGTGTCATTTACACAGGTTATTGGCTAAATTGTCTTTTTACAAGTGTGCATGACAAAAGACTTAATTGACAGTGGAGGAGGGGAGTTGCTGAATAACAGGAGACATCATTAATTCAAATAAATCTGCTTTATATTTGACAAAAACTGAAACTAACATGCTCGTAGACATCTACACTGTCTATTACTCAACACTTATAATAGATATCCCTGCATAAACTGTAAGTTTCACTGTGAGAACGCATACCCCCTCGTCCGTAAAGTTGTTACCATCCATGCCGATGATCAGACCTCATATTGTCAGCTGCAGTTGTGCGTTTATCCTCAAGTGGCATGCAATGCAGTTCTGTGTCTCACGAGAGAATATTTCTTTCACTCTTCAATCTGTCCCTCAGAATCTGTTGCCTGTGAGGGTGATGTTAGTGCATGTGCACATTTCGCTCCACTATCTCAATAGATTGAATTAATTATGTGGGAAAGCGCTGCAGAGACAAAAATTCCTGGATCCAACCATTTATTCGGATCTTGCCGATCCTTGCACCATGTTTTGTGGTCATTTTACCAGCAGGTTTTTCATAATCCTGCTCACTAACAAAGACAGACAGACAAAAAGAAATAAACCAAGCAAACAAATACGTCAATACAACACAATCTTTTTGATGCGAATGTAACCAGCACATTATTGATGCCTAATAACAAACCACATCTTTAACTAGAAGTCAAGCAGACTCAGATGGTTTCAGTCAGGATGGACTACAATTCAGCTGCATCACATCCAGCGGGTGCACACTCTGTAATTTGACGCCATCATGAGTTCTGAACTGAAGTCATGATGAGGCTAATAACACACGATGACGCGCGTTATCGTAACATTTGCAGGTGTAAAAAGTCACGGAGTGTGTGTGGGACCGAACGCTCAGACAGCCGCTTCTGCTTCAATGGTTCTTTGCACAATAGAAAGAGCAGGTGGCATTAAAAAAGAATTCACCTTCAGAGACTGTGGAGTCGTTATTTTCTGCCATTAAGCTTCAATGTGCAGCGCATTCAAAGAATTATTATGCGATTAAGCGCTGTAATTATTTCTCCCCCGCATACCCCTGTGCACATTTTGTTCTGTTCCCTACCAGTACGAATCAGTGTCATCCAGCTGTGGACTGAACAGTCAAGAGAAAGAGCCACACCGTTCACAGATGAGGACACGTGTCGTCTGATTTTGGTCTGTCAAGGCAACTTTTGCTTTTAAATTTTGAATTACTATTAAAATCGTGATGGCTTTAGATGGCTGAAACATTTGTGCTGTCGACAACATTTAAATCATGTTACAATCTTTAAAAGCTGATTCTAGCTGTATATACAATACGGTGTTTGTGAAATCTGAAATGTTCTTTAATATTCCTGTGATTTTGGTGTAAATTTACAGCTCAAGCTCAAATCTGCTACTGTTTTGTACTTTATGGTTTTGCCTAAATTATTAATTTGGGTTATTATTGTAAAACATATCCGTGCATTGTGGTAAATGTCATGTGACATCACGATGCACGCAACTGATGAGATTTTCAGGATCATAGGTTTTGGTGAGGAAGTGTACTTTACATACACAGAAAAAAAACTTTATAACACACTAGAGGAAAGACAAAACTTCCAATATTTATCCTTTAAGGCAGCATACCAAGGATAAAAAGTACTTTACTCCTCCTTCTGAACATTGTGCCAATAATGCTGAAACTCACACAGGGTAAAACTCTTTTGGATTCTTGTTTGGATCAGAGACTCACATGGATGATGTTTTCATTTCGTGTCGCTGTCCAGAAATATCCTGGCTACATCTTGCACATTCAGAGCCAGGTGCTTCAGCTTCACTTTTTTACGGAGCCGTCATGTCGTCCATCTTCATATACAGTCTATGGTTTGGACACACTCAGTTGTAAAGAACTGTGATGGCAGCACAACGTCTCTGAGTCGTCTTCAACTGCGCCACAAACACGCAGCGCTCCCCTCTGGCTGATCGTGATTACAGAGTGGAGTCGTCATTCTCCCAAATGTCCCTGTTAGCATGTTTTCCCCCCTCGCACATATTGCTGTGTGATTTGCCAGTAATTAGTTTCTCTGAAGTATGTGTTGTGACAAGAGTCTCTCTGCAGCCAATACAGGTTGCTAAAATATAAATGATTGCTAATGGGAAAAGGATCACTACTGAATGCGCAATTAGGGAAACTATAATAACATTGTAATCGTTCAGGATTCAGATATCACTCCTGTGCCTCAGTGAGATTCAGCTTGAAGGTAAAACCTAATAATGAAGAGGTTGTGCTGACTCCCAGTCAGTGACGTGTCTCTGATGTTTGTCTCTGTTAAACAGGAGGAAATGATTTCCCCAGTAAAAGGGGTTACATGCTGATTTTCCTATGAATGGCTCTCAGTAAAGGGCATACCTCTGCGAAGGCCAAACAATCTTACACATGATTTTCTAGGTATCATAGTAAAAACTTTTAAAGGAAAAAGAAAATCCTGCATCCGCCCCTGAAACCACAGCCACACAGAAAAGTTCTGGGTTAATTTCGGGCCTTGTCCTTCGATCAAGGTTGGTGGAAATCAGTGTAGTAGCTTTTGAATAATCCTGCTGTTAAATAAACCAACAAACAGACAGGTAACAGGTAAAACTAGAATGACACTCAGTAGACCATACCTCTGCCAAGACGGACCATACTTCCACTTCCACACACTCATGATACCCGTTCCCTAAATATTGTTATTCAGATCCATGAATTATACCCTGAAAATCTTTATTATTAAAGAAAGTGATAGAATAAAACAATCCTGCATCCACTCTCAGATCTGGATCTGCACCAACGTTTAGTGGAAATCCGTTCAGTGGTTCTACGTAATGCTGCTAACCAAGGTAACTAACTGTACACGACCTGCCTGAAATACATCTCCACTTGTGTCTCACTGACTCTGCTTTGTCTGGGCCATTTTATAAAACATAGTGTTCATGATGAAAAAGGATTTAATTCCAGAACTCTTCGTGAAGAGGGGAGCATTGCCTCATTGAGATGTAAAGGCACCATGTCTGTACATGCGTTAAATTCTTGAAACCAGCCTTTTGTACTGTGCATGAAATTCCAAGTGTGAGAATGTGAAACATGTGCAGCATCTCAGTTGTCTACCTCACAGTCCTGTGAGTCGATGGCCAGGGGAAGAGCATTATGTAAATTCTAAATCTGAGTAGTAGGCGCCTTTTAACACGGCTACACCCCATACGGCCTGAGTGCTGCCTGCATGTGCTCATCTCCATCCCAGAATATTCAGCTAAGTCCAAGTCCCCATGGAAACCAGGCACGAGATCCACAACGCTCTGTTTGTGTGTATGTTTCATTTCAGTGTTTGTGCACGTACTGCATGTGAGTTCATACATTTGATATGTGTGTTATAAAGATGTTATATTCATGTGCTGCGTATAGAGACTGGACAAAATAACTGAAACACTGTGTAAACAAGAACTGAAAGAATAATAAATGTATGAATGTGTATTGAGCACCGAATGTGTTGAAAATGTTGGATGAGTTCATTATTGCTTAATGAAAACTATTATATTACTTTATTAATTACACAGCAGCAGTAGAGATTAGTTAGTGGTGTGAGATTCAAATTTTGATTTGGGACGATTCTACCACTTGATTAATTTTATCGACAAATGTTTAATAGCTGACTAAAATGACCATGACAACCATTTTGCTCCTCTCACCTCACTCTCACATCTTCACCGAAATGTATGATGTGTCCTTTGACTTTTTAATTGTCCATGTCCACACCACTAACATGGACGAGGTAGGGTTTATGGCGTATACTAAAGCCCGCCACTAGGGGGACATCAAGAAGAGTTGGCTTCACTTTTGAGCAGCTGTCATGTCGTCCATCTTTATTATCTTGAAACTGTGGTATTGTTAAGATGAGGGAAAAGACTGTTTACAGCTAATGAACAGTTAATATCCAGGTTATGCAACCAAAGCCCTAAAGTTGGGGACAGATTAAGGTAACACAAGAAAATAAAGGCAGACGTTAATTGCAGGTCTGCGGTGACTGTCGGCTGATTTACTTGTGGACAGCTACAGGGACCGGCTCAGAACACACATTATGTAAATGAGACGTGTCTGCAGTTGCCAGTGGGTGTATTCCTCCGAGGTCAAACATCTGTACACCCTTTAGCTTTAGTAACATATTCTTAAATCTTTGTCTTTCCACTGAGACGAAATTAGACCCTGTTATATAACACCTGGTATGACTGCATAAAACATGACCGTCAGGGGGGGGGGAGAAATAACTGCAATCTAAATTTTTTATCCTTACATTTACTGAGAAAAGTAATCACATTACTGTAACACTGCTTTGCAAAACTCATGCATCTCACACTGACTGCAATATTCTGACTGTTGACCTTATTCTGCTTATTCTGAATAATACTTATTTCAATTATGAATTGCTAATAGGACATGGTCACTTAAACATTATGTGCTACTACTTATTAACTCTCTGACTCAGGTCTTGTGTTGTCAAAGCAGTTGGTAACTGATGTATGTCGTTGTTTTTCAAATGAAAACTCCAACAGGACGTTATAAGTTAAGACGTGTACATGTCTACACGATGTGACTAAGGTCAGAATCCTCCTCAGGGCTCTTCAGACTCTTCGGTTTAATCAAAACCAAAACAACAGGTGTGAACAGTGCCTCTAACCATGATCCAGACCAGTGGACCAAACTTTGGTTCGACCAAGAAGGAGTTCTTGTTCCAGATAAAACTGAACCCTGGTTTAATTTGTTTGCAGTTTAATGACATTTTTTTTTTGTGAGAGTTCGTACTTTCGGAGAAATGTCAGGAAGTTGAGACATTTAACGACAGAAGAAGAAAAAAGAGAAGTGGCTGTCTTTGATATAATGTTTGAACTATGTGTGTGGATGTTCATTTTGCTGGTAGTAAAACCAAAATGTTAGAACAGTGGCAACAAAATGAATGAAGTGAACCAATCAAAGTCAAGAATAGGTAGACGCAGCCCACGACAGGACAAACTAATGTGAAACCAAAACGAACAGATCAAGGAACAAAGACCTGGGTTCACACTTTTCTAGCACCTTAATTCGATCATTGTTCATTCTGAGTATGTGGGTTAGGGTGATCACAACATTATGTTTACGTGGCAGTTTCTTATTCAGAATATTGTCTTAATCTGGTTAATAACAGAATACCAATGTCCATGTAAACGTGTGTCAACTGTTTTCTACTTGACACCTCTGCTCCTCCTCAGCCACTGTCTTTTCTTACACTCAGATCTCTCCCTGCCTTCCTCCTCCTCCTCCTCCCTCTCTCTCCTCTGCAGCCTCTCACCTCCAGTGGCTCTCATCTCTCATTGTGCCTGAAGTGTCTCGTCCAACAGTGTAGTTCTATCCCCCTCTATATGGCTTTTAACGCCTGTAACTGGAGGTTAAATATTCAGATTTCACAAAAAAGCTAAACCACACGGCGCGTTGTCTCTTTGTCCTTGTAGCGGTGAGACCTGAGGAAAGAGTTGTCTGTCTCCATTACACACACACAGACTTGCACACAGTGTCTCCGTGCCCCAGTTTCAAAAGCACAGACCAAGATTCTGATGCCCTGATAGCTTCCCACCACCAGCTGTCTTCATCATTAGACTGCTGACACCCTCTTACAGTTTGTGCCCCGAGACATCACTAACGCTGGACTGGAGAGTGACTGAGATTATCAGCACTCAAACCTTTTTTTCTTTTTTCGACAGATCTCCTCTTCTCTGGCTCGATCATCCTCTCCTGTAAACCTCTCACCTGTCCTCTGCTGTCCTTCCTCTCCTCTTTCTTCTCTCCTCCTCCTCCTCCTCCTCCTCTCCTTTTCTCAAGGAGACTCGAGGCCCATCAGTGGTCGTCCTCTGCAGAGACGGCGAGTTAGAATCAGAAAAAGGAAACGCAGAGGCTTTGATTCAAGTGATTCTGCCTCTGGTCTTTGTGAAGAGCAGATGTGAGAGGGATGAGTGAAGTTGGAAAAAAGGAGGGTGAGGAGGAGGTGACAAAATGAGCTCTAATTGTGACCAGGAGTGGAGGGGAAGTGGGTAATTCTCCATTTAGCGTACTGATGAGGTGAGGAAGCCAATGCATTGAAGACAGGTACCGCACATAACGTTGGATAGTACGTGGCATGATGGTTTGGCTATTTTCAGACACGGGGCAGGTCTTTCTCACGGCACGAAAGGATTTCAGTCAAAGCACGCACGCATCCAAAGTCAAGAAGATGCACGTTAAAACACCACCAGAGCCGGGAGACATTAAAAAAACAACAGCCCATGTTTCTGTCTTCCTGACAAGTGACCTCTTGGGAATAAAGCGTGTGACTTTGACATGGAAGATCAGTTCACGTTATGTATACAATCAGTCAGTGTCGCTTTCCTTTAACCACGACCACTATCCTGTCTGTCCTTAACCAAGCATGTTGTTCTTGTCAGAGCCGGAAGGATTGCAGCATACAAAGGGTTTTTTTTTGATAAAAAGTATTTTTGGATAAAGCTACAAGGACTTGTTGAAAGCGTGCAATTCAGTGAGGAGACATCTAGCTGCTAATTCCAGAAATCTGCCCGGCTGTGTAATATCTTGAGAACTGTTCATCTTATCAGCTTCACACTTGTCGTCTGTATTTTCAAGGGCCAGAGGAATTGCAGTGTCGAATTTGGACACGTGATACGTTCAGTATCAGCTTAAGTGACATTGTCCATTATGACAACAGCAACGGCAAATTATTCTCTAAATAAACAGGTGAACAGCTCTTTGTGCAGCAGCGGTGTTGCAGCTTCAGGTTCTGCAGACTTGAGTCCTGCAGCTGGTCCTGCAGGTCACTTCTATAGTTTCTGGAAGAAGAGCTGCAACCAGCATCACCACAGACCAAGCAAACAGCCCAGTCCAGACCGGCAGGTTTAGAATGTGTGCGGTACTAGTCTCCGTAAAACTCAGATGTTAAAGTGGATATCGTATTTTCAGATTGTGCCCCAGTCACTCAAGTGGAAAGAAGCTCCTCCATGTTTTTGGGCTTGTAGCACTTGCAAGTTAGATGAAATGGGCAACTCACACCCACACAGATAAAAAATGAAAACTTGGTGATACAGCGCTGTGAGCGTTTTCAATTTTATTGTTCTCATGTAATGGATTAAATTGAGAAAATACAATAACACAGCCCAGAGCAGTCTCTGAATATGTTATGAGTGATTTTAATGAAAAATAAAACCATTGGTTGTTTCTTAGCACTAACTGTTTTACTTACTCTAAAAGTCGTCCTGATCTCGTATGGCTGTGTGAACATAGATGGCTGGGTCATAGATTAATTCAGGGCAAAGGCTCAGGGGCCTGATGGGTCAGCGCTGGGTCCCTGGTTCTGAGCGTCTGTGTGAAGAGGGTGATGTTAATATGTGTAGTTTGAAAAACATAAAGCTTAGTGAAAAGACACAAACTGACCATAAAGAGTCCAAAAATGCCTCCTCCATGTTAGCATCTGGGACATGGCGCAAAGTTTGTTTTTGAATGTTTCAGGTTGCGAAACCGGAATGACAGACAGAGAGAGTTAAGCTATAAGACAGTGTTCCAATCCAAAATGAATATTAAAAATGGTTAATGAGGGAGGAAAGATTATTGGGCAGATAAAGCCGTGAAGAAATTGGAGAGGTCGTAAGAGTGGAAACAATAAGAGGCTGGAATTATGTCAGCGTCTGGAGACAATAGAAAAACAACGTACAAGCTGAGCAGAGATAAAATCGAGAAAAACAAAAATAGTCCAGTTTGTAATCTGTTTTAACAAATGCAAAATCACATGTGTGGGCGGGAACCCACTTACACACACACACACACACACACACAGCAGAAAGTGCAGAGTTGGCAGGACAGACTAATTTATGCTTGAGTGCGGTTCAATTAAGGCAGATGTAAAGAACTGTTCCCCAGTCTCAGCTCGCGCTGCCCTGTTAAACGCAATGCAGCGCACACACATCCCTCTCTCTCTCTCACACACACACACACACACACACACACACACAATACAGAGGGTGTTATAAAAATTCATTGACTTACATAATAAAGCTGGAATTGTTCACTGAGCCATAGGATGTGTACAAACATAAGAATGCCATGGGAACACAGGAGACCCAGGGTGCCAGAGCGCTGGAATTTAAATAATGCTCAAATTCACACCACAACTCCAACCCCTGATTTTCCACTCGCCCACAGTGTTTGGAGATCACAGAGAAAAATCTGCTTTGGTTCGTTGCTGGCAAATTTTTGTGGCATTTAAAGACCGGATCCGAGATACTTGAAAAACCCATCTGGCACGCTAAATATGTGGACCTGTCGCGTATGAAACAACTGTGAGGATCCGGTTGCGGTTGTTATTTATATATCTAGATATAGAATATACAATATATTATACACTACAGAGACTGCATGTACTCAGTGTGTATATGTGATCATTGGATTTTAAAATTTCACTTGATGTAAATCACACGATTTGTTAAAAATTCAAAAACAACATATAATTCTGTATTTTCTTAATGAATATTAAGAAAACCTCATGTGTGGGTTCACATTATCTTTATGTCCTTATGCATTTTTCTGCCATGGACTGCATCTTCCTCCTTTTATAACTCTTTGACTCTACTCCCCTGCATTCTCTGAAGACTGCACATAAAGTATGTACAGCATATAATGTGCACATAATGAATATATACACCATTCAGTTTCAAAGGCTTTACCGTCACATGCAGAAACAGCAATTAAATTCTTATGTTGTTATGTCTTTACCTCGATAAATATCTCAATATAAAAATAGAACGAAGCGAATGAAGATTAAAGCAAATCTAAAAAATATATTCACATTCATATCCACACATGCTGAGGTACAATAGTCGCTATGGATTTCACATCAGTGCGATGTTTTCAGCCTCTTCCTCTCATGCCTCCTCCATCCCTCCTCCAAAGTGAAATTGCTGCTGTCATAACTTCTCTCTCCTGCCGATGCCAAAGTGCCACGGGAAGTGTTGAATTCTGGCCATAAAACCTGGCGGCAAATCAGGGGCGGCGAGCACTTCACTGCCCAGGAGAACGAGGCCTCTCACTCCATTAAAGAATAAAGCTTTGCTCTGTTCAATATTACAGTAAATGGTTGATGTATCAGGCTCTATACAGAATGTGGACGGGCGGCAAATTAGGGGGAGGGAAAAAAAAAAAAGACAAGCTGAATTAATGAGTGGAGAAAGGGAACGAATGCAGATGCTTCCACACAGGTGCAGTGTGTGGTGCAATGAAGCACTTAACATTCAATCATCCTCCGTGGCGTGAATAAAAATGCTGAGCGAGGCCTGTTGAGTCAGATTTTTTATCAAGATGACAAGAAGAAAACTATCTGAGTAACTTTGAGAGCAGGTTCATTGTTGGGGCGCACGGATGGAAGCTTCAGTCACAAAGACGCTGGTTTCAATACGACAGTGACGTCTGTGTTTCAATCTGTGGGACGGGGACGGCAGGAAACGGGGTCGAGAATCGTGATCGACAGCAGACGATGGATCGCTGTGGCGCTCCCACATTTTTTCCATATGTAAAGAAAGAAAGAAGAAACGTTTTCATATTCTGCTGCTGATTATTTAGTCTACATTTGCACAATATGTTCACGTCTGCCATTGAGGTTATATTTTCACCATCATGTTCACCCTCAGTTGTTTGTTGATTTGTTTGTTTGCAAGCAAAATTATTTAAACTCCTGCTGGAGGGAATGGAACATGGACCAATAGACAGCCCATTAAACCTTAATTTAATTTAAGTGTGAGTCCTGGCTTTGATGGTACGGCTCTACTGAGTGCCCTTCTAGTTTTTCTTATATATCTACGTTGGTATATCAACGTTTTTTTATATGCTGATAAAGGCGATTGACTCCTTTCCCACTGCCAGTAGAGGAGTTTGTCTTTCTTCATTTCCACAGGTGAGTCAAGTTCGACATCACAAACCTGCAAAATATTGAGGGCGCTGCTCTCTTGCTAAAGTAAGAATTCCGACAAAAGCCAAACTGTGATGAAAGTGTAATGGCAAGGAGCGTCTGTGGATGTTCACACAGAGAGGGATATGACAGCTGCAGTGTTTATACTTTATATATTACAGAGGTGAATGCACATTTGAGAGGTCAGTGGTGCAAAAAGTCACTGGTCTGCAGAGATGTGGAGAAAACAACTGATCCGGTCAGATGAGTCATCCTTCACCATATTCTCGACAAGTGGCTGAGTGCATGTGTGCTGAGCACTGAGAGAGCCTAAATGCTTGACCCTTGGATCTGGTGGCGATGCCATGCTGTGTGTTGGGGGAGGGGGCACTTTGCTGAGATGGTTTAGGTCCACTCGTCCATTTAGACGAAGGGGTCACGACAAATCGATACAAAGCTGTTCTGAGTGATCTCCTTTATCCTGCAATGAAACGTTTCCATCTTGATGAGAGCGGCCGCTTCCTGGTGCCCCCATCCATTTGTAGAGGGTTAAGGACGGAGGATGTCGCTCCTTGTTGACAGGGATGAGACATATTGTGATTTGTGAATATGGGCTACAAAAATAAAATGTAATTGATTGATCCACTGGTCACTTGAATGCATGGGGGTCAGTAAATGGTTTGATGAGCATGAAAACAAAGTGAATCCCACGCTCCGGCCTTCGCAGTCACCGGATCTCAATCCAATTCTTTCAACATAGATAAGTGGCTGAAATTGCGAACACTTTCCTCCTTCAACCGCTCGTTGTTTAATATCCATCTGTATCAGTGCACTCATATGTCCTTGTTATTATAGTTTTTCTAGGTCTTACTTTATTCCCTGCCTCTCTCTCTCTCTCTCTCTCTCTTCCGCTGTCACCCCTCCCTCCCACATCTTTTTCGCTCAGAGCAAACAATTACTTGCCTTGTTTGAGGTTCTCTGGACTAAAATAAATCTGAATAAATGTAGGGATCTCGGTCGCTGCAGAAATGTAATGCGGTCGAGGGAGGAACGGAGGAAGAAAGGCAATAAGAGGTGCACAAAGAAGATGTCGCTGCCGCTGAATGTCAGAATGGCCCTGTCGTGTTTCTGCCACGCACAAATACTGTAGGTACAAACACACGGTTATATATGTCCACATATTCTCGTAACAGGGCTTTGTCTTAAAGGAAATTATATCCCTACAGGCAGAGAGGAATTCTACTGGATTACTAAAGAAAACATGACGTCTTTTTAGACCTCAGGGCTTTCCTTCCAGGGAGGGGAAATTTCAATTTCTCTCTTTGCCTTTCTGCTTTATTTTTCTCTACGTTTACATTAGTTTTACTTTAGATCATCATTGGATCAGCCACACTGGACTGTGGCCTCCATATGAGGATGCTTACCCAACCCTTAGATCTTGGAAGAGATTCAAAAGAAACTGTGTGGATTTAAATTGCAAATATCACTCTGGAGGAGGCACATGCACATGATTATTTAAAACATTTATGGCATTTCTGGCTTTAATTCAACACGGGAAAAAAAAAAAGAGGAATGGGGGGGATGGATAAAAAGAATGTTGGGAGGAATGTTCATTGTATGAATTAGATTAAAACCAACAGAATGACTTTAATCACTGGAAACACGTCCTCTCGATGAAAAAACAAGATGGATTCAATCAAATAAAATCTTTAGGATATGTCTTAGTTTTTGAATTGTCTCTGAAATGATATACAACACAAAACCTCCTTTTTAGTTTAGGGTCATTAATGTCTCTTCAAAGATGCACTGCAGGATAACACTGCATTTATGTGATTCCAGCCTGTTTGTGCACCTGTGTGTGATTTTGTGCCGATAATAGAATCTTAATTGGTTGATTAGGGAGGATTAAGGTCATTGATTGGATGGAGCTCAGGGCTCACCTGCTGTTCCCTACATCTAATTGGTCGGCTAAATAACATTTCAATGAAAGGCTGGGAGCCGCACCAGGCGAGCGTTCACACACTCACACACTCACACACAAACACACACACACACACGTGCAGCTGAGAGGGAAGGACGAAGACAGATAAGAGCAGGGGATGAAGGATGGAGGAAGAGAGAGAGAGAGGGAGAGAACATCCTTTTCACACCCGAGTGTCTCAGACTCTCTGGAAGACAGAAATATTAAAAAATGGTCTGTCAATCACAAAGCGTGGTGAAAATGTGTGTGTGAGTGTGTGCAGGTATTTCTCACGTTGTAGGGACGCCAGTCTGTTTATACAGACACATAATGGTCACGTGTCTCGTTTACGACTCCCCCCTGAGTTAAATCATTACATCTTGAGGTGGAGACACAGGTTTAGGTTAAGTGGTTGTCATAATGAGAGTTAAGGTTAGAGTAAATGAATGTAAGTCAATGTAATGTCCTCTGAAGTCATGGCAACACAAGAGAATAGAATTGGTTATCTGTGTCAGCACACACACACAGACACACACAGACTCACACAAACCTCACACACAGTGCTGTGTGTGTGTTACGTGCGATAGCTGCAGTGGCAGTGATTGGCCGTGAGAGATGAGACTAATAAATGATTGACATTGGTGTCCTTGCAGCCACATCTGTGTACTATGCATTTGCAAGTATGGATTCTTTGGTGTGTGTGTGTGTGTGTGTGTGTGTAATGTACTCATGCATGTACTCGTGTGTATGTGATTTGAATGTTGAATCTGACACAGTTCCTATTAAGACGTGCGTTCTCGTGTAGCTGCTGGTGGTGGTGAGCACGCTGCAGGCTGTTAGAGGATTATTGAGGTGTCTGTTCTGCAGCTACAGCCTGGTATCATTATTATGGGAGAACCTTAATGATGGTGAATTATCATTACTGCAGAAAACGCTGCCCTGCACAGTGGGGAGGAAGAGCATAAACAACATATTCACACACGGGAGGTTGTAAATCCCACTTTAGATATTTCTAATGTGCTGTGGTGGACTCTCAGAGGCAGCCGCGTAGAAGCAAATCTGTCTCTGCACGCTGGCTGCAGGCATAAATACAGAAAATACCTTGGTAGTGCAAAATCGAGAAAAATGGTGACCTATGCACTTGTAAATTCTCACGACTGGGTAATGACAGCAACTGATACATTCGGGCTCTTACTGCTTAGATATTAGCATATTTAAGAAATATAAACAAAAGTGAATTGTCTATTTAACATGTGATGTTTCCATTTTAACAATTGTTTTAATATCTGATTCCTAAAATGTCAAACAGCCAAATTTTTCATGTGTGAAGTCAGTGGAGTTCCTCTTTTTTAACATTTGTTAGCTCTGACATTAACTTCTTTGGGGTGTTTGTTAGCAGGATTATGCAAAAGCTACTCAATGTCCAGGAAAGTTTGTGGAGGAATGGGGCATAACCCAAGGAAGAGCCTGCTCTCTGTTGGCACAGATTCTGATCAGTGCAGGCTGATCCAGGAATTTTAGATTTAAATATATGTTAACATTTCTCAGAATGATTCATGGATCTTGATAATAAAAAAAGCAGGCATGTTCAGGAGACTGCTGTTGTTGTTGTTGTGATTGACAAACACTTGATTTTCAGTCTCTGCTGCTACAAAGCACCGATTTCCTGTTTAATCATCGTTATTTAATATTGTCAGTGTTGTTTTACCAAATCGCAGCAAATTCAACACTGCACCTCCTCGGACAATACACGAGTGTGAAGCTGATAAGATGAACGGTTCTTGAGAAATGAGTTCTACGTACAGACAGAGAGAGATTCCCTGAAATATTAGATAAATGAATTTAGGTTGAGCAGTTGAGTGAACATCCTCTTAACTGGCGTCAGATATGAGTTACATCTTCATGTAAGCAATATGACGACACACACACACACACACACACACACACCGCAAGGCCTTCATCTTTCCGATAATGGTCGTGTCATGCTAAGTAGCGTGAGAGCAGAGCCATGACTCAGCTCTTTAACTGTAGCTGTGTAGACACACACACACACACACACACACACACACACACACACATACACACACACTCTTTGACAATAGTTTGCATATTTAGAAAACGAGTTACTGATTAACTGGAAGCTTTCAAATGGAGCCAATGCAGGTGAAACAATATGTGTGTGTGTGTGTTTGTGTGTGTGTGTGTGTGTGTGTGTGTCAGCATGTGTGTATTTAAAAAGTAAATGAGACATCGTTACCTCACTGCAGTTATTGATGGTTTTACCAGCAGCGCAGACACACACCTGTACACCACAGATTTAGACCCACACACAGTATTTACTTTTAAACTCCTTCCACTGTACAGGAACCTTTTCAATAATTCAGTGGCTCATTGTTTTCAAACACTTCAATCGAGGTTTTTAAGAATTTATATTTTTCCTGCTTTATATGCTCGGAGGCTGCGTTAATAAAGTTTAAAGCTCGGTGGAAGAACTTCTTCTCCATTGGTTGGACTCTGGCTTCAAGGTAGCGTGATACCGAACATGCAGTCCTGGGTCGGCCACAGCTTTCTTTCCTTGATCGCCCTGGAATAGTGAGTAAAGATAATTGCAGTTGTACTTTAAACCAACGCATATGTTCAAGGTACACGTCTCTCAGATCCCTGTTGAATCTTTAAAAAAAGCTTTAGGTCAATCTGCTCTAGGTCTCATGACTGAATGTGTAGAAGGAGCAGGCTCCTCTCACAAGTCTTAAGCTTGTTTGATGTACTTCTACGCAGCAGAGCTGAAAACCCCTGAGCTTCCTTTCTCAGAGGGAATCAAACCGAGCACGACAGGTTGTCTCCAGGTGTCAATTAAAAAAATGCACGGTTCACGACTTGGAGGCGGCGCTGTTGACTCACAGCATGAAGGTCCGAATCCCAGTTCAGTGGCCTTTCTGTGTGGAATTTGCATTTTCTCTGCATGTGTCCATTGGTTTTCTCCAGGTACGTCCTCCAACAGTCCAAAGACATGCAGCGCGGGTTAATTGACCGTGGGTGTGAATGGTTGTCTGCCTCTGCATGTTGGTCCTGTGATATGCGGGCGACCTGTCCAGGAGGAGCCCCGCCTTTCCCGGGGCTGGCTCCAGGGCCCCATGCGAGCCTTAAAGGAAAAGAATGGATGGTTTCTAACTGCCCTTTAACTGCAGGTTAGCTTTAGGTTCCTAATTTCATTATATTACAATTATTATGTTAATGAAAGTGCACAATTGAGTAAAGAGATAAGGTTAAGGGATAATTACAGTTTCTAATTTTATATATGGAAACACTGGGAATGCATTTCATGGTCGACTAAGAGTCACCTACAGAATATATAGGTGTGTGTGAACGTGGACGACGAGAACTCGATGCAAACTGTTCCACTTAATAAAACACAATAGGTAATTGGTGATTTGCCAATTACATAAATACTAATCTGATTTCACAGTCAGCAGCAAGAAGAGAATGACTTGACCAGCCGCCGCAGACCGACCGTCGTATTCTTAGATTTTTAATGAATTCAACCCAGTTTTACTTGTTTTGCATGAATCACCCAGCCCGCAGACTATTTTCTCTATTAGCACCCCGAGCAAGTCACTGCGTATTAACTGGAGAACACACAAAAATACCAGTTACTCATTTAAAAGCCTGTGACAACAAACCACATCAGTCCAATTTTACATTTCCACATGATGAAAAGTTTCAGCCTCTGAAGACGCTCACAGTTTTGAGACAGTAAGAGCTTGTACATGTTGATGAAAAATGAACAGATCTCAGAGACATTCGTACTGTTTGTGTGCCGCACAGAAATCCACATACTGTTTAATTCTTTAGCCCGGGGCTCAAATTACAGCCGTCTCTACACTGGTAATCACACTCAAAAGGCCTGAGTGGAACACAGACATATTTCATCCTGATCTTTTCCAACTCTCTGTCTTCCATCTTCTGTACAACACATCGTCTGCCCCCCGAGAAGCACACGGGGGGGGGGTCTTCTCCCAGAGAAGAAGGAGGAGGTAAACGGAGCATCAGAGTAAAATGGGATGCTGTGCCGTACTTAGTGGTTGCCATGACATCTGCAGCATCCAGTGAAGAAGATGCAAGATAATTAAATAAAGTCAGATCATTTTAATGGGAGACGCTGCCGCAGGATGTTGTAGTTTTCAGATGTGTCACTGACTATTTGAACAAAATTGAAATTCTATGAAATTAAAGATAAAAAGTGGATTTTATATTTTAATTGGAGGTTGTTGCTTTTCATTGGTTTTGTGTTATGTTTTCTTTTGCCGTCTTAAAGAATTGTGTTGGGATCGGCTGAAGAAGGATAAAATGTGTGGCTACCTGCGGTGGTTCGCACTGTTGCCTCACAGCAAGAAGGTTCCTGGTTCAAATCCCGATTTTTGGTGAGTCTAAAAAGACGGTTTCTCTGTGTTGGCCTTGTGATGCGCTCGTTGTATACTCCGCCTCTCGCCCACAGAGACATTCACTTTTATTTCCCACATTCAGACAAATGATCACAAATAGAACGGGGAATAACTCCACCAGTCCCAAAAGTCCCATTAAAGTCAATTAAGCTGCTTCACATTTAGACATATCAGGCCCTTATATATATATATATATATATATATATATATATATATATATATCAGGTTTTTTCATCAAAATCCATAAATTATACTATTTTACTTATATATTTATATTATCATTTAAATTAGTCTAAAGTGCTTGATCTTTCAATGTGAAAGAAATCTAAAAAGATGTGGAAATCAAAGTAAGTTTTGCGTAAATCTTCTGATAAACAAACATACGATCAAACAGCAAATGAATGGAAAGAATTAACACAAAAACAAAAAACCTGCTTTGTAAAAAACAAAGGGGGTGGCGACTTTTACTGTGCATTGTTACACCTGTAACCTCCGACCATGGCGGTGAAACCAGACGACAGAATGATGGTTCACACCTTCACAGGATTCAATGTGTTTTGTGAAGCTGAATCGTTTCTTATAGAAATAACCTTGAAAAATCGGTGTTTTTCCCAGCAGACCTTTATATTTGTAACCATGAGATAAACGTACTAATGACATTAACTACAGCTTCGTTCTATTCAGTGTTCCTAAGCCATAACAATATGACAGTGAGCCAGCATGCACAGTACCAGGGCCTGAATCAAAGCAAGTAAATGGGATGAAGCCATGTTGAATTTTATTATTTACACCTGAGTTTTTCCTCTTGTCAGACGGTGTTGTTTTACATAATCGAGTGTGATACTGTCGGGCTTCTGCTTGGTTTTAAAATCGAAACATGGTGTGAAATTGTCCCTTCCAGTTCCCTGGCTGCTCTGAATGGACACTGCCAACCCACGACAGGTGGCCATTTTTTGTGTTTTATGACAGAAGCTCATTCACTAATGTTTCCAGCTGAGTTATCTTTCATTATACTTTTATTGTCTGCGATCAGATGTCTTATCTACTTCACGAGTCGTTTAAAAGACCATCTCGTAATTTACGACGGTAATCAACAATCACAGCCAGCAGCCAAGTGCATGCACAGGTCTGTGGGAAATAAAGGAGGTTGTTTGCTTTTAATGGCTGAAGAATGAAATGCGATGTGGCGCCGGTGACTCGTTTTTTAACAACCACAATTCTCCCTCTTTAAAAAGTTTTTAGGGGACGTATATGTGTCTGAAAAATATTGAAAAACCTGAAATCCAGAAACCCCAGAGCTCATCTCAGCATCTCAGGATGCAAAGTAATCGTTAAGTCTTATTGATTGAAACCCCCGCAGATATATTAGGGTCGTATTTGCGTCATTAAAATCTTACTCAGAACGACCTCAACCACCACACATTTCAGGATTATATTGCGTCGGACACAAATGAAAATCCATCGCCCTAATATCTGAGATCCTTTATTGATTGGGATTGTTTTTTGCTTCTTAGCCTCTTGTTCCATCAGAGCAGTGCCTTCTAAATGAATCCCTGCTGTTTTATGCGAGGAAACAAACTCTGAAATATTAGTAAGATAATGCGAGTCGACAGATCTGGGAGAGACGAGAGCAGAGTTCAGCATGAGAAACCAAGAACAAGACTATAAACACTTTGGGGAATGGAGCCCTGACTGTCTCTGGTGGATAAGTGGAAGCCTTGTTCCGTGTTTATAAGTTCTGATCAAAGAGTAACAGGTGGAGTCTGAAATTGAAATTGGCCTTTTAATAAGCAGCTGAATATCAAGGAGGAGGAACCAGCTTATCACGTCTTACACGCTCGTCAGCCGGGCCGACTCCATCATTTGAACTGTTGGTTAACGTTGAGTGTTCACATTAAAATGGAATTAATGCTAATGTCTTTATTTGCATGCCCTTTAAGTGTGATTGTGTGATTATCAGAGCGAACCTGTGCGTGAGATACAGCTGCTTCAGGTGATTCCGTCAGTACCACGTGTTTCTCCTCAGAAAACTCTCTCTGATCAAAAAAGTGTTGCTCCTGCAAACACAATAAAACCTCCCTGGGCATGTCCTTCACACGTGTCTTATCTAAGTGTCCTTGGGCAGGACTTGCATTCTGATTGGCTCTACATGTGTAGATGCGAAAGGCATTTACGTGACTTGGAGGTCACTTAAGCACTGGAGGTTTTGCCGAACTGCATCGTGGTTGAGGTTTGTGAATTGTGAATGTGCCATTTAAGTGAAAGTTGTGTGATCAATTAGATTCAATAGTCGACTAACTTATGTGAACTTGTCGCCATAGACCAGCGACAAGTTCACAAGCACTCTGTTTTAGACTTCTACCCCATTAAGGATAAAAAAGAAAGCCAGTTTCCACAGCCTGCACTACATCCATATGAGAGTTTTTTATTGTTTGTTTTTATCTTGGTTACATTTAACAATTCCAACAGTGTTTAAAACAACAAAAAGCTTCCAGCCAGACAGAAGATAATGAAGTATTGAAAAGACAGAGCTAAATTACAGTCAGAAAGGTTTTCACATCAGCTATTTGTTTGATTGACTCTGTCTAGAATTTGCTCTATTCATGTGAGACAGATTACACAGTTGTCCTAATTGATATGATTCATGTTCATTAAGTCTATTTTTCACTATTATAGACCTAGAGAAGCTGTCATTTACTGCAGCACCGGAGCTGCGGCTGTAACCGAGCAGATCTGCGCAGCTGCACATAAACTGCAGAGGGACGTGAAGGCAGGGAACAGGTGGCCTTTAAATGCCTTCTATTACCAAATGAGGATTTCAGAGGGAGAGTTACATGGATGGACAAGTCAGATGTGTGTTTGCTGAAAATAAAGTAGGCGCTGAACTGGAAGGAAAAACAGAGAGAATTCAAATCCTTTATAAGAGACTAATGTTTGTTTTGAGGGTAGAGGGTAGCACTGAAATTCATGTAATGAATATATTATATTCTTATATAATATGGCCCATAGCAGCATATATGTATTAATGTCAGAATAGCAATAATAAACACACAGTTCATTTTATCAAACGTGTTGCTTCGGGTTAGGTTTAGTTACAAGAACAACTTGTTTTATCGTCATGGTTACAATCACAGACTGAATATAAACATGAACGACATGACTGCTCCCAAAGGTGAAGCCAAAATGTCTCCGGACGCCACCTGGCGATGCCGTATAGGTCGAAAATCCTGCCTCCTCCATTTTAGTCGATGGGACTTTGACCAAGCGAAAAAGTCTAGCATACATCAAATCATTATTTTAGGTAGTTCGAGTTAGTTTTCTCAGTGGTTTTGGTTTTATTTTGGTTTTTGATGCTTTGATGTACAACCAACCAACACTATGAACATATTTTGTTGTTTTATTCACTAATATAAACCACTGATGTAAAAACTGAAATACTGTCCTCATTATCTAAAAACAAAGCCATGTGTGTGGATGTGAGACTTTATGACCCCTCTACACCCACATAGGATGTTTTTTCTTCTAAGCTATGACACGAGTATGTATTGAATAGACAAAAAAATAACCCTGCCCCTCCTCTCACCTTTTAGAGATTTCTTTTTTTAACCTTTTCTAACATTGCTTTCTCTCTCTATTTCTGCACTGTCCCAATGAGCAAGAATGATTTGTTACTTTGCAAGAACAAAAAGCAGAGACAAGCCGAGGAGCTGGAATATCGGAGGCACTCAATTTTCTGATTGGCTCCTTGCTTTTACTTCCATTTAGCTCACAGAGAAATATTTTACACATCACCCTCTGAAGAAAGGGACGCACCTGGGCGACAATCGACTAACCTCACACAACTTCTTACCTCATCTATCACAATCCATGAATCATCCTCTGCAGCCACAGCTTGAATAGTAACTCGCAGCAGACCAACAGCTGCCTGGTAAAAGATTCCCCACAGAGTCCTTCCTGACACTCGCAATGTTCACAGTGTTCAAGGACGCAAATGTGAAAAAGTTACGGATATGTTTCTGCAAACTAAGATAGAGGCTAAATTCCCAGAGGTCCCTCTCTATTTTATCCAGCCTCTCCCTTCCCTGTCCTCAGTCTTGTTTCTACTAGTGCTACAAGTCTTTACGGCCATGCACCATTTCTATTTTGTCTATTAGAATCTGTGAACAGTTTGTGATTGTGTGTGTGTGTGTGTCCTTCCCAGAGTTTCCTTCACATCTAATCGTGCTCCAGCCTATTTCCTCCATTAGAGGTGCAGCATGTCAAAGGAGCCTCTGGGCTTGTTCGGTATCAGAAAGTGTGTGTGTTTGTGTTTGTGTGTGTGTGTGTGAGTGTGTGTGTGTGTGTGTGTGTGTGTGTGTGTGTGTGTTGTGCTATTAAGAGTTTGGCCATGAGTCCTGTCAAAACCATGAGTAAACACACGCAGACGCTCATTTGCAGAGGACGTTTGACAACAAGAAGACAAGACAAACAAGGCGTGAAACATAAAAAGACGTTATACAGTACAACTGTTCGGTGTGTGTGTGTGTGTGTGTGTGTGAATCCTCTGTGTTCTGGCCTTATTTAGACTCATTTACAGTAAACAGATGAGCTAGAAATTCTGTTTATCTGGTGTCAGGGGGCGATGGAGGGTTTTTGTTTTTTGGGGGGGGGGAGGCGTGGGAAAGATGGAGAAACAAGAAGAGATCGGCTCCTCGCATACAATGATCTATTTATCAATTCCCCGTCCTGTTTCTCTCCTCTCCACCCATCCGCTCCTCTCTTCCTCCCATTTCTCCTTCTCCTCTCATGACTGGCCTACTTGCCTATCCTCTTCAGAGCACTTTAAACTTAACAACACTTTTTTTTTTTTTGGGCTGCCACATCATTGCGCCCCCTCATTTAATTTCTTTTCAATTGCTCATCTTCCCTGGTACAAATAAGATACAGTAGAGACAATTGGCTGCCTCTATCTCATTCCTGTTATTACTCCATCCAAATGTGTGTGTGTGTGTGTAAATGTGTTTGTGTGTGCAGTTTGTTCCACAGAGAAAGACACAATGAGGACAATACAGTGGACCATAATAACCGTGGAGTTCTCAACAGTACACTGCTGCAATGCTTTAATTAACGTCTAAATATAGAGCTTTAAATAAACGTTTAGAGGCTGATTTGAAGAAATACGAGCCAATTTCCTGTAGGCATATTGTTTAATTAAAATTGTTGTTCTTTTTGAGTTTAAGATTGTGTCAGTCTGTAAGATGGAACCAGGAATGGAGAGAGAGAGAGAAAGAGAGAGGAGGTGAGGAAGCAGAAGGAGAGTGAGAGTCCGACGTCTCATCTGAACATTTGGAAAGATGCGTTTGAACAAGACTGAAAGTCCACAGCCACCGATGGCTCTGTCGGACTGTTACTGGAGCCCATTGGTGCTTTGGCCTAAATCCCCAAATCAACTTGCTTATGTTTAGCAGGTAGAAGCTAAACCAACGTATTGGGCATATTGGAATTTTGAACTTGATGACACACAAACAAACAAATGTCAAACTGGTCATGAAAAAGTAAAAGAGACCATGAATATTTCATGGCCAGCCGTCTAATGGTTGTTGAGATATTTTCAGTCTAGACCCAAGTAGTGGAACAACCTCAGAGTGATGCCACTAGCATGGCTAAAAGGATGTATGTATATTATGTGCTATATTTATCCCCTCATCAGCATCGTAGCATCTGGGCTGTGAAATTACTCAGGAGTAGGAAAAGTCTATGCTGGGGATCCAGCCATAGATAACATGCATCTTAAGAATCTCAAACTGATAATCAGACTGAATTTAAGTTATTAATTCATGGTCGACATCGTTAAGTTGTCATCCAGGCTGGTTTCACCATAACAGTCAATAGTGAGTGACGTCTCTGTTCAGATGAAGAAGTGGCAGCGGCTGTTAGGAGCAGCTTGAGCTTGAGCGGCTCATGATAGTTGCACGATGAATTTTAAGAGTGATAGAGTGAACGTCAACCTCTGACCTGTAAATGTGTTGATCTGTGTTTGACCGAGTGACAGCTCACCTTGATGTCACCCATAAGGCAATCAGTCAATCACGTTTTATTTGTACAGCCCAAGTGACGTCTCTGTTCTTAACAGAGACTACAACAACGAAAGATAAACTGGGAAAAAACATAGAAACCTCAGGGAGCCATGTGTCAGGGACCCTCCCCCAGTGCAACAGATGGATGTTCTGAAGCCTCGAGTTTGACATTGTGACCGGCGCCATCTTGTTTTTTTGAAACAGGGAAGTAGCCATATTTGGATGAGCAGGGGGTGGAGTCTAACTAAGCTCAAGCACATTGCACGCCCACCTACACCTGCAACCTACTACATCCATCGGACAATACTGGCTGTCAATCACACGGTATCCACTCCCTAATTCATACCGCTCTTCATCGTCTATTTGACTGAGCCGTAATTTACTAAATGAACATCAGGCTGTATTGAAGAAGACTTGAAACGAAAGCTTGAGACCATAAACATTTTCTCATAGATTTCTATATAAACCAGTGGAGTCGCCCTCTGCAGGTCATTTGAGAGAATACAGCTTTCTGGCACTACAGACCCAGAGTGTACGTCCATTTTTCCCTCTGATTGCTCCACTGTTCCTTTCTGTGTACACGTCAACCAATGGACACAACAGCAGACTGATCAGTGAACACATTTGAGTTGTTGACAGGGATTAGTAGATCTGGAGTCAGGCTAAGTGTACGATTATCCTGTATGTAGCATCGGATCAAATCTAAAATAAATCTATGGTTACTGTGTTCATGGGAGTGCATGGACAGGTCAACCTGTGTTTTAATACTGTGTGTGTGTGTAAGAGATGATAAATCTGTGTCTCCTCATTCTCTTTCAGGATTGTACATCCATTCCACACTGGGTTTTGTTTTTGTACGAACAAACAGTAATCAGAGCAGGAAAACCCAGTGGGGGGGCAGGCAGAGAGAGAGAGAGAGGGGGAGGAAGAGTGGGTGAAATGATTTCTGCGTGAGCTGCTGTTTCATAGAGGAAGGGGGGGATTACACTCAGGGGATAACTCAAAGCTGATTGAAGGCCGTGGCGGGAATGAAGCATGTGACTGGCTCAAGTTCATATTATGGTGTCGTTAAGATCACAGTTCGTTTCTCTCTGACACCCTTCAATTAGCGAAGCTGCTTAAACCCACTGTATGTGTGCTACTGTATATTTAGCCCGGCCGGCACTGACACAGAAATGTCATATTCTCCACACTAGAGAGTGAAAAGTGTGAACGCCAAGTGATTTAGATTCTGTGCTTGTTGCCAAACTCTAATGTGGTGAATGTGGGATCGGTGTCAGAGCGTGGAGCCGTAGTTATGGATTCTTGTGCGTGGTGAGGGTGGAGCAGCAGGTCAGTGTTGAGGAACCGACAAAATACTGAATTAATTTCTTCTCATTAATACCCTGAGGTTTTCTTCATTCATTACATTTGTCCTTGACACTGTTTATACAGCTGAGATGTGAGGGGGAGTTTGGTTAATCTACATTTAATGAAGTTTTGATTTGGGACAAATGTTCTCTGATGCTTCCTGTTAGAGCTTTTTTAGATCCCGTTGTTAAAATGTCAACGATAATGTTATGATCTGTTAAATTATGCACAAGAGTCTTCAAGAGTATTGATGGGAACCATCCCTTTATCCGTCCAATTATCTTCACCACTTTTCCTTTGAGGGTCACACAGGCTGCAGCCAATCCCAGCTGACATTGAGCGAGAGGCAGAGTACACGCCGGACAATTCTCCTCTCCATCACGAGGACAAACAATCATTTATGCTCCTTTTCCCACCTACAGGCAATTTAGCATCGCCAGTTAGCCTAACGTACACGTCTTTGGAAAGTGGTCCACATAGGATCCATCCAGCCATCTGGGGAAACCAAACCAAACCTCATTTGGAACAATTTTACTTCAGCTGAGGTAATTTCTATGAACAGAAGTCTTCTGGTTTATGTTTCTAGTCTGAATGGTGTCTGAGCCAGCATTGGTCAAAGGATAACTGTTGTTGTCAGAGGATAACTGATTGGCTCGTAGTTCTCATCTTTTCATTTCCAGTTTGTTTTTGTCTATTAGCAAGATTACTACAGAACAGATTTCCATAAAACATTCTGGAGTGGTAGGGCATCTCCGAAGGAAGATGTTTGGGGCGGATCTGGATTAATGGGTGGATCCCGGATTGTTCGATTTTTACTTTCTGAAACATTGAAACTCTTCAAGCACCCTTAGTTGTAAATGTGTCGAGACAACATCAAGCTGAAACAGAACTGTCAGATTTGTATTCAGTGACTAGTTAGTACCACGAGTCAAAACTTCTTTGTGTTTTGACGAAATTGAACAAAGTCGAGGACACAAATCTGTGTGTTTGTCTTGTGTGATTTGTTTTGAAACTCATTTATACGATGTAAATAAAAAGAATAAAAATCCTGAGGTGATGACATCTGAAATAAATCCTCCGGGGGGAGGAGACTAATGTTCTCACCCTCACGAAGCAGGACGCCCGTTCTGCTGTGAAACAACCCAGAGGAAAGGGTGAACATGACACACCAGAGCAGCACAGTTTATTTATGGTGCTGTATGTATGTGCGTGTTTGTGCGATGTTTGGGAAAGGGCCTGGCAGCGTGAGCTACTGCAGCTATATGGTTCGCTCTCTTCTGGGAGCGAGAGGGGAGGAGGCGGGTGAGATAGGGAGAAAAATAGAGAAAGGGGAGCCGGGTGACAGAGGGAGAGGGTGGTGTGTTTTCAGCTGATCCACTTCCTCCCTGATGTTGGCTCTCATTTGTCTTGGCTGGAAACTGAGCACAAGACTGGAATACTGATGACTGTTACTCCACGGCCCTCCTCTCCTCCTCCCCTCTTTCTACCTCTCTCACATCTTCACCCCCTCCGTTTATCCTCTCCACACATACTCTACATTCTGTCTGCTCAACTGATTTCCTGCCTCCTGTCTCTCTCCCCCCTCCGTTTCACCCTCCTCATCTCGGCTCTCTCCTGATGCAGCTGCACTCTGCCGACCCAAATTTCGCTTCCACCCCTCCTCTCCTCCTCTTCTTCTATCCATCTTTCCATCTGACCTCGCTCTACCTCTCCCACTGTTCAGTCTATCACTTACCGGCTACATTATCCAGCTCTATTCCTCCTCCTACCTCTTGTCTTTTTTTTTTTTTTTTTACCTCCAGCAATTCCTCCTGTCGTCTTGCCTTCGGTAACCCACCCCCTCCCCCTCCATCCCCTGCACCTTGCCTGTCTTTTTCATTTCAGTTTTCTGCTCTCTCACATTTGGCCTCCGCCTCCCGTCCTCCTCGTTCACTCTGCCTCCCGTCACCTTCCTGTTTCTCTGTCTGTCGCTCTGTCTCTCTCTGGCCTGTGTGAATTAGTACCTGGTCTATGTGGGTCACAGGGGTGATGAGACGTGAAATCAGAGGTGTGTATATGTCTGTGTTCTTGTGACAGAGAGCAAGCGAAAGAGGGAGTGGGGAACAGGAGGGAGCGAAGAAAAACAAACTACAGCTCACACTCTGTACAGGTGATGTCCAACCAGGTACTGTGACATTTTGTGAAATGCTTTCCCTGTAGATTCCACACATACGGATAAAATCCACGAAACACCTTGAGAACAGAAGAGTAGATGCATTTAAAATGAACACTTGACTTTCACAACTACTCCTTCAACCTAAAAAAACATGTCCCCACTCTTTGTTGTGACCCACAGGGGCATACAAGTTGTAGCTGTACTTTACCTTTACGGTGATGGTTACGACATGCGGTTTATGACATGTGTTATGTACCACTCGATAGGTTAAGATCGTGGTTTGGGTTAAAATAGGTGATGGACCTTCATCATCATAACAAACACAGTAAAGACTGATGGAGGCTCACATCCACTTACACATTCTCAAGTTGAAAACTTGAGCAAGTTTTAAAAAAGTTTCAGTTTAGTTTTTTGATTCAAGTTTGTAAATTAAACGATGTCTCAAGCTCTGGGGCTTTAGTCTGAGAGGCCTTATCCATATTCACGTAGGTGAGCCAGAGGCATGGACAGGTAAAGTAGAACTTGAACTTTTGTAGTGACAGAGATAAGTTAAAAACTTATTCCTTATCTGCCCTGAAAGTTACCAATGTTTATGTTCATCCACAACTTGTTCAAATAGTTTATTAGGAAGTGTCTGCTATCAAACCTCAAAGGGTTGTTTTACCTGTGAGGACATTTTTCCTCCTTCCTTGTTTGGTCTGGACCTTCGGACTTTCAACTGAACCAAAATCACAGGTGTGAACGGTGTCTGGGACCAACACATCATAACGTGGACCAACCAAAAGAGGTCGTCACAGTGTGAAGACAACTGAACCATGCTGTGGTTCATTTTGGAAACACCTTTCAGACCAATTGCAGGAAGTTGAGACGGAGATGAAGAAACCACAGTGAACCCCCAGATAAGGCTGGCAGATGTTATTTGGCACTGAAAATTTAAAAAAGCAATACTGAAGAAACAGGAGTGGGCAAACTTTTTTTTTGGTTGGATTTTATTAATAAAAAGCTACAGACACAAAGACCAAATGATCCTTGGGAGATCCAACAAAACTAAATCATACTAGAGACAGAAGCAGAGAACAAAACTAGAAAACACTGCAACACCACAACAAGTTACCAACCCCTCTCCCTCCCCGTTCTCTACTGTCTGGCATTTACCTTTATAGCCTCACCTGCCTGGAACCTACCACCTGCCCTGGTTAGTATAAGGTGAGCTGAACAGAACGACAAGTAGAAACCACACTCACCACAACAAACACAAGACCAACTTAGGACTCGGGGCTGTTGCTGACCTCACAATTCAACCTATCTGCAGAAATACAGAAGATAAATTCAACGTCCTGACAGAAACCTAATCCAATGCAGCACACCTCACCCGTTCTCTGTCATCTTGAGTCTGCCCAGCCCCTCCCTTCTCAGAGACCTGATGGTGCAAACCTGTTGTCACTCTCCCTGATGGATCTGCAGATCTGACCCCACGTACCTGGAGGACCAACAACCAAACAGAGCAGCATCACAAACATAACAACATAAACTGTCACGTACCTGTTGTAGAATAACAAAACCCAAACAAGATTATCTACATAATCTAATTTATAGACAAAATTCAAATAATAATCAAATGACCAAATGTTTAATGTAGGGAGACAGGGCCTCCTGAGTTTTAGTTCATTACTGTACATATTCAATTTAATAATAATTTATTCAGAGGTGCTCTTAAAGTGTAAATATGAGGAATATTTTACATTATATTTGTTCAAGGTATGGAAAAAAGAATCTGCTGCAAAGTGAGTCTCTCCTCTCCAGCAGAACTAAAAGATTTCTTCTGAATAGGAAATGGAAAGGCTGTAAAGTGCACGGAGCATATCCTGAAGTTTTCCTTGAAATCTGTCTCTGGCTGTTTCACATTTAGGACAATGGGAAGTGAAATGCATTTCATCCTCAATGTCACCTAAATTGCATTCTTTTCACAGTCAGTGCACCCATGGTGACCGTGGATTTTCAGTGTCACTCTTACTCTCTCTCTCACACACACACAGTATCTATCCTTGTTAGGACACTGCATTGACTTCCATTTACAGCCGAACCAAAACATTATACAGAAACTTTATAAGGTTTGCAAATAAGCTCAGATTTCCTCATCGGCCACAGTTAGCCCAACAACCATTGAGTCCATCTGTTCTCACTTGGCTTTGAAATGTGTCCTGAATTTGTTTCCTGTGGCCTCCTGTGATCGGATCTCACCTCCCGGCTCCACACGCAAATGAACACGACCATCATTAGTGTTTGTGAAGACCAATGATATTCGTGTTTAGTTAGAGTGTTTATTGACATTGCATGTGTGTGTGTGTCATCGTGAGAGAAGTTAGTGAGCAAGCAGGAGGAACTAAATATATATATAATAAAAAATAAGTGCAAGCTCTTAGGCTAACTGTTCATATAGCTGAATGAATTATTGAGGAGACAGACAATCACATTAGTAAATGATATCAACCAATTGACAGTAATTTAGATCAACAGCACGCAGCCTTAAAACCCAACCTGGGTTAATTCAATCACATCCTAACTCAAACCTTAACCAGGTTAACCTGAAAAAAGTAATCTTGAACATTAAGACCGGGCTTTCTCCGTGAGGTCTACTGGTCCTTCCAGGGTTGGTATTTATACTGGTAAAGGTCCTAAAGAGGTAAAAAAGAAAGTACACACACACATACACACACAATTCAATAAAAAATGATTTATGAAACGTGTGGTCGGTGTCAGCCCAGAGGTGCAGAGGACTCGAGCATCTCGCCCCACACTGACTGACTTCCATTTATCACCTGATGACCCGGGTCCTGCTCTATCTGCTCTGTTCCACCATACAAGCAGCGCCGTCTGTTGTTTGTTTCCCTTCATTTGAGCTTTGGTGACATGAATTGATTCACTGATTGATGCTTTGACAGATGGCTTTATTGATCGGCCATGACGAGGTTGGCTCAGGCTGTTTGTTTGAGGGAAACTCAAATAGAACAGAGCAAAGTTTGCTTTCCACGCCACGTTAACTGTCTGAGGAGAGCCTCTGCTTTATGATGTGTTGTCGCTCTGATGAGGTTCGTCAGCAGACTTGTCTTTCAGCTTCCCTGCGTCATCTTCCCTTCTCATTTCTCCGCAGCTGTGTGCAGGCAAGGAGCAGCCATAAGGTTGTCTCTCTCCGAGCTCATTTTTACAATCTGAATTTAATGAGCATCTGCAGCGGAGCAGTCGATGGCTCGCTGATGAGCAAGAACTCATTTGTTTTGATCATTCGGTATCTGGAGGACTTCAAAGTTGGAAGTCTCAGTAGATTTGCAGTGGGACGGTGTGGCAGGGGAGCTACAGAGCAGCGGTGAAGACGGTCGCTTTGATGGCAATCAAATCAGGAAGAGCCAGATTTTGAATAAATCAGTGAGTTAAGGCAGAGGTAATAAAGGCCGAGAGGTCACGTTGAACAGTGAGCGTCAGTTCATAGAGGTCTGATAAAGGGGCTCTGGTTCTAGATATGTGAAAAAGGTTTTGTTGCTGACAAAACTAAACCTTTTCAGACAGTTTTCATGTTGAACCAAGAAACAATAGTTGGAGGTTCTATACAACACAAAGCTCTTTTTTTCAAGGTACCGCTGCAGGACATGAAATCAAAGCCCTGGAAGAACATGAACTCTTCACATTAGGGCACAAACTACACTGTGCAGTGTGGCTACTTACAAATTGTGGGATTTATTACTGTTGGATTTTTCCATTATATCAAATTTCACTTCCACAATGTAATTTTCTCTACATTTATAATTATGTTGTTGGTCAGCCCTACATTTCTTGTATTGTGTGTAATAATCTGGAAAACTTTCCTACCAGATTAGTTTATAAAAGAGTCAGATGGTCTGTGTTGGGGTGACCAGAGAATTTAAATTCCTCCCCTAAATTAGTGAATTTCATTTTCTGTTCAATCTTCAGATCAAATTTCAGTCGAGAGAAGAAAAATATTCAGTTTCATCCATTTTTAGCATCTTGATTTTCAGTCTGAGGTAATTTATTTTAGTCAGAGCTACTGTATGTGATCAAACTGTAGCTCAGCGACATCTGTTGACGCCCTGAGCAGAACAACGTTATATTTAAAAAGTGCCATCGTGATGTCTCTCTCTAAATATAACAGGATGGATACTCACCATAATCATTCCACTGTGTTGTGAGCAGGTTTTTATTTCTGCACAAAGACAGAGACACGATGTGCAGATGTTGTTTTTGGGTGAACTCCTTTAACCAATCACATCGGCTTGTACATAATGTAACTGCCTTGTGTCTTTATAAATAATAATCCTCTGTAGTGTCATTCATCCGAGTGTGCTCGTCCATTCTCTTTGAGATCTGTCCATTTCTTTTTTCCTCCTCTCCTCCTCCTCCTCCTCCCTCCATCCCCTCGGCCCTCTTCTCTGTAATTCTGATTATTTTAATTCATATTTTATCCTTCGCTGTTTTATTCTAACTTAATCTATTATTCAGGGCCTGTTTTAAAAATGTATTAGCACGAAGGTCACTGATCTGTGCTCGCCGCTCACTGGCTCATACAGGACACAGTGCACGTACACACACACACACACACACACACACACACACACACACACACACACACACACACACACACACACACACACAGACTCACACACACAGATACAAGAATAACATGCGAACACATATAAGGCATTAAACATTTTCAGAGCAGCCTGCAACACAAGTGAGAGACGAATAGAAAAAAATTGAAATGCATGAAGCGGTGATGTCTCAAACTTTATAGACTGAACCTCACAACTTGTCCCATCGGACAATGTAGCTCTCTGTCATATGAACCAATTTATTCAATAAACTAAAAATCATAAAATAAGTATCTGAATTTCAAAACCTGGCTCCCCCTCATATGACATGTAGTCTGAAAACAATAATAACCGAGGGATCATTAAAAAATAATTTGAATAACATTTTTCAAATGTGTCATCTTGCCCTTGGTGCATTAATGTCAAATGAAAAGAGACAATCAGAGGAAGCAAAGTAATGAAAAAAGAAAAGGAGTTTAAAGTCAACGAGCTTGAACCTTAACAGTTTAAGTTTTAAAGACATTTTGAATTGCGTGAGTTTGGACAGAGGCTGTAGACCGAGCAGACATTAGAAAGAGAAGAGGAAAGAGGTGGAAGAAAGAAACAGAGACAGAAGAGGGAGAGTCGTCAACATATATAACGTAAAAAAAAACGAGGATGAGGAATAGAGAGAGAGAGAGAGAGAGAGAGAGAGAGAGAGAGAGTGAGCAGTGGGAGGGACGAAATATTTCAGAACTGGAGAAGCAGAGTTCATGCACGCAAAGTAACACACACACACACACACACTCACACTCACTCTTAAATATACAGTGAGCAGCAGTTAAACAGGATCATCAGAATTAATAATTTAAACAAGTGAGTGACATGCCTGCGGTCTCCTGGTGTGTGTTTCACTTTAAAGCCCACACTCTCACACATAATGTACAGAAACCATCACCCCGGCTCCCTCTTCCTCCTCCTCCTCCTCCTCCTCCTCCTCCTCCTCTCATCTATGCATCTATGCACTAAATTCTAATTGCCTCCTTTGCCAGCCAATTAAATGGCAGTATCTGTCACCATGACAGCTCATTAGCAAATCAGCACTCATCTTTCACAGGCAGTGTGTTTCCAGGCGCGTGCCGACGTGTTTGGGTGTTATCCTGTGGATGCACGCGGCAGCGATGCCTCATAACTTTGGTCCGGTGCGCGACAGCCGAACGCGGACCCGACCATGTGTCTGTGTATCTGGGAGCGTTTAGCTATTAGCAGAAAATGGATCATGTTTATTTTTTGCTCTCTCTTGTGACTGTGGATGCGGATAAACTAGTGAAATGTGAGCTCTGATTTCCTGAGGTTTTGTTTGCTCCTGGTTCCATGTTCATTTGTTCGGAGGAGAGAATGGCTCCATACCTGACAAAACCTTCTTGGGAA